>NC_135573.1:47600000-48230000 GCF_965152235.1 Eretmochelys imbricata | reverse complement strand
TGGAACAGAGTATGCTGCGTCTGAGGATGATACCTCCCACAGACTATTATTTGCTAGTTATAAAGTTGAGACCAACAGACAAACTTTGACTTCAGTCTGTGATCTGCCTGTAGAGTTAAAGACCTCACAGAGCATCCCTTTTTTGCCTTTGAAAATGACAGAACAGCAGTAAAATTCCTTTTAGAATGCTGTCTGCCTTCTAGCTATAACCACAGTTTAGCAGGTTTCCAAGTGTGCTGCACCACAGTGTTTTTTTTAAATATGAAAACCGTTTAGAAGCTTGAACTTGAACTGCATAAAGACAGATCTCACCATCTAGTGGATGTGAGAGAAGCTCTGAAAATGTTCCTCTGTACAGTTAGTTCAGCAAGCTCTTTTATCTCATTGAGCAGGGACATTTTGGTGTTGGAACTCGTAGGTTCTAAACCTGGTTCTGGCACTGGGTCTGTGGCATTTGGCAAATAAATAATCCAAAATCTTCAAAGTGGTCCCTTTTTTGGGGTTTCAACTTTTGATGCCCATTTTCAGAGGTATTGAATGCTCTCAGCATCTGTTGACTTCAGCTGCATTAGGGGTGCTTGCTTCTGAAAATCGGGACCTGTATGTCTCAACTTGAGCCATCCAAAATTAGTGGCCACTGTTGCAAATGTGAATCTTAACATCTGTATCTTGGGTTATTCATTTGTAAAATGAGACTATTTACCTACTAACATAGGAGTTGTAAAGCTTGCCTGATGTTTTTAAAACACTTCAGAGTTGTGTCCTACCTTTTCATCCAAGGATCTTCAAGTACTTCTATATTTAAATAAAATATTTCACATCTACCCTTTCTAGGTATGTTGTGAATAATATTAGTGAAGTATATAGTATCTGAACACAGAATAAATGTTCGTCCTTCTTTTATCTACCTAGATTACAGCAGAAGAAGTAAAGGATAACAGAGTGGTCTTGTTCGAAATAGAAGCAAGGAAACTAGACAATAAGGTACTTAATGGTTGTATTTATAATAACAAAGCATTAAAATAATGATACTCTTATAAATAAATAATGACAGGGCTTGATTCATTCTGGGATTCTTCGTTGAAGAAATTAAGTCTACTAAGATACTGCTTACAGTAGAAGAAAACTATAGAAACAGAACATTTTGTGAATTACATTGAAGTTTTTAGAATGAATCTTGACCAAATTCTAAAGTGAGACAGGTATATTGCCCAAAATATTCTTTGAACAAGACTTAACTCTGTCCATATAAATTAATCCCAGCTTTGTATCTGTTCATTAGTGTGAATGCTTTTGCATTTTAATTTTATTTACTAAAATAAATAACTGTAGAAAGTTCACTTTCAGACAAAGTATATGTTAGAGTGGGCAAATCCATTATAATAAAGAAACCACTTCAGGGCTGGCATTAGAATCTCTAAACGCTTTAATTGCTCTATGAAATTCTAAAATAGATGTTAAAAATAAGTGTGTAGGGAAGAAATGCTTCTATTTTACATTTTTATAATGCTCTAATTAGGCAGCTTTGAATTCGGGTCCTGCCCTTCATACACCTAGTGGTCCCATTGCCCTGAGATGGAATTGTCTGGCAGTGTTTACAGAGCACAGAATCTCACCTTATATTTAAAGAATATTTCTAATCTACTCATAGCTATATAATTCTTTGGCTTGTTAATATAAACTATCCTGTTTTTTAAAAAGCAATAATGAGAATGATACCTGAAAAGTGATTTGTATTCTTCATCAGAAAGATGTTTAATAGTTTTTAGGAAGGAGTCTCTTGTTTACCTTCCATTTATCGGACTATGTATATTAATTAGTGTTTGATAACATTCATGCCATGTGATAACTGCCTATTTTTTAAACTCAGGATATTTTTGGAAAGTCAGACCCTTACTTGGAGTTCCACAAGCAGACCTCGGAAGGGAACTGGGTAATGGTTCACAGAACTGAGGTAGGGGAGGTTGTTCACAAGAAACTAGAGTTTTATTGAGTTAATCTGACTTTAAATGTATAACATAGCACTAAAGGTACAGCACCTTTAGAGCAGGAGAGTTAATCTTGTGGTTAAGGCGCCAAACTGGGACTCAGAGATGGGAAAACTCAGGTCTCCTGTTAAACTTTTTTTCTGTGTGACTTGAAAGTCATGAAATGTCTCTGGCACTCAAATGTGGATAATACTGCTTTTTCTTACTCTTGTCCATTTAGATTGTAAACCCTGTGGGCAGCGATTGTTTAGATGTATGTAATGGCTAGCATAATGGTCTAGTTTTGGTAGGAACACCTAGATGCTATTATAATATTACTATTAATATCGGAGAATGACAACTTCAGCTAGGTCTGATATTTACTGCTTAAAATAAGTGTATAACTTATTACTAAATACTTACAGGAGAGCCTGAAGCCCTAATCAGTATTTAAATAATGAACAAATTTAGAGGAAGGCACAGTCCCTTACAGCACTAAGATTCTTTTTGCTTGATAGACATGAGGAGGTTATAAAGTGGCCTTTGCTGACTTGCACATCTCTTCTGCCCCGCCCCCTTCCCTTAACCCTTGAATCTCTGGAGGAAATACTTCTGGAAATGGTGTTTTCAGTATAAACATTTGGTGGAGTGAAATGTAACTTCTGGAAATGATGATTTTACCCCATTGTCTTGCTTCTACTGGTAAGATGTGGGGGTATATAGCAAAATGCTGCCTATGCTTTGGGTCTTCCAGTACAGAGGTACTGGAATGTTACATCCTCTCCAGTTTGGGATTTAAATGGCATGATAGATTAAATTTCCCTTTTGGAAAATACTGACCTAGCAGTGAGCAGCAGCATCCAACTTCCTCCAAGGTCTTGGTGTTAAAACAAAACTTTCTCCTGTTGTGATGATCCGGGTCTTGTTATATCCTTGTCATGTGTACATGTTTTTTGTGACTGCCTCAGAGGTCAACACTTTCCATATTTGTTATAGTTATGGAATAAAAACAGGGCAAAACTGATAGTCCCTCTCCATCTTGCCTTGCTAACAATGCTATTTTATCAAATCTTTTTGGCAGGTTATAAAAAACAACTTGAATCCTGTCTGGAAGCCCTTTAAAATACCTCTCAATTCTCTGTGTTACAGTGATATGGATAAAACAATCAAGGTAATATTTAAATGATGCATTGCATTTGTCCTTAATGTATCTAGAGAACAGTTAGCAAATATAATGAATATTCATTTAACTTGTTTATCCTCTTAATTTTAAGTTAAATTCAAAATACAGGTTTTTATTATAAGTAACAGAAAACAGGGATGATGATAATGATGACCTGATAGTTTGTGTTACGGTATCTCCTAAAAATTTTGTCAAACTGACTTCCAGAGTTAGGGAAGCCGATTAACCTAGAGTAAATGTGTATTTCTCTCCATTTTTTCTTTTGAATTAATGTTAACACAGCATCAGTTCTCAGACTTGTTAAAAGTGTGGGCTGTCTACTTGCACATTTACAGTCAGTTAGAATCCTTTTGGCTGTTACTCTTTCTTGCTCCCCTGCATATGACTGTCTGTCGCCTGGTGCCTTATACGTGTTTCACACTTGTTTAATTCCCTTTCTTTCCTGGATGTGTGTCACAGCCATCAGGTCCTTTTTCTCAGCCTGCTCAACTGGACTTTGCTGACCAATTGCTTCGTTCTTTCCTCCATTGCTTAGATATTACCTACACAATAATCCCAGTTCCTGCTAGCCTGAGGAGTAGAATGAATGTTCATGGGGATCCCCATGAATAAAGCACAGTAGCAAAGCATTAGCATTGAATCGCTGGATCTACCCAGACAAAACCTTCTGATGCCAAGCTGTTTTTAACATTAACTGATTTGGGTATAGAGCTAGTATTTGAAATATTTTAATTTGGAATCCTCTAGTCAGGAGGACATTTTACAAATGTAATTATTTCACTACTAACTATTTAGTAGTATCTCCCTTCCTCACTCCGCTAGCTCCCAAAGCAGAGACATTGTGACAACACGGGCAGCATATTTCAAGAAAATGGATCTCTGCTGCCATTGACGTCCTTCGCTGCCTTTAGTCATTGGTCCATAAAGGAGCATCATAATCTGTTAGCTTCAGCTCTGGGTTTTGTTGTCAGATGAGTGAATTCAAATGAACCTGCCTTATCTTAAGCACCACTTTTGGATTTGATGTTCGGAGAGAAGATGAATGCAGTGTTGCCTGCCTTCTTGTCCTAACTGAATCTGTGATGGTTCAGTCCTTTTTCCTCTGTAGAGAAGGATGGTTCAAATAGCCTAGGAGGATAAGGTGGGCTCCACTCACAGGACAAGGAGTCAATCTAGTGAATCCTTACTGAACATTATCTGCAACCATTGACACCCTGACCCCCAAACACCCCTTAGTCCTCATCACCCAAAAGTTCTTGGTTTTTTGACACCCTGCATGACAGGCGGAAACTTGAGAACTAGTGATGGAAAAGCTAAGGCCGAAAGACAGAAGGTGAAACACAACAAATTTCTTCAAGCCTATGCTCAGGCTTAAAGCTGGTCAGAAATTTTCTCAAAAAGAAAAGGAGTACTTGTAGCACCTTAGAGACTAACCAATTTATTTGAGCATAAGCTTTTGTGAGCTACAGCTCACTTCATTGGATTGATTCATCGTGTAGCTCACGAAAGCTTATGCTCAAATAAATTGGTTAGTCTCTAAGGTGCCACAAGTACTCCTTTTCTTTTTGCGAATACAGACTAACACGGCTGTTACTCTGAAACCAGAAATTTTCTGTTACATGTTTTTTTTTCTGATGGAAATTGTTTTTATGTAGAAATTGAAATGCTTCAGAAGTTTTTATTTCAACATGAATTCTTGCAGGGAGAATATTTTGAAACAAAATCTATTTTGGAAAAATTTGAAACTATATTTTGAATTTAATTTTATGGGTTTTTTTTTCATTTTTGTTTTTACATTACTACTGATCTGTCATGAAATAGAGTATATTATGCAGTAATACCATTGGCATGTCGTGAAATAATGTAAAAATGAAAAAATAAATTCAGAAACTGAAATTTTTCAAACTTCCATTGCATGGAAAATTTCAAAATGTGGTTGTTTTTTTTTTTTTGTTCCAGTTTGGAACAAAAACAAATGTAAGTGTCAAAATTTCCTGCAAAACAAAAATTCCAAGTTACAGAAGCAATCATGCTGGTTGAATTACAAAGCAAGAGAAGCTTTCTATCAAAGAATCATAAAAATGTAATGCCAGAAGGAACCTCAAGAGATCATCTAGTCCATTTCCCCCTGTCACCATGCTGAGGAAGAATTAAGTATACCTAGACCGTGCCTGTCAGCTGTTTTGTCTAACTAGTTCTTAAAAACCTCTAATGATGAGCATTTCATAACTTCTCTAGGTAACCTATTCCATAACTTAACTACCCATATAATTAGAAAGTTTTTCGTAATATCTAATTTAAATCTCCCTTGCTTCAAAGTAACCCAAAAAGTTCTTGTCCTACCCTCAATGAACATAAAGAACAATTGATCACCATTCTCTTTGCAGCACCCTTTTACGTGTTTGAAGACTCATCATGTCCCCTTTTTAGTTCTCTCCTTTTTTTAGAGTAAACATGCTCAGTTCTTTCAACCTTTCCTTATGGGTCATGTTTTCTAAATATCTTTCTCTTTTTGTTGCTGTCCTCTGGACTCTCTTTCACATCTTACTTAAAGTGCAATGATCAAAACTGGGCACAGTACTGTAGCTGAGACCTCACTAGTACTGTACCAGTTACCTCCCAGGTCTACATATGACACTCCTGCTAATGTATCTCTGAATGACATTTGCCTTTTTCATCACAGCCTCGCATTGTTGACTCATATTGAATTTGTGATCCTCTACATTACCCCCAGACCCTTTTCAGTTCTAGAACCACTTATCCAGTTTTTCCCCATTTTGTATTTGTGCATATGATTTTTTCCCTCCTAAGCATAATACTTTAAACTTCTCTTTGTTGAATTTCATCTTGCTGATTTCAGCTTCAACTGAAGCTGCCAAATCCAGGGTGGTAAACCAATTCATCGATCTTCAGTTTCTACAGCACTGGTTAAATCACATTAAACCCTTGAATGGATAGTCTCATTCGGAAGTAAGGTGGCCTTAGTGTGAAGGAATGCATTTTAAATTCACACCTTCATTTAATTCAGTTTAACTTTCCTGAGTGTCCCTGGGTAGACATACCCTAAGATTACATTCAAAGTGGCAGTTGAAGTATAGTAAGGCATTCACAAAATCAAAATGGAATTCATAAATTGATAGACATATTCCCCAATCTGTCACAGCAGTGTGTACATTTAGTCAAAATCCTATCAAAACAAGATATACCATAGCACTTACCATAGCACTTATTTCCATCCTGGGGAGAGGATGCAAGAGAGAATAAATCACATGCGACAAACATTAGTTTCATTTCTTAATGCGCAGCTGGAACATATGTAGCTACTATGGGTATAAACCTGCACAGAATAAAACAGTGATAAAGCAGAGTAATGATTACCTTTATAAGTAAGCCCAGAATCTGACAACCTGGGGGGGGGAGGGAAAGGAAAGAGCTAGTGACAGCTCTTCTTCACATGTCATAGATGAATTTTTCATTTCCATTAAATAGCCCCACTAAAACTGTAGTTCCTTGACCAAATAAATCCTATAAGATAGGGTTGTTTTCAGCTCAGGATGATCCAAAATGTAATCTTCTCACCCAATAGAATACACTGTGTAGGTGTATAATAAAACCTGCTGTGGAGTTTCTGAATTCAGTTACATGGGTATATATCCAGAGTAACTGGATTTCCATGGCTCCAGATTTACACAAATAAAGCCGGATAGATTCTAATCTCTGCTGCATTTTATTTTGAAATTGTAGTTTATGGATTTAAAATTACTTTCAGATGGGACAGTAAAATTGTGGTAATGTTTTGAAGAAGAATTAAACAATGCTTTAATGCTTTTGTACACACAGTGGCATGCATAACAGGCTATCTTATTATAGTAAGTAAAATGACTTTTTTAGCTTTCCTCAGTATGAATGCCTCTTCACACACTGAGTCGCTCAGTTTGTGTATTCAGCAGTAATGCACAAATCAACTTGCTACACTATCTCATTAATTTATTTCTAAATTGTGTGTGTGTTGCAGTGAGTCAGTAATATCGTTCTGTACCACAAATGTGAGCCTCTCTCATTTGGAGCTAGCATGCCTGAATCCATCAGCTCTGAGGAGAGAAGAGGGGAACAAAGATAATGTTTATGTTGCTACAGGGAGCCACCAAGATTGTTGCGTGAGCAGTCAACCTTTTGATCTCAAAAGAAACATTGGGCTAGATGTATTTAATATATCAAACTCCCAGAAATCTTTTCTGTCTTTAAATAAAAAAGACACTTATGATAACCTTGGAACGAGCTATTATTACTGTTGAATGATAAAAAATATATTTGGTATTAAGAATTCCACCAATTGCTTGGTTAGGTGAACATCTGATTGGCTCAACATAAGAGAGCCTAAATAATCTGCATCACATCTGCCTGTGCTGAAATATATGTTTCTCCATCTGTGATACTGTTGTTGCCTGTATGAAGTATGATTTGGTGTTCAATGCATGTGCATGTATTATGTATTATATTACAGTGGTAGCCAAAATGTATCTAGGAGCTATGCCAACAGAAGAAAGCACAGTCTCTGCACTATAGAGCTTTCAATCTAAAAGGCAGTAATGAAGAAATATGAAATGTGTTATGCAGGCAATTTTCTCTCAGAAGCCCAAGATTTTATTAAGGTAGTGGGTTTTTTGTTTTTTTTGTTTTTTTTTTGTTCAGTCATAAATGAAACGTTAAAGAAAACATAACTTTATTAATGTGCACTTTATTAGTGTACAGTATAATACTTTGTCTTAATGGGGGGTAGGAAAGAAGGGCATGGAGAACAGCAGCATGTCTTAGATTGAATCTGTTTAGGAAAATTTTTGTCCAGGGTCTGTATATTTATCCTGAATAATGGAAAAGTGCTTCAATGGAAATTTTGGAACTAGGAAGCTGTTATTTTAATAAGTCATCTTACTTTATACTCAGAGCAAAAAATCATTCTTAAATAGAGAGAGGTGGTTTGTGCAATATCAGTTTAAATATTACAAACTTAATTCAGAATTATAATTGACATTCTGGAGAACAGTCATAGCCTTTTCATTTTATTACTTTTTATATGTATGTGAGCAGATTCTTCACAAAAGTTAAAACAACAATGGAAAAATAGAGCTGGGCTAAATAAAATGACAGTCTGCCATCCCACCCCGTTAAACAGCAAAAAATAACCCAAGAAAGGAAGAGTAAGTGAGAAAGGAAAGGCATTAAGGTTAAAGGTGAATTGATTTGATCAGTAAAGTCTTACCATTGGGCTGTAAATACAGGCAAAGAGGGATTTTAGCCAACATACTATCTCTGAGGAAGTTATAAATTTACAGATAATTAAGACTGCTGGTCTTGAGAGAACTCTCAAGTCTCGCTTCTATTATCAGCAGTGAAAGGTACTGAACTCTGTCTCTGAGCCCCTCTCTGGATCAGTAATGCAGTCCACTTGCTTTTGCTCTCCTGCTAACACCCGGAGCCTGACTTGAAGTACTGATCATCCATATCTCCCACTAAAATCAATAGGAGTTGAATGTCAGTATCTCTGAAAATCAGGCTTCCAGTCTATAACTGCAGAAGGGCGCACAGACTAAGCACCACGGAGTGACTTTTTTCCTAAAAATGATCAGAATAAAATAGTAGCATTCTCCCTAACTAACCATCTTGGACCTGATCCTGTAAAATGCTGAACTTTTGATGCTCACTGACTTTCGTGAAGATGAGGATGCTCAGCAGCTTGGAGGATCTGGTTCAGTAGTAGGTAAGACTCCCTTTTCTTTCTGCAGTTGGTAAAGCCTAGCCTTCAGACACTTGTATATATTCCCCATGAATTTAAGTCTATGGCAGAGGGCAAACTTCTGCCACACTTGAAATCCTAACTGTATCAAAAAAACCTGCCTTTTTTTCTGTGTTATAGAAGTGTCATTGCAACATCACTTTGATAGAGTGTTGGCTCTCGCTAATCCTGGATAATGCTTCATTTTAGGTAGAGTGTTACGATTATGACAATGATGGGTCTCATGATCTCATAGGGAGTTTTCTAACCACGATGTCAAAACTGAAGGAAGCTTCTCGATCATCACCGGTAAGTCCAAAGCCTCTAGGTTTCTTGAGCATTTTTGTGAAATTGCTTTATTCATTTTGAGCAAAGACTACAAAGTATCTTTGATTGTCAATATTTAACTGCCTTATGGCAGTGCTTGTAGCACCAATTCAGTTCACATTCAGTTGGCATTTCCATTATAAATCTACTTTTATAGGCTTTAATATTTTGTTCGTTTTTTGTAACCGCTTGTCTGAAAATCCAAGTTGTTGGGCCAAATTAATTTCACCAATCCATAATCATCAAGATGCAGAATACACTATAAATTTCACTGCTGTTAAAAGGCCAAAGCCTGAACTTATTGTGTCAGATTTTACTTTATCCTTAATTTTCAGGTTTGGTTCTTGCTCACTTAAGTAATTGAATAAATCTCAACGAAGACTTTAAGATTTTAGCTACTAGTGCACAGAAATCAACCTAGGATTTTCATTTGTTTGGGTCTTTATTTCCTTTCTTAAAAAAAAAACTCAGAAACCACACTGTCCCATATATTTTGCTATGAAACGTTAACAGTGCTGTAAACCTTGTAACATGGTAGATTGCATCCTCATAAATTTCATTAAAGGCCACTCAGCAACCTTAGCTTAGAATCTCTTTATTTTTATTGACTTGTGTCATAAATATAAAGGGAAGGGTAACAACCTTCTTGTATACAGTACTATAAAATCCCTCCTGGCCAGAGGCACAAAATCCTTTTACCTGTAAAGGGTTAAGAAGCTCAGGTAACCTGGCTGGCACCTGACCAAAAGGACCAATAAGGGGATAAGATACTTTCAAATCTGGTGCGGGGGGGGGGTGGGTTTGGTCGGTCTGTTCTTGGTGCTTGCCGGACACAGATCAAGGAAGCAAGCAATCCAACTCCTTTAGAATTAGTAAGTACTAGCAAGGGAATGTGTTAGCTTATTTTTGTTTTGGCTTGTGATTTTTCTCTGTGCTGATAGGAAGGTGTATTCCTGGTTTTCTTTTTGTAATTTTAAAGTTTGGCCCAGAGGGAAATCCTCTGTCTTCTTAAAAAGAAAAGGAGTACTTGTGGCACCTTAAAGACTAACCAATTTATTTGAGCATAAGCTTTCGTGAGCTACAGCTCACTTCATCGGATGCATACTGTGGAAAGTTTAGAAGATCTTATTATATACACACGAAGCATGAAAAAAATACCTCCTCCCACCCCACTCTCCTGCTGGTAATAGCTTATCTAAAGTGATCACTCTCCTTACAATGTGTATGATAATCAAGGTGGGCCATTTCCAGCACAAATCCAGGGTTTAACAAGAACGTCTGGGGGGGGCGGGGGTAGGAAAAAACAAGGGGAAATAGGCTACCTTGCATAATGACTAAGCCACTCCCAGTCTCTATTCAAGCCTAAGTTAATTGTATCCAATTTGCAAATGAATTCCAATTCAGCAGTTTCTCGCTGAAGTCTGGATCTGAAGTTTTTTTGTTGTAAAATAGCGACTTTCATGTCTGTAATCACGTGACCAGAGAGATTGAAGTGTTCTCCGACTGGTTTATGAATGTTATAATTCTTGACATCTGGTTTGTGTCCATTTATTCTTTTATGTAGAGACTGTCCAGTTTGACCAATGTACATGGCAGAGGGGCATTGCTGGCACATGATGGCATATATCACATTGGTGGATGTGCAGGTGAACGAGCCTCTGATAGTGTGGCTGATGTTATTAGGCCCTGTGATGGTGTCCCCTGAATAGATATGTGGGCACAGTTGGCAACGGGCTTTGTTGCAAGGATAGGTTCCTGGGTTAGTGGTTCTGTTGTGGTATGTGGTTGTTGGTGAGTATTTGCTTCAGGTTGGGGGGGCTGTCTGTAAGCAAGGACTGGCCTGTCTCCCAAGATTTGTGAGAGTGTTGGGTCATCCTTCAGGATAGGTTGTAGATCCTTAATAATGTGTTGGAGGGGTTTTAGTTGGGGGTTGAAGGTGACGGCTAGTGGCGTTCTGTTGTTTTCTTTGTTAGGCCTGTCCTGTAGTAGGTGACTTCTGGGAACTCTTCTGGCCATTACCAGCAGGAGAGTGAGTTTGTGTGTGGGGGGGCGGGGTGTGTGTGTGAGAGAACCTGGATTTGTGCTGGAAATGGCCCAACTTGATTATCATACACATTGTAAGGAGAGTGATCGCTTTAGATAAGCTATTACCAGCAGGAGAGTGGGGTAGGAGGAGGTATTTTTTTCATGCTTTGTGTGTATATAATAAGATCTTCTACACTTTCCACAGTATGCATCCGATGAAGTGAGCTGTAGCTCACGAAAGCTTATGCTCAAATAAATTGGTTAGTCTCTAAGGTGCCACAAGTACTCCTTTTCTTTTTGCGAATACAGACTGTTACTCTGAAACCTCTGTGTTTTTTGAATCTGATTGTCCTGTAAGATTATCTTCCATTCTGATTTTACAGAGGTGCTGCTTTTACCTTTTTTCTTTATAAATAAAGTTCTGTTTCTTTTAGAATCTGATTGGATTTTTTTTTTAGTGTCCTAAAAAAACCCAAGGTTGGTCTGTGCTCATCTTGTTTATTCTCAAGCCTCCTCAGGAAAGGGGGTGTGGGGTTTGTGGGGGTATTAGCAGGGAGTAGGAACTCCAAGTGGTCCTTTCCCTGAGTTTGTCTAAATCACTTGGTTGTGGCAGCGTTACCCAGTCCAAGGTACAAGGGAGAATTTGTGCCTTGGGGAGTTTTTAACCTAAGCTGGTAGAAATAAGCTTAGGGGGTCTCTCATGCAGGTCCCGATGTCTGTACCCTAGAGTTCAGCGTGGGGAGAGAACCCTGACACTTGTGTCCCAAGCAATATTCTACCATATTTTTACTTAATTACACATAACTTGAAAAATAGTTCAGTGATCAGGTACACTGCATACAGGTTTGGAACCTAAAAGCATCCTAAAGTATTGTATGTAAACTGAATTCTTCAAAGCTACTAATTATAAATATTTAACTTTTTAAATGTGTTTATATTTTCTAATCACTGCTCCTGCCATGTTGCTCCCTCAATGGTTGTTTCTGAAGACTGTCCTCTGCTCAGTTTCAGGAAATCTAACACTTCCTTTTACAGCACTGGTAAATAATTTCAGCAAGTGACTGCTCATATGTAATCTGCTTCTAGAGATTTCTAGTGCTTTTTCTCATGTTGCTAGATTCTCGGAAGTAGGCTGGCATTTATTCAGCTTTTCGCCACAAGCAAAGTGGTGTGCATCTTGCTGTAGTAATTAAATTACACGAACACCTGAAGGGCAAGGATGAAACAGTTTAGTCCACTCCTTTTTCTGTTTCATAAGTTAATTATTTAAATAAAATATGGTACCATTTTACTGAACCAATTATTGCATTAGGGCCAAAACTGAAAAAAACTGAAGCATACTTCTGTGTGGTTTAAAAAAAAAAAAAAAGCTTGCACGCACACACCCTGTAAGACCCTAATCCTGTAAGATAGTGAGCTCCCTTTGCGCCACTGAAGCACGCTGTATGATCGATTTGATGTGAATCAAAATGCTGCATCCTAATCTGTCCTCTGATAACCTGGGCTGGGATCTTCTGCTTTTTAAAAAAAAAAAAAAAGTGTGAAGTTAAGATGTAATCTGCCTATGCTTCTTTTGAAAATGCTTCAAGAAGGCTCTTCCTTACGTGTATTTTCTTGACCACACATTGGCTGTATCCAATCAAAGAAAACCATCTGTGTGTCAGAATGAGACTGGCTGAGAATTAAAGCTATAAGGCAACACAGAGGAAATATAGAGCTCAAGAAATCTCATGCTTAAAAAGAACTGGGATCCAATCCTGCAAAACTTTACTTATTGGCTCCACTAGGACCATGCCTGACATGAAGCATTTCCTGTGCAAATAAAGCTGGGCGATAGGCCCTGTAAGGTAGAATTTAGTAAGACCCCAATTCTCATCTTAGTTGCGCCCATGTTAATCCAGGAATGACTTCAATGAAGTCATTGTGTTTACTTGATCTTAACACCAGTGTAACTGAAAAGAATCTGGTGTTAAATAAGATGCAGACTGTGTTCCACAAAATAAAAAAAGGCTGAGAGAATTCTCTGGCTAGAGCCTACTTGATTGGGATTGTGGGGGGAGGACATGCTAATGAAAATTATAAGATTTAACAAAAATCCACATGGTGGTTGGAGTTAATACATTTTCATAGAAGGCTTCTTTTTAATTTCAAGACAGAGTTAAATATGGAAAATTTAATCAGGAAACTACCTGGCTGTTTAGATTAGCCTCTGTGATAAAGTACCACAATTTGTTTCAGTTCTAATTATGTCTTACCATTATGTTCTGTCCATGCTGTAAACCAACAACAAACAGGAAAGAATCTAATAGAATACAATATTGCAATACTGTATTTAATGTCTTGTTGCATTACAGAAACTGTTTGCAGATTGTTACCCTGAACATATCTCCACTGATTCCAGTGGGAGGAATGTTTTTCAGGCAAGCCCTTGGTACGTGCCTGATCCTGAATGGTACTGAGCCCCCCATTTTCTCACTGTAGAAGCTAAGGGCACTTAGCACTTTGAAGGATTTAGAGCTCAAGTGTTTCCTGACTTACTTGAGAATGTACAAGAGGCTTCTTTTTGCTAAGCTTTTTTTTACTCAATGAATTGTTGGATTTAACCTCACTGGTTGAATGAAAAAATTGTCCTGTGGCTTAGGAAAAAACGGAGTCCCAAACCACTTAAGAAATCCGTTTGAATGCTTAGAACATATGGCAGAAACACACACTTATGACCAGTGCTGTTGAGTACCTGACTCTGTGTTTTCTAGGGACAAGTAAAGGATGAGGACTAGCTGGCGGAAATCCAATTTCCATAAAATGGAAGTGGTGTTTGGAAGACGGACGCATCAGTGAGCCACTTTATAGGAGGGCGTATGCTCCTGCCATTTGTTACTGGAGCTTGCAGTCTTGGGTTACTGTTGAATCCTTAGCTGCTTTTGAGCAACCCTATAACAGAAGAAAACTGGGTGGCTTTTTAATTTGTTTGGCAGGGAGGATGCAACCATTCTTCTCAGATGCAGATCTTGCTACCATGTCTTACGACTCTCTCGCCTTCAAAATAGCTGCAATGTGCTTTACTTGGGGCTATGGCTTAATCCAGCCTAGTACCTGAAGATGATCCAGAACTTTGGAATTCACTCCCTACCTATGATGATCCCCAAGAGCTGCACAAAGCCTTTCTCTTCTGAAGCTTTTAGGGAGGGAAGGTACAAAGAGGGAAGGTACAAATACTTGTGTCTGGCCTGTAGGGTTTTTCTTTTCTTGTTCTGAGGAGGATGGGTTTGAAAGTGCAGTCACTGGCTGTAAAACAAAAGCAATGTAAAGCAAAGGTGCTTAAAGCTCTGGATAGGTACTACTTAAATGTATTGCATAAATTGTACTGATTGTAGTCTTGTTGTTGTTTCCATTCCCTTAGGCTGAATTTGAATGCATCAATGAGAAGAAGAGACAAAAGAAGAAAAGCTACAAAAATTCTGGTGTCGTGAGTGTGAAACACTGTGAGGTCGGTACTCAAGGATTTTATTTTTTAACTCAATTGATTTTTCTTTATTTATAAATGTCCAGGTACAGCATCTCTGATCTAACATGCCTCAACTACCCCAAGTGTAAGTAACAGTAAAATGTATGAAAAATGCAGAAAGATTTGAGTCTAGAAGATGATAGTATAGATACAGAATGCTTTGAATGTTGTAGAAGCATTACTGTGACAAAGTAAAACATTGTTGCTTCACATAGAATCAGAATACAATTAATATTACTCCTGCATTTTCTATAGAGCGTTTATGACTTAGTCTTCTATACAGGAGATTGCAAGCAAGTGAAAGTTACTGTTTCATACAAGGTCTTTTGGTTTAGAAATAGATGTCTAAATATCAAATCCCCATAACCTTATTCTCAGTAGGATGATCTTACCACTTAAAGTAAAGGAATTCCTCATCTAATATCCTCTTGAGTGGGAAGTGGGGGTGTTCAGGTCCTAAATAATAAAACAGCCTTCTGAAATTCTATTTGCATGTATCATGGAATGACAAGGGAAGTGGTGATTTGCATTGTCTTAAACACAAAAAAGCACTAAACTTCCCAGCAATTAATTAATAGGTACCATAGTGTCAATTTCCTTACTAGCTGAACACTGGCTAATGTAAGAAATATTTATCTGATATGAATTTTCTCCATGTACCCAGATCCTGTTTAAATATAATTATAAGGGGCCCAATACTGGCACACACAGTGCATAGTATCTTATTCGTTGTGTACTCCCAGTGAAATCTAGAGGCACTACTTATGGAGTAAAGGTACTGTTTTACATCAGTACGGGAAGCAAAACTTGGCCTTAAGGAAATTAAGAAATTGCTTCCGTCTTTTCAGCAAAACCCAAACCAGTGTGTTTCCTTTTAGATTATAGTGGAATGTACGTTCCTTGATTACATCATGGGAGGATGTCAGCTGAATTTCACTGTAAGTAAATTATGTGTACATAATTGCTTTCTTTTTCAGAGTAAGCTGTAATGTGTTATGGATTCTCTTAATCTCATGTTTGTTTTTGTAGCAGATGAAGCATAAGCCCATATATCCAGAGGCCCTCTGGCCAGTTTTGTCAACTGTTACCTGGAAAGTTCTGGAATATGATAGACTGCTAGCATCAGACATAAGTTCTGAATATTCAGATGTACCCAGTCAGAGCTGGATATAACTGTATGGGCAGAGACGAAAGGAGTTTACAGTTCCCTGTTGCTTGGGTTTGTCTTACACCATCTTATCACAAGTGTAGTTCAGATCAGCTTAATGGCTGTCAAGCAATCTGGGAATGTGTGTAGTTCTGTTCACTCCTAACACATCCATTACACCTGGGGGTGGTCATGTAGAGCTTGTTATTGTAGGTTTACACCTGGCAAGGATTTCCTCATGCCAGAATAATCCTCAACTGCCTATATAGGATGGCTTCAAGGCCCTTATGCACAGCCTGCGCAACATGCATAGGCCTTAGCATGGGATCAGACCCTGAAATGGTTTAATTCACAAAACTGGTACAACACAGGCAGTAGCAATGCAAGTTTTCTCCACTCTGGCAGTGTACCTCAGCCCTCACCCAGAGTAGATCAGTGTCTCTGGCTGGTCTGTCAGCAAGGGTATCTGTTAAGTTTTAACTGTTGTGGTATTCTTTGAGTAGCTTCCACTTGGAAGCAGGCTGAGACTATAGACTCATTTCACAACCCTGGAGAATATTGTGAATGCTTTTGTTTAAGACCTATATGAGCCAGTAGCTGATAGACAGAAAGCCAACCAGTCCCCATGGTGAACCACAGCTTCATGATGTTTGAGTAGGGTACATTCCTTAAACAAGGTTCTAATGTTCAATAAAATGGTGTAAATATGGCAGCTGACAGATGATTACATGTACCAGTATGTGATGTAGATAGTTCTTCCTGTTTTTGTCAGTTTAATTTTGCCTGCAATTGGGAACCCAGTTTTCCATCACTGCTAACGGATACAAATGCTACATTTGACAGGTGGGGATAGATTTTACAGGCTCCAATGGGGACCCTCGCTCACCAGACTCTCTACATTACATCAGCCCTAATGGGGTTAACGAATACCTGACAGCCATTTGGTCTGTAGGAATGGTCATTCAGGACTATGATGCGTAAGTTTTAACTTATCTCATTTTCAAATGCATGTTGTAGAACCGGGGCATGTAAGTATTGCAGACGTCCATAAACAGGTCATAATAAAAGCTGTAGAGCTGAATGTACTGAAAGGATTTTTATGCATGTTCTTGTACTTTCACATTTTCCCTTCCATTTTATCCTCTCCTCTTTGAATGAGTTCTCGCCCTTTGCTGGGAGAGGCTGGGGAGAAAAGGTACAGTCTGTTTTGGCTTGTGTGTAACTACATTCCACTTGACTCTGCATAAGGTGGTCCAGGCATACTACAAATGGTCGTACCCAAGTGACATTTTCTCTAAATGGATGGAGGTGCAAATCTGTCAATTTAGCTATCTGATATTCCTTGGCAGAGCCAGAGGGTGGCAGCACAGAGATTATATCTGCTTAAATACGAACAATGTGTTCAGGATACAGGACATGGATATGAAGACAGTCTGTTCTCCATGGAGCTTACAGTCTGGGATGCAGTTGAGAGGTCCCATTGGGAGAACCAGAGAACAAGTGTAGGGGCTTATGGTTTGTTTTTAATTTTGAATCTCTTTTCTAACGTGACGTGGAGGATTTTCATGAGTACAGTTTGTGGGCATCATGGAAAGCCAGTATTTATTAATAATACAAGGAATTTGAATGATGAGAGAGGGGGGCCTGGGACTTGGAGATGTGTCCAATAGTATATCCTTGTTGATCTAGGATGATATTCCTTTGAGAGGGCCCAGAATTCACAAACCTCAGTACAATCCGTTTCTCAGTCAGTATTTTACCCTTGGGGGCATTCTGCGCCAAAAAATAAATTCTGCACACAATATTTTAAAATTCTGCAACCCAACCCTGACACTGTGCAAGGACTGGGCCTGCCCCAGAAACACCCCAGGACCCTGCTCTGCCATGCCAGATGCACCAGTTGTGGGCAGGCAAGCTCAGCCCAGCAGGATCCAAGTGTGGAGGGGCTTAGTGTGGGTGATCCTAGTGTGGGCTGAGAGAATTCTGTGGGAGCAATCTGGGGGTGGATGGCTCAGTGGGGGATCTGGGTGTGGGAGGGATCTGGATGCACAGGGGCTTGTTGGGGAGGTTATGGGTGCAGCGATAATGGGACTCTGCAGGGGGGTCCAGGTGGGGCTCAGCGGGGGGGTCTGGATGCGTGGGGGATAGAACTCAGTAGGGTGGTCTGGGTGTGTGGGGTCAGTGGGGGGGTCCAGATGCTGGAGGAGTGGGCCCCACTGGGGTGGGGATCCAGGTGCAGCTGTTTGGGGGTCAGTGGGGTGTGTGGGTGGATGCAGTGCAGGGGAAGAGGAAGTCCCATTGTCCCCAACCCAACCGGGACTAGCAGCCCAGCCAGTCGGGGCTTTCCCAGTCCTGCCCCCTCCCCACAGTGATTTACCTCTCTGACCGCTTCCCTGGCACCCAAAACACACTGCAGGGGACAGTGGTGTGACTGCTCTTATGGCTTTCCTTTGCTTCCCTGTCAGAAAGTTGTTTTTCTGCAGGGAAGCAAATCTGTGGGGGACAAGAGTTCTCCATATGTCCAGTTGCACAGAATTCCCCCAGGAGTAATATCTCCAAACTCAATGGCCTGCATGGTAGTAAATAGCTGCTACGGTTTTCATGGCTCATTATTTCATGACAAATGCTAAACAAAAACCAGCAGAGCATTTGCAACCTAACACATTTTCATAGCAAAAATTTTAAATGTTAATTCCCTAGGTGCCCTGCTGATTTGGACAGAAAGAAATTCTCCCTGCCTACCTGATTTGGCCTTTACACAGGGGAAATTTCCTGTTGATTTCTAATAAACAGCTTTATGATTATGACTAGGATTAGCTAAATTGTTTTGAATTGTGAACAGTCTAAAGGGAAACTACTTCATTTTCTCTTAAATTGCGTTTTCAGAGATAAAATGTTTCCAGCCTTTGGATTTGGTGCACAGATTCCTCCTTCCTTTCAGGTAACCAAATGTGTAAATTTGCTACTTAGGCAATCTAAAACAACTTACTCAAGGACATGTGCATGTCTAAAACCTGAACATCTTTTGTGTATTGACAGGTATCTCATGAGTTTCCGTTAAACTTTAACCCATCAAATCCATTCTGCACTGGTAAGTCTTAGAAACTATCACAAGAGTCTTAAAGAATCAAATATCTGGAAAGTCTTGTTTCTACTAGGTACCACTTAACTGCCTCATGGTACTGTGTTTAATCTGGCACCATTAATACAACAACAGTAAAGGTTGTGGCAGTAGATGTTAATTTGTATAGAAAAGTCTCTGATTAGAAGAAATGTGTGACCTATTCAGAATATGGACTTCAAAATACTAGAAGAGATGGGAAGGAAGGAGATGTTCTTTGCTAATCAGAGCATCTGCCAGGCTTCTGATTAAGCAGGCTGATTTTGTTAAATAGACAAGGAACTTCAGTCAGTAACCAGGCTAGAATTTCCTGCTATAAATCCTTACCTGTGTGAAGGAGCCTTTGGTTCTTCTTTTTTGAACTTTCACAGCACATCTACCTTGGGGTAGCAGCAGTGTAGGCTTCTTCCATACTGCCATGCCAAGGTACCTCATTGCTGGTGTGGAGGGAACCTCACTGGCCCTAGGAGTGAGAAGGTGGTTCATTCTCTGACCATTTAGTCTTTTCCTCTCTGCTTAGACTGCTAACAAGGACATGTGTTCTAAACTGAGCAGACCTGTTGTAAACTAGGTAGCCAGATTTTAGGATAGTGATATTTGGCCACTTAGACAACCTTTTTAACCTTGACATAAAGTCAAGATTAGCTCTTGTGGAAGGCTATGGCCTGATAAAAGGCCTCTGTTCACCTAAAGCATACAACTTCCTTTATCATTATCTTAATTTTAAATAACTTTGTACTTCTCTAGATGTCTGGCCCCTATGGAGGTGTCAGGACAGTTGAGTGCCTCAGAACAGCAATGCAACATTAACATGAAATATTAAGACTTAACCATTTGTTTTCTTAAGGAATCCAAGGCGTTATTGATGCATACCGGGCCTGCCTTCCTCAAGTAAAATTATATGGGCCAACCAATTTTTCTCCAATAATAAACCATGTGGCTATGTTAGCTGGTGCAGCTGCACAGCAACAGACAGCATCAGTAAGTACTTTATCTTAGTGTAGACGTTCCCCTCCTTCTTTCTTCTTTCTTTCGATGCTATACGCTATTCATTTCCCCTCTGTGTGCTTGGAAGCGTACCAACCTTATTTGTTATCCACTTATCCTGTGAAGTTGTATTTGTTACCATTAGGCTTTATGGATGCCAGAGCTTCCTCAGAGATTGTTCATAACAAGAATCTTTCATCCAGATGAAGCTTATTTTCTGATAGGAATGTCAATTTAAAAAAAAGTACTTGGCATTTTGTAGCACTTTTCATCCAAAACGTTTAGAGCACTTCACAAACATTAAGGATCTAGTTCTGCCCTGGAATACACACACGTTTTAGGGCAGCATTTATCCTCAAGTTGAGTGGCAAGCGTAATCCTCATTTCTCAGAGGGTAAACTGAGACACACGTTACTTAACGTGACCAAGACAGGGTTGCACAAGAGTCATGTAAGACTAAAACTGTCTGGCTGTGGTTTGCAAAACGCTTATCTGTTTGTCCCTTGTTATGACCTGCAGTCCAAAGCAGCAAGTAACACACAGAATGAACTCTGTGGAACCTTCTAAACCAGTGGCTCTCAACCTTTCCAGACTACTGTACCCCTTTCAGGACTCTGATACGTCTTGCTTACCCCCCAATTTCACCTCACTTAAAAACTACTTGCTTACAAAATCAGACCTAAAAATACAAATGTGTCAGAGCACATTACTGAAAAGTTGCTTGCTTTCTCATTTTTTTTAAAACCATAGAATTCTAAAATAAATTAATTGGAATATAAATATTGTACTTGCATTTCAGTATATAGCATATAGACCAGTATAAACAAGTCATTGTCTGTATGAAATTTTAGTTTGTACTGACTTCGCCAGTGCTTTTTATGTAGCCTGTTGTAAAATTAAGCAAATATCTAGATGAGTTGATGACCCCCTTGAAGACCTCTGCATACTCAGGTGTAGGCATATTCCTGCTTAAGAACCATTGTTCTAAACTTTTCCACTTTGTTCCCAGAGCTCAGACAGGAGCACTGCTATGAGTTAGCTGGAAACTGGAAAAGAACTGTCAGTATTAATATGCAAATGACATATGACTAACCATGACACTTTACTTTGGACATAGAGTTGCCAATTCTGGTTGGATGTATTCCTGGAGGTTTCGTCACATGACATAATATTTAATTAAAGTTTAATCTTTAATTCCTGGAGATTCCAGGAGAGTCCTGGGAGGGTTGGCAACCCTATAAATTGGACCTCTTGTAATAGTAATAGGCCCCATTGTGTTGGGCATTTTTCTGTCTTAGAAAAGACACTGTCTCTGCTCTGAAGTGCTTCCAATCTAATGAGACAAACAAACGGAATATTTGAGGATGTGGATACAACATATAGGCAAAAGAGCATGGTGAAGAATTGGCCCAGCTTTGTTAGTTACACGTATTGTAGAAATGTTTGGTTTGTGTTTTCTTTTTAATTGAGGTTAGAAGGATTAGGAAAAGAGTTGGAGGAAGAGGAATGAGCACAGCTTATCAACTGTCCAGTCATGATTAATAGGCTGGGTTCTGTAGACATCATGGCAGATGTGGAGAAAGTAGATCTGGAGGGAGCTATAGAGGAGGAAGGACAAAGTGGTGGGGAACAAGTAGTTGTGTGAAGAGGGAGAAAAAGAGCGAAGAGATATGGAGGGAACCAAGGGGGAGCTATTGGAGAGCATGGCTTGGTAAAAACAATCAGAAAATGAATTATAGTTTAAGTCCAGGCTTCCTGAAGTTCCTAAAAGAAACCAGATGAAAGTGAGAAAATGGAAGTTTAGCAAAATATGCAGGTCTCAGTTTAGTTGTGGTGGTTTGTCTTTGGAACTGAATCCCTGCCCAGAGCAAGCAGGGTGGTGAGATGGTGGCAACCCACCAAAAAGAGACTCTGAAACTTGAATGGAGTTTACTTGTAACAATGGAGATGTGATCCTTCCATTTAAGGTTCATCAAACAACATAATACAGAAACCGGTCCTAATCCAGGTTTTATAAACTATTGATGGTAGCAATAGTAAATACAGATTGTAAAAGCACAGTGAAGAGGCTGTTACTTATTTGCATGCTGTTACCAAGAATATTCTTCAGCTCACAACTGTTTCATAACTGACGCAATATTAGATATCTGGGGACAAAGAGAGAATTGGGTATCCTTGCTACCTATGTACCTGCAACACTTTCTGAAAGCCTTTCCCTGCTAATAGCCTCCATACTTGTGAATTTGAGCTGACAAACTTGTAAACCTCTACTGGAACTCCGTACTCAGGGTTTTTCTACTGAAGAACACTAATTTTGCTTATTACAAATATCTGTGTTTGTCACTGAACAGCCAAACAGAGATTTGAAGTCAAGACCTGGTTTATCTGTTATAGATATGTACTGTAGGCTATTGGCTCCCATTTGAAATTTAGCTAATTTACGTAAAACATCAAAAGCAGATTGCAGATTCTGCCAGTTAATCCTTAGAAAACAGCTGGCATGCAGGTATAGTAAAGGAAATTTTATAGTAAAGGAATTTGAAGCAACAGAGGGAGTATATGTATTTAAAAAAGAATCCACCTCTTTTCTAATAATCCAACCCAGTATCTCGTGTAGTTTTTTTTTCTTTAGAAATCTGAAACTTCCTTGAAGTGTAGAACTGGTGCTAGATAAACTGTTCATATTAGACACTTACGTTAGAAGAACTCCTTTCAACCGCTGACTGGCTGTGATGGTATGATATTAAGGCATGGTCTGCACCTAAACCTAGGTTGACCCAGCTGCATTACTTGAGGCTGTGAAAAATTTTACATCCTGTGCAACGTAGTTAGGTCACCCTCATCCCCAATTATAGATGCAGCTACAGAGGAATTCTGTCAATTTAGCTACTGCCTCGCAAGTAGTAACAAGAAAAACCCCTTCCATTGCTGTAGTAAGTGTTTACACTACAGTGCTACAGCAGTGTAACTGCAGCAGTGCTGTTATAGCATTTGTTGCCCTAAAAAATCAGGCATACTGTCTGTTTTTTCAGCACTCAGGACAAAGACCCTCCGTTTTGGTCAGTGTTTTGCAAACTCCTTACTACAGTACATACAGGAGGGTTTCTTTCTTTTTTTTTTCTTGGCACTCTGGCTTATGTGCTCGGGCTTCCGTGGCTGTGTTGAGCAAGGTTTTATATTTACATTTTTCAAAGACATTACTTCAAATAGATCATAAAGGAAAATATTCAGTTAAACTTGCTTTCAGCTCCTGCCCAAAACCCAACAAAATCTGTGTCCTATGTTTGAATGACATTGTACTTGAGATCTGAGGATAGCTTTTCAACTTGGCTGCTTTAGATTGCTGCCAGTTGGACATAAGGGCCTTGTAGGCTTTGCAGTGAATATGTGTTTTGCTTCTTGGGGAGGGAGAGTTAGGGTTGGGTTTTTTTGGACCAGGCAGAAGAGACCTGAATCAAATGTAGATGCTTGATTGCAAAGAATAAGCCTCTCATATTGAAAAGTTACCATTCTATGCCCTGTAAACCTGTAGCATGCATGTATGCAATATTATCTCTTCTCCTGTTCCCAATTATAACAAAGTACATATTGGTTTGACAGCAATATTTTGTGCTCCTCATCATAACGGATGGTGTGATAACAGACCTTGATGCAACCAGATCTGCCATAGTTAATGCCGCAAAGCTTCCCATGTCCATTATCATTGTTGGCGTTGGAGGAGCTGATTTCAGTGCCATGGAGTTTCTTGATGGTGACAATGGAAGTCTCAGGTCCCCAACTGGAGAGCCAGCTATCAGAGACATTGTCCAGTTTGTGCCATTTAGGCAGTTCCAAAATGTAAGTATCATTCCTTACTGAATACATACCAGAGAAGTACACTAGATTTCATAGCATGTAAATACTAGTGGCCCTACTTCCACTGTGGAGTTTATACATGGAATGGCCCTGGAATGAGGTCTAAAGCCCTTGAAAACACTCTCTGTTAGCGGTGAGGTATGGCTTTCATATCAGGGGCTAAGAAAAGATGAAAGCCTACCAGCTCATCTGTGGAACTCCCGGTAAATCATTTCTATCGAAAAAGGTGACCTGTTCCTGGTTTAAGAATCAATCAATCTCTCTCTCTCTTTTTTTCACCAGTCTTTTCAGGACATGTCATTTATATATCTACTTCGGAACTGATATGCAGTTCAGCATAATCAAACCAATGCTGGTGTCCTATCGGAGGAGAAAATGAGCATGATTTTGACTTCACCTAAGATTATTTCCATTTTAGTCAGTGTAGTTGCCTGGCTGTAAATCTGGATTAAGATTAAAATTAATCTGTGTGCATGCATTGTATCATTTTGATAAATAAATCTTTGTGTGTGAAAGTGAGGGAGTCATTTTCTGATAGATAGGTGCCCTTGCTGAGGTAGTTTTATTAAAACAAATAAAACCCTCTTTACAGAGACGCAAACAAAATGGTGGGGAAGCTCTATTTAGTGTACAACCCAACAGATGGAATCCAGGATATAAATACTGTTGACATTGGGTCATATAACCTTCTTAAATGTCATGCCCTTGCAAAGATGTATACAAATAAATAATCTGGGGAAAGTAAAACTGACAGATAAAACAGCTTAGCTTCCAAGGTGCTCTCTTCTTAGTTCTTGTTTTTGTACATTTTATGCTCTGTTCTATCCCCCTGGCCCCTCATGGTAAAAAGCTCATATTAAAATAATGCACCAGTTTTCCTTGATTGCCACTATTTGTTCAGGCATTTTGATGTGGGGGAAGGGAGTAATCTGCAACGATTACTTAAAGTGCCATCCTTAGTTGGAGACTAAAAAGTGTGTTAAACTTTGGCAAGGAACATTCTAACAGCAGGATTTTCAGGAGTATAAAAAAGCTAAAAAGCAAAAATGAGGTGGTAGCTGCTAAGGCTAAAGCCCTGGAAGGGCTATATGCCTGTCTTGAAATGAAGAGTGAGAGAGAAATATATAGACTGGAAAAGACCAGTGATAAGAGAACTGAAGACATTGGTGAGATCAAAGTAATTGAAGATGAAAGTGGAAATACGTTAACCAATGAGACCAGATTACGGAATGGTAGCATAATTACTGTTTAAAGGCTTATGATTTGAAGAGCATCCAAGAGAACCATGCCATATGATAAAACCAAACCGGGTTCTGGTGGTACCAGTCCAAGAAGAAGTTGTAGAATCACTGAGCAACATAAAAAATAAGAGAGCTCTCAGTCCCGATGGCATACCAGGAGAAATATGGAAGTACCTGGGGCAGGTAGGCATGAATATATTGATACAATTGTTTAATTTCATTATGAGGACTCAGCTATGTCTGGAGAAAGCACATTGGTACCAACATTTAAGGAAAAAGGAGACATACAAGACTCTCTGGTAACTGCAGCGTTAAACTCATGAGCCATGCCATGAAGGTCTGGGAGACTGTTATTCATAAGAGACTGAAGAGAAATAAAAGTCAGTGACGGTTAGTTTGGATTCATGCCAGGCAAGTTAACAATGCTATATTTATATTTTTCCACGAGCTATCTTAATGCAGAGAAAAGAGGAGAAACCCTTTACGTAGTGTTCATTGATCTTGAGAAGGCTTATGATCACCTTCCGAAAGAAGTCATCTAGTGGTGTATAAGAATGAAACAGATACATGAAGACCATATCAGACTCCTCTAGGACATGTACAAGGGTGCTGTTACCGCAGTCAGAAGGCCAGTCGAAGAAACTGAACAATTTCTAATAAGTCAAAGTTCACCAAGGCCTTTTGTTCACAATGCACTTTAAGAAAACATCCAAAGAGTAGTGTGTGCTTTGTGCAGGTCATGTAATGCTCCTAGGGCAGAGCAAAAATGACGCAGACAAATATTTAGAGTGATGCATACAGTAACTCCTCACTTAACATTGTAGTTACGTTCCTGAAAAATGCGACTTTATGTGAAATGATGTTAAGCGAATCCAATTTCCCCACAAGAATTAATGTAAATGGCGGGGGAGGGGGTTAGGTTCCAGGGAAACTTTTTTTCACCACACAAAAGACACTATATACATATACAGTGTAAGTTTTAAACAAACAGTTTAATATTGTACACAGGAAGTTCCCGGGAGCAGCTCTGAGGCAGAGGGCAGGGCAGTGCGGGGAGGCACAGCTGAACTGCTGCTGGGCAGCTGGCGAGCCACATACCTTACAGGGAATTTAGGGAGCTGATTGTCAGGGGCTGGGGGTGGGGAGGACTGCCAGCCCCCCGGTTCTAATCCCCACAAGGAGGGGCTGCTCTTCCAGAGAATCCTGCAAGCAGTGGGCAAAGCAGGCAGCTGCCAAACGACATTAGGGAGCATTGCGCAACTTTAAACAAGCATGTTCCCTAATTGATCAGCAATGAAACAACTTTAACTGGGATGACTTTATGCGAGGAGTTACTGTACTTGAAAGAAATTACATGAAAATGAGCAGAAATAAAACAGTATATGGTCTGTAGATTCGATGATAGTCTCGTCATCTTCCTGAAACGTAAGTCTTGAGGACTAGCCAATACCAAAGGTATAGAAGTTCAACTACTTAGGCGAGATAGTACAGAATAATGGTAAACTCCATGACTAACTTATAAACAGAACAGGAAAGGCGGGGACTAAATGAAAAGCAAGTGGAGTGGCCTGCAATAAGAGGATGCCTATTAACTTGAGAAGCAAGATCTACAAGACAGTAATTAGCCCTACTCTTCTGTATGGCTGTGAATGCTTGGCACTGAGAGAGACAGGAGAATGTCTTGAATGGAAATGAAATTGTTCAGATGTATGGAATTACAAGGTTGGACCATATTCAGAATGAGCAAATTATGGGATATGAGAAGGTGGTACCAGTTATACAAAAGCTGAAGGAATCCAGACTTAGATGGTTTGGGCATGTGAAAAGAAGATTGGAAGAATATCTAGGAAATGGTGCATTAAACTTGGAAGTAGCGGGTGAGAGAAGCATTTAGAAGACCCAAACTAGATGGCTGGATGTTATATGGAAGTATTTGATTAGCTGTAGAGTTTCCAAGGAACTGCTTGTAGACCGACTGGAACGGGAAATAAGAACTCAAAAAGCCAACCCTGTATATATCAGACTGAGACTAGAAGAAGAAAGTTGTAGATTAATTTGCCAGTTAGTGCAGTGCCGTCATGATTACTCAGGTATAGAACTGATGTGCTTAAATCTGTTTTTCAGTTACACAAACTTTCCTTTTTCTAGTATCACAGATTTGATCTTGAAATACAAACTAACTATACTTTGAAGGAATTGCATGTAGAACAAGCAATGCATTTACTGCAGATGAGGGTTGGGATAATAGGATGTGGATGAAAACTCACTTAACCAACCTCAGGTGCTTAACTTCTGTCACTTTAACCTTGCATAGCAGAGATTTTATTGACATGGCTAAAAATTTCCTCAGTGTATTTTATCCTGGTGGATCCCAAAAGACTTTGTAAACTGCATATGCCACACAGAGGCAGCCTCCACTGCAGAGGAGGGAGGCATTCAGCTGCTTTGCAGCATTCTGCTTAGTAGTAAGAGTGGAAAGGTAAAGGTGGGCAGGGAAGCTTTTTTCCAAGGGCACTGTAGCAAATTCCTGAGAGAAATGCTGTAGATTCTGTTTGGACAAATTAATGGATGGCACCTAAACTGTTAAGGTCTCCTCTGACCAATGGTTAAGACTGAAGTTTGATGTTCTTTTTTTAATAAGGCTCCCAAAGAAGCCCTGGCTCAGTGTGTCCTGGCAGAAGTGCCTCAGCAAGTGGTAAACTACTTCAGCACATACAAACTGCAGCCTCCCAAGAATCCTGCCGCAAAGTGAGAGAGCACTGAGTGGGACAGGCGAGTGAGGCTAATCCAGTTGAGATTCCTGCAACTCCCGCATGTCAATGGACTTGGGTCTTGATAATTTTTTTTTTTTTTTGTGTACATTGATTCAGACCTGTTAATGTCTGTTTGCTTTTGCATGGAAACATGTACTTTGCCAGGCTTTTTTTACTTGAGACAAAGATGTACCCTGTTTAATACTCATGTTGATTATGATAAAGGCCCCAGCTGGGCAAATTTGGTAGAAAATAACATTTCAAGTAAGCTGAATATGAAAATCATGAACCGACTGTGCCAAGTTGTTGGGTGTGGTGCTGCTGCTTTGTGCTGCAGGGCTGGTGTAATAAGGTCATCAAGCTGGCTGAACTGCTCCAGGGAGAATCACCCCAGTGTGCCATGGTCTTCAGTATTGTAGAGCTGACGTAGCAGGGAGTGTCTACAGAGAGGGGTATGTGGCTGGGCTATGTACTTGCGCTTCTAGCCTGGGCTACTTTTCAGGACCCTGTGACTGTTTCAGGCTGGCATATGTTACAGCAGCCATAACGCAGTGTTCAGCACCAGAGTTGGAGCAGTGCAAAAGCAGAGCTTTAAAGACACCTTTGCACACCATCTCCTGACTTATGCCTTTAGTTCCTCTTGGCCAGACCTGGGAATCTGGGCCATCATCTCTCAATATTAATAAAATGGATGAAACAGTAAACACAGCCTGCATAATGTGGAGCATTAAGTAACTGTACAGATGCAGCCAACTGCTTTTAATCAAGGTAGCCATCTAAATGATTTAAAAAAACTCTGTTGGCCTTCAGTGCAGATGCTGTAAAGAGTTTTAAGATTTATATGACCATATACTATGCTGGAAAACTGCAAATGCAAATCACTTTATGTAAAGCTATCACATGTGACTATTAATTGACCTTGGTGGTTACTAGTACAAATTCCATTGCTAAAGAGGAAAACAAAACTTTTCACTCTTGAATTTTTAAGTTGCTTTATATATTTTTTGTAATTATATCTTCTCATATGGAGAGAGCTTTTGAAAGGACTACAGTGTGTACCATTTTAACCTGTTTTGTACAGGTCTTGAAATGCCCCCTAGTTGGCTTTAAAGTGAGTGATCTTTTATTTTCCTGGTAGTACTCTCTCAGCTACTTTGTATTAGTGGTGACCTGCAATTAATTTTTTAAAAATTTGCTTTGTGCCTTTTTTGTTTACTCATGGTATACTTAAAAGTCTGAAAAAATCCTAGAAAAAAACTTCTCTGCTTGCTTTTTTTAAAATCTTTACATCATGGATATCAAGCCTGGTCTTCCTTGGTTTTACTGGAGGACTACTGAGAGGTCTCTGATTAATATTGTGACCTCTCATCTTAGTAGAAGGGGTGGGAATTTGAATTGTTAATATCCTCCCATTCTTTTCAATAATCAATTAATTAGGCATTGGTGTTAACAAACACTGAGTTTTTAAACTGACTATAAATCTTGACTCACACTTACTCTTCTTTTAGTGTTTTGTCTCTTGTGATGTGTTAATTTGATTAGTTCTCCAATTGCAATAGGGTAGAGAAAACTAGAATTTCTAAGATCAGACTCTAGAAGGGGAACTTTTTTTTTTTTTAACAAAACCCTTTCAGGCCTGTAGGTACAACTCAGACAGAGTCAAAAAAGGCACAAGGATCTTTCCTTTGCAGATCATCTTTATGGATATTGTTCTGCAGCTACTCAAGTGCATCACTCCCATTGACTTCCATAGGAGTCCTATGTGCAAGGTCACTGCAGAATCAGACACTGAATTTGGACTTCTCGTTGTTTGTGCTTACTGTATTCGCCAATGCAGATCTATCTCTCACACTCAACTATGTGCTCAACTCCTGGCTTGCTGAATCCTGCCGCACTACAGTGTCACACCTAGGCCAGTGCAGCTGCTGATTGGGGGTTCCCCCCTCCCGCCCCGAAGAATATTTTTTTTTAATAATGTACTTTAAGGAAGACTCCTCATCCCAGCATATAATCCTGTTAAGTTTTATTGCTGTTCTTGAATCCTCTCTTTTTTTTTTTTTTTTTTTTTTTGGTTGGATCTTTCTCACTGGCATTTGCCTTGCAGAATTTAAAGAAACTGGAAAATCTGTCTCTCTAGTGCAGGGGTGGGCAAACTTTTTGGCCCAAGGGCCACATCAGGTTTCCGAAATTGTATGGAGGGCTGGTTAGGGGAGGCTGTGGCCTGGCCCTGCCCCTTATCTGACCCCTCCCCCCCCCCGGGACCTCTGCCCCATCCACCCCTTCCTGACCACCTCCGGACCCCCTGCCCCTGACTGCGCCACACACCCCCCCGCCACCCCATCCAACCCCTCCTCTCATTCCTGATTGACCCCCAGTGACCCCTGCCCCATCCAACCACCCCTTCTCCCTGACTGCCTCTGGAACCCCTGCCCCTGACTGCCCCCCACCGCTGCATCCAACCCCCTCTCTCCTTCCTGACTGCCCCCCCCGGGACCCCTGCCCCCATTAAACCCCCGTTCCCCACCCTCTGACCGCCACTCCCCTGCCCTCTATCCAACACTCCCTGCCCCCTTACCACGCTGCCTGGAGTACCGGTGGCTGGCGGCGCTACAGGTGCACCTCCCAGAGCACCAGGACAGGCAGCTGTGCTGCCCAGCTGGAGCCAACCACGCCACCGCCCAGCACAGAGCACCAGGTCAGGCCGGGCTCTGCAGCTGCGCTGCCCGGCAAGAGCTCGTAGCCCCGCAACCAGAGCATTGCGGCAGCAGCGCAGTGAGCTGAGCCTGCGGGGGAGGGGGAACAGCAGGGGAGGAGCCAGGGACGAGCCTCCCGGGCCAGGAGCTCAGGGGCTGGGCAGGAGGGTCCTGCGGGCCAGATGTGGCCTGTGGGCCATAGTTTGCCCACCTTTGCTCTAGTGGGCATCTCAAACTTTTCAGGCTCTAGCTCTTGCCCTCTTACTTGAACTCTTGTCTTCCCTTCTTTTCCCACATTCCACTTATACCCTGGGTCACTGGCATAGCAACTCCTTCTGATCCTACCTGTGTGTGTAATACATATGGTGAATAATGCAGAAATGTTTGCCCATTTCCTAAATGTCTTATGAACATTTTAATTCTGTAATTATGCATTTGAAGTAGATTAGATTGGGAAACAATCTGATTGGCTGACAAGGGTTCTGAGTTGTATAATGATGATAAACTGGAACCATATGGGCTGGAATGAATTTCCAAAGCATTACAGTAGCCATTCTATGCACTCAGTAGAATACTCACTTGTAGTAGATTAGTCTACATCTGTGCCTTCATTATGTGCTGGAACCTCTAGGTTTTCACTACATTCTCTGCCGTATGCCGATACCATCAAAAAATCTGTTTTGTGTTGCTGACTTAGATGGACTATCATGATAGCCCTATGATACTGTTTTATGGGTTGTAGATAGTCAGGTAAAATGTTAGTTAATATGATTGAAGCCATATGACTTGTTTTTGTTTTTCCCCGGGATGTTCCCAAATAGCTCGAATAATTGAAATACTTCATATCAAGTCAAATTCTAACTTTCTATTTTAATCTAATTTGATTTTTTGTTTACAGCTGAAGAATTTAGCTATAGAATCATTCTTTACATCAGAGAAGTGCAAGTGTTACTTTATAAGTACAGTACAACCATTAATCGTTGTACCTCAGACCCAAAGAATTAAGTATTGAGAGTAGGGATCCAACGGTGTCACAGCTGCAAATTGATAGCAAACTTATTCACAGCAGTAAACTACTGTAATGCCAAATGTGCCATTTTAAAAAGGGAGAACAAGGTGTGGCATTAATTCATTATCTGGAAGAACTGAAACGTGTGCTCATGAATGGGATCCTTTGGCAATCCTCTCCACTGTCTACCAGAATGATTACGAAGTGGATTCTTCTGAACTTCGGTGGTAGTACGCAGTAGCATTTAAGAATGTTACTGGGTACTATTACATATAGGTAACTGATTTTTAGATAACAGCTATCATACCTCTGTTGTATATGGAATACATCCAATAGAACATCTGAACAGTTAAGATTACACATATGCGCTTTCATACCTTCTGTAATAGAGAACGCATAGTATTTTATTTGGCAAGCCCTCCTGCCCTCTGGCCTCTTCATGCTAGAAAATGTACCCATGACACCGAATTGTCAGACTATATTTGAAAGAGCTAGGCTGGATTTGCACAAAACCCCAACCTCCCCTTCTCTCAGGACTTCAGTACATATCTCTGTTATGTGTCTTTTTCTCGGTGTTGCAAGACAGGCTACCCTCTGGTTCCTGAGCTAACTTAATTGTCCTTTTTTTTCCTTCCTTCATATATTTAAAAAAAAAAAAAATTCCAAACATAAGTACAGATGGCTGTGTAGAACTGAAGGTGTTAAAGTGAAGTAATGTTCCAAGGGGGGAAATGCATCATCAGTTTTTCTAATTTTAAATGTAACAAATACCTTGGACTAATGTTAACGAATATAACTATAGCTGTATTTAATTTTCTGCTTTTCAGTAGGAACATGCTTGCAGCTTGCTAGCACCACCTTGTGGTAAAAGTTATATATAGCAGTCTTCATAATCAAAGAAGGTAGATACACACTATTAGCAAACAAAGGGGAAAAAGTACATGAATGTGTATGGCAGAGAGAGATCTTTATGACCAGACTTCAAAAAAGGTAATTTCCTTATATATTTGTGATAAAGATAATTAATGGAACAATATGACCAAATTCATTAAAACTGCAAACTTCAATATACTACTCTTCTTTTGGTGTATTTTCTTTTCAACTTTTCCTATCAAACACAGAGAGTACTACCTTTGTAGGTGCTATAAGAGGCTTTCCAGGTTTCCTGCTTCTAGTTTATACATGCAGTTCAAATATACTTTTGCTCAGGGTTTTATGATCTGCGAAGTATTTTTTATAAATTAATAACACTCCTTTGTTCATAGAAGCAAAGTGTAAAGAGATTGGCTTCATAACATCTTGTTTTTGGCCAAACAGCCAGGTATAAAGGTTAGCAGTGACTTTCAGTGTCCTTTGGAAATTCAGAATTACACCATTTCTGGTATTCTATAGAGAATGATGATTGATATTTTGCACACTGTTATCTTTTGGAATTTCTATATTGGGAACAGGATTTTTATGTTCAACTATATAAAAAAACATTAAACACCCATTTCACTCGTATTTCACATTTTTCTTGCTGCTTTGGAAGAAATGATCAAATATATTTGATACCTCGAGGGGTTTTGACGTTTAGTTAAGTAGCACTACTTGAACTACAAATGCTGCAGAACATCAAAATACATTACTAATTTAACCTGAGCTTTATCCTACCAGTCCTAGTTACCATGCCAAACTCCTGTTCTTACTGTAAAGTCATTTGTAACACACATTCACATTATGTTGGATATTTGGTTCTTCTCTCTGTACATTTAAGGGCAGTGTGTGACTACATGCTTTTGATATGATATTAAACCACTGCATGCTCCTGCTGATAGATTGGGAGCCATATTGTAATCTACACAGATTTTTCCCCATAGAGAGCAGGAAATTGACCCTCCCCTATAGGAATGTTTGAGAGGTTCATTTCCCAAACCAGAGTCCTGTGTGGAAGTCACAATCCTCATGGAACCTTGTACCTCCTCTCAGCTTTCCTACAAGCAGTCTTCTGTGCTACAGAGTGGGGAGCTTGCAGCAGCGTTAACACCAGCTCACGTTTCCAATGTGAAATCCAGTGTGGCTGCTGCTCATCTGCATCATTCCAGCAAAGAGGGTTCTATGAGGCTGCAGCAAGGAGAGAAACATGCTACCCAGCAGAGGTACTCTACTCCCTCCCTGGGTTCTCGCTCTTTTGTCTCGGTTCTGAGTAGAAGTGGAATAAGACTTGGTCCTTACAAACTAAGTAAGATATGGAAAAGACTAATTAGCCAACAAATTGCCCTCTCTTTTCAGCATCCAGAAATAATCCCATTGCAATCATCACATATCCACAGGCTACATCTTTTTCGTTCTTGGCACTAAGAAAAGGAGTACTTGTGGCACCTTAGAGACTAACCAATTTCTACACTTTCCACAGCATGCATCCGATGAAGTGAGCTGTAGCTCACGAAAGCTTATGCTCAGATAAATTGGTTAGTCTCTAAGGTGCCACAGGTACTCCTTTTCTTTTTGCGAATACAGACTAACACGGCTGTTACTCTGAAACCATTCTTGGCACTGTATTTTACTATAGATGATGATAGAGTATTCCATAGTACCTAATTAGTACAGCAAATATTTGTAAATCGTACAAGGAATGGTTCTACCAGAGAAGTTTGCATTTCACTCTCTAATGAATACTTGATTTCTTTGCTCAATTCAACAGTTGCCAACTTGGACAGAATTGTGCACTTTCCACCTGATCTCACACAACATACTTCAGCCTACTCTTGTTTGCACTCTGAGAGGAGCCTTAGGTGGGTCTCAGAGAGGCCCTAAAAACTGGCCCCCAAGCAGGAATTCAGGGAGGTCATTTGAACAAGCCCTCCACCTAGATAAATAGAACAGGAGTACTTGTGGCACCTTAGAGACTAACAAATTTATTTGAGCATAAGCTTTCGTGGGCTACAGCCCACTTTGTTGGATGCATAAAATGGAACATATAGTAAGAAGATAAATTTATATATACACACAACATGAAAAGGTGGAATTAGTCATACCAACTGTAAGAAGCTAATTAATTAAGATGAGCTGTTATCAGCAGGAGAAAAAAACTTTTGTAGTGATAATCAAGATGGCCCATTTAGACAGTTGACAAGAAGGTGTGAGGATACTTCTGCCACCTAGATAAGAGCATCTTAAATTTACTTTCAATTGTCAGCAAGCTGACCTCTTCCCTTGGACCCATCTACATGCCACAGAGGCTGCAACAATCATTGCCACTCTTATATTTGAAAGCTTGAGCAATTTGAAAGCTGGACACAAATCGGATTGTCTTCTAGATGGAATCACCAACCTTGCTTTCAACCCTGAACGTTTACAAACTAACATTCCAATGGATAATAGGGAATGCGCAGGTGTTGCAAGAGACTGCTGCTGCAATTCAGCCCTTCCTTTACAATCCATGTCAAAGCGATTGATAAATTTCATTCTGATGTGCCAACCGTGAAAAGGTTTATTGATGTTACTTGTATTTGCAGAAGTGGGTCAGATCTCTATTGCAATAATGGCTTAGCCCATCACTCTCACAATTTTAAAATGTGTTTCGATATATTTTCCTTCCTTTCCATAATCTATTACACCACCCCAGTAACACTCTTACTTTACTTCAAAGCTATATAAAACCCAGGACAATGAATAATTGTCTTTAGTACACAGAGAAGGCTTCATGTGCAAAGCAAGAGTTGTGTGGTGAATTTAAGTTTGAAATCATGCTGAGATGCTACTCCAGTAGTCCCCAAACTGTGGAGCGCACTCCCCTAGGGGTGTGTGGAGGAATGTTTGGGGGTGGATGTATGGGTGGGCCTGGGCCAGCACCCATGGGGTGGGGGTAGGGAGAAAGCACCACCCAGTTCCACTGCGCCCCCTGCCCAGCTCCAGCCCCAGGCCCAGCTCCGTTCCGTGCCAAGGCCATCTCTGGTCCCAGCCACAGCTCCGTTCGCCCCCAGCCCAGCTCTGCCCTCGTTCTCTCTCCACACCAGACCAGCATTGCCTCTAGCCCCAGCTCTTCCACCACACCCAGTTCTGCCCCCAGTGCCACCTTCAGCCCAAGCTCCTCTGCTCAATTCACTGTGCAGTAATGGAGGGGGGACACGGATAGATTCCATTCCTGGTAAAGGGGGGAGCAACAGGAAACATTTGGGCACCAATGTGCTACTGGGTGTGCATTAGCTGAATTACTCTATATCCACTCTCCAGTCTGGCTCTATTCTTCCTATGTGTGGGAGGCACGTTTTTCTTACATGGGCTGATTCTTGTCTAGTAGCAATTACTCTTGGTATGTTGTTAGTGTGGCAGGAATCTTCATCATTGGTATGAAGACTCCAAGGAACATGTCAGGCAAGTGTCTTAATCTTCCAAGAGAAAGTGTAGAGCTTCTTGACCATATAAGGTTCAGTACTGCAGTCTTTAGTCAGGCAAAGGTCCCGTCGATTTCAGGAATTTTTCAGCAAAACCAGTTTTGATGAACTTTTCCTCAGGAACAGTTTCTCAGGTTGAGGATCGAAATATCTGGCCAGACACACACCAAGAACAGCCAATATCCCAGTGGTTAGGGCACTCACCTGGGATATCGGAGGCCTCGTATCAAGTTATTGTTCTGCCTGATTTGGATCAGGGACTTGAACCTAGGTCTGCCAGGCACATACCCTAATCACCAGGCTGTTCACTTTTCTGAGGGGTGGCACTCTCATTTTTCATTACTCTTTGAAAGGTCTTGGGTTTGTGCTGATGTCGAATGGCAAAATAGTTTCCCAGGCAGCTCAAAATTTTGCCTGAGTCATGACTGCAGGAACCGATTGTCTGTGACTGACTGACGCAAAGATCAGTGGTCATTTATAGCAGTAGCTACAAGATGTAACGGTCCACATTTTTCAAAAACAGCCTTTAATTGTGGGTGTTCAACGTCAGATACTGAGGCCTTCCTTTTCAGAGGTGGTGAGCCACCTGCAGTGCCCACAGACTTTAGGTAGAGTTGGGGTTGCTCAGCACCTATGAAAGTCAAACTCTGATTATACAAAGTAGAGCATCCAAAATTAAAGGCCACTTTTGAAAAACACATTGCTTTAGTTTTTTATTCTGTATATTCAGCTACCTTTACTGAACTGAAGGCTCCTACTTTCAACAGTTTCGAGGTGACACTGAGATTTGCAGGATCATTATCCCCTTTGTCTTTTTGGTGATTGCACTGACTTTTATTGATGATGGTTTTGCTGTGTGGTCTTCTGCCCTCTGGAGACCAAAACTGAAAGCACTGAAACCATGAACTGTAATTGAATTGAGCCCATGTTGGTTACAAAAGCAAGTCACTTGTTAGAAATATAAAATAAGGAGAGAGAAAAATAAGGGCAAATATTAACAACCTCAGCAATATTAATGCAGTAACAAGGTAAAGGATTATGATAGGAAACAAGAATAGAAAATAGAAAAAGAGACACACATAAACAAAGATCAAACTAATCAAGAGGAAAACCAGGAGGAAGAGTAATAAGAAAGAGAGAACTAGGAAGAGAGGGGTAAGGAGAAGTAGGGGCAAGGAGTAAGAGATGAGTGAGAGCATGGATGAAGCAAAAAATAAATAGGCGTAAGGGTGCAATCTGTGCTCTAATTACTTTGCTACACAAAATGTAATATTCCACAATCAAGGTCTGGAGGCAAAGTACATTCTCTCTGTGGGATGAGGGAAGAGAATAGTTCTGCACTCTGACTCAAAGCTACACCATGCCCTTTCTCCCCTCAGAAAGATTCTAGGTATGACCACAACCCAGTCCACCATCTACTCCTGTCTCTTTTCTTTGACCTCAACAGTGAGAACCTCTCCTTCTCCTGCTATGGGGGAAGGAGCCATGGTGATGACAAGAGACTTGTTAGTGGTTCCTCTGTGCAGAACTGGCTTAGGTGGAGGTTGAAAATTTGCAACTGACTCTTCCTTTTCCACTGATGGTTTAGGTGGGGCTGTGGGTTCTGGTGCTGGTTCAGGTTTCTTTTCCTCTGGCTCAGGTTTCATTTCTTCAGTTTTTTCCTGTAATGAAAAGTTATACATTTCTTAGCACTGCAGACAAAATCCAAGAACCCATATCTACTCTGAGTGTGGAGTCTTAAGGTATGGGTAGGAATATGGGAATGGACACAGAATTTACTACTGCCACCTACTAGTGGATAAGTAGAACAGAACAAGATTATTATTAATTTGCCTATTCCCTAAAGTAGGCTATTGTGTGGGAATTACTTATTACATTTAATGGCTTGCTACTTGCTCATAAATTTGACTTTTATTTATAGAAGTTGTTTGGATTTGCTCAGTTTTTGCTAAATGTGTTAATCTTAAATTTGTCTCCATGATTTGTAAAGCAGTAGGGAAAAGGTGAGAGTTTGAATAGCCAATAAGTTAAGCAGTGCTTTGCCATCAGCTGGATTCTGTTGCTGGTTGTAGGATAATGCTTTCAAGGGGCATCATGGTTTTGTTAAAGGTTAAAAATGGCTCAGTTGCCCCCGAAGGCCCATATAAAAGCAGTTCTTACTCCCATTTCCCTTGACCTTTTTTCTCTCTGCTGCCACTCTGCTTTTGCTCACTCTGTCCTAGGCAGAACAGGACTCCAATAACATTTGAGTCAAACTTTTGAACCCATGATGTTTGTGATTAGGCACTATGGGTTACATCTTGCCCTGTTGAAGTAACTAGGAATTTGGTCATTTCAGCAGGGCCAGGATTTCATGCAATATGTTTGCCCAAACCTGGTAAGTTCCTCTCTTGGGTTTTCCCTCTGCTTATCCCTTGAGCATTGTGAACAGTCTTTTGTATTTGTGGTGGGTTACCTGAGCAGCTTGCTGTTGCTTCATCTTGAGCAGCATAGCGAGGCCTCCTTTTCCTGACCCTCCAAACATTGCTTTGAATAGTTTGGGAGTTTCTGGTTTTGGTGCAAAGAGACTGGTCAAGCCTTTTGTTTGTGCTTGTGGCTCTTCAGTGGGCTTACCCTTCTCCTTCAGTAGCACCCTGTAGATAAGATGGACGATAACGCACCACAGTGAGAACTGCCGAGTCTAATGCTAAGATATTACTAAAACTCCAAATGAAAGCATGAAACCCTTGTAACTTTTTTCAGGGTCTTTTTTCATCCCAAACTTAGAAAAGAAAAGGGGAAGGAAGGTACCATTCACCAGAGTATGGATCTATGGCAAATTGCTGCTGTGTGAATTTTGAAATCTATTTCTTCTCTGCAGGATGCAGGTAAAACAAATGTGTGCTCCAAACAAGGTCGCATCGAAGGAGGATTGTATAGGGTAAGGTGAGAAACAGACATAAAAGAGAGCACACTCCTTTACTGCCACGGGATGTGCACGAGGGGCAAAATTCTCCTCTCTGGTCTGCACTGCAGATGGGTCTTTGCACATTGAGCATTCCCTCTGCTAGTGGATTTTGCACTGAAATGAATAGAAGTGATAGTGCACTGAAGTGACCTGCCGTGTGAATCGCTGTTTGGTGCTTAGACTCAGAAAGGTGGCAGGTTGGTGTATGTCTCTGTCATACTCCTTCAGTAAATCACTGTATAGAACCAAAAGCTTTCTAGTAGCCAGCACTGCCCATACAATGTGATATCTGGAAAACAATCCATGGACTTCCCATTCTGTGCTATGCCTGATTACCACCAACAAAGATAATGGAATCATATTTTAGTGGGTAGTTTTGTTGATGATGCACATGGCAAACTAGGCTGGACCTCACTCTTCCAAAACTGTTGGTTTTTCAGGCACTAACAGCAGCAAGAACTTACTTGTGACAGTAAACTATGTGTAAGGGGACTGTTGCCCCCTTACTAACGTTCAGTGGGGGTGTTTTGGTTGGCTAGCTCCCAGTACTAAAAAGGGGAAAGGGTCAATGGGGAATTAGGACCCTGAGACTGACAGCTCCCAGGAACAATGGGGAGAGGCCAAAACTCCAGGTCAGCCTGAATGACAGGGCGGGCAGGCTAATCAGGGAGTCAGGAGGCCAGGGAAGTCTTATCTTCTGTGTGAGCTGGATTTACCTGGGTCAGACGGAGTGGGGCTGAGCTAAGGAAAAAGCAGGGGCCCAAGCTGAGCTGGGGAGCGAGCTGTGCCAGATCAAGAGAGAGCAGACCTTGTCCTGGGAGCAGAGCTGCAGCCCCCAAGCCAGAGGCACAGCCCAGAGAGAGCAGACCTGTCCTGGGAGCAGAGCTGCAGCAACCAGAGCCAGAGGGGCCAAAGAAGCAGTCCAGGGAGCTGGAGGCAGAGCAGCAGCAGCAGTGCAGGGACAGTGGTGCTGGAGCAGTCTGGAGCTGGGTGCGGTAAGCAGCTGGGGAGACCGAGGGGGACCCTGGGCAGCGGGCCCAGCACAGGGACACGCCTCAGCCAAAAGACTCTGCAGGCCAGGCTTGGATCGTAACCCCGACAGGGCGGGGGCGACACTTGGCAGAAGGGTCCTACCACTTGGAGCCTGAGAGCATGGGGCCACCACCAGAGCAAGTGTCCAACTCACAGCATCCCGGCAGCACAGCCAGGGCCTGAGAAGAAGGCCTGGGACTTAGAAGAAACAGACTGTGAACTGCCCTGACATTCCAGAGACACTGTTTGTGGTGATCCCTGCCACAGAGCGGGTTGACGTGTTTCCTTTAAACTTTCCCATTTTTCCTCATTCTTTTTAAAATTAATTGTTGATTAAATAACTTGCATTTGCTTTAACCTGTATGTAATGGCCAGTGGGTCAGAGAAGTGTCCAGTGCAGAGAGAGTACCCCAGAGTGAGGACACCCTAGCCCCTGTCCTAGGTGACCACAGCAGGGTTGGGGTTTCGAGCTCCTCAGGAATCCTGGGCCCAGCCCTTTCGGGGTTACGAGGACTCTGCCAGACAGGAGAGTGGAAGGGGAGTCCTCAAGGGCAGGGAGGGCACTGGGTAAAGGAAGTGGGAGCGAGGACTCAGATCCTTTCGCTAGCCCACTTCACTGGGGTAGTGCAGAAGCCAGGAAAGTTCCACACAAGAGCGGGACCATTCCCTCACTTACATATGCAGCTGTAGACTAGAAACACAGGACAGCAGATATGAGCAGCAACAAGAAGCAGATTAGCATGCTTTTATTTCTGTTCAAGGATTGCACGGCTTGTAGGCAAACCTCTGTCTGTGCAAAGCTTTACTGAACCACTTCCCAGGGATTGAGGAATGGAACAGTGGTGGCGCTGATGCACCATGGCAGGGTGAATGGGAATTCTCGTTCATCTGAATGTTGGAGGGAGCTTATTGCAGCGAATGCAACTGTAAATTGGTATCCTCACTGTAATCTGAAAAAATCACTAATATGCTTGTGTTTTCTCTTGCAAGGTTCAGGAAGCTGGGAGAAGCTTCTCCAGCTGTTTTGGTGCTTGACACCAACCTTATGCCACAATCAAGCACACAAAGTTAGTGGCTTAAGCATAGTAAAAATATTAACTGTTTTACCAGTGCTACATTGTTTTACCTTTTTTTTTAAGTCTTTTGGAGAGACTTGTTTTCCTGGTTTTTTTGTTTATAATTGGAGTTTTTAATTTGATTAGTTAAGTTATATTGATTTAAAACAGAGGTTCAGACCATTATTTATAGTATAGTATAGTATAGTATAGTATTCCAGCAGTGCTGAGAGTAACCGAACAACACGTTAGCTGGTCAGGTCTAAACAGGATTGGGGCAAAGAGGGGATCTGTAGAGATACAGCCAAAGTGGGGAGAAAAGGAAGTTGATAAATACAAATCTGTGCACTGACCACACCCAGCTAAACTCTGTGTATACATAGACCCTGGACATGCTTTTGTTAGGCCTAATTTTAAAACCTGCATTTGTACACCCTTAGGGCTCCTGGAAATCACAGAAAGGTAGGAAGGGAGCTCCAGCTCCTATAGTCCATCAACCTGTGGATACAGAAAAGCATTTGCCTACAGGCTCATTTGTATCCGCACAACTGCACCATTGAAAATGTGCCCCTAAATTGAGCACTATCTTGCAGTATTCCTGCCCAGGAAATGCAGGCCAAGGTGAGGAACTGGTTGAGCACCTGAGGGGTCCTGTTTGCTTCTAAACACTTATGTGTTTGTCATCCTTTATGGAAAGGAGAGTTGAAACTTGGTTCTTAACTTCTCTATCTTTACTGCCCTTCCCTGACTACTGGCATCCCTGCCGTGACCTCATGAAATCTACCAAAAGTTACCATGATAATCCCACAACAAGAACTAGTTTTTCTAAGAAACAAACGTAACTATCAATCAAAATTCTTAATTCTGTATCTAAACCAACACTGCAGGGGCCATACTTAGCCTTCTTCATCAGGAGCTTTTCAGAGTCTGGATAGTGCACCAAGATTTCATTGAGGGTCTTCTTGTCTAGAATAAAGAGATTGGCAAATCCATGTGCCACCACGTTAGCAGTCCGCCGATTTCCTCCACTTGCCGCTAGTAAGCTGCAATGGAAACAATACGAGAAAGTAGGGTTAGAACTTGCATATGTTATGCGTCTCTTTCCAGGTGTTTGGTGTGTTCTTCATTTAATTCAGCGATCAAAAAGTTCACATTTACCCCACAGTTACCTGTTATCTGAGGTACTTCAATGCTTCTCTGTACTTAACACTAAAACTATACTGAACCTAATTTAATCTTTCTTTGATGATTCAGAAGGCACTTCAGGATCTTGCAGCGCCGCAGGGTCATTATCAACATCAATTATCATTGTAGATGTAGAAGGTGTAGGAGATTGGGCTGAATTTGTTATGACCCTATGATACACCCTAGAACAGGGGAAAACTTTTTGGCCTGAGGGGTTTTTGGATTTTGGAAATTTGTATGGAGGGCCAGTTAGGGGAGGCTGTGCCTCCCCAAACAGCCAGGCGTGGCCCGGCTCCCGCCCCCTATCTTCTCCCCACCCCCCCCACTTCTCGCCCCCGATGTCCCCCCCAGGATTCCTGCCCCATCCAACCCCCCCGACCTCCCCCAGAACCCCCGCCCCGACTGCCCCCGCCACCCCATCCAGCCCCTCCTCTCATTCCTGCCTGCCCCTCCCAGGACACCAGCCCCATCCAACCACCCCTTCTCCTTGTCCACTGACTGCCTCCAAAACCCCTGCCCTTGACTGCCCCTGCTGCCCCATCCAACCGCCCGTCTCCTTCCTGACTGCCCCCCTGGGACCCCTGCCCCATCCAATTCCCCCTGTTCCCCACCCTCCGACCGCCCTGACCCCTATCCACACTCCTGCCCCCTGACCACCACCCTGAACTCCCCTGCCCTCTATCCAACCCCCCCCCCCCCCCGCTCCCTGCCCCCTTACCGCGCTGCCTGGAGCACTGGTGCTGATGGTGCTACGGCCGCGCTGCCCGGCTGGAGCCAGCCACGTCACCGCAGAGCGCCGGGCCGGCGGCGTGCAGTGAGCTGAGGCTGCGGGGGAAGGGGAGGGGCTGGGGGCGAGCCTCCCGGGCCAGGAGCTCAGGGGCCGGGCAGGAGAGGCCTGCGGGCCAGATTTGGCCCACGGGCTGTAGTTTGCCCACCTCTGCCCTAGAAGATGCTTTTTTGAATTAGATCCCTGATATCAGCTGGCTTACTCGTCTTCTGCCTCTTTTTCATAAAAGTAGAGTGCAGAATGTGCAATTGCATAACCTCCTGGGCCGTACACTAGTCCCGATTACTGGACTGAAGATTTGTATTGGAAGATATCAGAAATGCCGGTTAATAAAGCTTTCTGGTTGATAAAGTGCCGGATAACACCGCTTTTACTGTACTAGAAATGTAAGAAATCTTGCTGGATAGAAAAATGCCTCTCAGATGAGCCTTACTTCAAGGTTGTCACTAATTTAAGTCTAAAAGTTCCCTATGTTCTACATAAATTTGGCATTCCCTCACTATTCTGGTTGGAAACTATTGATATCAGAAATAAAGAAGCATGGCCCTGACATAGAAAAATGTATTTGCTCCAGATGAATGACTCCTGCAGCATTACTCCTGAATCACTGTTTTGTGACCCTGATTGTGAGTCTGTCACACATTGCATCCCACACCTGGACCCTGGCAAGTTGAATGGTATGGATGTAGAAGGTCTCTTTGATTGACAGCTTGTAAATTGCCTGCCTGAAGGTGAGGGGACTTTGTTTTGAAAGTGATGAAAGAGATTAGCTTCACAAACAGCAGTCTGCCATGAGGAGTAGGGTACACAAGTAAAAGTTTAGACACCTGTACAAATACAAATCTGAGCTGTTGGTCTTGGATTCAGCAGACTTCACTTCACTGTCCCACCCCTGCAACAATCTAAGTAAGCAACGTAGCACAGTGTATTCCAGGTCTTGATATGAATGCTGAAAATCTCCTTTCTATAATTAGTATGAAAGGTTGCATCTGCACTAGACTTTTGTACCTCCATTGATAGTCAGTTAACCCAGTTACTTAAAACGTTCTATAAAGGCTAGGTGAACGCTCCCTACACGTTTGTCCAAGGCCACTACCATTTGTTGTTTTTTTTTCTGTTTTGTTTTTTTAAATCCTAGGCAAAGAACGCATGTTTGTAGCCTGGATCAAACTCTGTTTACTCGTTTGTGGGCAGTTGGAGACTTTGGTTGAAATCCCGGTCCTATTGAAGTCAATGTGAGTTTTGCCATTGATCTCAATGGGGCCAGGAGTTCATCCTTGGAGTATACATCTAGGAAGGAGTAAAACATGCGTGTTCATTGTTCTAGGCTAACAGTGAGACTGGATCAACCTTGGCTGACAGGGCATAGTCTTGACACACCAAATCTGTACATTTTTAAAATCCTGACACCCAAAACTCTGATGCCTGACTGCATGAGGAATTCAAAATGCTCTGATTTTATTTTACTGAAACAGTGCCCTGATGATGGCTCATAAGGGTACGTATATGCTGCAGTAAAACCCCTCTGCGTTGTGTCTCAGAACCCAGGTCAATTGACTCAGGCTTGCAGGGCTCGGGCTGCAGGGCTAAAAATGAGTGTTGATGTTTGGGCTCAGGCTGGGGCCCAGGCTCTGAGACCCACTCCCCCTTGTGGGGTTTCAGAGCCCGGGCTCCAGCCTGAGCCCAAACATCGACACTGCTCTTTTTAGGCCCGTGGGTCAAAGTCAGCTGAGCCAGGTTACCTGTTGCTGTGCTGCAGGTCTTTTATTGTAGCATAGATGTACCCTAAATGTTGTGAAAGCTGGGGTGATGGGATGCACAGTGATAACTCTGCGAGCCGATGAAAGATCACACCTGGCACTGGAAAGGTTTAACAATAAGGAAAGGAGATCTTCGCGAGTGCCCCTTCTTGGCCACCCACTAAGACTGCTGTGAGTGGAGTCCAAGTCTGTGCTCTGCTTCCCTTGGGATGCCCTAAGCTTCTGGAGCCATTGCCCCAATCTCGGGGCCCTTAGGCACACACTTGGAGTACAAACCTTCTACCTGGCACTCCCCTCTGAGTGCTGAAACGCTCAGTGGGGTGCTGACCCTTCAGGCTCCCTGGTACTTTAGCACACACCGCTCCCAGCATACCACACAAGAGTTTAACTCTCTCAGGGGCAATATGGTATTTGTGGATGCTTAACACATACTGGTAGACTGGCTTTGCACCGACTGTAGCACCATTGCTCTTTACTTAACAGATAAAGTACATAGAGTACAGATAATGTAGAAAACAATTGGAGGCCTTGTCTACTCTACTGCAGTAAGTCGACCTACATTATGCTACTCCAGCTACGTGAATAACGTAACTGGAGTCGACGTAGCTTAGGTCAACTTACCGCAGCATCTACACTGCTGCGTCGACAGGAGACGCTTCACCAAACCCACTAAATCGACTCCCGCTAAATCGATCACAGCAGCGTCGATCTCTGGTAAGTGTAGACATGGCCTTAAAGAGGTAAGACTGGAAGGGACCTCTAGAAGTCATGAGGTCCAGCTCCTTGCACTGAGGCAGGACCAAGTAAATCTAAACCACTCCTGACAGGTGTTTGTGCAACCTGTTCTTAAAAACCTCCAATGATGGGGAGCCACCACCTCACTTGCAAGCCTATTCCAGAGCTTAACTACCCTTGTAGTTAGAAAGTTTCTCCTAATATCTAACCTAAACCTCTCTTGCTGCAGATTAACCCCCTTACTTCTTGTTCTGCCTTCAGTGGGGCTGGAGGACAATTGATCACCATCCTCTTTATAACAGTCCTTAACATATCTGAAGATCTCCCCCTCAATCTTCTTTTCCCAACTAAACATTCCCAGTTCTTTTCACCTTTCCTCAGGTTTACGAAACCTTCTAAATCTTTTTTTTTTTCTTTTCCCCCTCTCCTCTGGACTCTGCAATTTATTCACATATTTCCTAAAGAGTGATGCCCAGAATTGGACATAGTGCTCAGTTGAGGCCTGACCAGGGCTTAGTAGAGCGAGACCAATACCTCCCATGACATACAGACAATACTCCTGTTTATACACCCCAGAATATTAGCTCCCCCCCTCTTCTTTTGCAACTGAATCACATTTTTGACTCATTGGATTTGTGATCCATTATAAACCCAGACCCTTTTCAGCAGTACTACCCCCTAACCAGTTATTCCTCATTTTGTAGTTGTGCATTTGATTTTTCCGGTGTAAGTGTGGTACTTTACATTTGTCTTGTTGATTTCAGATCAATTCTGTAATTTGTCAATGTCATTTTGAATTCTAAACCTGTCCTCCAAAGTGCTTGCAACCCCTCCCAGCTTGGTGTCATCTGCAAATTCTATAAGCATCTTCTCCACTACGTTTCCCAAGTTATTAATGGAAAAATTGAATAGTACTGGACTCAGGCCTGACGCCTCTCCCCACCCCACAGTTTGACAACAACCCTTAGATAACTGCTCTAGAAGTACAGATTTTTAACCAGTTGTGCACCCATCTTATAGTAATTTCACCTAGATTACATTTCCTTAATTTGCTTATGAGGATGTCATGGGACTATGTCAAAAGCCTTACTAAAATCAAGATAAATCACATCTGCTGCTCTGTTCCAATCCAGTAAGCCAATGACCCTCAGTCAAAGATGTCAGTACATATCCTCAACATAGTGCCCCACACTAGCTCACCCTTCTCTTGGGAGTCCTTGGAGGATCATCTGTGTTCTGTCAGGTAGGCAGAATCCTCCCCTTGCTTGCCTTTTCTGTTCCTGTGGCAGCTTCCTTCATCGTAATGCGGTGTAAAATGGCTCTCTCCTCCAGTTCTCGACATGAGTCCCTTTACTGACTCCTGCTATGGTCATCTGCTTCTTCTATTCTGCCCTTTGGTAAATTTCCATTCCCAGACCCGCCTCCCTTCAGCCAGAGGAGGAAGTTTCTTCTCCCAGCTCGAGCAAACCCATTGTCCCAAGATCATAGAATCATAGAATATCAGGGTTGGAAGGGACCTCAGGAGGTCATCTAGTCCAACCCCCTGCTCAAAAGCAGGACCCATACCCAATTAAATCATCCCAGCCAGGGCTTTGTCAAGCCTGACCTTAAAAACTTCTAAGGAAGGAGATTCCACCACCTCCCTAGGCAACGCATTCCAGTGTTTCACCACCCTCCTAGTGAAAAAGTTTTTCCTAATATCCAACCTAAACCTCCCCCACTGCAACTTGAGACCATTACTCCTTGTCCTGTCCTCTTCTACCACTGAGAATAGTCTAGAACCATCCTCTCTGGAACTACCTCTCAGGTAGTTGAAAGCAGCTATCAAATCCCCCCTCATTCTTCTCTTCTGCAGACTAAACAATCCCAGTTCCCTCAGCCTCTCCTCATAACTCATGTGTTCCAGACCCCTAATCATTTTTGTTGCCCTTCGCTGGACTCTCTCCAATTTATCCACATCCTTCTTGTAGTGTAGGCCCAAAACTGGACACAGTACTCCAGATGAGGTCTCACCAATGTCGCATAGAGGGGGATGATCACGTCCCTCGATCTGCTCGCTATGCCCCTACTTATACATCCCAAAATGCCATTGGCCTTCTTGGCAACAAGGGCACACTGCTGGCTCATATCCAGCTTCTCGTCCACTGTCACCCCTAGGTCCTTTTCCGCAGAACTGCTGCCTAGCCATTCGGTCCCTAGTCTGTAGCTGTGCATTGGGTTCTTCCGTCCTAAGTGCAGGACCCTGCACTTATCCTTATTGAACCTCATCAGATTTCTTTTGGCCCAATCCTCCAATTTGTCTAGGTCCCTCTGTATCCTATCCCTGCCCTCCAGCGTATCTACTACTCCTCCCAGTTTAGTATCATCCACAAGTTTGCTGAGAGTGCAATCCACACCATCCTCCAGATCATTTATGAAGATATTGAACAAAACCGGCCCCAGGACCGACCCCTGGGGCACTCCACTTGACACCAGCTGCCAACTAGACATGGAGCCATTGATCACTACCCGTTGAGCCCGACAATCTAGCCAACTTTCTACCCGCCTTATGGTGCATTCATCCAGCCCATACTTCCTTAACTTGCTGACAAGAATACTGTGGGAGACCGTGTCAAAAGCTTTGCTAAAGTCAAGATACAATACATCCACTGCTTTCCCTTCATCCACAGAACCAGTAATCTCATCATAGAAGGCGATTAGATTAGTCAGGCATGACCTTCCCTTGGTGAATCCATGCTGACTGTTCCTGATCACTTTCCTCTCATGTAAGTGCTTCAGGATTGATTCTTTGAGGACCTGCTCCATGATTTTTCTGGGGACTGAAGTGAGGCTGACTGGCCTGTAGTTCCCAGGATCCTCCTTCTTCCCTTTTTTAAAGATTGGCACTACATTAGCCTTTTTCCAGTCATCCGGGACTTCCCCTGTTCGCCACGAGTTTTCAAAGATAATGGCCAATGGCTCTGCAATCACAGCCGCCAGTTCCTTTAGCACTCTCGGATGCAACTCATCCGGCCCCATGGACTTGTGCACGTCCAGTTTTTCTAAATAGTCCCTAACCACCTCTTTCTCCACAGAGGGCTGGCCATCTATTCCCCATGTTGTGATGCCCAGCACAGCAGTCTGGGAGCTGACCTTGTTCGTGAAGACAGAGGCAAAACAAGCATTGAGTACATTAGCTTTTTCCACATCCTCCGTCACTAGGTTGCCTCCCTCATTCATTAAGGGGCCCACACTTTCCTTGGCTTTCTTCTTGTTGCCAACATACCTGAAGAAACCCTTCTTGTTACTCTTAACATCTCTCACTAGCTGCAGCTCCAGGTGCGATTTGGCCCTCCTAATTTCATTCCTACATGCCTGAGCAATATTTTTATACTCTTCCCTGGTCATATGTCTAATCTTCCACTTCTTGTAAGCTTCTTTTTTATGCTTAAGATCTGCTAGGATTTCACTGTTAAGCCAAGCTGGTCGCCTGCCATATTTACTATTCTTTCGACACATCAGGATGGTTTGTCCCTGTAACCTCAACAGGGATTCCTTGAAATACAGCCAGCTCTCCTGGACTCCTTTCCCCTTCATGTTAGTCCCCCAGGGGATCCTACCCATCCGTTCCCTGAGGGAGTCGAAGTCTGCTTTCCTGAAGTCCAGGGTCCGTATCCTGCTGCTTACCTTTCTTCCCTGTGTCAGGATCCTGAACTCAACCAACTCGTGGTCACTGCCTCCCAGATTCCCATCCACTTTCGCTTCCCCTACTAATTCTTCCCGGTTTGTGAGCAGCAGGTCAAGAAAAGCTCCCCCCCAGTTGGCTCCTCTAGCACTTGCACCAGGAAATTGTCCCCTTCGCTTTCCAAAAACTTCCTGGATTGTCTATGCACCACTGTACTGCTCTCCCAGCAGATATCAGGAAAATTAAAGTCACCCATGAGAACCAGGGCATGCGATCTACTCTGAATAGACAATTGTTGAGTACTGATCACATACCATTGTGTCCATCCTGGCAGAGATGTGACACAACTATGCTAACTCATGGTGCAGTCACATACATTCAGAGTAATTTCGTGGTACAATTTTAAAAAAATCCACTATTCAGAAGTGGTACAGACAGCACCCCAAATCATCACAGATGGATAGGGAGGGTAAGGACCTTTGAAAGAGCAAAGAAACAGTAAAAAAAATGATTTGCTCCTTAGCTGAGTTGCTTGCAACAGCCCTCCCTCTCTGTACCACAGAAAAATAATGAAAACATTTAAATAAACAAAAATGCCTAACTTGTATATAGTGCTTGTGAGCAGTAGATCTCAGTGTTTTACATTAAATAAGAGGCAAAGTAACTAAAACTGCAACATTTCTTTGAGGAGATGCAGCTTTAGTGCCAGTTTCAATCTCCCAGCTCTGCTAGTGGTAGAGAGGTTGCAGGAGATAAGGTGACTTGTGTCAAGGACACATGGTCAGCCAGTATCTGACTTCAAATTAGAATCTAGTACTTCCCGGCTTTTTCCTGCAGTGGTTCTGTATGAGGCCTCAGATAGATAAACATGTATTTACTAACTACAAATGGATATCAAAAACATTTCCAGGGCAGCTCTGAGTTTTGATATTGCTGTTCTGTGAACAGCACCGTCTCGGCTGGAACCATCATTCTGACACTTCCCAAGCAGGAGGCTCTGTAATGATGCAAACTAGGGTTGAAGAATCAGCTTTCCCATTAGCAAGACCCAGATGTGCAGCGAGTTTTATAAATAAGTATATATGGCTTGGTTAGGCAGTCCTTGCTCAGACAAATTCAGCTTTGCTTAGGGATGGGAGCACAGAGGGCATGACGGGGCCCCTTTTGGCTAGCGGACCAAGAGTTATCATAGAGTTGGGTTACCTGAGCTTTTTTAAATGATGCAACTTGCCTTACAACAGCTTTAGATGTTCTAATTTCCAATGTTCCCTAATGGGCAACCTTATCTTTTCTGCCTTACTTTCCTTACGAAGAAAATCTTCTCTGCCACAGTAATCACCCCAAAATGCTGTAATATCATTCATGTGAGATGTTGCATTTTGGACACGTATCAATTTTTATAAGGGTTTAGAAGCATCAAATTGCCATCCTTGTGCCTCCCCGTTTCTCAATTTGCCTCTGACAATTGACAATCATACAGTGTTACCTTTCCCGGGGATAAGATTGATTCTGAAACTGCTGTTGTGTTGCCCAGCAGCATAGTTGCACTCTAGCACAAGTGCACATAGAGTGACAGAGGGACCCAAGAAAGGCCTAGTTCTCAACACTGAGCAGGAAGTCCGCCAGCACCCTGTATGCTGAAGCTGATTGAAAAACAGAATTTCCATCTGTCAAGGTTCCTTCCCCACTCTGAACTCAAGGGTACAGATGTGGGGACCTGCATGAAAACCTCCTAAGCTTATTTTTAACCAGCTTAGGTTAAAACTTCCCCAAGGAACAAACTATTTTACCTTTTGCCCTTGGACTTTCGCTACCACCACCAAACGTCTAACCGGTATTATTAGGAAAGAGTCCGTTTGGAAATGTCTTTCCCCCCCAAAATCCTCCCAAACGTTACACCCCCCTTTCCTTGGGAAGGCTTGATTAAAAATCCTCACCAATTTGCATGGGTGACCACAGACCCAAACCCTTGGATCTTAAGAACAATGAAAAAGCATTTAGTTTCTTAAAAGAAGAATTTTAATAGAAGAAAAACTAAAAAGAATCACCTCTGTAAAATCAGGATGGTAAATACCTTACAGGGTAATTAGATTCAAAACACAGAGAATCCCTATAGGCAAAATCTTAAGTTACAAAAAGACACAAAAACAGGAATATCCATTCCATTCAGCACAGCTTATTTTTCTCAGCCATTTAAAGAAATCAGAATCTAACGAATATCTAGCTAGATTACTTACTAAATTCTAAGACTCCATTCCTGTTCTGTCCCCGGCAAAAGCATCACACAGACAGAGAGAGAGGCTTTGTTTCTCCCTCTCCCCAGCTTTTGAAAGTATCTTGTCTCCTTATTGGTCATTTTGGTCAGGTGCCAGCAAGGTTATCCTAGCTTCTTAACCCTTTACTGGTGAAAAGAAAAGGAGTACTAGTGGCATCTTATAAACTGGTGAAAGGGTTTTCCTTTGGCCAGGAGGGATTTTAAAGGTGTTTACCCTTCCTTTTATAATTATGACACCATCCCATGAGATGTGCCAAGATTTGACATAGTCCTAAATTTAGTCAACAAGTCAATCTCAGAATTTGTGGTGAAATGAAATATTTCATTCTGCCCATATCAAAACATTTTGTTAAGGTTGAAATGTTTGGGGTTTTATGTTATAAATAATATAAAAGCCAAAACAATAAAGGTGAAATGAAACGTAGATATTTTTTCATTGAAAATTTCAATAAAATTGATCTATTCCTAGAACACTTTGATTTTGTTAAAGCAGCATTTTCTGATGGAAAACTGTTCCACTGGACAGTTTTTTGACTAACTCTGCTGCCCATCCACTCCCTTACTGATATGCACAGGATAAGAAATGGAGAGAGCGTAGGCAGTAAATGGGTGTGTGAGCTGATGTAGCTTAATGCATGATCTTCCTTGTGATAAGGAGGTCCTTAACTATGCTTTCCCTTCTTGGAATAACCCCTGCTACTCGGATGGAGTAACTGGATGACTGTGCAACAAGACTCCCATTATTGCAGGATCACATTTGCCTGGACTCCTGGATTTGCTTCTGCTATTGTTCTGTGCAGGATTTAGCCTGTAATGATTAGACTATCATTAGATTAGATTACTTTTTATATTGCATCACAGTGTTCATTTACATTTAAATACATTATTCCTAGTTTCTATTTAAAAGCAGAGAAAGGTCTAGAATTTATTGGAATCATTTTGTCTCATCATTTCACCTACCCTACAAATATGTGTCTACTTATTTCTATGCTACTCCTCTCCCATTGAAGTAATCTGTAAGGCCACTACTACCTTCTCTAAATCCCACATCAATTGATTTTTCTGGTGACACCTATGAGAAAGTAGTGTTGAAAGTACGCAACTCTGAGGAATCTTGAGTTCGGTTTTGGTGTTGTATTTTAATGATATATCAGAGCTGCATACTTTCAACACTACTTTATAGAGCAGAATGCTGGGGAATTAGAAAGTCTGACATGTCCAAACTGTCTTCCTTCCATACAACCTGCCTCAGAAAAATCCTCCGTATCTTTTGGCCCAGAACAATCTCAAACCAAGATCTATTGACACAGTGCAGCCAAAAGGATCTGAGCATCATCATTGCCAGGGAGCGTTGGAGAAGTATCGGTCATGTGCTTCAGATGGAAACTGATTCCATCACCAGAGTAGCAATAAGATGAACACCTGAAGGCAAGCAAAAATGAGGCTGCCCGAAAACAACATGGTGAAGAGCTGTGGAAGCCACACTGAAAAACCTGGGGCACAGCTGGGGAACCATTAAAAGACTTGCCAGAAACAGACAGGAGTGGAGGAGCTTTGTCACTGCCCTAAATGCCAGAGGCGTAATAGGAGCATGATGATTGATGATGACCTATGAGAAATTACCCATCTAATATCAGCGAGGTACAGGGCAGTTGAGGATACTGATATGTAGTTTACAAAATCATTGTATATTTGTTCGTCTCCCCCACACTTTTTAAACTGGAAGTTCTTTGGCGAAGGATCTGTCGTCCTATGTAGGCAAAGTACATAGCACACTGTGGATTTTAACACCATTATCATGAAGGGGGAAATTTTCAGAGACAAAGGACAATTATGCACCCAACTCCTCTTGAAAGTTAATGGGTGCCTATTTCCCATTTATACCTCTGAAAATTTCTGCTAGCCACCCACAAAAGTTATATTGCCATTGTAGTGAAACATTAAATTGAAGACAGCTTCCAGTCTCTGTCCCTAGTTTTCTTACAAATAAAACAGGCCGTAAAAGGACCCATTTAAACACGAGACTTAAATTGGACTCTATGGTACAGTTCAGCAAAAACATGGACACATTTTAAAAGTTTCTAGAGTCTCACAATGAACCGGAATGTTTGGTTTCCTTCAGTAACTATTTTTTCTTCCCAGTGAGAGATTTTTTTTAATGATAATTTATATGCAATTTGAATAAAAATATGATTAAACAGTGGGTATATTTTATACCATTCTATTAAACAAGTTAACGAGACGGGGAAGGGTTGATATGTTTCTGCAAACAAGTCCTGAGGCAGAGATCACAAAGTGAGCAAGGCACTCTGATACCATGGTGACTACTGTGTTGTGAATAGCCAGACAAATAGGTAAACACAATTGCTATGCAATAACAGCATTTCAGTTGATCAGCTCCATTCAGGAAGATATTTTATTTTTCCTGCTGTAAAGCACTCAGAGCACCTTGACAGAGGGCCACTGTATAAACCCATTATTTCGAACATGCTGCCACACAGGTGATAATGATTCCCCAGTGATGTGCTGAGAGGTTCAGCTGTTTGCTTTCCTCCAAATTTAGGAACATCTGCCAGCTGCTGAGTATTTCCTCCTTCTCAGGCCCACCCACTGCCTGCTGTTTAAGTCCAGAGTACTGCATGCCTGTATTTGTATTTCTCTAAGGATCATATGCTGTCTCCAGGAGTGGGGATTTCATCTACCATAAATGATCATTTCAGGAAGAGTAAATACTTGCTGGGAAAATGACCTTGGTCATTGTGTGTGCCTCAAGTGGAAACATCCAGTTGCTTGAGACATCTTTATTGATTCAAAAGTTGGAAAAGCGCCCCAAGTTAGTAGACAAATTTAATTGGCCAAATACTTCCCTGGTGTAACTCCACTGTGTTACAGCAGGACTAGATAGGTCTAGAGATTTCCTTAACTCTTAATTATTTCTTCTATAGGAATGAAACAGTGTTCATCTGGTGTCTAATTGGCTAATCCAAAAGCTGGTGACATGTGAGTGAACATGTTATTGCTCTATGACATTTTAGATTTTTCCAGCTGAAGAAAAATTCCGCAGTAGAAGCAAGAGTGATGTCCATTCATGAACACATTTTTCTAGACTTGGGATATGTCTACACTATGAAATTAGGTCGATTTTATAAATGTCAATTTTTAGAAATTGATTTTATACAGTTGATTGTGTATGTCCCCACTAAGCGCATTAAGTCGGCGGAGTACGTCCTCACTACCGTGGCTAGCATCGACTTTCGGAGCGTTGCACTGTGGGTAGCTATCCCACAGTTCCTGCAGTCTCCGCTGCCCATTGGAATTCTGGGTTAAGCTCCCAGTGCCTGATGGGGCAAAAACATTGTCGCAGGTGGTTTGGGGTACATGTTGTCAGTCGCCTCTCCCTCCGTGAAAGCAACGGCAGACAATTGTTTCATGCCTTTTTTCATGGGTTACCCATGCAGATGCCATACCACGGCAAGCACAGAGCCCGCTAAGCTCACCGTCACTGCTGCTGTTGTGGGCAAGTCTAGTGTGGGGGCTGCTGTGATCCAAGTAGCCAATGCGATCATTGATGTTCTGTTATCAAGGTTAGTGACTCTGGGAAATGTGTGCACCTTTTTAGATTTTAAGTGCATCATATTCCTGTCCTTTGTCGCTGGTGAAGAAGTCTTGCAGCCATACATTCCAATTCAGTCAGTGCTGTAACACCCTATAGCACTTCTGTGGTTGACACATGTAACAGCTCCAGGGCTTGCTCTTTTGCCTTGGCCAAGGTACCTTGTCCTACCAGGACCTCCAAACATTTGACACAGAAGCACCTACAGCAGCTGGCATTGCTACACAGCAGCAGCTCCTTGCCTTTGCAGCAGACAGTGCAGTAGGACTGGTACCCATCTTCGTTGTACATGTAGAAGAGCTCCAGGAATCGATCCCTGCAAGTCTGGCAAAGGCCCCCCTCAAACAGCGGGTGGAATTTGGCTAGGTTTTTTCTCCCACACAATAAACAACTGTCTTCAAGGCTCCTGTTGTTGTTTGTGACTTCGGAAACCATTTGCTCTCTGCTCTGGTCCTCCTCCACCCGCTCCTTGCTGTTGCTGCAGTAGTTAGCTTTTAGCCGCTTGGCCAGGGGTTCTGGGAACGTCTTCCCTGCCCGGCTCCTAGCAACCTCCAGGGCATGGTGTATGGCTCGTTGATAGGAGACTAGCTTATTAAACGTGTAGTGGTTGAAATGCTGCCTAAAAGCCATCAGATCCACCAGCTTGTCTGCTGAAACCTTGGAGTACTTCCCATCCCTGAATCATTGCACGCAGCGCATTCCGGAGATTGCCTGATGTTGGGACATGACTCTGTAGGAGACTATGATTGCAGGCCACCAGGAGAAGCCCTTGATCTTCCCCCACACGAGCTCCCCAATTCCAAAATCAACTATAGGCTGAGCAAGTGCAGAATGGTGGTAGAATGTGCTTTTGGACGTTTAAAAGCTTGCTGGTGCTGTTTGCTAACTAGGTCAGACCTCAGCGCAACCAACATTCCTATTGTTATTGCTACTTGCTGTGTGCTCCATATCATCTGTGAGAGTAAGGGGGTGACATTTATGGTGGGGTGGGAGGTTGAGGCAAATCGCCTGGTGTCCGATTTTGAGCAGCCAGACAGCAGGGCGATTACAAGAGCACAGCAAGGCGCGCTGCACATCAGAGAGGCTTTGAAAACCAGTTTCATGACTGGCCAGGCTTTGGTGTGACAGTTCTGTGTGTTCCTCCTTGATGCAAACCCGCCCGCCTTGTTGATTTTAATTTCCTGTAAGCCAACCACCCTCCCTCCTTCAAAATAAAGTAACTATTGTTTTGAAACCATTCTTTCTTTATTAATTTAAAAAAAAAGAAAGAGAAAACTGACAAGGTAGCTTGGGTGGGGTGGGGAGGAGGGAAGGACAAGGCCACATTGCTTACTGTAGCCACACTAAAAATCAAACTCTTTGAATGACAGCCTTCTGGGGTGGAGTGGCTGGGTGCCCAGAGCCTTCCCCCTCCCATCCCCCTGCCACATTCTTGGGCGTCTGGGTGAGGAGGCTATGGAACATGGGGAAGAAGGTAGGTGGTTATACAGTGGATGCAGCGGGGGTCTGTGCTCTTGTTGGCTTTCCTGCAGCTCCAACAGATGCTGCATCATGTCCATTTGCTCCTCCATTAGCCTCAGCATCGCGTCCTGCCTCCGCTCTTAGCGCTCACTGAATTCTTTCCTGGCCTCTGCCACTGAATGCCTCCATGTATTAAGCTGTGCCCTATCAGTGCGGGAGGACTGCATGAGCTCGGAAAACATGTCATCGCGAGTGCTTTTTTTCACCTTCTAATCTGCGATAACCTCAGGGATGGAGATGATAGGGGGAGCGTAGAAACATTCTATGATGCTGGGTGGACTGCATGGTCACCCCTGCTGCTGAGTTTGCCATGCTGACCAAACAGGAAATGAAATTCAAAAGTTCCCAGGGCTTTTCCTGTGTACCTGGCTAGTGCACTGGAGTGCTGTCCAGAACGGTCACATTGGAGCAGTCTGTGATAGTTCCCGGAGGCCAACACTGTCGATTTGTGTCCACACTACCCCAAATTTGACCCAGAAAAGTTGATTTTAGTGCTACTCTCCTCGTTGGGGAGGAGTACAGAAGTCAATTTTAAGAGCCCTTTAGGTTGACGGAACGGGATTGGTTGTGTGGACGCAGTCATTTTTAAATTGACCTAATGCGGCTAAATTTGACCTAACCCCATAGTGTAGACCAGGCCTTTGTGTCCAGTTTTGTTTTTTTGGTTTTTTTTAGTACCCAAGTGTCTCTGAAAAATTACAACTTCCCATCTCTACATACATACATAACATATAAATTTTCAGCTTTGCTTACATGTTATATTGTCACAAAGAAGACTCAACTGAAAAAATAGACATCTTTCTCTTGAACAGCTGGTATAGGTTTATTTTCCATTTATATAAAAAGCGCCCTGTATCTATGGGAAACTTTCAGTCAGGTGTTTGCTATTTGCAGATTTGAGCATTGGCAAGTACTGTATGCACATCATTAAATACACTGGCATGTTTCCACCACCACAAGAGATAAATTAAGTAGAGGATAAATTTAAACTTGGCACAAAGCTGTTTACCAATTTTCAAAAGCAGATTAAAGTTTCCGGCAAGGGGATTAACAATAACAGGGTGGCAGCTGGAAGAAATCAAGATTCCATTTTATCACATGCAGCAGCTCCTACATTCTGTTACTACTCTTCATGCAGACCTTAACAGGAGGTACACCCAGTCTTGGGCTTGGCCAAAGGGTAAATGTGACATAGAAGAGTTCATAGATACTTGCATTGCAATTAATTACAAAATAGGGATATTGTACATTGGAATCTTAGAAGAATTATGCCTTCTAAAAGGACTATTCCAAAAAATATTTTCTGATATACTTTACTGTTAAATGTACTGTTTTCTGGTATACATACTTTTAAATAAATACTGCTTATATTTTCAAACCTGAGTGCCTAGCTTCTAAATCCATGTGTAGGCTCCTAAATAGTTTTTCATTGTAGCTCTTTTCCCCTAGTAAAAAGGATAATTGATTTTCAATATCTGCTGCCTAAACATGCTGAGTGACTGCAAGCAATAAAACAAATGTGGTTACACTGAAACGTAGAAACTGGAGCTGGAGGATGTGTTAAACCAGGGATCAGCAACCTTTGGCACGTGGCCCGTCAGGGAAATCTGCTGGCGGGCCGGGCCGGTTTGTTTACCTGCAGCGTCTGCAGGTTCGGCCGATTGCAGCTCCCACTGGCCACAGTTCACCGTTCCAGGCCAACAGGGGCTGTGGGAAGCTACGAGGGCTGAGGGATGCGCTGGCCGCCGCTTCCTGAAGCCCCCATTGGCCTGAAATGGCAAACGGTGGCCAGTGGGAGCTGTGATCGGCCGAACCTGTGGATGCTGCAGGTAAGCAAACTGTCCTGGCCTGCCAGTGGATTTCCCTGATGGCCTGTGTGCCAAAGGTTGCCAATCCCTGTGTTTAAACCATCTAAACTAGGGGGGAGAATTCCCTTCGTATATTCCTAAATACTTTACCCAGTCTAGTTTGAAAATGCGATTACACATTAGTCACTGTTCCACAGGCTCAGAGATCTCACTGCTAGGGAATTTCCCCCTGATGTTGAGATTACATTTTCCTTTGTACACTTTCATCCCCTTAATAGGTATCTTCTCTTGGACTGTCCTAACCCACTGATTGTGAATGAGTTTCATATTAACAACAAGGAGTCCGGTGGCACCTTAAAGACTAACAGATTTATTTTGGCATAAGCTTTAATGGGAAAAAACCATATTGTGGATCACACATTGTTAGCCATTTTTCGGGGGGGAGTTGCCTGCTTCCAACCCCAATGTCACACTTTCCCAGTGGCAACTAGTGTGATTTGTTACATGAAAAAGCCAAATGGAGAAAAATACTATTAATCAGATGTAGTACTTATTGAAAGATGGCAAATTTCATAGAATTATTTGTTGGTTGATTTTTGTTGTTGTTGAGTCTTTGAGCAGCTCTATAAAACAACATTATAAACAGTTACTGGATTACCTTATCTCTCCAAATACAGCTCCTGCTCTCAGGGTAACGAGGACTTTTGTGCCATCTGGGCCTCCAAGCACTTGAACTTCTCCCTGCTTGATGATGTACATCTCTCTGCCAATCTCTCCCTGAAGCAGAAACATCACACTTTGAGTGGAATAGTCTGACAAATGCCTCTTAACAGACCCTGTTTGTCATATGCATGTTTCCCACCGTTATGGGGAATAAGACCTAGATTGTGATACCTTTACTCACAATGAGTAACACCTGACTCCACAGGCAGTCTCATTGATTTTGAAGGGACTAGTTGTGTAAGGCATTATGATCCTGGGTGTTGGATAAACCTTGCTGAAGCTGGTGGGTGTATAACTGCTTACCCATCAGTCTGGATAAATTTAAGACAAGGAAGCACCAGACACAGCCATGAACGTACTGATAACGTGACTGTAAGAAAAAGCTGAGAGCATGGTTTTGGGCTTAGTGCTGGCTAGAAAGGGCTTGGAACTGTGAGCAAATAAAATGTCTCCTGCTGTTTGATTCCTACTGTGTTCAGCGAAACAGGACTTTGGGTAATATTGTTTGTAAATAAACAGGATTCATTAAGGAAATACTTGATTCCATCATCAATTTCTCCTCCTAATGGAAACAACCCACGAGATCCTTGTATAACTGCTCAGGTCAAAAGGGGTAACGGCATGTGTATCACAGCCTAGTCATGAGTGGATGAAGTAGATAATTATCACGGTGTTTTAGTTAGCACTAACATGAACTAATTCTGAAGGGATCTGATCTGACTTGATATATTAACGTTAATGTATCTAAGAAGAGCCATACACTGTGCATTTAAAAGTACTTCAGCATTTTAAATTTTTTTCTAATGATCATTTCCATAATTTAAAAGGAAAATCAAGAATAATTAACCAATCAAAGCTTCTGCTGTCTCTTGCATATTTACCAGTGAATTTGAGCCTTTGCTAGCTGTTTAATTAGCATCCAAAATGAAGTAGATTTTACCTGGATACAAAGGATGGAGAGATTGTATTTATGACAAATTCTAGCCATACTGAAGTCATCTAGTGGGCTAAAGTGTAGCATGATAGAAAAATATAGGACACTCACATGTTTTATATGTTCAAAGGGCTTTACACACATTAACTTAACAATCCTCACACAACATCCCTTGAAGTGAGGTGAATGATTATCATTCCTATTTTACAGCTGGGAAACAGAGGAAGAGAAGTGAAGTGACTTCAGTAAAGCCACACACCAGCAGTCAGTGGCAGAGCCAGGACTGAAATTTTCAGGGTTTGATTCCCATTCCTCCAGCGCACATCGCCATTAGAGCGAATAGAGCAGTGGTGGGTCAGTGTTTCTGTATTTGCAACTCTTATCTACCCAACTATGTCCTTTCTTTACAATTCTATATTCAGTTCCAATTACAGCTGCAGCTTTGAATTAATGTGTCATTACTGGCCATGATATATTTTATTAGAGCAACACAAAAGCCTTGCTCTTTTAGTAAGCCATTTACTAAACATCATGCTTGTGTAAAGCAATATATGTATTTCTAGGGCTTAGTTGCTGGGGAAGACCACCTGAATCTAATTGCAGGATCAAGGCTTTAATCTATTATTATTTTATTTGTACTACAGTAGTGCCTAGAAACGTTAGCCATTGATAAGGACCCCATTGTGCAGACACAGTCCCTGCCCCAAAGAGCTTACAATCTAAGTAAAGCAATATATGTAAACTTGAACAGATGAGATTAACCAATTTATCTGAGCATAAACTTTCGTGAGCTACAGCTCACTTCATCGGATGCATACTGTGGAAAGTACAGAAGATCTTTTTATACACACAAACCATGAAAAAATGGGTGTTTACCACTACAAAAGGTTTTCTTTCCCCCCACACCCCACTCTCCTGCTGGTAATAGCTTATCTAAAGTGATCACTCTCCTTACAATGTGTATGATAATCAAGTTGGGCCATTTCCATCACAAATCCAGGTTTTCTCCCCCCCCATCCCTCCCACAAACCCACTCTCCTGTTGGTAATAGCTTGTAAACACCCATTCTTTCATGGTTTGTGTGTATAAAAAGATCTTCTGTACTTTCCACAGTATGCATCCGATGAAGTGAACTGTAGCTCATGAAAGCTCATGCTCAAATAAATTGGTGAGTCTCTGAGGTGCCACAAGTACTCCTTTTCTTTTTGCGAATACAGACTAACACGGCTGTTACTCTGAAACAGATGAGATTGTATCCCTTTCCACCCAACCTACCACCTTACATTACTTCGTGTCTGAGGTCCCAGTCCTGCAGTGAGCACCACATGGGCAGGCCTACTGATCTGAGCCTTCAAAACTTATACATAAGGTTAAGATTTTATTATGGTTATTTTTAGTAAAAGTCACGGACAAGCTGCAGGCAATAAACAAAAATTCATGGAAGCCTGGACCTATCCGTGACTTTTACTAAAAAGAACGGAGGGCTGTGAGGGAGGGGGGAAGGAATGACACCTGAATCCCCAGGGCGGGTACTGACAGCCCCGCCACCATGGGGGGCACAGCCCCGGCTCCAGATCCTGCCAAAGTTGCAGGGCAGGGGCACATAGCCACGACTCCAGCCCCAGCCATAGCCACAGAAGGGAAGGCAGGGAGCGCACAGTCCTGACTCTGGCCCTGGCTAAAGCTATGGGGGGGAAAGAGGACACAGAGCCCCTGCCAGCCCCCGCTGAAGCTGCTGGTCAGGAGCGCACAGTCCCCGTTCTTGCTGCTGCTGCGAGGGGGGCTCACACAGCCCCAGCTCTGGACAAAGCTGCGGATTGGGGATGCACAGCCGCAGCTCTGCTCCCACTGCTGACAGCTGAAGCCAAAGTCACAGAGGTCCAGTAAAGTCACAGAATCCCTGACCTCTGTGACAAAGTCGTATCCTTACTTATTACTCTCTGGGGGAATTCTGTTCCAACAAATTAAAAATTCTGCAGAATTCTGCATATTTTATTTATCATAATAATGCAATATAATCACACCAGGGTCATGTATTTTGTTAATTTATTGTCCTGCATTTTTTAAAAATGGGTAAGTAAAATAGATCCTGAGCTGTAATCTAACCCCCCTGTGTCTCTCTGGCACAGGAAAAAAGCGAGAAAGCACATAGATCTTCCCAGATGAGAATTCCCTGTCACTTACAATAAGGCTCCTTTACACCACTCTGGCAATGTAAAGGAGCCTTCAAACTTTTACACATTTTTTAGGCTCCTGGGGGAATTGACTAAGAATGGGAACAATTCACTGACAATGGGAACATTAGCAGCCTGCCTGCTTACTTGTTACATTTCTGTTCTGCCTCAGCGACAGAGACTGCCTCACACAGCCCTACCCCTCCAAGCTGGGGACGCCCCAATAGCATGTGAGAGAGACAGCGTGAGTATCTCTCGCTGGTTCGCACACAGACATGTGCCCAGCCCTGCCCCTTTAAGGTCTCTCCACAGACGCATGCACACCCAGCCTTCCCCCCTCCCTGCCCCCACCCCATGGTGATCTGCATCTGCCAGCTGCTCCAGGGAAGGGGCACATGTTCTGCACACTTTTCTTTGCTCCCCCATTTTTCTGCAAGGCAGCAAAGAATTCTGTGGATGGTAGGAGCACAGAATACCCCCAGGAGTAATTTATGCACATATTTAACTGTGTGCACCATGAGTAGTCCCACTGAATCAATGGGACTGCACACAATGCAGAGAGTTAATCATGACTGTACATCTTTGCAGCATCCAGAACTTAAATTGTAAGCTCTCTGGGGCAAGGACTTTGTCTTCCTATGGGTTTGTACAGCACCTAGAACAATGGGGCCTGACTGTAACTGGAGTTTCAGAGCACTACTGCCATATAAGTACTAAATAATGACAACTGGTAACACACATGCAATGTTTAATTTGAACACTTGCAACATCTCAGATGAAGATCTGTAGTCTGTTTATATCTGCATACATGCAGAAGTTTTGAACTTCTAACTTCTGCAACACACTGTATCCATTTTAAATATTCAAAACTTAATGATGTGTGTCAGTAGATAACTTGTATTTATACAAAGCAGTTTCCCAGGCTACCAACATTTTATGTTTGATAATATAAGTAATAAAGTCCATATTGTCTTGTTCCAGCTTGAAACCTGAGAGCACACTATTATTATTACTCCGTATATCATAATTATTTTTATTACATGTAATTCACCTAGGATTAATTTTGTTTAAAGTATACTCTTGACCTACAGATGAACTCTTGTGCTAGTATGTTCATTATTTTTACATTTGAAAAACAAATAGTCAAGCTCACCTTTTTGCAGACGAAGTCACCAGGTAAATACACAATGGATTTCAGTCTCAGCAGCATGTCATAAATCATTTGAGTATCACACCCCTGTTAAAAATAATTAGAATTTTGCTATACTTGTGCAGTACTTGAAATGGTTACCAGGAGGTTTATACTGGGAAGCAAGAGATAGCAATACAGGAGTGTGTTAAGCTAATGCTTCAGGTACTGAGTGTGGATTTAAAGCATCAAAAAGGTCAATTTCTGGAGGGTAGAGAGAATGTCGGTGGAACTATTTGGGTACCTTTAAGGCCCTTATCATGGTATTATCTGAGTGCCTCAACCTCTATCTTCTCTTGTGTTTTGAAAGAATAGTCTTTCTAACTGTGAGATGTCTGTGTATTGTGACAGGGTCGGACCAGATGGCTATAGGAGAGTAATAGAAGGCAGATATATTAGCCCCAGGCTAAGTAGGTCCCTTTTCCCTGGGTAAGGTAACAGGGAAGGTTCCAGAACAATCAGGAACCTTCTGGAGACTATTAAGACAGGCTGATTAGGACACCTGCAGCCAATCAAGAAGCTGCTAGATTCAATTAAGACAGGTTAATTAGGGCACCTGGGTTTTAAAAAGGAGCTCACTTCAGTTTGTGGTGTGCGTGTGAGGAGCTGGGAGCAAGAGGCACTAGGAGCTGAGAGCGAGAACGCGGACTGTTGGAGGACTGAGGTGTACAAGCATTATCAGACACCAGGAGGAAGGTCCTATGGTGAGGATAAAGAAGGTGTTGGGAGGAGGCCATGGGGAAGTAGCCCAGGGAGTTGTAGCTGTCGCACAGCTGTTCCAGGAGGCACTCTAGACAGCTGCATTCCACAGGGCCCTGGGCTGGAACCCAGAGTAGAGGGTGCGCCCGGGTTCCCCCCAAATCTTCCCAACTCCTAATCAGACACAGGAGGAGTCGACCTGGACTGTGGGTTCAGAAAAACACCCAAGCTGAGGGCTGCCGTGAAACTCCAAGGTGAGCAAATCCGCCAATAAGCACAAGACCCACCAAGGTAGAGTAGGAACTTTGTCACAGTATGTATGTGACTCTTGTGCTGGTCTAATTAAATGCGTTCAATACTATGGTTAAAGCTGTGGGCCCGAGTCTCTGGTGCATAATTGCTCAGGTGGTATAAAAAGGTAATCTGGCCACAAATTCACAGCAGCAAATTCCACAGTCAGGCTGTGCACTCTGCTCCAACCTAGCATAAGGGGCAAGTTAGAGTTCTACTACTCTGTGCCAATCCTCCACTGTGTTGGGTCCATTAAGGATCTACCTCAGGGGTGCAGCTGCCTGGCAGCAGCTCTAAGTGGTGTCAGGGCTGGCCTGGAGACTCGTGGTGCTGTAATGCTGCTGGACACCTCTCCCATCTCATGCATCAAGGAAAGCACAGGGGCAGGAGAGAATCTAGCCCTCTGTGTATTGCATGGTCATGGCTTCTGGGACAAAAACATTTTATAAAAAGGCATGTTATGTGTCATCTTGATGAGGCTGCCACAAAGCAAGACTATCAACTTATTTATATTACTCCTAGGGAATTTGGTGCCAAAAATTTAAAAATTCTGCGCACAATATTTTCAAATTCAGAAAAATTCTGCATATTTTGTTTGTCAAAATAACACAATATAATCACACCAGTTTCAATTATTTTTGGTCATATATCAAAATACCTGTCAGCAAATATGTCTGTAATAATACAGACAACAAAAAAGATTCAGAAATGTTTTTTTGACAAATAGATTCCTTACTAGGCATATTGATACAGAACTCTGAGTAATAATTAATTTAAACCACAATACAAAACCATATTTCCCATGCACCCCAGAAGCAGTGCAAATGTTATTTTTCCTGCTACAACCTCATCCTTCTGCCCCCTTGGCTTACTTGTACCCCCAAATTGACATGCAAACTACATCACCATTTGCCACCTCTGAATCTGGCCCATAATGTCAATGTAACTGCACTAAAATAACAACACAGTATCACTCAAACGTTTTTGGCTTCTGCTTTGGATGAAGAGACGGGCACTTGGCTCAATCCAACCATGAGCTTCCATTCACTTGGCAACCTCTTGACCTTATTTTGACTTTAATATAACTAATGAAAAGACGGTCCTAAATACTGCAACATGTGCAAAACTAGATTTTATAGCTCACAAGAACAACATGTTGCTCCTTTCTCCTTTAAAACTACTTGCTTTGAATAAGTCAACTTTATTGACAATGGCAAAGTTCACATCAATTGCAATGGCTAACTGCATTTTGGCTGGCATCTGCTCCAGTAATTCTGATTCATCTGCAAGAGAGAAAAAAAAAAGACCCCAAAATTCCTAATTACAAAGTGGAAATGCAAAGGAAGAAGGAACAGGAGCAGCAGCAAGGGAATTTTAAAAAAATAAAAATGAACCTTTCCCTTGTACAGAAGAATAGCCTAACTGAGTTAAATCTAACATACATGAGATCTAACAGAGGAATATTCTTTCAGACTAACAAATTGTGCAATATATTAAACCAATTCTTCAGAACTCTAACTAGAACATATTACAGATGGATAAACAAGTGAAAACCCCTTGATTATTTTTAGACTCCAGATATTTTATATATAGAAAAGAGAATTCCAAAACTCTAGCTATTGTATTACAACAGGTGTTCATCCTGGGTGTAACTTAATTTCCAAATATTCAAGGTAGTCTTGGAACTGCATATGAAGACTACGATAAATGAAGACTTGCTGTGCTGCTAGAAGTTCAGGTTAGTGATCCGTCTTTACACACTACACTTTTACTGCATGAAAGTACAATATGTAATTGTACAAAACAATTAGGAAACACTTAAATCCACTGACTCCAGTACAGGTTTTTCTCTAAATAATAAGTGTGTTTCTGAAGGCCCTACAAAACAGCACATTGGGTTGGCTTTTTTGACGCTTGTTAACTGGTGTGTGTCTCTCTCACCCACCCCTAGACCATTCAGAAGAGATCAAATGAGATCCATGTATTCCTTGGATCTAAACAGAACATTTCTGCTGTGAGTCAGTGTATGAGCAGATATGGTATAGTTTGAGAGTCATCTTACCCAGCATTCCTTGAGAGTCCCATGTGTATTCGTACCAGCTTCGAACACGATTCTGAACTACTTTTGGAATTGTATAGGTGTTCATGTAAGAGACGGTGTTATCCATGCTGGCACGGTAGTAATTCTGTCCTGCTGTTGCTGCTCCAATTACATCCCGCATCTGCAAATATCAGTTATTACTACAAACACATTTCAGTGGTAACAGTCTCAGTTTTTAAGTGATCAGTCATTTTCCAAGCACAAACACTTTGCTTTGTTAATATATGTTAGTGGTAATGAATGGATTTAAACTAAGTTGCATTAAATAGTTGTTTTCACCTGTTTTTTATTTTAGAGGGACATTGACAACTTGTTAGTCTCTAAGGTGTCACAAGTACTCCTTTTCTTTATGTTAGAAGTAGTTTCACGTACCATAGCTACCCCTGAATGCCCCTGCCAGTGTTTGTGATTTTTATATTTTTCTATTTTAAACATACTTTTCTGTCTCAAGTTTCAGAGTTAGAGTGAAAAATACAGTCTAATGCATAAATTAAACAAAGTGCAAATCTTCCAGTTATAGGAAACCTGTGCTATTTGTAGGTAAAATATTTTCAGATGGAAGCATGATTTCTAATTTGAAGGTGTTCCTTTAAAATTCAGTAATTAAGCCCCACTTTGTTTGGCATGCAATGGCAAATCAGAACTCAAGTTAAAAATGTGTTAACACCAGTTGATGCCACTAGACATAAGAGTTTGTCAGTGTTTCCCGAGTTAAATATTTTTTGATCAGGCATAAAATCAACTTTGTGCTGAACATTGATCTTGAAGGTCTTAGCACAAGAGCACAGTTTAACATTTCTACAAAAAAAAGTCACATCACTTTTTAAAAATTTAAATGCGTTAATGTTTGAAAAACCCTATTCTCTAGGTACAGTTACATTTCTGATAGAATGTTCAAATATCATTGTGATGACCAATTACTAATATGATTGTGGGCTAAATTCTGCTGTCACGCTGGTTGAGGTCTGGAGGAACTCTACTTAGCTCAATAAGAATTACTCTGGATTTACACCAATGTAACAAAGAAGAACTTTTCAAGTAACTTTAAACCTCTTTGAAAATACAGACGTTATCCACTGACTGGATATCCATGTATCTTTTTGCTTATCCTTATTTAGGCCTTGATCCTTCAATTGACTCTGCACTGGTGGAGTGGTCCATTTGCACAGAGTCAATTGCAGGAGTCATTTGCCAGACTTTAATAAGGGACCTAGATTAGATGAAAAAAATATTAGATTTGCAAACTAGATACCCAATGATTTGGCTGTTTATCCAGAATTTCTTCAAGTTTATCTAATCATCAGGGTAGATTTCTTATATGAAGAGGTGCACTGCTGATATTTCCAGTGTTTGCTGGATGCATTGCAAATACTGCAGGCATAGTCTATTTCATGATGTTTTAGTATTTCTTTTTCCACTCCTTGTGTTACCAGGAAGTTAGAGGTTTACACCCTGTTATTTACTTGAGACTTACACACTTCTTTTACTTGATTTGCTGAACTTTTTCAAATCTTGTGGTCAATAGAAATACAATTAAATGCAACAGTTCTGGTGTTTGCCTTTTCATTTGAACTCCCTATCATACAGGGATTTCTGCAGGAGTCCAGTAGGACTCACTGCCACATGTAGGAACTATAACTGTTGTTCTTCTGCAGCCAGGAAAGTTCTTTTCAAACCTTTGGATCTGAAATGTAACTCCAATAGATTGGAAAAAAACTTTTGTTGCTGCCTATTTGGAAATTTTGCAGCTTTTTTTTTCAAAACTGGATGCAGATGAATTGAAAATAAGAACACTGATTTAATCTTAACCACAGGTTAACATGTGCCAAATTTGTAACTATAACATATGGCAGACAGTAAATCCCCCGTTTCACGAAGTTCTTAGGACTTCAACGGGTAGTGATCAACGGCTTCTCAATGGGTAGTGATCAACAGCTCAATGTCTAGTTGGCAACCGGTATTAAGTGGAATACCCCAGGGACTGGTTTTGTTCAATATCCTGGGACTGGTTTTGTTCAACATCTTCCTTAATGATCTGGATGATGAGATGGATTGCACTCTCAGGAAGTTTGTGGATGACACTATGCTGGGGGGGAGAGGTAGATACGCTGGAGGATAGGATAGGATCCAGAGTGACGCAGACAAATTGAAGGATTGGGCTAAAAGAAATCTGATGAGGTTCAACAAGGACAAGTGCAGAGTCCTGCACTTAGGACAGAAGAATCCCATGCACTGCTACAGGCTGGGGACCAACTGGCTAAGCGGCAGTTCTGAAGAAAAGGACCTGGGGATTACAGTGGACTAGAAGCTGGATATGAGTCAACAGTGTGCCCTTGTTGCCAAGAAGGCTAACGGCATATTGGGCTGCATTAGTAGGAGCATTGCCAGCAGATGGAGGGAAGTGATTATTCCCCTCTATTCAGCACTGGTGAGGCCACATCTGGAGTATTGCATTCAGTTTTGGGCCCCCCACTACAGAAAGGGGATGTGGACAAATTGGACAGAGTCCAGAGGAGGGCAACGAAAATGATTAGGGGCTGGGGCATATGACTTACAAGGAGAGGCTGAGAGAACCGGGCTTATTTAGTCTGCAGAAGAGAAGAGTGAGGGTGGATTTGATAGCAGCCTTCAAGTATCTGAATGGGGGTTCCAAAGAGGATGGAGCTAGGCTGTTCTCAGTGGTGGCAGATGACCGAACAAGGAGCAATGGTCTCAAGTTGCAGTGGGGGAGGTTTACGTTGGATATTAGGAAAGATTATTTCACTAGGAAGGTGGTGAAGCACTGGATTGGGTTACCTGGGGAGGTAGTGGAATCTCCATCCTTAGAAGTTTTTAAGGCCCCGGCTGGGATGATTTAGTTGGGGGTGGTCCTGCTTTGAGCAGGGGGTTGGACTAGATGATCTCCTGAGGTCTCTTCTAACCCTAATCTTCTATGATTCTGTGAAAGCTTTGAAAAATCAGGGGAACACTAAATAACCCGCAGATACATCAGTATTCAGTGCAGTGTTGTACCATTCATGTTTTTAAGAACGATAACACTTAATGCAATGAGGGCTGCTCAGAGGGCAAGGAGGATAGGGAAAGGGGCAGTTTGCCCAGGGGTCCCTATTTCAGAGGACTCCCAAACCTGACTGACATTGTGACCTGGCACATGGGGTCACAACGTCACTCATGGAAATTTGGCAGCTGGGCTAAACCTGAGAAGCGCTGCAAGCCTATCCATCAGGTTGCAATGCCAGGAGTGGGGAACTAGGCCTAGCCCCATGAGACAGGAGCTGCAAACTGTGTGCTGTGTGGTCTTGCTTTCCAATCCACCTCCCCCACTTCCCCAGGGCCTCCCTTCAGTGGTTATATTTAGGAAGGGTGGGAGCAATCAGTTCCAGATTTTGCCATAGGCCCCCCAAACCCTCTGTGCATCCCTGATTGCAATTAACAGCAAGTGCAATTCATTAACATCTAAAGATAAATCCAAAATCTGATATTAAAATTATAGTGTAGCAGTGCTGGGTGACCCAACAAAGGTTACTCTCCCAGGCTCAGAATGGACCAAGGCATTTCAAGTAAGCCAGTTGCATAAATTCATGAGCTGTGCTGCTGTAATCTGAGCCATATGGGCAGGCCTCCCTGTAGAGTTCCACCAGACAGGTCCAACTGCAGGATTGAAGCTATGGCCTTGAAAATTGGGGTCTACTGTAACTTACGAAGGGCTCTACTTGGAACTACAACCATAGATAAATACATCTGTCAGAAAAATATATACAGTGGAGACTCAAAAGAGTCCTTGAGCTTTTTTGATCTTCTGCTTCAAAGTTTTCTGTATTATGTATATGAAAGAGGCCATAAAGAGTACGTTGTCTTTACATGGCAGTATTTTACACAACTGTAAATCTAGCGATGAATTCATTTGTTTACCTGACCAATTAAGCTGGAGAACACAAAGACACCCAGGAAAAAATTCAGTAGTTGAAAGATTATCTCAAAGAGGGTTTGCGGTTCCGCAAGGCCACCAATGGTAATTAAAGTGCGTACTGCCCAGTAGTAACACCTCAGATACCTGGGGATACAGACAGCATACATTGTATTGACTCCAGTGGGGCTAGTTACATATTTAAAGTTATGCATGTGCTTTGCTGTCTTGAGTCCGGGGGCTCAGCACCTTCCAGAAACAAACCCTGTGACGCCTTTCATCTTATAAGCTCTCTAAGGCTTCACAAATGATTGCCCAGTCCTGCAAACCTTTAATAATGGGAGCAGACCCAATAAAGCCCCAAATTAGATGCATACAGAAAATACAGCAGCTACTTACCAGTGCCCGGTAACTCTATATGACAGTTTAGGACAATAGCTACTTGAAACGGCCAGGGAGGATTTTAGATAGGCAGAATGCAGTTATCCTTGATGTAAATACCATGGTGATAAGGGCACAATTAAAACCGTGCGAAATAGACTGAGGTCAGGTCTACACTAGCAGCACTTTGCATGTATAACTACACTGGTAAACTATATTGGCAAAGTGCTCCTAGTGTGGATGCAGCTTATACCAGCAAAACTGCACTTCTGCTGGCCCAGTTTATTTCAGCTTTCCTCCCTCTGTGTGAAATAAGTTATACCAGCGTCACATTCCGGTGTGCAATCCAGACCAGTGGGGAGCTGTGTCACCAACTGCCCTGCAACCTTGGGCCTCTCGCAAAGAGCCAGTATGCAAGTCAGACCCTGAAGGTCTGTGTATTGCTGTAGCCTTCCAGCGCACTCCAGTCACACGCTGGCTTCCATCAGCCTCGGTTACCACTTGCAGGGTGGCCCCAACACACTCCCAGTCCTGAATTTTCCCCAAAACATATGTTCTGCACTGTCCAGCCCTCTCCTGGGCAGTTCTGATATTAAAGGCCCATTGCCCCTGTAAGGGGTCAATATTCAACAGTTTGCTTTTTCAACTGGAGTACCCAAACAGTTCAGTTTAAACACAGCACTGGATTAGTTTTGATTAAAAAATAAAACAAGTTTATATAACTACAAAGAGAGATTTTAAGTAAGTACAAGGTATTAAAGTCAGAAATGGTTAAAGGTGAACTGAAGATAAAACGGTTTCTAGTAGCTACAACTTGACTTGGTTCAAGCTAAAATCCTTTCCACACGTTCTCTGCAACGTTGCTGAGCAAATTCTCAGGTCAGCTGTGCCACCAAAGTCAAAAGGCTGGTTCCTTTGTCTTCTTAGGTAAGAAAGGGAGCGAAACAAAGAAATGGGGGAGTTTTTGCCCCTCACTTTTATAGTTCTATCTCCCTTTGAAATTCATTTTCCTGAGATTACCCCTCGATAAAGTTCCTTCCCTCTGTGAGGATGGAGACAAGGAGTCTTGTGGTAAAAGAAGTTCCATGTTGTCATTTGCTAAAATGCAGCACAATCTGTTCCTGCCCACCTTTGTTGCCAAAGAATGGCCACTTGACCAGTAATTGCCAATCAACTTTGATGACACCTGGCTAGAGGCGTCAGCTTGTCTTTTGTCTTTGAAAAACAGGTTTAGCCCTCACCAGACTTGTCTGGTAAACACATTTCAGTCATAATTTCAGTTCATGTTCAAATCGTTATATATAATGTGGCTACACACATTTCACCATGATATTATAGACCCCTGAGTTGTTAGTTCTCAAATGATACCTCCCAAGGTATATTTTGGACAAAGATTATTACAATAGTGTGTAGGGTGTGAATACAGGAGTGCGTTCCATCACAACCAGCAAAAGGGCAGTTTTGCTAGTATAACTGTGTCTATGTGAGTGGCTTTTTTGCCACCACAGCTATGTCAGTGATAAATTGCATCTCATCACAGCCTGGCTGACATAGCTATGTCAGCAAAAGTCTGAAGTATAGACCTGGCCTGAGATTAGAAATTAGCTAAAACACCAGTGCTAGCTCCCTCATTTTTGCCAAAAGTGCACTGGGATCTTTAAGAATCACAGCAGAACATTAACCCTGTTTTAAATTACATTTGAAAGATGGCACTGGAAATAGCACTACATCATCCTAATACTAAAATGGGATTAATTAGTTTTTTAAACCAGTTCATCATTTTAGTGAAAGTGATAGTGTTCTTTGCTTTATGAGCTATGGTATTTTAAAAAAGGTAATTGAGTCTTTAAAAATACTTTTCATCCTTAGTAAAATAACTAATTAATATTTATAATGGAGCATTCTGAATGTCTTGATCATCAAATTTTAGCTCCTTTTTAGATTATTAGAGTTGTTCATTTTCCCTAACTGTACAATAAACTTCAATTTTACATATCATTGCATTTTACAGACTTTTTCTTTTAAATTTATTAACATTTTATTAGATGTAGAAAGAAACTTAATAGGAAGTACAAATAACTTGAGGTCTCAATCCTGAAAATAGATGCTCCAGTGCATATCCTTTCTGTCTGCCTTGAGTCCTGAAACCCACTGACCTGTCTGCAGGATTGGGGTCTAAATTTTAATTTACTCTTATCACATATTACCTTACATATGGGGTAATGCCATTAATACACTGTATAGATGACCGTGCAATTTGAGACCTATGAAGTGGCAGTTTTGTATAAATTCTGTGACAGCTGAATGAAAGGCTACTTCCAACAGGCAATTACCTGTTTTAAACCACTTTATATACCTAAAGTTTTCAGTATGCTTTTATTTGACCTTTTAGTTAAAGGTCAACCTGTGATAAACAATTGATTTTTTTGCTGATCCCTTGGGTGGTCACGTTAAGCTGGCTTCACTATAATGAGATTTAGTAATTATCACTTTTACCACCATTATCCACTTGCAGACTTTAACAGTTAGAATTGTCATTTTTCATTAACAATTCTGACACTGAAAATGCACTGCAGATCTGCTAACACTTGAAACTAATCCCGTCCCTTGTCCGACCCCCCCAGTACTGTAGTTATAACATGGATATCTAGATTAAACCCCTATATGGTTCACAGAGTTCCACAGATCCAGCATCCTTCCAGCAAAGTCTACGTAACCCACATCGAGCGGCACTGAGACCATTCAGAGAGAGAGGAAATGAGTCTGCTCTACAGCTTTAGCGAACAGCCAGTTGGCTTTTAGCTCATGCTCTAGAGGCTCATGCACTAAGTCCAGAGGTCCCCACTTCAGTGCCAGCAACTGGGGTCTGTCGGCATTACATCTGCACAGCTGGTAGCTCTGTTTCCCATGGGTCTGGGGTCGGGTAAATGTAAGCGGTGAGGAAAGGTTATGTTTCTGTCTTGCAAGTATCACAGCTTTTAGGGTGAAAGGACATCCCTAGCTCGTTTGGAGCGCTGTAAGGAGTATGTTAGTTAATGCCTAAAAAGATATCCAGTATTCACTGGACAAAACTGAGAATACTGTGCCGGTCCTGAGCTACAGCCTTAAGAACTTAAAAGAAATAAAGGAAACAGTGCTACTTCTGAACAAGCGGCCTTGGAAATTCAGAGTGGGTAAGATGTAGCATTGGCTTTTGGAGGTAGCTTCCATGACTTCAGCATGTTAGAGATTGTAACACTGGTCTGGGCTATGTCTCTGAGGATATCTGGAAAACAGATGATACAGTGTGAGCGCTATATAGATAGCAGCCTGAGGAACTTCAGGGGTTGGTCTAACACTGTGTATGTATCTACCTGAAAAGCAAGTGTATGTTTTAAAAAAACATCTGTTCATTACTGGTGATATGTTTAGTGCAGTGCATACAGTACTTCTGTGCTGTCAGTTCACATAGACACTTTTCACAGCATGAGTCACCTGCTGCTCACTATCTGTCAGACACAAGTTTTATATTTTCCCCATTTATTCAATGTATTGTTTTTGCTTTAATCTGAACTTAGAGTTCAGAAATATAAGGCCACTCTGCCAAGAAGAAAAAAAGAAGAAGAAATTGTAAAAACAAGGAGCCAGAAAAGATAGATTCCAAATGCTATGGTATTAGCAGCTCTGCTTCCTACTAGCTAAATATATCTTGAAATCATCACTGCTTGCTATACAGCAAACTGGATAGCTGAAAAATTAATGTTAAAACAAAGTAGAGACGAGTGGGATTTTCCCTTTACATAATATAGACAGTATGTTTAACCCTCAGGCAATCAAACCATCAGATTTTTCCCTAAAATAAGGAATACAAATAAAAACATTCATAAAGAATGTAAACAAGATAGGTGTCTGATAACTCTATGCAAATAGGAATATTTATCTTTCATAAAAAATCATTTCATAATACAACAAACTGTTCATATGGCTTTGATTAAAATGGTCAAACTTCGATGTGTATGAAGAATAGCATAACTGAAAATGCTCTTCAAGTTTTAAGCTGGTACTTGTGCATCCATTTCATTCAAGAAGACTTAGGTCTTCCATATTAGAGTCCTCCAAAAACACAACCCAGACAGAGCAAGGATAGTAAAGTGGTGGGTAAGATCTGGCCTTCTAATGTCTCCAAACCTGAAGCTTCTTTCCCTTAAATTGCTTATTGTCTGTTGACCAATAGCTTGCTGACCTCAGCCACTAAACAGGTGTGATATATACATTTAAATAAAAAGGGAAAAAGCAGAAAGCCCATGAAAGTCAAGTTCTCAGACTGAAGGACAAAGCTGAACTAGCTAGAAGACATAAGAGTTGCAGTAATGCAACAGGACTATCCTACTACAAGCAGCTCTGAGGGCAACACCCACAAAGAAGGAAAAAAACCTGGTCACATTTGACTTAATAGGCTGAAAAATCTAAGCTGTGTGCCAAACAACACTCTAACTAATCTGATTTCAAATGCTAACATAGACCATACACAAACTGTTGTTCCATGACACAAATCTTTGCTCCTTGTCATGGTTTAGCCTAGACTGAGCCCAAGGCTGAACCACAACCAGGAACAAAAGTTTGCGTCCTGGAACAAATAGTTTTGGAGAATTGACACTCACATTTACAGTCACATTAGCCATTAACTCGAGTTAGCTCTCTGTTATCTCATGATAGAACATGACAACCCTCCTACCCCAACTTGTCCATCCAAGCCTACTGAGACGATTGGGACTGCCACAGTCAGACACATTTCAAAATTCATGCAGCTACGTTAATTAAGGATGTGACATAATTTAGTTGCAGACATTAGAGTAAACTGCACCTTCAATTGTAATATTTGCTCAATTAATCCAAGGGCCAGGAACTGAGCTCTTCAGAGCAGGGAATGTGTTGGTTTTTATAGTGCTTGGCATGATGGGGCCCTCATCCTGATCAGGATCATCATGCACTATTTCAATACCAATGACAATTTTGAATAAAAAATACATTTTGAGACTTGCAATCTGTTTGTGGATAATTTTCAAATAAAAGAAAAGGTGAAACACGCTGAATGCATTTATTGTCAGTTATTCATTCTGTTGTACTTAGGTGAGGTTATTGGAGACCCATGCAACATGCCAGCATGTTGGGTTAGAGATTGTACATAAGGCACTTCACTTGGCAAATGTCATAGGTTCAAATGGCTCCATATTCTCATGTCAGGAAAGCTCAGACGTAATCTATCTATGTTCTTATGCTATGCTCATCACCACAGTTTTTGATTTAATTACCGGTTGTGAGGCTGGGTTCTGGACACTACTGTGAGGGTTACGGGGGGAAAATTTTGATTGACACCTAGTCAGTGGCAGTGAGCAAGGACTTTGACTGAAAGCCTCAACCCCGAAGATTTTGATGTGTTTGGGGGGAGGTTAATGCACTGCGAAGTCTTAACACAAATTGGAGGGACAGGCAGCTGGCTGGGACTTGAAAAGAGAGCTCTTTGGATTGTTTTGCCAGTGGTCTGAAGGTGGTGTGGTGCTGACATTTAAGCTTTTACTGTTTAAGCTGCCTTTTAAGCTGACATTTGCTTTTACTGTTTAAGATGCCTGTTCAGAAATGTACATGTCAGTTAACTAGACTAAGAAAACTCTTGTCCCTGTCTACTTGTTTCTTTCCCAACAAAGAAATAACCAACTTCATGAGTGCCGACTTTATTTGATCACTTAGAAGCTTGCCCATAAGCGACAATATTTTATGTACATACCAGGAAGTGTCTATAAAACATTCAGGCCATTAAATTAGTGCTAACTCATTTGCTTTGGGTCAGCGTAATGTGAGACCACTAAAAATTGTGCTGTGTCCAGTATTAGTTGAAATGCTGACTGGTGTCTTTTTAACGAACTACGAAACCTTGTTTGGCTTATCTTGACTGTGAGTGAGAGCTCCATTTTAATCAGTCTGTTATCACTCTGTAGGTCTGAGACCACTGAAATATTTTCTTTCCTAAAATGCTGGCAAGTCTGATTGGTACATGAAAGGAAATGTATGCATTACTAGGCTCAGAGCCTAATAACACATGCTGTGAGGCTGGCTGTTTTTCTAATTATTTTTCTAGGTTGCTCTTGGTTTCTGCTTTCTAAGGAGGCAAATGTTCCAAGAACTGTCTGATATGTTTAAATTCACAGTAAATCTGCAATAATAACTGTTGTTCACACAATGCCTCTGATCAAAAGAGCCCTAAATATTCAACAATCAGCTAACGTCACAGGCCTGATCCTGTAAGTTGCCGATTGCTTGTCAGCCCCTTGCAAGAGGCATTCACCCATTTTCAGGATACCTATTTGCAGGTAACCCTCAGCACTTTGCAAGACTGGGTTATATATGAACCCCTAAGTGCTACTGTAATATAAGTGTGAGATAATAATAAGAATAATTTAATTCAGCACCAAAGTGCGTCCACTTATGGTCTGACTTTGAAGTTTGTATAGCAATATTATATAATTTTATAAACAAAGTGAAGAAAGTCATATCCCCAGGGGAAATTGTAGGTAAGCAAAATGCAATTACCCAATAGGAATTAGGCCAGGCTAGTTGGCCTAAATTACCCCTACTCTTTGCCAAAAATGACACAGCATTTTTAATGACGGGAGATCAGGACCTTAGCTTTACATGTCCTCCATTAGCACGGTATACTCTAACATTGGAGCACTGCTTCAGTATTGACTCAGTCCTAGATCCATAAAGGGACTTGGGTGCTTAAGATTTAGGTACCACTGTATTCCCCAAATCCCTGCTCAGCTGCCGCCTAACCATTTTGATGCCTAATTTCTCATTGCAAAAGTCCCCTAGGTGCCTATGTTTCTGCCTCTGGGCATGAGCACTGCCGCCATGGGCACAAGCCCATAAACCTTTATCATGCCTAAGCTCAAGCACGGCTCCTCAAACCAGGTTGTAACAGGGTGGCTTGCCCTATGGACTGGAAAACCTGAAAGGAATCAGCTGACTTCTGTATAAAAGGAGTCAGATTTAAGTGCTGAGAGGACCAGCTGGAGAAAGGCTGGATGGAAAAGGCTGCAGGGAGCAAGAAGGCACCGATAGGTCCTGGAGTCAGCAGGGAGGCCTGGGAGACACCCTGAGTAACTGGGGATGAGCCTGGGAGCCCCAGAATGGAGGAAAGAGCCAGGTGGGCACTGGCAAAACTGCTATGTGGGTAGAGGATTGTGATCTAGCTGTGCATCACAGGGCCCTGGGCTGGAACCCAGAGTTGAGCGTGAGGCTGAGTTCCCCCACTGGCCCCATTGAGGGAGTTACAAGCCCTTCAGAAGGGTAGTTGGGCTCAGCAAGGGCCTGCAGACATAACTGAGGAGTCTCTGAAGTAGAGCACCAGAGAGGGCAGAAACTTTGTTCTGTGTCTGTTAAGGACATTTTGAACAATTGGGACCTGGAAGGGGTAGACTAAAGATGGTGACCCAACCAGAGGACCGAGTTACCTGACAGAGAAACCATCAGAGTGCTGCAGCAACTGCCGAGAGAGCGAGAGAGCTGTGGCACTGTGCCTGCACTCGAGGGGGCTCGTAGCGGTGAGTAGATTAGCAGTGAATTACACTGGTGAAGACAGATGTTGCCCCCACCTCCCCCTGCAGGGCTTGCTCCACACTTAGCTCCACACCAAATAGCTGGGGAAGGAGGGCACAGTGGCTTCCCTTATAACTTTTAGCCAGGGGTTAGGGAACTCACCTGGGAAGTGGGAGCCCCCCAGTTCAATCCTTTGCCTGATGAGAAGGGATTTGAACAGGGGTTTCCCACCTCTCCTCCTCTTCCTCCCAGCAGCAGCCGCTTGGTCTGGAGTTAGGCATGTGCTGCCTCTGTTCTTGCAAGAAACAGCTTAGCCATCTGACTCCAGGAAAGACTTCAGCTATGGATCCCAAGCAGAGATAGGCACCTTCCCGCAGCCTAGACTTGGGCAACTAACTCTGAGAGGGTGGTGGGGCTTAGAACCCACCCCTCTCCTTGTCATCTGGTATTGGCTCACTTAGGCAGCTCCCTACCTAGTGTGCTGGCTTTTATAGATCCCATTCTCGGGTGACTCTCTCCCCCCTTGCATTGCATAGGGAGCCTAGGTGCCGAACCCAGCGTTTGTGGCTTCCATTGTGTGGCTAGTTGCCTAGAAGTTAGGTGTTGAAATGTTCAGTGCAGTGCAGTGCAATGCTTTTGAATCAGCTGTATTTGAAAAATACACTTTGGTGCACTCCAAGCACAGATGAAATAAATTGCTGATTACATCTGATTCCTTCTTTATAAGTACAATACGACACGGAAATAGCGGTAAGATGATATGTTGGTGTTGTAAAAGGTCATCTTCAGAGGAGAGGGAGGGTGGGTTGTGGAATATATGCCTGCACCTACACTTTGAAGAAGAACAGTTACAATACAGGTAAGTAACCCTCTTTTCTTCTTCGAGTGGATGCAGATGTGCATTCTGCTCAGGTGACTCACAAGCAGTACTCTCAGGTGGTGGGAGTCAGAGTCCAATTAAACAATGACTGCAGAACTGCCTTCCCAAAGTTTGCATCCAACCTAGATGCCATGGTATATGCAAAATGTTTAGCAAAAGTATGTATTGGAAGACCATGTAGCAGCCCTACAGATGACCAATATTGAAACATCACTAAGGCTATGTCTATACTACCACGGTAAATCAACTTACGCCACGCAACTCCAGCTATGTGAATAACGTAGCTGGAGTCGACATACCTTATGTCGAGTTACTGTGGGGTCTACACCATGGGGGTTGATGGAAGAAAATCTCCTGTCAACTTACCTTACTCTTCTCATTGGGCGTGGAGTACAGGGATCGACTGGAGAGTGATTTACATTCGATTTGGCGGGTCTTTCTTAGACCCACGGCTAAATTGACTGCCGATGGATTGATCTCAAAGCGTCGATCCCTGCTGTAGTGTAGACCTGCCCTAAGAAATGGAATGGATGTTGCTTGGGCTCTTGTGGAATGAGCCTAAAGTGACTGTGGGAATGTAGCCTGAGCTACTTCAAAAGCTGTGATAATGCAGGAAGTTATCCACTGGGAAATTGTCTTTGTGGAGAATGGTGGATCATTCATTCAATCCACACAGGAGACAAAAAGCCAAGGTGACGAACAAAATGGTTTAGTCCTTTCCAGATAGAACACCAAGCACTGCTTCACATCTAACGTATGCCGCTCATCTGGATATGAGTGAAATTTATGGAAGAATATAGAACCCATCATTATTGCAGAAGGCTGTGTGGGGACCAAGACATCTTTACAGTCAGCTCTGGATGCAGCGTATGCTTCATCCAGACTTATGGCATACTGAAATGAAGCTGGTACCAGACTACCAGATGTAGACTGCACTGGAATTGTCATTAGTACTGAAAATAGCATCTGCACGGGCAGTCTCCTCAGTATCAAACTGGAAGCTGACTGAAACCCAGGGCCCTGGGTATGAGGTAGTGTAGATGATAGTGCTGACACTGATAAGTCGGGCACCAGTGCTGGGGGTGCCAACAACGCTGAAGGCAAGACCATCATAGTCGAATGCTCTTGAATGAGTAGTGAGTCAGGAACAGGCAGGCCCAGCTAGTCCACTGCTTCCTGATACATTGGCAGTGTGACAGGTTTCAGAATGGTAGCCGTGTTAGTCTGTATCAGCAAAAAGAACGAGGAGTACTTGTGGCACCTTAGAGACTAACAAATTTATTTTGGCATAAGCCATGAAAGCTTATGCTCAAATAAATTTGTTAGTTTCTAAGGTGCCACAAGTACTCCTTGTTCTATTGGCAGTGTGGAGACTGTTGGTGCTGACATCGCTGTCATCAGTACCGGACTCAATGGATAACTTTGGGGCAGTACTGGAGTTGATGGTACAGAGTTGGTTGACAACCTGGCTATTTCCCACTTACTGGGAGACTCATATGCCAGTCTGCATTCCTCCTAGATGGGGAGGAAGAAGAATCTCTTCGGATGCTGGAGCAGCCTCAGGTTCATTTTGTGGGTTCTTTTCTTTGAGGAACCAGAGAAAGGGTAATGATCCCTCTTCCTCCTGGGTGAATGAGTCCAGACATGGAACCCCAAGTCCATACTGGCTCAGGAGCTCTCTGAGGGAACCTGAGGATCTGTGGAAGTCCCTGGAGCTGAAGTGGGCCTCAGGGCCTGCTCCATGAGGTGCTTCTTCAAACACAAGTCCCTTGCCACCTGTGATCTCTTCTTAAAGGACTTGCAAATAGAACACCTTTCCTTAATGTGCTCTTCCCCAAGGCACAGTAAACATCGAGTGTGGGTCATTAGTAGATATAGCAATCCCACAAAGTGGAAAATGTTTGAAACCCAGAGAAGGCATTACCCCAGACTAAACTCTAATACCTACATGACAGTAAGCTAACATTTAAGGTACTACTAAATGAACTATTTACAGAAACCCCCCCACTGAAACACTGTGATAATGAATGAGAGGTGAACACCACACTAAATGCTCTGATTCAAGCTGCAGGTGGTGAGAAGAAACTGAGGTGGGCTAGGGCAGCACCACCCTTTTATAGCCACAGAGGGGTTTCTAGGGCCAGAGAGTAAAAGTGCTGTCCTGACAGGTATTGCTAAGCAGAGTTCTCTGGCTTCAGTGTACTTGGCACGTGCACATTTGGGTGGACTACGTATCTGCAACCACTCAAAGAACTAGTAGGTCTTCTAAACGTGAATGTAACATATTTCTGTCCACAAAAAATGTGAAGACCTTCTCCTTTTGTCTTCTTGTCCATTTCAGAAGAAACTAGAATTTTAAAGGACAGAGTAAGTTCTCTACTGACAGAGCACTCATTATGTTGTCCAGAATCAGTATGAAGCTGGTTGTCTAGGTCCCTCCTTAATTACAAGGCAAGTAAATCAAGAATGACACTGACTTAAACATTTAAACTTGAAATTCACTCTTACTGATTCTTGTCAGAATCCTGGCAATCTGATGTTATGATTTTATCAATAATTACACGTTTAGCTTTAATTTTATGAGTAGGCCTAGTGAATTCAGAGGGACTACTCGCATGTGTATCTGTCTGCAGGACCAGAGCCCAGGACTGGAGTTGGATATGGAAACTTAAGGCATATACTGAAGCTTATTTTTTCCTAGGAATAATCTAATTACTACTAATAATCAATGTTTAATAATACTGCCTTCCATATGATCTTCCATCCCCAAATCCACTTTCTGCAGCATCTGGGTTTCTTTTGCAGATCTTCCATCAAAATATCGATCCCCTGCTTAATTTTGCATTGCTCATTAAGTCTGATAAAATCACAAGCTAACGCTCCATGTTTGCACATTATTAAAGGTAATGGCTACAGCTGGATTAAGACACGCTTACACAGCCAGTTTCCTTTTCTTTTTCAAAGTATGTAATGAATGGACAAATTTAGGCCTTTATGGCTTTAAATTTATCACTGTCCTTGAAAGAAATTCAAATGCTTTTATACATCTATACCTACAATATATACTGTGTAACTTTGCAATTTTTCCTTCGTTCTTTCCTCCATCTTAATTAACAGCTATTCCTTGGCACCGGTGCCACAGTTGAGTGAGTCCCACAGTGAGCAGCCGTTGGCAGAGTATGCCAATACCTAAGCCTTCCCACTGGAGATTTTTTTTAACCACACGCTTAAGCATGACCTTCGTTGAAAATGATAGAAACCTGCGGGACCTCTTTCAGACCAATAACCATGGAGTCTAGAGAGGGTAAAATGTTATATTAAATTACATGATGCTCCCTTGAAGTATAGTCTGTCCCAGTTCTATTCCCCTGATCCTTTCAAATGATTGTAACACTTCCCATGTGCATACCTAAAAGTAAGTTTAATTTATGACCCGTGTTGCATTTTAAATGTTTAATTAAGTTAGTGGTTAGAGCTGACTCATAAACCCATAAAAATGGAAAGTGGTAAAGTAATTATTCACTCCACCTGCCCTCCAAATAATTAGCACCATTCATTACCAACAATCAGCAGTAATGGTGCTAAAAGTTAGCTATCCAAGCAGTTATAAAAATAAAGGCATACCTTGCAAGCAAAGCTGGGGGGAAAATCAACAAAAATCTTTTGCAAAAGAAGAACTTACATATTTCCTTTGCCATCATACACCCATGTGGTGCTGCCAATTCCTTCAAAGTCTGAGGCCCAGTAATAAATACATGCATTAATGTGCAAGATAAACAGCAGGTATCCAGTTGTTCGAATGACTCTGTAAAGGACAACATATTGCAAATCACAGCTGATATAATTCCAGGAAAACAGCTTGTTTTTATTTTCCCTTTAATATGGAACTCCCTGATTTTGATCAATAGCTGTATTAATGCCGGCTATTACTTGCCACAGTACAATATCACTTGACTGGTATTTGCCAGCTGTTTTTCCAATGTGCCATCTCCTGCCTCTGCCTTCCTCCAAAGGCCAAATGAATCACCTTCATAGAATAGTTGATACAGGATCATTCCTAAATTATGTTTCTCTTAGGACATCATAAACCATTGGTTTAACTGGTTATAAATGTTTATAGAAAGGTGAAACTGTATTAATGGGATTGTAGGGTATGAATCAATGTATTTGCTAGACTCTGCTGAAGACAGGCTCAGGGCTGGAGCGGTAGGTGTTTCAGGTCAGAAATTATGTGTATTGACAGCTACACAAGGAAGCTTGCAAAATGCCTGTTCCTGCCAGTACTTTTGGTTCCTCAGTCTCTTGAGCACGTAATTCACCCAATTCTTTAAAAAGGGAAATATGCTGCCCTCACTGAGCAGGCAACACAATTTTGATTTGAGTATTGTGTTTTATATAAACTATATCCTAAGTCCTTCAGCAAAGAGGGTAATGTAGTTTAGTCGCTACCCTAGGAGATGTTGGTTCTAATTCTAGTTCTCACACTCAGTATGTGACCCTGAGCAAGTTTACTTACTTTCTCTGTGCCTCAATTTCTCTATCTGGAAAATGGGGATAAATTTATCCTACCTCTCTCACAGGAGACTTATGAGGTATAATCAATTAACGTTTGTGAAGCATCTGTATGGATGGCATCATGTAAGTGTTGAAGATTATTATACAATACACCTCATATAGTTTATAAATATGGTTACAGAGTTAAAATCATAAATCCTAAAGAGGAAGAAATTAAAAAGTATAGGCAAGGCAAGAGAGAATATATTTTCAGATGAGACTAGAAATGAGATGAGATGTAGAGTCGATACAGAGAGCTGTAGCAAGATTGTTCCATCTGGTAGGCGCTGCACGGGAGAAGGCCCTTGCACTAACAGAACAGAGAAGAATCTGGCGTTAAATGAGTGAAGAGGGTGGGGAGGAGGGAAGGACAACGTCTGTGAAATTAGCTACAGCAATTTCTTAAAAGGTTTCCAGTAAGGAAGGTAATTTTGAACTGGATTTTGAAATGCATGGGCGTCATGCACACTGATCAAGTGCAGTGAATTTCAAATGGTATCTATATACCATGATGATAAGGACTAAGAAATACTTAAGATTAAGATAAAAACGTAAGATGAAGTTCCAAAACATCAATTTCTGTTTTGCTTAGCAGATATTAGGTTGTATTACATAGATAATATTCTCCCTTCCTTTTGAATGTAACTTCTGTGCCTAAATCTCATAAAATATCTGGTTTGTAATGCAAGAATCCCAAGTCTATCATTTAAATGTCATTGTCTGAAATATAACAAAGTGTCATGGAAGGGATTCTTGCTCCCATTGCGGCAGCAAACAAGAACCATATAATCCCCAGAGCTGCGTGGAGGAGAATTTTCCAGGTGCAGGCATTACATACAGCAACCTATGCTGCTCTACAAGCCACCCGCCACAAAACTTGGTATAAGGCAAATGGCACTGCACAGCTGCAGGCGAGGGGATGGGGCTGATTAAGTTGGAAGCAGCATTATGGGCATTCTTAGCAACCTGGTAGCCCACAGGGTAGTGCTGTTACTTAGGAGCTGTTTTGGTTCCTAGAGTAGCCTGTAATAAAGAAGGCACAAAAGTCATGTAAAGTCACTCATGCTTTCACTATCCAAGGTCTGTGCTGCATTGACTCTCACCCCATGTTCAGCTAAGACAGTGATTGGGGGAAGATTCTGTACATAGCAAAGGCAAGGTGAAAGCAGTGCATAAAGAAAAACATTCAAACAACCTTGGTATCATGACTGCTGCAATGTGCCAGCAAACTACCACACAGAATCTCACTTCAGCCATAAGCAAAGGAAGTCTCCAGTAATGATCCCATTAAATAAACCCCTTATGGGTCTTCAGATTCTGTCTGGTATGGTGACATGTGCCCCTGATCCTGTAAACATTTACGAATGAGAGTAACTTTACTCACATATGTAATCAAACTAAACAGAATGGGATTACTTGTGTGAATAAAATTACCCATGTACATTAGTGTTTGTATAATGAAGAGAGACAGTTAAAAAATAACCAAGAGGAGTTGTTTGGGGTTTAACATATTCAACACTGTGCTTGACTGACAACCTGGGAGACAGAATGCAACCCCCACAACCTAAAAGGCTTTGTTTGGATTGGTGGGGAAAAAGGGTAATGGCTCCTTTAAGGTCCCCCCACCCTTGGGGTTGGGAGTTGGGGTGACCAGTAGTGGAGAAAAGGCATCATCTGAGCCAGTGGATGGGCTGGTGGGGCTCAAAAAAGCCATTAACCCCTGCACAGCTTGGGGAGGGTACCCTGTCCCTCCACCCTGAACTCCCTTTCATGCCTGGATTAACAGCTCTTCTCTTCCCTTTTTGGTCTGTTGTAGGCATTGCATTAGTTGCCTTTTTTGGGACTTGGAAAATTCATGCCTGGCATCTTGTCTTTCTTACCGCATGTTCAGGACAGTGATTGAAATTCTGTGCCAAACTTTGCATACTGTAAGTCTACCGCCCACGTACCTGTAGATGTATGCTTTATCCAGGATAGCTTCTAACCGGTCATTGAACTCAAAGAAGGTCATATGCTAGACAGAAACCAAACGAAAGCAATCGAACCATGGTCCTTATAATATATATTTTTCTAATGGGACTGACATTAGTTCACATACATATTTTGAAAATAATGTATTTTTCACTTGTCTAACATCCCTTAAACATCTAGTTTAAAGGTGAACTGCAAAGCTAAGATGAAAATTGAGCTCAGCATAGATTTTGGTGTTGTTTGTCCCTATTAGCTATGTTATGGATGACATCTTGTCATTAGGGGAGTCATTTCAGTAAAATCTGGAGCTGGGTAAAGTTATATCAGCATATAGAACATTACAGGATATAATATAATCACATATAAAGTTGGGGGAGGCAAAAAGTGGCTCATACAGACCTATGAAAAGTCTGGGGGTGGGGGCAAACCAACATATGGGAGGGGCAACTGCCCCCTTTGTCCCATAGCAAATGATGTGCCTGCTTGCCATTTACTGTGATGACTGATGTTGATGATGAATGACTTTTTACTCAGTGAAAAATGTACTTGCTTAGGCTAAACGTAATTTTGCCAAAGTAAATTAATCATTAAAAAAACCCCTCTCCCCTCATCTTGAAATCCCTGTCACTTCCTAGTTAGCTGAGGGTATCCCAGACTGTAACATCAAAACATGAGGTCTCATGAGGAATTTTTAAAGGTTAGTTAATCTACTCCTGGGTTGAATTCCTCCCACATTAACTATTTTTACTTTAGTTTTGCTATACGCCTTTAACATTAACAGGCACTTTTGCTGTTTTCTGTCTAGCACAAATTTACTTGCCTGATATTATATAGTGTTTTGCTTTACATTCTTCTTTACCATTTTGATTCTGTGTTGCCAGTCAGGACATTAAAAATCAATCAAACCAATAAGAAAAGGAGTACTTGTGGCACCTTAGAGACTAACCAATTTATTTGAGCATAAGCTTTCGTGAGCTACAGCTCACTTCATCGGATGCATACTTTGGAAAGAGTAGATCTTTTTATATACACACAAAGCATGAAAAAATACCTCCTCCCACCCCACTCTCCTGCTGCTAATAGCTTATCACGAAAGCTTATGCTCAGATAAATTGGTTAGTCTCTAAGGTGCCACAAGTACTCCTTTTCTTTTTGCGAATACAGACTAACACGGCTGTTACTCTGAAACCAATGACACCCATTCTTACCGGCCCAAATTTCTTAGTCAGCATAAGGCTGCTAAATATGATAAGGGAAGTTTTTTCTTTAGGTAAACCTTTGACATGAGTTTGCATATAGAATAGACTTCCAGAAGGGTTTTGCCACTATAACAGATGCCATTCCCATTGCGCAGTGCTTAGATAACGTGGTGATAAGTGCTTTGTACATGTAACAAAGAGAGAGATTTTGACATTGACTAATTCAGCAGGGAGTTTTTCAAGGGCAGGAATAGTAAAATGCCAGGGCCAAAGGGTGGCATTCAGCCACTAGCCTGAGTTGGGGTGGGAGGTGGGCGGGTACGTGGAGCTCCACTGCCCTATTGGCTGCTCAAAAATAATTGGGCTGATGCAGGGAGGCTGTGCAGGCTGCACCTTACCATGATCCAGCTGATGTGTTCTGCAAGGTGATGTAGAGATGGGGCAGAGTTATAATCTGTCTTTTTCCCACCCCCTCCATACTGGTCGCCATACACTTCTTGCACTTGATAAGAAAAATATGCTTATGTTTATTAAATGGGCAGTGTAAGATATATGTTGTCCTTAACCATCCCTTGCTTTTAAGTGGTTGAATTTTGTAAGTGATGTGATAGGTAAGCAGTAAGTACATGATTCTCATTTAGCAATCTTAACTGGTTGTTTTTTGGCAAATTAAATAGGGTATTTAAAACTATTTCAGTGTAAACTAGTAGAAACAAACTAGTCTAGATTACAGCAGACTAGTTTACAAGTCAGAAAGTAAATATAAGTAAAATCAGCTGAAAAATAACCAGAAACATTATTCCTATTATTAAAATGACATATTTTACTTATTTATTTGGTGGTAATTTGAGTCTGTAGCTTAGATTCTTAGAAAGAGGAAGCATTCACAAAATCAGAAAATAAAGACTCCCAAATATTTGTACTAAATCTTCAATAGGTGTTAAACTTTTCATATTTTCCAGTGGACAAGCAGTCATAATAAATTGTCTGGTCTTACCTTTAACACCTTGTTTGCTCTAAACACTGGGTTAAATCCAAAGATGAAGTATAAAACATCAAATGGTATTATTGATGCCACATCAAGCTGTTGAAGAGCACAGTTCAATTAAGACTTGACAATGACTATAACTTGTTTACATTCTGTAGTGAACATGGCTAGATTTAATAATCATTGCACATGAAAGCTGAACAGTCAGCATGCAGTGGCCATCTATCTCTGAGTAACTGACAAGCAACACCATCTCTAGGAAAATGCCAGGAGCTTTCTTCTGCCCTTACTTATGCTCCATACGTCTCAGATTTTCATATAGTTACTGAGGATTATTAACAATGTCTTGGATATTTAACCGTAGCATTGCTGTTAATAATTAAATGATGTGGGCTCAGTTATGGTGCCGATGAACCTGAAATGCTGAGGGCTTAGGAGAGGGGGGTGATGGTTCACCTCACAATCATTTCTGAGAAGTATTATGATTTTCAAAGCCATAATACCTCCAGGGACCTGTGGGGAGCATAAGGAAGGACACTCCCTGCTATAACTATACAACAAATGTAGGCACTGCTTCCTCCAAGACAACCATTCTCTTCTATCCCATTCAGGGTCTTTTATTGCCCACATTATCATAGATTCTGTGTGCCTTCTAGCAGTGCATTAAGTGTATTTTTCACATGCGGTTCCCTCTTTCTTCCTGATTTTTTCCAAGTGGAAACTCTGCTTTGGGGCGATAAAGGAAGCTGTACCAACCAGGTGCTGTGTCTTAAAAGGAGCTGCTCCTGGAAGTGGCTCCTGGCTCAGACCCTACTCTGTTGCTGCTTTGGTGAGGGAGCAAAAGGGGCTCATGGAAGTCAGAACCCTGCCTTCAACCTCCGCCAAAATGCTTCCACCCCGAGAAATGCCTTTAGCCACTAGCTATTGATTCCATCCTTTTTCTCCCCAGTGCTGAGAGATGGATTGTACCTGACTCCTGGAAAAAAAAGTATTGACTAGGGAAGGAGTGTCCCCTGGCCACTCGCTCCTCTAATGCACCCACGCAAGGAAAGGCAAAATTTAGCCCCATACATTTTAATATGCAGTGACAGTTAGTATTTCATTAACTGATAAATTCCAAAATGTTGTGTAGCCCAAGCCTGGGAGCTGAAGAGAATCATCAACTCCCACTAACTTCAGTAAAAATCAAGGGCACTCATAACCTTGCAGGATTGAACCTAAGACACAGGCCCAGTATACCTACTCCATCACTTTGCTTTCAGGTTGAATCCCTTCCCTGCTCCATTGTCTGTATTTGCTCTGTTTGGGCTCTGATCCTGCAAACACTTCTGTGCTGCTTAACTTGAGACATTCAAGCCCTGCTACTGGAATTAATGAGACTTCTTGTGTGTTTAAAGTGGAGCATGTACAAAAGTGTTTGCAGGAGCAGGGTCTTAGGTTGTAATTTCAGAGGTGCTTGGGAATCTGTGGCTCAGTAATTTCAATACAGTGTCTTTTCACTCTTGCTGAGAAAATTACATTTCAGAATAAAATGCAATAACTGTCCTAAAATAAAATGGGTCCTTGATTTTATCTAAGGCACTGAGCTTTAAAAGTTAAAAGGAGTTTTAGATTTACTTGTGTGGAGCCAAGGTGATATCTACTATTTATGATCATGTGTTACTATCACAAGTACATACTAGTGTTTCTTATTTAAAGTTACCATTTCTTTTTAAGCTGGGCACAGGCTTCTTTCTTTAACAAATCTCTACTGAGCCAGAGTTTTGGAATCTAATGCATTCACAGAGTTATCTCCCATTGCAGTCAATGGGAGTCATACAGCCAAAGGCAATATTTTTATTAATGAATAAACAATATTTATGAGCATGGCATTTGATTTAATTGGTGAGAAGCTAAAATGACAGTCAGTCAGGGACCCTTCAGTATGATCTCTCTGTCTACATGGAATATTGGAGCATGGAAAGCTTTGTGGAGTTCCAAGGCTAAAATTTAAAGCATTGAAACAACTCTAACGTAGCACACAACCTACTCACCCGAAACCTCAGAGAATTCTGGTAGTATTTCTTCATTTCTACTTTGTCTGACTAAAATTATAAAGAAAGGGGAAAAAAACATAGTTAAGAAAAATCAGCCAAAACCCTGTCCCTGATAATATTCAGGCCAGGGTTTGACCCTGCACCCATTAAAGTCAGCGGCAAAGCTCAGTGGTTCAGAGCATATACAGGGACTACTTCTGAGTATCTCTGAGAGGGATCGGGCCTTTGAAAGCTAAATAAATGCATTTAGCATTAGCATTATAACAATCATCACTGAATTCATTAATAATGATTAGCCATTTATTTTCAAATTGCTCACCATGGGAACTGATGGTAATACCTTATTAGGAAAGGCTAATCAGAAGTCTCTAAAGGACTGCATCTATTATTATACTTACTGTATTTATATCAGAGGTGTTTTTTAAAATAACTTTAAAATCTTAAGGGTTTTTTCCATACCAAGGCAGACCTATTTTCTACCTTCCCTTATTATCACTTTACAGCTTTCAGAGAATTGCAGGAGTTCAGACTAGATGATCATAAATGATCCCTTCTGGCTTTAAAATCTATGAATTGTACAAACAGCTTCAAGTAAAAGAGAAGTGGTCTTCCTTATGCTACAATTTTAACCTTATTCACAACACTCAAGTTTATTGGGATTTAAGAAGGGTTGTCAATGACTAACTTGGCATGGAAAAGTCTATTTCTTTGCACTACAATTAAGATAGACACACATTATGTCTATTTGAGACCTGAAAATAGGGTTTAAGTAATAGCCTATAGCACAGAAGGTGCAGTGTAATATACAAAAACACTGAGTTAAAGCTGGTTCCAAGTTACAGGTGGAAATACCAGTCAGAGGGTATGTCTACATTGCAAATGGAAGTGTGATTGCAACTCGTGTGGGTACACATGAGCTAGCTTTAATTTCGTGTGGCTAAAAATAACAGTGATGATGAGACAGCATGGGCTGTACAAACCAATATACACCCCTCACTATGTACTCGTGTTCCTAGTCTGTGCCGGGGTCTGTGCCATTGTGTCTTTTCTGCTATTTTTAGCTGCACTAGCTAGATTAAAACTAACTTGTGGATGTCTATCCAAGATGCAATTACGTCTCCAATTGCAATTTAGACATATTCTTGGTTTTGAATTTTCATGTTGCTGTGCACTTGAATCTAAGCTCATTTTTGCATGTTAATTTAATTTGTATATTAAACTTGCTACTGAAACAAAGTAATCATGCAAGGGGGAGAAGGGCCCAACCAAAATTCCATATCCGAATGCCTCTGAAACAGGGAAAAGTCCACATTTGGATCTGAAATTTGCAGGCAGGTCCCATGTTTACTGGAAGGCGATGCTCCAAGAGTTGGATTGGGAACATGTGCAGGAAAATCAGCAGTAACTCTTCAGTAGATTCAAAAATTCTAGAGAGGTAGAACACAGCAAAGTGTGCTTGTGTTCAGTTCGCTTTCAGATATGATGGGTTAGATTCACCCCTGCTGCCATAAGATGGTGCAAACTACATCTTTCCATGACAGCGAGCATCACTGCACAGCCTTAGCTCAGCAGAAGCATCATGGATCCCTCCTCAGTGAATTTTCTAGCTCCTCTCAAATAAATTGCCACATCCCAGTTCTTCCTAAGCCACTCTGTTCGTGCAACTCTAGATGATGTGTGTTTGTCAGTATCAGTGCCCTCTCTACTTACTATCAGATGCTTAAAAACAACGAGGAGTCTGGTTGCACCTTAAAGACTAACAAGATTTATTTGGGCATAAACTTTTGTGGGTAAAAAACCCCACTTCTTCAGCTTCACTTCACTTCACTTCTGCATGGTTTTGATAGCTAAGTAGTCTCTACTTGTTTCCTTCTCTTCATCACTGACTTCTGATTTTTTGAGACTTGCTGCCTTTTGAGGGCAGTAAAGAGGCTGGAAATTGATAAGTAAATCTCTTACCAAAGGCTATTGTGAGGAAAAAGTTTGTCAGGTTAGAAGGTGGCCAAAGCTTTTATTTAGTTGACTTCTGTGTATGCATTTGCAATGTTCCCCATATGTAATTGAAGCATAACCCACTGGGCTAGTAGAAAAGCCTCTGTTTTCATCTGCAACATCTGTACTATATGAGTGACTCTGTGGAGAGTTGCAAATTTCACACACATTTCTTTGGCTATATTTCCATGTGGTCTCAGGTGCCAGAAAAGCTGCATCGAGTTGCTCTTTTCCAGCTGTGTAATTTGGTGAGTAAGAGCTTTAGATCTGATCTTGCTGCTATCTTGTGACACTTTTGAATTTGCCTTTACCTTTTCAATGGCTGTTGTGTGTAGTTAGAATACTGGTGTAGCATATACAGTATGTATGAAATGTATGTTGCCTCTTTTCCAAAGCAAAAGAGCCAAAGATCAGTGCAGAAGCACATAAATATACTTGGATAAATAAAGAAGTACAGGTGTGCCTTGCATGAAAAAGTCTATTTGAGGTTTAAACAAGTTTCTGCTTCATGTCTAATAATGTAGTTCAAAGTACAATACCTAATGTGGAAATTCCACTTCCCACTGTTACTTACTATTATATCACCACCTTTTACAAATTGCATTCGGGGCTGGAACACCAACATATCACACAAGTAGCAAATATCACAAATGGTGTCTACAAGGATCCAATAGAATATGTTGCTTGGTGTTTGTATTGGGAACACACAGCGCAGTGGAATGAACCAGCAGTTCCAGTTATAAGCAATGGTAACGATCAGGAGCCACACTACATATCGGCGATCTGGAAAAGAAAACAGGAGCTGGTGACTTAATCTGTATGAAATCATCATCTTTTTATTCCTCTCTGTGTTTGGAAATAAAGCACTCATCCTCCAGGGAAAGCAGTGCAATTTGCAAATTTACCAGACATTGTGATCTGGAGGAATAAACACTGGCCTGGGAGGTAGGAAATCCTGAGTTCTAATCATGACTAAGCCATTCCCTTGCTGTGTAACTTTGGGTAAGGCATTTCACTTCTCTGCGTTTCCCCATCTGTCAAACAGGGATGCTGATGATAGTAATACTTATTCACCTTGTTCATGGAGTGGTGTGAGGATGGATGAATCTGTTCATATCAGTTCAGTGCTTTATGGGGGCAATATTAACACTATTTAGGAAAAACTTTTTTACAAGAAGGGTGGTGAAGCACTGGAATGCATTACCTAGGGAGGTGGTGGAATCTCCTTTCTTTGAGGTTTTTAAGGTCAGACTTGACAAAGCCCTGGCTGGGATGATTTAGTTGGGGATTGGTCCTGCTTTGAGCAGGGGGTTGGATTAGACGACCTCCTGAGGTCCCTTCCAACCCTGATATTCTATGATTCTATGACTATGTAGTATGAGGTGAGATATGGGCTCCAGCCCCAGCCTGAATGTCTACACTGCAGTGAAATAGCCCCTTAGCCTGAGCCCCGCAAGCCCAAGTCAGCTGGCATGGGCCAGCTGTGGGTTTTTAATTGCAGTGTAGACATACCCTGACCTTCAGAACGTTTTGCAGCATTTTAGACATGAGAATACCATTGAGTTTAACTGGTGATTTACAGTCCAAAACTTGTGTAACACTTCAAATTCAGGAGTGGAAGTTCACTCATTTCACTGTTTTGACTTGTGGGTTTCAGAACACTTACACTTTTCTGACAGGTTTCAGAGTAGCAGCCGTGTTAGTCTGTATTCACAAAAAAAAAAAGGAGTACTTGTGGCACCTTCGAGACTAACAAATTTATTTGAGCATAAGCTTTCGTGAGCTACAGCTCACTTCATTGGATGCATTCAGTGGACTTCTGAAAGATCCCAACCCTTATAGTTAAAAACAGAAACAAACCTGTTAGATGGGTTTAAGCTAGAACAGTTTCTGTGGAGGAGAGAAGATCACCCTCTGCCTTTTATAACACAGCATGGTCTGTTAAAGGGAGTATGGTAAGAGCTAGGAGTCACACATGGAATTTATTAAAGGAAGAGGGCTGGATTCACTTATGTTTAAAATAAGGCTTTAAAATAGTTTGAATGGGAAAAAGTTAGAGACTGAACAGAAAATATCGGTGCAGGTTTTTTGGGGGGAGTACTTATAAAACTTGTTCAGTTTGGGTAGAGTTGGATTTTCATGACAACTCTTCGTTTGGCTTCCAAGACACTTCAGCACTGCAGGGGCAGTGGCCCTAGGGGATCAGGCACTGGACTGGGAATCAGGAAACCTGACTTGTATTCCTGGCTCTGCTGGTGAGCTTGGACAAGTCTCCTCACCTCTTTGTGCCTCTGTTTTCACTCTCACCATTTCTCTTTCTTGGCTACTATTGACACTGAAAGCTCTGAAGGGGGGACTGTCTCTCACTACACACTAGTGCAGTGGGGCTCTGACCTCAGATAGGGCATCCAGGTGCTATTTTAACACAAGTAATACAAATTTTTATCCTGCCTTTGACACCTTCCTTTGTGTGACTACATTCGGTTTACCTGTGTATGCATCTATACTGTCTGGTAGCTCCATCTTCTTCAGGTATTCTTTCAATGGTGGTTTCTTGAATTTACAGCACAGCATGTTGCAGTAATGATCCTCTGGCTTGGCATCCTCTTTCTTTTCTTCATCTTTTTTCTCTTCTTTTGGTGGGGGTGGGGGCAGAGGTTTCTTTTTTGATGGAGCTAAGCATGTGAATGTCACAGAAGGGAACATTTAACAATGGCATGCACATGCCTCACTGTTGTGACAGATCTTGAGAGCCCCAGCATATTACAGGCCATGCAATCGACTCCTTAGTGTTTATTGCTACAATTTTCAGTTCTGTTTTCAGTTAGAAAACAGATTGGAGAGTAAATTCAGCACTGACATAGGCAGGCACACTCCTACTAACACCACCAGGATATCTAGTGCTGCGTGTCACAGAGGGAAATGTGCTTCTACACTATCTTTCCCTGGGCAGTCAATGCTGGTACAATTACACACACGCTGGATTTAGATGGGGTAAGGCAGGAAGCACCCAGGCACTTATTCTTGCATGACTGTTGTAAACTTGCCATGGATGGGATAGAATTGCTCTGGGACCAGTTCTGCCATACTCGAGCTGAGTTTCTTACTCCAAAAGTAGTCGCTTGATTTCAGTGGGGCAACTTGCAGAGTAAGACACAACTGAGTATGAATAGTAAATTGGCAAACTGGATCATCTATCATTTAAAAACTAAAGTAATGTAAGTGCCAGAGAGAGGGGTAGTAGGTTAACTGACACAGAAGTAGTTAAAAAAAAATCTGACCATGTCTTCCTGAGCTGTCAAAGTTTATAATAGTTTAGACACTCATCCTGACACTCATCCTACTTGCTATCTTTCCCAACTTACTAGAATTCAGGAGATCAATAAATAGCTTCTGAAAAAATGCAGAATATGAAGACTACACACTCTTCCTCCTCCTGTGCAAAGGAAGAAAACAAGCTTTTTTCTGAAGAGGAACAACATCAGTACTGTGTTTAATTATTTTCAGGTGAGATGTATTGCCTTGCGCTGCCTTATCCCATTCTAACCTACATACCTGGCATATTTAATGATGCTGGAAGATTATCGCCTGACCTTAAACTTTGTTTACTTTTACAAAAGATATCTCATCTCAGTATCACCTATGTACCTGCATGTGGCATATTGCCACATATACCTTCCCATAAGGAATGTATCTTTGATCCCTAGGAATACAGATAAAATAACCGAGATGAATCTAGAAGAGAGGTGGGCAAACTACGGCCTGCAGGCCACATCCGCCCCGCAGGACCCTCCTACCCATCCCTGAGCTCCTGGCCCTGGAAGCTCGCCCCCAGCCACTCCCCTGCTGTTCCCCCTCCCCCGCAGCCTCAGCTCACTGCACCGCTGGTGCAATGCTCTGGGCGGCAGGGTGAGCTCCTGGGGCGGGCAGCTGCAGAGCCCGGCCTGAGCCGGTGCTCTGTGCTGGGCAGTGCGGCTATAGCGCCGCCAGCCACCGGTGCTCCAGGCAGCGCGCTAAGGGGGCAGGGAGCAGGGGGGGTTGAATAGAGGGCAGGGGAGTTCGGAGGGGTGGTCAGGGGTCGGGGGGGTGGATGGGGTTGGGACGTTCAGAGGGCAGAGAACAGGGGGGTTGGATGGGGGCACTTGGGACAGGGAGAAGGGGGGGTTCCGGGAAGACAGTCAGGAATGGGGGGGGGGGTTGGATGGGGCGGCAGGGGGCAGTCAGGGATGCGGGGTCCGGGGGTGGTCAGGGGACAGGGAGCACGGGGTGGTGGATGGGGCAGGAGTCCTGGGGGGCAGCGTCAGGGGACAGGGAACGGGGGTGGGGGTGGGGGTTGGATGGGGCAGGAGTCCCAGGGGACCTGTCAGGGGGCAAGAAGCAGGGGAGGGGTCATATAGGAGGCGGGGGCCAGGCCACGCCTGGTTGTTTGGGGAGGCACAGCTTCCCCTAACCAGCCCTCCATACAATTTCCAAAACCTGATGCAGCCCTCAGGCCAAAAAGTTTGCCCGCCCCTGATCTAGAAAGTAGTTTGAAAATGGTGATCCTGAACAGTCATAGTTGGAGACTTACCTCTATTAAAACTATTTCATGAGGTGTCTCAATGGGTTTAAATAGGCCACATTCTCAGCTGCTATAAGCTAACACAGGGGTTCTTCAAACAAGAGTATATGTACCTTTGGGGGTATGCAGAGGTCTTCAAGGGCGTACATCAACTCATTTAAATATTTGCCTAGTTTTACAACAGGCTACATAAAAACACTAGCAAAGTCAGTATAAACTAAAATTTCATACAATGACTTGTTTATACTGTTCTACATACTATATACTGAAATGCACGTACAATATTTATATTCCAATTGATTTATTTTATAATTACACAGTAAAAATGAGAAAATAAGCCATTTTTCAGTAACTTGCTATGACACATTTGTATTTTTAGGTCTGATTTTGTAAGCAAATCGTTTTTAAGTGAGGTGAAACTTGGGGGGTATGCAAGACAAATCAAACTCCTGAAAGGGGTACAGTAGTCTGGAAAAGTTGAGAGCCACTGCTAACTCAGCTCCACTGATTTCAGCAGAGATATGCTGATTTATCCCAAATGAAGATTTGATCCATGATTCTTGAAATATTGTCTTCCAGCATTTTAAACTCTCAGAATAGGATTTTCATCTTTAAACCACCAAATAAATAGTTATCTTTTGAGAACTAAAGCAACTTACAAGCTGTAGGACTGCCCTCAGGAGAGGACAGTAGTGGGTCAGTCAGTTTTTCTTTATAGACCGATGTCCTTGCCCTCATTTTTTTGACAATCTCTTGCAGCTGGGTTTCAGTATACTCACTTACAACCCGGCCTTGAGATGAGCTAATTAAGACAAAAGAAGAACAGTTAAGAGTACTGGAAAGGAATGAAAGAAAACTATCAGCATCAATGCTATGACATGAGTAGAATTCATATACAAGGGCCAGATGCTGGTTTGTGCTAAGGTTCCTTTGTGCTACTGAAGTTATAATAAATAGGTAGCCAAGAAGTCTCCCAGGGTATGTCTGAACTGTAGTGGAAGCCCAGGGTCAGTGGAACTTGAGTCAGCTAACCCTGAGTTTGAGAAACCAGGGTCTGAGCATCTACACTGATTGCTGACCCAAGATGAAGAATATTTTAACCCAGGCCAAAACCTGGGGCTCCAGCATCCTCACTGGAGTACTGCAGACTTCCTACCATTGTCCCATAATGTGGCTTCTCTGGCCCTTTGTTCATGGGGCAGTGTGGGAAATCTTGACTGTCCACCCCACATGTTACAGGGGTTTGAACAGCCCACCAACACATCCTGCAGAGCTATCCTTTTGATCTGCATGCGCCCAGCCATCAGAGACAGCAACTTGGAGGAGGCACCATTTGAAGAACTTTTCTTACTTGCACTTTCATTCCTGTTTCTGGTAATTGACAGAGCTTCCTTGAGACAGTGGTGGACATTTCAGCAGTGTTTTCTGACCCATTGTAGGCACCTGACAGAGCTAACGATAGGATGGGTGTGAGGACACAGACCTGGTGGACTCCAACTTGCTCAGGCTGCTTGTGACACTCTATGTAGCTGCTGATGCCCACTATGTAGACCGATGCTTCTGGAGCAGGGCCACAAGCAACAGACTGGTGAGGCCACATCATCCTGCAGATGTGGATCCAGAACTTTCACATGAAGAAAGATTCATTGCTGGAGCTTTCTAAGCAGCTTGCCCCAACCCTCCTGGATCACAAAACGTGCATGAGAGCACCCATACTGGTTCTGAAGTGGGTTGCTATAACCGTCTGGAAGCTGGCTATCTCAGACTGCTACAAGTCTGTTGCCACCTGCTTTGGTGTTGGGAAGGTGACTTTGAATAAAGTGGTGACAGGTTTCTGAGGCAATCTGGCATGTGGTTTACCCCAACGTGAAAGGAATAAAAGATGGCTTTGAGAGAATGGGGTTTCCACATTGCACTGGGGCCACTGATAGGACTCATGTGTCCATCGTTTGCCCTCCTCAAGGAGCACATTAAACTGCCAAGGTTACTACTACTCCGTTATTATGCAGCCCCTCATAGGGTATAGCAGCTGATGTATGAACATCATTGTGGGCTGCACTGGTAACAATCATGATGCCAGGTTTTTGACAGTGAGGAATCTACATTCATGGACATTCATACATTGGGCCACTAGTCCCACCAAATGACATTTTCATAAGTGGAGTTGCTGTCCTCACTGTTATTCTGGGAGACCCCACATACCCCATTTTGCCTTGGCTTATGAAATTATATCCTGGTCTCAGAGGCTCTGGCAAAGAAGGTTTAATTACACTTTCAGCAGGTATAGAGTGGTGGTTGAATGTGCATTTGGCAGACTGACAGGCCGGTGGTGATGTCTACAGACCTGTTTGGATTCCAGTGTCATCTACGCTATCTGGATGACTGTGGCTTGCTGTGCTTTTCACAATCACTGTGAAACCAGAGGTGAGCCATTTCCCCCTGAATGGATCTGTGACTGTGATGGACTGCTGAACCAGTACGCCCAGCTTGAGCTGGATGAATCCAGGCAACAGAAGTCAAGGGTGCTCTGTGCTCCATTATGGACTTGCATGTGCCCATGGAAGAGGGAGAACAGTACCTTTTATGAATGTATGTGTGTATGGTGGGTTTCATTGCTTGTGGGGGAGGGTTCTATTGCAATGCATTGTACTTATAAATGATATGGCAGCTTATGGGATGGGGGTAGGGGGACTCACAATATGGGTTGATGTAAATAACTCATTGATGTAGATAGCTGTATTGAGAATTATTTTTTGCATACAGCTTCCCAGTTGTCCCTGATCGTGTGTCACTTTTATTATTTGAAACACACATTAGATGATGTGATATAATGATGGCAATACCATTTTTTAAAATAAAATAAAACCCTTTATTTTTAAATATTTGTTGGAAAGGTACAATATTAACCATTGCCAGACAGGCCAGCTGCCGTTAGCACACTAATGACACCAAAACCTTAAAAAAAAATCCCCCAGAACAAAGTGCATTTACAAGTGCAAAAAGTGAAACCATAAACCAGATAGAAACCCCCGACTGTTATGAATCTCCTGGCCCCCATTCCTCTTGTCCTGCCTTCCACGTTTGCCACCCGCTTGGGGCCAGGGAAGGGCAGTGAAGGTGTCCAGAGGGGAAGGGTGCAGCCTGGAGGACTTCATGGGGGCACATTTGCCCTGTGCAGCCACTGACAGGGCCTGGTTGCATGGGCCACTCCGTCATAGAGTTGTCCAAGCTGTTCCAGGACTGCTGGACAGGGTATTGCACAGGGGATGCTGGCCATTAGAGATAGCATCCACCCAAACAGTTCCTTCTGCTCAGCTCTATCTCCCTCCCTTAACCACTGTTTCTGTTCCAGGAACTGCAATGCAAGTGTCTGCTCCCACTGTGAAGCCAGCCTGAGCCTTTGCTTTTGCCTTTCAGAATGTTTTTCCTCTTGCTGAAAGTCCCTCTGTCTTACGGACTGGACCTGTTTGTTGATCCTGTCCAGAATGTCCATCAGAAATCAACATGGAAACGCTTTCTCTTGGAATGATCTGGGAAGGTTTGGTGTTCCAGGCTTCCACTCCAGTAGAGGTTGATGGGCCTGGAATAGGACAAGACACGATGAATTATTGTCTCAAGTTGCTCAGTGCAGGAGCTCAGAAAAAAAAATCTGGTTTGGAATTTCAAGGACTTAAAATGTTACTTTTTAATACTGAACTACAATATCTTGAGAGAGGGATGCCTCAGACCACAGACTCCCTGGATGCAGCCTGGTTAATAGCAGTGAAAGAGGTGCAGAGAACATTGTAAGTTAAAAAAAAATCATAACTGCTTTTTTTTCTAAAAATTGCAGACCACAGTGGCTTTGGGGGAGATCAGTGGCTGAGACATGCTACATAAACCTTCTCTGACGTTTCAGGCATTCCACATTTTGGAGGACATAATGGATTTTGTGGTGCCTCATTGACAGAGAGGTGTTATTCCAAGCTGCAAGTGGGAAACCAGCTGTGCATGCCCTTGAAGCATTTAAGCGGATGGTGACCAAACAGCACATTTACAAATGGAGTGTGCCTGTCAGCTACTGAGATGGACCTGAAAAATATGCCCTGCCCCAAAATATGGCTACCTATCTGGAGTTTCTGCTAAGGGAAAGTCTGCAGCTGTCAGCACCCAGGATTGGGTCACAATTCATGAAGGAATCAACAATATTAATAGATTCATAGATACTAAGGTCAGAAGGGACCATTATGATCATCTAGTCTGACCTCCTGCACAACGCAGGCCACAGAATCTCACCCACCCACTCCTGCGAAAAACCTCTCACCTATGGCTGGGCTATTGAAGTCCTCAAATTGTGGTTTAAAGACTTCAGGATGTTGCGCTAATATCCACCTGGCTTAGTGCCTCCCCACAGCTTCCGATACAGCCTGTTATGACTGCATGCAAACACACAGAACTCCACTGGCATCCCTCTTCCCTGTCCCTGGTCTCACCCTCACCATTCCCTGGCATATTTTTGGACTGAATTCAAAACCCCAGTCATATTTGGGATGCATGATGTCATCACCCATGGACTGCATGCACTGCATTTAACAGAAATGAACTACGTTTGAAAAAGGGTTACATTTCCACCTTCTCTCGCCAGCCCCACCACAATTCACTGGTTTCATTTGGCTCATTACACAGTTGAGTTGGTATGGAGTGGTGTATGTACAGAGAAGACAAAGTAAGGTTCTTGTTTTTAACAAACTGGATGTTGTACCAAAAAATGTGCACCTTCCCAGAAAAAAAAATTCTTCAAAATGCTTCTTTACTGTTTGTGTTTCACAGTCTCCATTCTGAATTACACATGGTGGGGGTGAAGGGACACCAAAGCACTGGCATGCCATCCAGATACATGCTGCTACCCAGCGTTTGTAATAACTTTTGCATTGGTTCATAGAATGCATTTCTATGCTAAAAAACACAAAAATTGGGCCAGAAACTTACCAAGCTCTGGGGTGCTTCTGTCTCCTCCATCTCCCCTGCAAGGTCAGTGCCAGCTTCTTCATTATTTGCTGGTATGCATGGTCATTCCTGATACTCTTCCTGAAATTAACTGTTTTGCTGGTTAGGCACCAGAGACTAACCAAAATCTGGCTGTGCTCCTATGACCCTTAGGCAGGGAGCTTTGTAAAGGACTACTTCTGGTTGGTGGCCACTGCAAATGCAGAACGTTCTCTGAAAGTGTGTTTACAGCTCAGCAGTCAGAATAAAATTGAAGGGTTAAATGACAAGAAGCTGTGCTAAAACCAGGGGGTTTGATTCTGTTTCCTGGAAGTTGACTGACGATTTATGGGATAAAGAGGACAAAAAACACTGGCCCATGGGATTGTGGAATAGTGAAGACAGATTCCCAGGTTCCAAGTCTGGCATGGCTGCGTGCACACTGCAAAACAATACAGCTTGAACCCTGAGTCCTGGCTGGTCTCAGGCTTGGACCCTCCATTCCTGTAGGGTCTTGCAACCTTGGGTCTGAGCCCAAGTCCAAGAGATTTGTGTGTAGACAGATGTGGGGTTAAGGCTTGAGCCAGGGCTTTCATTGCAGTGTAGACATGTCCCCATTGTTCTTAAAGCCATCATAGCTGACTCTGTGCAAACCCCCAACATCAAGAGTAGGAGAAGAATATTTCAAAGAGTTGGGGTCAGAATATAATGTGATCTGGCTCATGTTGCTTCTATAATATCCCCGAGGATATCAAACTCCTTTGAGGGAGGGGAAGTAACGTGGGAGAAGTGAGGGGTTTAGAAGGAAAAAAAATCATATGTGTCACACATTTTGATAAAATATGTGGTTTTAGCAAAATTAGCTGCCATAATGAATCACAGAACACTGTAATTAAGAGCGGAAAGGGCTGAGTGAGGGAAGGTGTTTTCAAGAAGACCACTGCCCGAACGCCCCTTCTTGTGGGAAGGGGGGCCAAATTCTGATGCACTCCGGAGGGTATTCTCCTCTATTTCTTATTACATTCAGTTTATTTGTGTGACTCCCCTTGCTTTTTGTTCATGGACTACCTTGGAGGGGGAGAGACTTTAAGGTGACCTGGCCAAGTCACAGGAAGAGGCAGGGCACTGCAGAAGCAGAGCAGCCGTCAGCAGGAGACACCCAGTAAGGAGAGAATTGCTACGCCATGCCTGGCCACAAGAAGTCACGAACAGTAAGTCAATCCCTTCACAGAGGCGTATATGTTACTGAGAAACTTTGTTCTTAGAAGACGCAAAACTGATCACACTGCCTAAGGAACCGTAAGGTAAGCATGTGAAAACCCTTGAAAAACAAAACCATTTGATAAAATGGAGAGAGAATGTTAAGAGTATCTGGAGTTTGTATCAATCACCGCTCCAGGTTAAGTCTGCTATGTTTTCTGTTTCCTAGAAACCCTAGAACAAAAATCCAGAGTGAACTGAACATTTATTGTGTATTTTGTAATCTTGCCATAATTTCCTCCATCACGTATCCCTGGATTTGCCTGTCCATCTGCAGTGAAATTAAATGATTTTCTTGTTTTAGCCAGTGTATCATGATGGATCTTCTGACTTCTGCACAAAGGATTTTAAACAGATTTCCTCCTTGTTTTTACATTCTTTTGGTGTGTCTGCAAGTTTATAATAAATGGGCTTTATCTCAAATTGTATGTCAAAGGTCCCTCCAGTCTGCTTATGAGTCATAGGCCAGAATGAGTGTATTTTAGGTCACTCCCAATAAACCTATGTGTGATTTTTCTCACTAGTTCACAATCTTTCCAACAGGAATCTAGGTTTCCTTTGGTGTTTGTGTGGGGTTTCATCATGGGTGTATACCTTAGTGGAACCTTGTCACTCTTTGGCAAAGGTTTTCTCTCCCAGATGGAGATGATGCTATTGTGTATCTGTTTTCTGTTATATATTCCATACTTGTTGAGTGATTGATTTTTTCCCTTCAGTCTCACTTTCCATTTCATTTTTATTGCCTCCTCTTCTCTACTGTCATCTCCTAATAAAATGGCATATGTTAAATTTGCTGTGGTTAGTACATAAGGAAGAGGCTGCTTGTGGAGAGCCATCAATCTGGAGAGCGTGCATGACCTGCATGAGGCTACGCTTTAAAATCAACTTGTAAAATCAAGCTAGTGCAAATTGCAGTGTCTCTCTCTTATTTAGTAATTTCTTGCCACGAATATATGACACTGGGGCTTTTTTAGTTCAGACTGGCTGCCTGTTGGTTTCGGGATGGAGTTTAAAGTGTTGGTCTTGATCTAAAACATTTTAAGTCGTTTGGCTTCTGCCTGTTTGAGAGACTCCATGGGATCTGCGCACTGATGACTGGAGTTTGTGGTTGAGGTGCTTTTCCCTTCCTCCTAACTTACAGACTTTGGAGAGGCTGCTGGGTTTATTTTTGCTTCTACAGTACTCCTATGACAGGTTTCAGAGTAGCAGCCGTGTTAGTCTGTATCCACAAAAAGAACAGGAGTACTTGTGGCACCTTAGAGACTAACAAATTTATCTGAGCATAAGCTTTCATGAGCTACAGCTCACTTCATCGGATGCATCCAGTGGAAAATACAGTAGGACGATTTTTATACACAGAGAACATGAAACAATGAGTGTTACCATGCACACTATAATGAGAGTGATCAGTTAAGGTGAGCTATTACCAGCAGGAGAGAAAAACTCCTATGGTTGCCCTTTTAATATATGGCAAAACTCCCTATTGGCCTAGATAGGCTCTTTAAAAATATGGATTACATAAATATACACAAATAAATAAACAGGAATCGAACTCACACATAACAGCTAGCAGGAACAATAGACCATGTTCGATATCAGAGCCCCATGCTAAGCTCAATCTCCTCTTTGAAAGAACTATATCCAATAATATTAACTTAATTGTCAGACACTACAGTAGTAATATTTTCTGATTTGGATTTGCTACCTCCTCAGCATTTTAGGGCTATTTGGCTAGCGTATTTTAAATGTGGTCTATTGAAAAGCTAATCCCTCATTCTGAGATCACCAGAACGTTAATTTTTATATAACTGTAATTGCAAATTCTATTAATTTTCAAGTTTGATCGTTCCTTGAATTGTTGTTAAGTGTGAAAGCTCTTTGGTATCTTGAGGGGAAAAAATTGTCTCCGTAAGCGATGTTGAATAGACCTGCAAGACTCAACAGGCAGGAGGTTCAGAGCAGAGCAGTTCTGAACCTCCAGCATGTCCTCTGTTGAGCCTCCATGCACCTCAGTGCTAGTCTCTTCACTATGAAAGCAGCCACAGAGGAGCCTCTGCTGGTGCTCTCCTGGCCTGTGTGGAAAGATTGCTTGCTCTCAGGCTGAGTGCTGAGCTCTAGGATTTGCCTCTAAACAGATGCACCTATTCTTTAAGTAGTTATCCCTGACCTTTGTGCAACATTATGTACTCATCTACATGGTTGTATCTACATAGAATGGTTATGCTTGACACTTTGCATTGGTGTAAATGACTACACCAGGAGCAAGAGTGGAAAATCAGGCCCACATTTATGTATTGTATACAGATTTCTTGTTATTTCCTCGTCTATACAATTGTCTGCCTGTGTTTTTTCTTATCTTACCTTTATCTGTCTGGTGAGTCGGATTATAATCACTCTTAAGTGTTTTAATACTTCCTGTCATTATAGAAAATATGTAGACACCTGCTGTATAGTTGGAAAAAAGGTCTAGGGTGAATGAAGTAGAGAAATAATGTCCTGATTGTGTTTATGTATTTAATATCTGTGAAGTAGTCTGCCTCAGACATTTGTTTTTATTAAAATCTCTGACAAAACAGGGATCAGAAAACATATTGCCTATATGTACACTGCGGCCTGAGAAAATCCACACATGCCACTGTCTGTAGTAGATATATTGAACCTTGTTTTGGACAGTGCTTTACAATGTATCTGAAAATAAAATTCTGGATCTTGCCATAGGGGTAAACTATACTTTTGAGAAGGACTGCCATCATATTTTATGTTCAAGTATTCAGTCCATGTCATGTGCAAATCATTTGTAGTCTTTTATATATTATGTTGAGCATCTAGTCTAAATAACCAATTTTCAGAAGGACATGACAACACATAGCTGTAAAACTACTCAAAAAACATTTCCACAGTATGCATCCGATGAAGTGAGCTGTAGCTCACGAAAGCTTATGCTCAGATAAATTGGTTAGTCTCTAAGGTGCCACAAGTACTCCTTTTCTTTTTGAGAATACAGACTAACATGGCTGTTACTCTGAAACCTGTCAAAAAACATTATAACATGGTTGAGGAAGCTTTTTTTGTGACTGAGGAATTTATTTCTCAGTATCAGTGGAATAGCAATAGAGGGGTATATTCATGGGCCCTGTTTGGTTCATTTTGTGCCACAAGAAAGCTGCCAGAACAGGTTAGTTGGGGATTCCCCATATCCATGACTGGGGATCTCGACAGTCGGACATCCCTTTCTTTATCTCTCTTGAGAGTCCAAAGACCTCTTGCTCTCTTGAATGTGCCTGACAGGTGTCAAAAAGTAATTGTTAGTGGGGAGTCACCACTGAATTGGGATGTTTCTAATGTGGATCTGCAGGGCTCAGTACTAGGCTGACACTAGTCAACATTTTCATCAGTGATCTGGAAGTAAATATAAAACCACTGCTGATGACATTTGCAGATGGCACAAAGATTGGCAGAGTGGTAAATAAAAATGAGGACAGAGTGGTCATACAGAGTGATCTGGATCATTTGATAAGCTGAGCCCATTCACACAAAATGTGTTTTAATACAGCCAAAAGCATCTCTCCTATAAATACATTAGGGATTATGAGGTGCTCAGATATTATGGCAATGGAGGCCATATACGTACCTAAGATAGATAGAGATAGAAAACATATTTGTGGCACATTCAAATTGCCCATTTCCTACTCTGCAATGCTAAGAATGGCCCGAAGCTCTAGAGATAAAGCATAAAATGGTTTAGCTTTTATTACCAAAATCTTAATAGCCTGAGACTTTACAAATGCAAAGGCAAAGTTCCTTCAGAATTTCCAACATATATAAACATTTAATTTTCCAGTCTGGGAAACTAATTGGTGACATTTGAGATCCTGTGCCATTACAGAAGAACCTTAACTCAACTATTCTTCTCCTTAGAGCTTTTGAAACATATTTATTGTTCATTTTTCCCCAGTGCCATCATCTCTCCCTCTCCTTTTTGTGGAACAGTATTTGAAATGTAGAAAAGGTGATATCTGGCAATGATAGAAAAGAACAGGGACCTTTTTTGTATAGAACATGCTCTCTGAAGTGATGACAGCATTCTCACATTTTCCCTTGATGAGGGATGATAGAATTTTTATTTACATTGTATTCTGAAACTTGTTTCATGCTCCACCAGACACTTTGAATTTAGATTGATGTTACTTTCATTCTACTATCCACTTTCTTAGTGATATAACTTATGTAAACATGATGATTAATAACATAATTAATAGATCGTTTAGTTGCTGTGATTTTGTACATAATGGACACTATAAAAGCAACTCATGGGCACAATAAGTTTCACAAAGGTACCATGCAAACTGAACCATCCATCACAATTTATGGTTACACTTTATTTCAGAACATTTGTACAAGTAATACAAAGAGATGCTATTGTCAGCATTAATCAAGTGATCTTGAAATAAAGTGCACAGATAATTATCTTCCAGCACTGTTTGTGTTTTCTTCATCAAGTGAGACAGCTAGGGAGCTGACAGATGTGAAGTAAGGCATTGCCTACATGGAGTTATCCAGTGCCATTGAACTAAAAATCAGCTTCTATAATGGTCAAACTCCTAACTAACCATCTGAGTTGCATGAAATTCCTTCTGTTACATTCAAAGATTTGCCACAGCAGTTTCTTTGAGAATCCTCTTAATCATTTAATCACAACAGGCTGTGAATCCTCTTATCTTCTTTAGAAAACTCTCTAAGGGGAAATCAAGCTCAATACTGAGCGCACAGAACTCAGGCTCAGGTACCAGACTAAAATGTGAATAAGATTTTATTTTAATTACTAATTTTGCAGCATGAACCATGTGAGAAAAAGTCAAAAGTACATATAAAGTATCAATTAACTATTTTTTTTTAAAAAAACTTAATTAATATCAATGCAAAGAAGTTTAATTGCATTGAATATTTACTCTGGTCTCATTTTAATAAAGACTTAATCATTTAAAAAACTAATTACCAAAGAACAAGTACACCATTTTATAAGAAGCAGCAAGTTACAGGATTATCTCACTTAACTTATTCATACATCTGGTACTGTTGTGTCATGGGGGCTTTCCTATTTGTGAGTGATTAAGTCTGCTCTATCTGGGGAATCTTCAACTTACCTCAGGAATTATTAAAGAACTTGGCCTGTTACACTGAAACGCTTATACTCATAACCATTTACTTATACACACAGTAATTTATGAGTACAGAATTTCCAGAAATAGTATTCTCACCAGATTATAGTCAGAATGTATGGTTCAGAGCTGTATAGAGTTGACTAGTATAGGAAGACTAATTCTTCTTTTGAAGGTACATGTATCGTTTTCTATTAACGTTCAGTTTGTGAAAGATGTTCTTCACGAGACACCATATCACTGATGACACTACTGCCATGCAGGCTTCACGTTCTTTCTCGATGCTGCCCATGCTATCGATAACAGAGCTGAGGTAGGTGAAATCACAGATAATCTCGAGGGTGTGATCACCCACTCAGGTGCTAGAAGCCAAATTGTCAACCAGAAGAATTTTGTTTTTACCCCAATAAATTTTCAGGATGATTTTTGTTGCTGAGCTTTTGAGGGCTTTAAGTGCTGCAACAAGTTCTTCCATTGAGTTGATAACTAGTGCTATGTCGCTGGCAAAATTGATGTCGGTGAGGTTCTGACCATTAAGGTGTATACCTAAAATGCATATACTTAGTGACAAGCATGTAGTCTATGATGGAACTGAAGAGCTCTGGGGTGGCACCACATTCTTGTTGAACACCTGACCTATTTCAGAAGAAGGTATTTTTTTTCCATTTACAAGAACGCGGCTTGAGAATCATCATATAAGAGATGGAACACTCTACAGAGCTTGTCAAGGCGGCCTGCAAGTTTCAAGATCAACCAAAGAGATTCACTGGCAACAGAGTCAAATGCAGCCTTGATATCCATGAATGCAAGGTGAATGGGGTGCTTGAATTCTCATTGTGGTCTTCTCTTGCTCCTTAAGATGTCAGTGGCATGGGCCAACAAGACAGAAGCCAAAACTTTCCCTGGGATAGATAAACAAGTAATGCTGCGAGAGTTACAACAGTCTTGTTTGCTGCCTTTATGTTTCCAAAGTGGTAAAATAATGTCTTTTTGCCAGTTGGACAGAACCAACTCTGTTCTCCAGATGATATTGAACAGTGTCTGCAGCCACAAAAGAATAGCTGGTCCAGTGCTAATAGCTGGTCCAGTACTTTTTAACATTTTCACAGATTCCTGCTGCCTTATTTCTCTTAAGCACCTTTACATCTCTGTAGACGTTGTCAATAGTAAATTTGCCAGGATCATTTGTGCAGAATGTGTCAACTCAGCAGCGGCCTTAATGTCAGGGTCCAAAGAAATTGGGAGTGGTGGGGGTGGTTTAGCATCTGGCTGAAATGTTCACTCCAGCATGCCATGCCCTCTGTTTCTATATTGATTAGCTGACCAGTAATTGAGTAGACCACCCAGAGTGAATGACATCAAGAACACCTTTCATATACCAAACACCCTGATAACTAAAGGGATGAAGCTGAGGATATATAATGTTTTGGTGGTCAGTGTTCTGACCTATGGGACTGACACATGACCCCTCACTGTCAAGATAGAAAAAAAAAGTTGGACATCATTCAGATAAAGCATCTCCGAATGATCAAAAATGTCAAATGGTACGTATTTAAGTTGAAGGCAGAGATCTGCCTTCTGACTAAACAGGTCTCACTCTCTTAAATGGTTGCCCAGTGCTCTCTAAGGTGGTATAGTTCTCTGCTCCTAATGCCTACCAACTTCCCTGCGAGAATCATCTTTGACTTTGACCAACTGAAAGCAGGATGGAAAAGACCCCTCAGAAGACCTAAAACATGATGGTTGGAGACTGTCAACAGACACTTGTCCCTCACATGCATTCTATCCCATAACATGTCAGATTTGGTTAAGGGCACAACATCTTGGAGCAACATAATGTGTTTGGTGGCCTCTACGCTGTACAACCAACAGCATGAGAACTAACCATTTTCTGTTAATGTCAATTGAATGACGAATTGAAACAGAAATTTCCCATACTGAGGTTTTAAAAACTGAAACATTTAACATAATAAAATTTCCCAAGTAAATGAATACGTTCTCAATGAAAGACACTGCCATTTTTAATCTGATTTGGATGTGGATGGTACCATTGGAAAGCCAATAACCCGTACATGTACAACAATATTGAGGGGATTTTTTTAACAGGATGAAATAAAAACTATCACAGATTTGTTTAGGGTTACTTGCCTCTGATCTCAGAATCTTGCCACTACCACACTGGGTAGAGCAGAGGATATGGAGAGTGGGATGTCACCTTTGACGTTAAAATCCCATTGGGAAGGAGAGAGGAAAAGAGAGACAGGAAGTTCTGGCTACTTTTTTTTCATGCCAAACTCTCATTGGGGAGGCAAGAAGGGGTAGAAAAGGAAAAGTCCAGAAAAGAGAGAGATGATTGACTGATTCACCTCTGATGTTACAATTCTACTAGGGAAGATGTTAGACAATTCTGCCACCCAAAAATGAGCCGTCCTACAGCAATGACAAGGGGGAGAAAGTATGTGGGAGAGGAGAAGCTTCCTTGAGCTCATGATCCCACTACTCAACATAAACTTTCATAGACTGGGGTGGAGGAGCAGAGAACAAAAGATGAGAAAGACCAGAAAAGTAGTGGGGGAATAGAAGTAAGGTACTCTGCAGAATGTATTACTGGTTTGACACTTAGGAATGTTGGTAAGAGATTTGCCCTGGCCCCAGTCACCTGACCTGAGTCACAGCTCCAAAGGTCAAAACTCCTGTCAGATAAGAGAGGTCACTTTTCACTGAGTCCAGGGGTTCCAGAAAGTGAGAACAACATTCATTATGCCTATCATGGAAGGAGTTACCAGACAGAACCGTGAGTATGAATATAAAAACATTTAAACCCAAATATATATTTAACATTATACAAACACAAAACTATGTTAAATGCAAGTTAAGATTGCAAAGTCAAGCCTCCAATGCAAGGAGATGCCAGAATTAACATTGACTGTGCAGCCATGACTCAACTCCATTTTACGTATACATAATATCATTTTTTCCATGGAACCCCTGGGTCATTCAGTGCACAGGATGGATGGACATCACTGAATGAGAAGCTATTCAGTATTTTTTTTCTCCTTGTTGTTCAGTATGTTGGCCCATGCCTTATTTACTGCACAGCATTCAAACCCATTTCTGAAGACAGAATTATTAATTTTCTCATGGCCTTTCCTGTGTGTTGGATTTCCCCCCGAGATCTCTTCCACTTGATTCTCCAAGAACTCAGTTTGACTCCAGTGTTGTCACATAGGTTTCTTTATTTGGCAAACAGCAAAGCAATGTCGAGTTAATCAGATTCAAGCAAAGGGGGGCGGTTAAAGCTCCCCCATATTTACACCGTACACACTACTGTAATAATCTTTGTACAAAATATGAAAACTAATAACTTGCTGGTCAATGATATCATGGTGAAATGTATGTAGCAACATTATATATAAACTTATGAAACCCCACTATATGGTATTATTAGCACATGTTCAAAACCACACAGTCCTGCCTAGGCAAAAGTTGTTAAACAGGCCTGTCCTAAACAGAGGAATGTGTGTTTACATTAATTTACATATAAGTTGTAAACAGGACCCTCAAGGCAGCAGTGGGAGGGCATGGCAAGAGACACAGCAAATTTGCATTTCAGCAAACAGATGAGGAGAAAGAGCATGGAGACTCCTTCACCACCAGAATCCATCACCTTCTTTACTGCTAGAATAAACTTTATTTTGAAGAGTAAACCTCAGAAGAATCCACTTCAAAGGTTCAGTGGGACTATAATAGAGAGGGGCAGAGAACCCCAAGTTATCTCTTTCCTCTAAGAAGGCAAAGGCAGCAGCACCTTTGGGCCTCTGGGAGAGATCCTGGCCAAGGAAAGAGTCAGTCACCATCTTGCTGGAAGACTGGGGGTGAGAAAGCCCATTTTAATCAAACCCTTGAAACAAACCTTGCTAGGTTAAGTTTTAGACTTTTAAATGCATGTTTTCACTTTTGTTTGCTGGCAACCATTTCTTCTGTTACTAATAAATGTGTTTTATTTTTAATCTACACCAATCCAGTGTTGTGCTTAAACTGAACTGTTTAGTAACTCCAGTTAAAGTGGCAAACTGTTGAATATTGAGTCTTTACAGGAACAATGGATTTTAATATTTGATCTGTCCAGGAGAGGGCTACACAGTGCAGAACATGTGATTTTGGGAAAATTCAGGATTGGGAGTGTGTTGGGGTCACCTGGCAAGTAGTAACCGAGGCTGGTGGAAGCCAGAGAGTAACTGGTGTGTTGGTGACAGGCTGCTAGGGTCAAAGCTAGCTGCTAGATCAGGGCTGCAGCTATACACCAATGCTCAGGGTTTGACCTGCATGCTGGTTGGCTGTTTCTGAGCAGCCCAGGTTGGGAGCTACAACACAGCAAACATTGTGAGGTGCCCAAAGTTGCAGGGCAGGAAGTGACAAAGTCCCTCACTGCTCTGGATTGCACCCCAGAATGTGACAGTATCACAAAGTTACACAGCAAACCTCTTCCTTTATATACATTTACACATTATATTGCATTTACTATACATTACATTATATGTTTTGGGGTTGGCTTGCTCACTTTTTAGGAACCAATCCCTGTACAGCATGCTCTGCCCATACACTGTTCATGCACAACTTACTCTTTTCCTCATCTTACATTCCAGGCATACATTATTCATTGTTATCTTATCTATTGTAAATGGTTCCTTGGGTGTCCCCCCCATCTTAGCTCGTACAGACATTCTATTTCCAGCCTGCTGTTCCATTTACCTCTCTAATCCTATCTCCCAAGAAAAGAGATCTCACCCATGTCCAGTTACTCCGGTCAAGGCAGGTCTACAGTCTGTTGCTTTTTTATATTAGCATTCGTTTTATTTGCATTATATTTTTGGATTTTTTATGCTTTTTTAAAGTTTACTACCCAGCAACACATTCCCAAGACCACACTAGTTGTCATTATTTGAACCACTAGTGTGCACACTCTGGCACTCATCACAGTAGCATGTAGGCACTTCACAGATATTAATTGATATTCACAACATCCCTATCAGATGAGGTGGTATTATAATTAGCATTTTAAAGATTGGCAACTGAGGCACAGAAACACTAATATCAAAAATGTTGGCCCAATTTGTGATGCCTATGACCTGATTTTTCATACAGTTCAGCATTCTATAACACTTCATATGTTCAGAAAACAGCTCTGATTGACATCAGTTGCAGGGGAGGCACCATGGAAGCAACCAATCAGAGCCCAGCAGGCTCAACTAAAAGAAGCTGCATGGGTTTAGCAGTTCAGTTCCTGGCTGGGACCAGAGGGGTAAGGAAGGGAGGGCTGACCAACCAACCAACCAACCAACCAACCAACCAACAGGCTGGCTGGCTGGCTGGCTGGCTGGCCAGCCCGCCCCTCTGGCCAGGGGAGCTGAAGAGATAACCAGAGTTTGGTTCTGGCTGTACTTGCTTAAGCTGGGAGAGAGAGACATTGAGATAAAGGGGCCAGGTGGGAAGAGGGTTGGAACCTGGAATAGGGGGCAGGTCTGGGTTTCCCTTCCCCCTGCCCCAAGCCACCAGCAAAGTGGTGTAAACCCTGAGAAAGGGGACAAGGCTGGTTTGGAAGCTCAAGTGAAGGGCTGAATTTAAAGGGCCCAGAGCTTGGGGCTGAAGATCCTGGTCAGGGCAGATAAAGTTTTGTTGGACTCTTTTCTACCCCAGAAGGGGTTCATTTTGATAGTGTGACCCAGATGGAGGGCCAAGCCACTGAAGACCCACCAAGTGAGGTTGACAAACTACAGGGGGATTCCAGGAGCAGGAAAAGGAGTGCAGTACCAGACACAGCAGCATGAAGCTCTCAAGAGATGAGTGCACCCTGTTATGCCAACTGTGAGAAGTCTGATGTAAGTGACTTTCTCAGCATCACACAGTAACTCTGTGGCAGAGGCAGAGAGATTCCAGGGCAGCATTCAACTGCCTAAACTCCTGCCATGTTCACTAAGCACATTCCAAGTTCCACAACGAATGATGCGGGAGTGCTAAAGACAACAGCCTCATTCATTACAGAGCCTTGATTCATCCCTAGAACAGGTGCAGGCTTGGCACTGAATGAGGCAGTTCTCCCTGACCTCCTTGTCTCTCTGTCCCAGTGTCTCCCCATATCCCCAGCTCCTCCTCCCTAACCCCTCATCTCAGTTCCCTCCCCCAGTCTCCTCAGCCCAGCCTGTCCCATTTCTCTTCCTCCCATCCTGGTTCTTCATCCGTCTCCCTCTTCACATTCCAGTTGGATAGCTTCTTCCTTCTCCTCCTCACTGCCTGAGTGCCAGCATGGGGAGCACTGGAGAGTCAGTTTGCCTCCTCTCAGTTCCTGTGTTTGGTCCCATAGCATCGTGGCTGACAGGAAGGAACAATTGGAGGGAAAGTCCTGCTCAGGCCCTGTAGCCCAGGGCTAGTACATGCTTGGCACAGATGGAATCTTCAGAGTTTAGCTGCCAAACACTAGCAACTTTCTCTATTTAAGCATATGTGAACTGAGATTTTTCAGAGGCTCATAACTTGGCCAGATTTGGGCAAGTTTTCATAAGGGTAGCCATAGGCACTCACATACCTCTGACGCAAAGGCCACCCCTGTCAAATTCCAAGTCCCTGCTAAAAAGTATAGCAGAATTAGATCTTCTCAACAAAATAATTAAAAAAAAATCTTAAAACCAATGTGGGCAAAACAATGGGTTTTTTTGTGTGTATACTTTGTTCTGAGAAATGGCTCAAATATTTTGCTGAAATTTTCCAAAATAATTCAGCCTGAGGTAGACAGCTGGCATAGAAACTTTCAGCCCAAATGGCTAAAGTTTGAAGCTATAAGCATCTGAAAAGTGTCTTATAATGAAAAGTGTCAGGTAACCTTAACTATAGGTGTGCTATATGCATTGCTTATAAAGGAATCTCAGTTTGCATTTAACTAATTTAAAATAAGCAATAACATAAGAAATGTTTCTTGAGATTTAGCAAGAGTGTTGCATTGCATGAACTGAGTGACTTACATATTTTTAACATAATATCACTAACAAGATTAAATCTTTTTGTTGGTGGGTTCTTTTAAAAAAATAACCTGACAGATTAATAGAAGAATTTAATACTTTGGGCAAAGTTCATAATTCTTGTTTCACATAATGGCATCTTTCTTAGTTTTACTGTCCTTTATGTTGATATCTTGCAAAATGTTTATATCAGTGAAAGACTTTATTCAGAATATTTATAATTAAAGAAGTAAATTAGCACTATAGTATGAGGAACTATAGGACTCCATCTCTCTTACAGAGTCTAAAATAGGAATTATTAACCACTTATTTACCTAGATTATATTTATGACTAAAGCTTACTATATAAAACAATACCAAGAAATGAAAAAAGAATACAACCTTTCACAGACTGTACAATTAAATGTTTGTGCTTTTACTGCATTTAGTGTCTTCACTGAAAATCTTTGTGTGTTACTCTTTCAATTGTAAGTTTGCTATCATCTTGTCCTGCAGGGTGAAATCCATTAAATAACATAGACTACTATTTCCTGCAATACAGATGGAATTTTCGTGCTCTAGGTGTGTATATCTCAGTTCTGACCCTTGCTAGTTTAATCTATTTTGGAACAGACGGTGTATCAGTATTTTTCTATTTAATTTACAACTACACAGTTTATCCACTGCAATAAATCAACTTTAGCAACTGAAAGTGACAGTCTCTGAAAGGTCTATGCAGAGAGAAAATAAGTGCTAAGAAAGATGTTCATAATTTTTCCTTCCTTCTACATAAATGAAAAATATTTGAACAGGAGCTGAAAACATATGAGAGGGCTTTCCTTTGTTTATGGTTGGATTACATCTCCCATGATGCATCACTGTCTCTCACTGGCTGAACTGCTGGAGTGGGACCATTTCAACATGGTGTGGGCTTTCCATCCTGCTCTGGAGCATTGCTACTTGGTAAGCCCTGCATTGGGATATGTTAGGATTGCTGGAGGCAAGGGTTCCATTTTGGCTTCTCAGCATATACCGTGAGGTAAATAGTACCTTTAGTAGTGCTGGGTGAGTTTAAAGGTTCCTTATACTACATCATCACTATAGTGCAGATATCACACAAGTGCCTCCCAAGGTTAACAATAAACATGGTGACTAATATTGGTCAAGCCAGCTTTTTCTCTCATTCCTTCCCACAGGAGTGAACACTAGGTTTAGATTTTTGATTATTTTTTAAAATACAATCTGCTGCTGCTGCTACTGTGTTAGGAAGGCGGGAAAGCCCCCTTGGTTATGCAACACAGCAAAAGCTCCTTGTTGTTTGTTGGATAAGACAGAGGAGAAGGAGGAAAGGTTTTGTGGAGGAGGCACGCTATGTTTCTCTTCCAGCGTGAGCAATAGATACAGCTGGGAGCCAAGGCTTTAGAAAACCAAACTGAAGGGGCCACAGAGTACGGAAGACTTTAAAATTGTTACACACATTTCAATACTGAGGAAACTATGGATATAGGGGTGGGAAGCAGGGTTCTCTCTTCCTTTGGATTCAAAGAGGAACTGGAAGAGACACAAGGCCAATCTTCTATATTTTTTATTTTTGGTTTTGTTTTTTAAACAAACCTTGAGGGTTGGCGGTGGGAGGGAGAAGGTTTGGGTTTGGGATGTCCAACATAGCCAGGGAAAGGTAAAGCTGGGTGAAAACACAATTTTTCAGTGTTTAAAGCTGCCTCTTGCATTCTGATCAAGGCACAAATAAGTTCAATATTCACATGAAAATTTGGAGCTAAACCCCCCTTTTCAGGTGTATTCATCAGAGCTGAATTAGGTATATCAAGAATTCATTAGTTTATGGTACCTCAACTTTTATATCCAGAATTGGCAACCCCAAGTTGTCACAAATCATGAGTCAAAAGCTCATGATTGCTTAAAAACCATGAGACTTTAAAATGGGTGCTTTTTGCCTGCTGTGTTTTTGAGTCTATTTAGTGCAGTTGGATCATATTTTACAGCTCTTTTTTTCTGCAACCACAAGGGCTAGATTGCATTTTTTTTAAAGAAAGTAAGATTCCCTCCTAATCATCTAACATCCGAATCTGGACTAAAATGACCAACTCATTACACCTAAACCACTGAACAGCTATCAGATGTTAATGACTTTCAGTTGATTTGATCAATCAGTTAAAGATGAGGGTGCCAATCTCATCACCAAGCACTTGAGACCTCAAATCCCCCATAATTAAGTAAACATGTTTTCATGAAGTCTATGTACCTAGGTAATACTAAATATGTATTAGTAGCTGAGAAGCCATCATATGATTGGGTGCAATCTATAAATTATGTACTGATTAAATCTGCAAGTCTACATTTCAGCAATTGGCTATCAGTGTTTGGTATATTTTTCTATCTCCTTTTTACTAATGAGTTGTCATTTTCAGCTCAGAGGCTCAGATCCACAAAAGAGTTAGGCATTCCAGTATCTAACTTTTAGGTGCCTAGCCACTGAGTGGAAGCCTAGGTTAGGCACAGAGTCCCTGTACAATGCATGGAGAGACACAGGCACTCAAGAATGGGAACCACAAAATCTAGTATGCTAGGCAGGGAGCCTCCTAAGATAGCCATCAGCAGATGCTGGTGAGAGGAGAGTCCTAAATCCCACTCCCCTTTGGTAGTTGAAGGAAGAGACCTCCTTTATAACCTTTAGCTCAGGGGTTAGGGCACTCCAGTTCAATTCCCCCTTCTGCTGAATGAGGAGAAGGGATGTGGACATGAGTTTCCCACCTCCAAGTGAGCAGCCTAGCCACTGTTCTCTGGGATACTCTGCTGTGGAAGTTGTTCTGCTTTATATAAATAATTAAATATGCATGGGAGCAAGTGAGAGGGACTCTAGTGCAGTGGTTGAGGCACTCATCTGGGTGGTAGGAAAACCCATGTTCAGTTTCCTGCTCCTCATCAGGCAGAATATGGAATTGAATGGGGTCTCCCACACCCCAGGTGAGTACCTTACTACTGGGCTAAAGGTTATAAGGGAGTCCTTCTGCCCTGGCTGTTCTGTGTGGAGGGCCCTGCAAATGAGCTGGGTGGAGCACTACCTATCTTCACCTGGTCTGAGGATTGTGCTGTGGCTTGGATGTGAGATACAGGCAGCAGTGCTCACGCCCAGAGGCAGAACTTATGTACTTGGAGAATGTAAACGGTGAAAATTTAGGCATCTCCAGGATTAAGCAGCTGCTGAGCAGGGATTTTGAGGATCTCTGTAGTCCGTAAATTTTGGATTTAGGTATCTAAGTCCTTTTGTGGACCTAGGTCTTAGTGATTGTGGGGGACAAAAATCAAATCCTCTCAGGAGGAAGCAATGGAATAAGGGAAACCAGGAACTCTTCTTGATAAATTCACATCCCTGTAAACTATGCTCAAGTGAGTTGCAAAAAATAAACACATTTTCTTCCTGATAAGCAATCCACATAACTTTTCAATCATGCAACTGACCAGCTAACTGATTTGAGAAAATCAAAGGGCTCATCTACACCAGAAAGTCACTTAACTTTGTGCCTCAGTTTCCCCATATGTATAATGAGACACTAATGAGGGCCAATGAAATATTTGTAAAGTGCTATATGAATTTAAATGTTAAATATAGTCCTTGGAGAAATTACTAGGACTATATCTCAGGGCTTCCTGGTTTGGTTCTCTGCCAAATCCTCTAGATTATGTAGTTTTTAAGGGCTCTTGATATTCAATCTTTTTTCAAAGTTCACTATAACAGCTGTATTTAAAAACAACTTTTAATGCTTTGGACTGTTTCAGTGTGAATAATTTTCAGTCCCTAAAACTTCTCAGACAGATTCTTGAGGAGGTGAGAACATGAAAAATAAATGTGTCAAATTTTGTGTGAGTTTTTGCATAAATATTTTCCTGATTTTTTTCCCCCTTTCCCTTCCTTCCCCAGCTGTAGTCACATCCTTAACTGGATTTAAATAACCACAGACACACCCACTTATTAAATGTAACAGATTTTAAAAAACACCATTAAACTGTCATGACACTCCCATGTATTTCTTTTCCATTCATTTCTGCATAGTACGGTTTCTGTGAACAAACCATGTTTTCTCTTTTAGCTAGCCTCCATAACCTATTAAAATAATTCTTTATAGACAAAATCCACTATTGCCAACATACACAAAGACATCAGTTGCTTTGATCAAAAAGTTGTGAAACTAACTAGAGTTGGACTAAGCAGTCGTGAGGCTTGCATTTGTAAAACCAGCTCTGTTGGGTTTTGGTTTGGCAAGCCAGTGATAGTTTGGAAGCAATTTCCTTGTTATCAAAACCATCAAGGTTCTGGTTCTGCCACACCTTGCATTAGACAAACCAAGGCCCCTGTCCTGCAATCTGCTCTGTGTGGTCAGATCCTCCACCTGCATGGAGCCCCACTGGTGTCAATGGGGCTGCACATGAGCTAAGGGATCTGCCAGCATGGAATAACTTGCAGGATTTAAGCACAAGGTTTTTATAAAATATTACTAGACACATTTTGATTTTTGCAAAACCTGATGCATGGAAGGTGTGTTTAAAATGGCATTTCATGATGAGCTCATGTCCCTCTCTAGACATAAATGAACAATAGTAGGAAGATACTGAAGAGAGCTTCTAAAGTTCTGTTTGCACGTCTCTTTCATTCACCTGTCATGTACAGTTCAGCATGTAGATTGTGAGCTTTCTGGGGCAGGGACTGTTTTATTGGTCTGTGTAGCCCCTAGGCCAATGACCCTTGACTGGAGTTTCTAAGTGTTCCTATTAGACAAATAATAAACCTATAACAACTTAGTATACAAGAAAGAAAGGAAATACAGTAACACTTTATCCAGGGTCTCCTTGCATTCTGCCCATACCCCTCCATTTCAGAGGCTCCCTGCAACAACTCTCCCAACCCACTCCCTCAGGCCAGGGGTTCTGTGTGTCCTCTGTGACCTGCTCCCTTACAATTCTCCCCACTATGCCAGGGGTATATGTGGCCTCCCATTCCCCAATTTCCTCTATGCCAGGGGTTCTGTCTGACCCAATTTTTAGAGCCTTGCAAATCTGTGGCTACCTGCTTTATATTTCTGGATATCTGGAGACCATGTTTGCAGATTGGATGCAGATATAAATTCTGTATCTGTGCAGGGCTCTACCTCCTTTCCCATATCTGTGTGCCTCCCTTCTCTCATACCAGGATTGTGCATTTTCTCCTTCCCATGGCAGCATCTCTGTGCCCCCTCACTTCCCCCATCCCCAGGTCCCTGTTTTTCCTTCCCTGTTTCTGGGTCGCCCCTCTCCCCTCCCCATCCCTCCTGAGGCCCTGCTTTCTCCTCCTCATCTCCACTCTAGGTCCCTGCTTCCATGCCCACCCATCCAGTTCCTCTCTTAGATCCCTGCTTTTTCCCTATGGCCAACTCCAGTCTCTCACCACACTCTTGCCCCCAACCCAGGGAGGCCCTTCCTCCCCAGCTCCCCACTCCTCCCTCTACAAATACTGGAGTACTGTGTCCAGTTTTGGGCCCCACACTACAAGAAGGATGTGGAAAAATTGGAAAGCATCCAGCGGAGGGCAACAAAAATTATTAGGGGACTGGAACACATGACTTATGAGGAGAGGCTGAGGGAACTGGGGATGTTTAGTCTGCGGAAGAGAAGAATGAGGCGGGATTTGATAGCTGCTTTCAACTACCTGAAAGGGGGTTCCGAAGAGGATGGCTCTAGACAGTTCTCAGTGGTAGCAGATGACAGAACAAGGAGTAATGGTCTCAAGTTGCAGTGGGGGAGATTTAGGTTGGATATTAGGAAAAACCTTTTCACTAGGAGGGTGGTGAAACACTGGAATGCGTTACTTAGGGAGATGGTGGAATCTCCTTCCTTAGAAGTTTTTAAGGTCAGGCTTGACAAAGCCCTGGCTAGGATGATTTAGTTGGTGTTGGTCCTGCTTTGAGCAGGGGGTTGGACTAGATGACCTCCTGAGGTCCCTCTCAACCCTGATATTCTATGATTCTATGATACAAGCCTGAACAGTTGCTCCTGGCCAGATTTTCCCAGGATCATCCATTTTTTCTAAGTTTGTGTCCCAGGAAATTACTAAGTCTTCTTAGAACACTAAAAGCCCTGGGTTTTGTTAAATCCATTCCCCTGCCATCTGCCTGCCTTTCCCTCCAGGCTTCCCTTCCATACAAGGGGCCTCCCATTGTAAGATCCCCTGCAGGCAGCACCCCACATGTTCTACTCCGAGGCAGGCTGTGCTTCCTCTGGCCCCCAGGGCACAAACTTTTGGGACCATAGAATCATAGAATCATAGAATATCAGGGTTGGAAGGGACCTCAGGAGGTCATCTAGTCCAACCCCCTGCTCAAAGCAGGACCAATCCCCAATTCAATCATCCCAGCCAGGGCTTTGTCAAGCCTGACCTTAAAAACTTCTAAGGAAGGAGATTCTACCACCTCCCTAGGTAACGCATTCCAGTGTTTCACCACCCTCCTAGTGAAAAAGTTTTTCCTAATATCCAACCTAAACCTCCCCCACTGCAACTTGAGACCATTATTCCTTGTCCTGTCCTCTTCTACCACTGAGAATAGTCTAGAACCATCCTCTCTGGAACCACCTCTCAGGTAGTTGAAAGCAGCTATCAAATCCCCCCTCATTCTTCTCTTCTGCAGACTAAACAATCCCAGTTCCCTCAGCCTCTCCTCATAACTCATGTGTTCCAGACCCCTAATAATTTTTGTTGCCCTTTGCTGGACTCTTTCCAATTTATCCACATCCTTCTTGTAGTGTGGGGCCCAAAACTGGACACAGTACTCCAGATGAGGCCTCACCAACGTCGAATAGAGGGGGACGATCACGTCCCTCGATCTGCTCGCTATGCCCCTACTTATACATCCCAAAATGCCATTGGCCTTCTTGGCAACAAGGGCACACTGTTGACTCATATCCAGCTTCTCGTCCACTGTCACCCCTAGGTCCTTTTCCGCAGAACTGCTGCCTAGCCATTCGGTCCCTAGTCTGTAGCTGTGCATTGGGTTCTTCCGTCCTAAGTGCAGGACCCTGCACTTATCCTTATTGAACCTCATCAGATTTCTTTTGGCCCAATCCTCCAATTTGTCTAGGTCCCTCTGTATCCTATCCCTGCCCTCTAGCGTATCTACCACTCCTTCCAGTTTAGTATCATCCGCAAATTTGCTGAGAATGCAATCCACACCATCCTCCAGATCATTTATGAAGATATTGAACAAAACCGGCCCCAGGACCGACCCCGGGGGCACTCCACTTGACACCGGCTGCCAACGAGACATGGAGCCATTGATCACTACCCCTTGAGCCCGACAATCTAGCCAACTTTCTACCCACCTTATAGTGCATTCATCCAGCCCAGACTTCTTTAACTTGCTGACAAAAATACTGTGGGAGACCGTGTCAAAAGCTTTGCTAAAGTCAAGAAACAATACATCCACTGCTTTCCCTTCATCCACAGAACCAGTAATCTCATCATAGAAGGTGATTAGATTAGTCAGGCATGACCTTCCCTTGGTGAATTCATGCTGACTGTTCCTGATCACTTTCCTCTCATGTAAGTGCTTCAGGATTGACTCCTTGAGGACCTGCTCCATGACTTTTCTGAGGACTGAGGTGACGCTGACTGGCCTGTAGTTCTCAGGATCCTCCTTCTTCCCTTTTTTAAAGACTGGCACTACATTAGCCTTTTTCCAGTCATCTGGGACTTCCCCCGTTCGCCACGAGTTTTCAAAGATAATGGCCAATGGCTCTGCAATCACAGCCGCCAATTCCTTTAGCACTCTCGGATGCAACTCGTTCGGCCCCATGGACTTGTGCACGTCCAGCTTTTCTAAATAGTCCCTAACCACCTCTTTCTCCACAGAGGGCTGGCCATCTATTCCCCATGTTGTGATGCCTAGCACAGCAGTCTGGGAGCTGACCTTGTTAGTGAAGATAGAGGCAAAAAAAGCATTGAGTACATTAGCTTTTTCCACATCCTCTGTCACTAGGTTGCCTCCCTCATTCAGTAAGGGGCCCACACTTTCCTTGGCTTTCTTCTTGTTGCCAAAATACCTGAAGAAACCCTTCTTGTTACTCTTGACATCTCTCGCTAGCTGCAGCTCCAGGTGCAATTTGGCCTTCCTGATTTCATTCCTACATGCCCGAGCAATATTTTTATACTCTTCCCTGGTCATATGTCCAACCTTCCACTTCTTGTAAGCTTCTTTTTTATGTTTAAGATCCGCTAGGATTTCACCATTAAGCCAAGCTGGTCGCATGCCATATTTACTATTCTTTCAACACATCGGGATGGTTTGCCCCTGTAACCTCAACAGGGATTCCTTGAAATACAGCCAGCTCTCCTGGACTCCTTTCCCCTTCATGTTAGTCCCCCAGGGGATCCTACCCATCCGTTCCCTGAGGGAGTCGAAGTCTGCTTTCCTGAAGTCCAGGGTCCGTATCCTGCAGCTTACCTTTCTTCCCTGTGTCAGGATCCTGAACTCAACCAACTCATGGTCACTGCCTCCCAGATTCCCATCCACTTTCGCTTCCCCTACTAATTCTTCCCGGTTTGTGAGCAGCAGGTCAAGAAAAGCTCTTCCCCTAGTTGGCTCCTCTAGCACTTGCACCAGGAAATTGTCCCCTATGCTTTCCAAAAACTTCCTGGGTGGCCCCTTGTATGAAGGGGAAACTCCCAGAGAAAGGCAGGCTGAGGGCAGGGAAACGGGAGGTAGCAAATCCAGGACTTTTAATGTTTTGGGAAGACTTAGTGATTTCCTGGGACACCAACTTAAAGAAAGGACAGTCCTGGAAAAACCTGGACAGGCGGCATCCCTACTGGAGGGAGGGTAAAGTGCTTCTCCTTGGGCCCGGCTCAGGGTGTGGGGGGCTGTGGGGCCCGTCGATGGTTTCACGAGGGAAAGGTGGGCCAGGTCTGGGTATGAGGGGCCCACAGGGGTGCTGGAACAATTTTTATAGTGGGGGTGCTGATGATGGAAACCATCTATTTGGTGTTTGTTATTATAATTTCAAGTCAGAGAGTGCGGCAGCTGCCCTAGTTCCAGCACCATAGGGTGCCCATTGATGTTTTAGTCCTCTCCCCTCATACTCCTTTGTGTGTCACCATTTTAAATGTTAGAAGGGTGTGGAAGAAATGAGCGGCACCAAGCCCCACCCTCTCATGGAGTCCCAGACAGCCCTTCCCCTTGCCCTGGTTTTCTGTACCTAGGAGAGGGGCAACCCTACAGACCCTCCCTATAAGATTCTTTTATTTTTGGAATCCAGGCTTCAGCTGATTTCCATATGTGGCAAGTTAAGCTGTTGCCTCTGATCTCCTTAGAAAGATTCCTCTGTCTACAGAACCAGGCAGTCTGGGGGACCTGATTTTTGCTGTGAATCAGAATTTTCTGGTTTCAGAGTAACAGCCGTGTTAGTCTGTATTTGCAAAAAGAAAAGGAGTACTTGTGGCACCTTGGTTAGTCTCTAAGGTGCCACAAGTACAGAATTTTCTGGTGTTCCAATTTACACCAGAATCAGTAGAGTTGTGCCTATTGGTCCCTAGAACATTCACTAAAATCTTGGCATAGATCAGATGCAGCATTCCAAAGTTAATGCATTACAAACAAAAATATCACTGAGTGTTAGACCTTGCTTTGCTCGGCCAATTATAAGTTTTCTGCAGTGGTTGTGGTTTTTATAAATCATTTTAAGGTCCTTGTCGCACACTGAAAAAGACAAGTTCCAAATTCAAATTTAAAATTGCTAAAACCAAAACGCAACATTTTTACATAGAAAATATGAAAAGGAGCAAAGATTAGATGCAACCTTTGCTGTGTTCATGTGTGTGTATGTGGCAATTTGGTTTTATTCAGTACATAGTGTATATTCCATTTTAAAACTTTTCAGTGTGTCTATACACAGTAATCTTTAAATATCATTACAGCTGCAATTGTCTTGTTATTCCAAGACTTAACTCCTATTAGAATGCTGATAAGATTCTGAATGCTAGACTGTTCTCACTGTCCCTGCTGTGAAGAGACTGCATATACTTAGCCCCCAAGAAGAGATTGCCATATCTCAGCAAAAAGTTATTCATAGAAATAACCCATTGTTTTGTTATAGGTGGGGTGAAAAACAATATATTAATGGACAAGCCAGACTAGTATCGAATCCTTATCTGAATCATTAGGAAACAGACATTAAAGTTTCAGTGACTGAGTCATCATTCAGCTACACAGCACATAGGCCATCTCCCCTTTTTAGACATAATGCTTAGATGTCACTAAGGAATCTACGTCTGCCTACTAAGGAAGCTATGTCTGCCTACTCTTTATTAGTGTCCATCACAATTAATTTTTTTATATTTCAAAATCAGAGTGCTGACATGCAAAGCCCCAAACAGGTCATTTTTCTTGCTAATGGACAAACAGCATCCATGGAAATTTCCAGGGGTGAATACTATCACTGCTAGGAGCTAAGTGACTCATCCAACAAGATAATAAATTGATTTGTTCTTTCGGATGAGATTCACAAAAAAGACAGGAAGTGCTGCATCATGAGTTAAAAGCTAATTTAATACAGATGAATTGGAAGATGGATACAGTACACTCATGACCCAATCCTGTAAATGCTTACACTTGTGAGTAGTTCTGCTGGCTTCAGTGGGATTATGCCCATGACTTATGTTGCTCATATATGTGTTTGCAGGACTGAGCCCTTATACTGCAAGCTACTAGTGGAAAAATCCTCTGTCCCCCACAATTTTTGTATTGTATTGAATACACTGCCAGTGCTCTAACAATTTAAAAAAAATTAAACTGTCTCTAATGCAAGCATTTATTGATCTGTTATAACCATAACAGTGCAGCTTTTGTGAAGTGTGGGTTGTCTGGGGTCATGTGTGCATCAGCCTTTACATACACAAAATGTAGCATCTGATCCATAGTATGTCCATTCAGGGCATTCCAACATGCATACTCATGACTTCTAATCCTACAGAAGAGCAATCATCCCCTTATTATGCTTTGACTCTTAGTGGGTAATAAATAGATATTCTATGAAAAACAAAATATAGTGGGCAAAACAGGGCATACCTACAGGAGTTAAGAAAAATCTACTTCACAGGCTGACTCTTCTCTCCTGTTAATTAAGCAGTACACGCTTTTATTGTTTCACAAGCATATTGTTTCACAAGCATGTTAACCATGGTGACACAACTCAAAAAGGAACAGCAGGCCTATAATCACATACAAAGCAATGGCACAATGAATGCGCTTTACCTGGGTTTTTATTGTTGATCTGTTGATTCACATTTAAATTGCCAAGTTATTTATAAGATTTCCAATCATTCTAGTGGGAGTATTTGTGTCAAATATATTCTTTCTAGAGGAGTGTGCATTACTATTTTGCTCATTTATTCCTGGTTGTTGTACTAAGAGCTCTCTTGCTGAAAACCAGGAAATAGTTAATCTTCTCTATAAATAGCAGGTCAGGGAATGACTGCTTCTTTGTATTCTGGATAGTTATAAAGTATGATGAGTAAATGTAAGCAGGAGGAATTTTCATCTGGCTCTGTGAGCATACGCATAATGGTTATAGTTCAAGCATACTCCTTTTCCAAGATTTGCATTTATTTTTAACTTAAAAATGACAACAAAACATAAATTGAAGCTGGAACTTTCTCCAAGCTTGGTTGCATTACTAATAAATGGGATGATGAAGCGAGCAACAAAAGACATTGTGGACAGCGTAAAATGGATTAGCTGAGATGAGTCACTGGACCTGACTTTGCCAACAACATTGCTTTATAAGTATGCTGCAGAATGGAATTACTGTGCTTACAGAAGTAGAACAGTGAGCAGCAAAACTGGATTGAAAGTAAATGCAGAGAGAACCAAGATTATGAAGGTAGGAGGTTGGGCAACAGATGCAAAGCTGTACGTGGATGGAAAAGAAAATCTAACAGAGTTCCGCTATCTAGGGAGTGTGGTGACATTTGAAAGTGGCTGTGCTTAAAGATTTTCCTATGAAATTAGGAAAAGCAAACACCACTTTTGGAAGGATGAACAATATCTGGTCAAACAGAGGTCTCCACACCAAACTAAAGGTCAGATTATACCATTTGATTGTAGTGTGCTCAGTACAATACAGCGCAGAGACTAGCCAATGCTAGTAGCTAACAAAGAGATTGGAGGCTGCTCATCACAGATGGCTCAGAAAGATACTAAATATGTCATGGAAAGACAGAATAACAAATGTAAGAGTAAGGGAGCTCACAGAGCAGGACATGTTATAAAATATCATACAGAGAATGCTCAGGCATCTGGGTCATATACTCCATATTAATGATGGGAGAGATGCTAAGGAGTAGCTGAGGGTGGCAAGAGAAAGTGAGGAAGGCCAAAGGAAGAACTGGTGGGAGACAGTGACAGAGGATATTCAATGTGCTAGTTTCAACTGGGAAGAAGTACCATGACTAGGGAGTGATTGTAATCAGTGGGGGACTGCCCAATATGTCAGTGGCACAGGAGGAACTGAGGTCTAAAGTAATTCACTGAGGACAGCAAATTGCTCTTATCAGTGCTTGAATTGAGGGTGAGGTGGGTGGGAATAGCTAGATTAGCATACTGAGTACAGGTGAAGTTATCAAAAGTGCATGATACATGAGAAATTTCATTTGTGGTGGCATGCTGATGGTTGTCATAGAATTACAGGAGATAACAGTAATATATTCAGGTTCTTATATTGTGTCATTACCATGCTATCTGAGGGCCTAATAGAGAACTGTAATATAATAGACTTGGAAAAATTAAATTTTAATAGTAAACATCAATTTCACTGTACGCACACAAACCAACAAAAATTTTCAATCGATATTTGGAATTTACAGAGCAAAAATGTTATTTGAAAGCTTATTTTGATTTAAGGTTATTTACTTTGTCAACATCACATTTTAAAATATACAATCCATGTTATAAAGCTTTAATTCTTTTGAATCTGTCATTAAATAAACAATAGCTGACTCCCCCCCCCATAATTTCCCACAACTGTGAAATATAAATAAAAATAGGAAAAAAAAGCTTTAAAACCATACCTTAGTGCAATTGTGACAATTGAAATTGATAAAAATAAAAAATGCTTATAGAAACATTCAATCTATCAAAATTAAAATTAAATTCTGCCAAGCCTAAGTACAGGACACAGCAGTGTAAAGTTATTACCAGATGTCAAGAAGAAAAATCAACAATCTTTTATAGTAATTACTTACTTAGCATCCTCATCTTTGTCATTATTGGGCTGTTGACTCTGTTCCTGAATTGTCCCAGTTGGTTCTGCTGACTTTTCAGTCTTTCGGGACACAGGTGATTTTGCTGGAGCTGTGTCTACATCTGAAACAGACAGTAATATTTAAATCACTATTTTAGAACAGCTAATGAAAAGGGGCATCTTAGATGCTATTGCTGCTTTTATGGACAAGTCCACAAGTTACATATTTGGGAGTCTCAGTTTTCTGAACAACTTCCTGCATAGATTTGATTTAATAGCAGTTACACCAAAAAGGTTGATGATGAGTGTATCCTGTGGAAGAAGTCTATCACTGCGGTTTATCAGTATTGATTTGTTGGTAGCTCTCAAAACAACAATGATAAGTTCAAACAACTAGGACACCTTCAGTGTTATAGGATGGTTGTGTATATATGACCATCAGATCATATAGTTTGAAAAATCCAGGATGGTAAAACAAAGAGAAGATTCCACCTGGCTTCTTTGCTTTTGCATGGTTCACATTAGGGAAAATTCATACGAAAGCATTTTGTTCTTAATTTAATCTTCTCTTGCCTTAGCCTGAAGAACAGACCTGCCTGTCTCCTGTGTGAACCACTGTTGAAATGTCACCTAAAAATGTGTACATGTAGAGCTTTTTGTTCTTTAAAGAAAAACGGAATTTACAATTCACTTAGTTTTAAAAGGAAATTGGAGCTAGGTTTTGCTTTTACGTTTGAATATTGTAAGTTCCCCTGACCTTTATCCTATGTAATTCCTTTCTCTAATTAGTCTTAGTTGATATTTTAATTTTCATACTGAAAAATCATCTGACAACGGACATGATCCCAGCCTTAATAAATACTGTAAGTGTAATGTGATAGGGAAAAAGCCTGGCAGCTAGATCATAACAAATCTTGAGCCTTTCTTGTGTATATACTGTATTCAATTTTAAGATGCAAGGGAGTTGAGGAGAAAAAAAAGTCAAGCCACACATAATCTTTAGATAAAAAAAGATTAATTTTATGATGAATGTTAATCTCTGTGTACAAGAGTTGGTGTGCATCAGTATGGCTTTTCAGAGGTGCACAGCCATTCACTGCAGTGAACTGTCCAGTTCCCAAGTCACAAAGCCATTGTTTGCAATAGTATTTGAAAAGAAGCCCTAATGTAAGAAAGTAGGGCAGTTTGGTGACTAAAAACAGAAAAAAAACTAAAAATGACGCTGAACTGGACCATAGAGTGACATTAACTGGTCAGCAAACCTCATCTTAACAGGAGAGGAGACTAGGATACCACAGTTGTACACAAGGCAGCTTAATTTAATAGATAATTTTAAAACCTACATTCACAATTTAACAAGCAGGGAGAAAAACAATGCATGAATTCTAAACAAGGTAAAGAAGTTACTCTTTGAGCTGATACCTATCAGTTCTCTTAGGGCCAGATCCACGAAGGGATTTAGGTATCTCAGTCTCAGTCTTATACACCACTGGGATCCACAAACTCCCCACTCAGCTGGTGCCTCAGCCTGCAGATATCTAAACTCACTTGACACCTAAACTTTTGCTGTAAAAGCTCTGTAAGCACCTCAATTTTTGCATCAGGGCATGCATGTTGCTGCCTCACTCTAGGCATCCAAATGCCTGAACCCCAGCGTGATCCCAAACCAGGGGAATAGAGGTGTTCCTCCGCCTTTCTTGTCTGCCTTTTCAGTAGGCATACTCAGAGGCTGCCTAACTCCACATATAATCCCTGGAGAAGGGGATGACCTCCCTTTATAATCCAATGGTTATTACACTCACCCAGGCTCTGAAAGATCCTAGTTCAATCTCCCCCTACCCCCCGGAGGAGAGATTTGATCTGGCATTCCCCACCTCTCAGGTAAGTGGCCTAACCACAGGGGTACTCCGATATAGGAATCTCTCAGTATCTCTTGTTGAAGCTGTTCCTCTTTAATTGGGCCAGAGAGTGAGAATCAGTCTATAATCTAGTGATTATGGCACTAACTAGAGAGCTGAGAAACCCCTCTTCAAGTCTCTTCTTCTCAGGCAGAGTGAAGAACTGAACTGAGATCTCATGCATTCTGGGTAAGTCCACTAACCTGTGGGCTAAAGGCAGGTCCTGCTCCTTATGGTTGTTTTGTGTGGAGTTAGGCCGGCACCTAACTTCTCACAAGAAATAACTTAGGGTATGTCTACACTACCCACAGGATTGGTGGGCAGCGATTGATCCAGTGGGGATCGATTTATTGCGTCTAGTATAGATGCAATAAATCAATCCCCTAGCGCTCTCCCGTCAACTTCTGTACTCCACCTAAACTGTTCCTCTCCAGGAGAAGGTTCCTGGCTGTGAATTATAAGCTGAAACAGGCACCTCCCTGCAGCCTGAATTTAGGGGCTGAACTTGGTGAACACTCCTTTCTGCAGCGGTTAGCTCAGGCATCAGCCTACCTAGCACGTTGGCTTTTGTGGATGTTTTTAAGGGCAAGATTTTTAAAGGTATTTAGGCACGTAGTGGAATTTTCAAAAGCACCTAGATGCCTAAAACTCATTCATTTCAAGGGGTGATTGGTGCCTAGATGCCTTTGAAAATCCTACTAGGCATCTAAATAATTTTTTAAAAATCTGACCTGAGATGCCTCTCTCTCCCCATGCATTGTATAGGGAGTTTAGGTGCCTAACTCAGGCTTTGTGGATCCCATTAGTGTTTCAGTGATTTTTCTAGGCACCTAAACATCCCTTTGTGGATCTAGCCCTCAGTTACAGGTCTTCCTGTGAATGCTGAAGAACTGGAGGGTCAGGGGACTGAAGGGTATCTTCCCCCATGCAGAGGCACAACTTACATGCAACAAAGCTCACAAAAAGTAAGAAACAAATTGGAACAAGCCAAAGCTATTTAACTGAAGTTCATAGATTCCAAGGCCAGAAGGGAGCACTGTGATCATCTAATCTTACCTCCTGTATAATACAGGTTATAGAACTTGCCCAAAATAATTCCTAGAGCAGATCTTTTAGAACATCCAACCAGGGTTCAAAAATTGCCAGTGATGGAGACTCCACCATAACCCTTTGTAAATTGTTCCAATGGTTAGTTACTTTTACTGTTAAAAATATATACCTGTTTTCCAGTCTGAATTTCCCTTAAACTTCCAGCCATTGGATTGTTATATCGTTCTCTGTTAGATTTGAGAGCCTGTTATTAAATATTCATTCCCCAAGAAGGTAATAATAGACTATAATTATTCAACCCTTAACATTCTCTTTGTTAAACTAAATAGATAGATTCAAAGAGCTCAAGAAAAGGAGTACTTGTGGCACCTTAGAGAATAACAAACTTATTTGAGCATAGCTCACCTTAAGTGATCACTCTCGTTACAGTGTGTATAGTAACACCCATTGTTTCATGTTCTCTCTATATATAAATCTCCCCACTGTATTTTCCACTGAATGCATCTGATGTAGTGAGCTGTAGCTCACGAAAGCTTATGCTCAAATAAATTTGTTAGTCTCTAAGGTGCCACAAGTACTCCTTTTCTTTTGCAAATACAAACTAACACGGCTGCTACTCTGAAACCTGTCAAAGAGCTCAATCACTATAAGGCATGTTTTCTAACCCTTTAATCATTTTTGTGGCTCTTCCCTGAACCCTCTCCAATTTATCAACATCCTTCTTAACCTTTGGGCACCAGAGCTGGACACAGTATTCCAGCAGTGGCCGCTCCAGTGTCAAATACAGAGGTAAAATAACCTCTCAGCTCTTACATGAGATTCCCCTATTTATGCATCCTATGATTGCATTAGCTCTTTTGGCTACATCATAACACTGGGAGCTCATGTTCAGCTCATCATCCACCACACCCTGAAATCTTTTTTAGACTCACTGCTTCCCATGTTAGAGTCCCCCATCCTGTAAGTTTGACCCATATTCTTTGTTCCTAGATGAATACATTTATATTTAGCTGTATTAAAATGCATATTGTTTGCCTGCAGCCAGTTTACCAAGCAATCCAGATCATTCTGAATCAGTGACCTGTCCTCTTCAATATTGACCCTTTCCCCAACTTTTGGGTCATCTGCAAACTTTATCATTGATAATTGCATATTTTTTTCAGGTCATTGATAAAACATTAAATAGCATAGGGGCCAAGAACCAATCCCTAAGAGACACCAGTAGAAACACGTATACTTCATGATGGGCTAATGTAGTGCCCATCTTTAAAAAAGGGAAGAAGGAGGATCCTGGGAACTACAGGCCAGTCAGCCTTACCTCAGTCCCTGGAAAAATCATGGAGCAGGTCCTCAAGGAATCAATCCTGAAGCACTTACACGAGAGGAAAGTGATCAGGAACAGTCAGCATGGATTCACCAAGGGAAGGTCATGCCTGACTAATCTAATCGCCTTCTATGATGAGATTACTGGTTCTGTGGATGAAGGGAAAGCAGTGGATGTATTGTTTCTTGACTTTAGCAAAGCTTTTGACACGGTCTCCCACAGTATTCTTGTCAGCAAGTTAAAGAAGTCTGGGCTGGATGAATGCACTATAAGGTGGGTAGAAAGTTGGCTAGATTGTCGGGCTCAAGGGGTAGTGATCAATGGCTCCATGTCTAGATGGCAGCCGGTATCAAGTGGAGTCCCCCAAGGGTCAGTCCTGGGGCCGGTTTTGTTCAATATCTTCACAAATGATCTGGTGTGGATTGTACTCTCAGCAAATTTGCGGATGATACTAAACTAGGAGGAGTGGTAGATACGCTGGAGGGCAGGGATAGGATACAGAGGGCCCTAGACAAATTGGAGGATTGGGCCAAAAGAAATCTGATGAGGTTCAACAAGGATAAGTGCAGGGTCCTGCACTTAGGACGGAAGAATCCAATGCACCACTACAGACTAGGGACCGAATGGCTAGGCAGCAGTTCTGCGGAAAAGGACCTAGGGGTGACAGTGGACGAGAAGCTGGATATGAGTCAACAGTGTGCCCTTGTTGCCAAGAAGGCCAATGGCATTTTGGGATGTATAAGTAGGGGCATAGCTAGCAGATCGAGGGACATGATCATTCCCCTCTATTTGACATTGGTGAGGCCTCATCTGGAGTACTGTGTCCAGTTTTGGGCCCCACACTACAAGAAGGATGTGGAAAAATTGGAGAGAGTCCAGCGAAGGGCAACAAAAATGATTAGGGGTCTGGAACACATGAGTTATGAGGAGAGGCTGAGGGAACTGGGATTGTTTAATCTGCAGAAGAGAAGAATGAGGGGGGATTTGATAGCTGCTTTCAACTACCTGAGAGGTGGTTCCAAAGAGGATGGTTCTAGACTATTCTCAGTGGTAGAAGATGACAGGACAAGGAGTAATGGTCTCAAGTTGCAGTGTGGGAGGTTTAGGTTGGATATTAGGAAAAACTTTTTCACTAGGAGGGTGGTGAAACACTGGAATGCGTTGCCTAGGGAGGTGGTGGAATCTCCTTCCTTAGAAGTTTTTAAGGTCAGGCTTGACAAAGCCCTGGCTGGGATGATTGAATTGGGGATTGGTCCTGCTTTGAGCAGGGGGTTGGACTAGATGACCTCCTGAGTTCCCTTCCAACCCTGATATTCTATGATGTTTCCCTGTTAACCATAGCATTTTTGAGACCTATCTGTTAGCCAGTTGTTAATCTCTTTAATGTGAGCATATTCTTGTGGGAACATGACAGACTCCATCGCTAACCTTTCTTCTATCACTGTGAGGTTCAAATTTCTGAGAATTTTTCAAAAATAAAACCTCTCATACAACATTTCTTCAGAACCTATTAAATACAATCCAAAGGATGTTAGTTTATTTTTTCAATGGAGCACACATGACTTCTGGGGACAACTCCCATTCATGCTAATGATACATATATTAAAATAGACCCAACTACATAGCTGCATTTTTTTTCCCACTGCATTCACCCGATGAAGTGAGCTGTAGCTCACGAAAGTTTATGCTCAAATAAATTGGTTAGTCTCTAAGGTGCCACAAGTCCTCCTTTTCTTATAGCTGCTAGGGACTTTTCTGTCCAAGTTTAATTTAATTTAATTTAATGGAAAATAGCTAATTTGTCAAAAAGAAAATTGACATTTCCCACAGAAATTTCCCTTAAACAATCAAAAATCTGAAAATTTTAGCCAGTTAACAAAATCCTGAAATTTTGATGAATGCTTCCCATTCCCCCACTTTCACCTAAACTTTTTGTGTAGGGGTGGGTAGGCTGAGATTTGGGGAAATGGACATTTCCAAAACAGCTCTACTCAATAGTTTTGGTTTGGACTCTTAAAACAAACAGAAAAACTGTTTGTAAGGATTAATGTTTAGAATTTTTGTATCTGGACATGAACCCAAGTATTTCCAGAACAAGTGAACTTATGACATTAGGATATAATGTCTATACTGTACTCCAGTGGAAGGGTTGTGTCTTGCACTATTAAAGGTGCTGTCATTAGGACAAGCTGTTAAACCAAATTCTTTCTGCTTATGTCTTGCGGAAATTCCAGACAGATACTAATAATCCCATGATACTTCTTGCAAGGAGGTAGAAATAACCCTAGTAACTGATAGGTTTCAGAGTAACAGCCGTGTTAGTCTGTATTCGCAAAAAGAAAAGGAGTACTTGTGGCACCTTAGAGACTAACCAATTTATTTGAGCATAAGCTTTCGTGAGCTAAGTCTCTAAGGTGCCACAAGTACTCCTTTTCTTTTTTCCTAGTAACTGAGTCACCATTCCTCCTTCCAATAAAACTTAACAAAACCAGCTGCCAGATAAGCTATATGTTCATCCCTTTCCCAGTCCTTGGTGCTCAAGGTGGGCCAGGACTGAGTGCACTAGACTCTTTGTATTCCCTATTCTCTATCGGTATGGTTGCCAGGTGTCCGTTTTTTGACTGGAACGCTCAGTCGAAAAGAGATCCTGGCGGCTTCGGTCAGTACTGCTGACTGGGCCATTAAAAGTCTGGTTGGCTTGGGGCTGGCAGGCTCCGTACCTGGCTCTGTGTGGCTCCCTGGAAACAGTGACATGTCCCTCTGTTCCTAGGCAGTGGGATGGCCACGGAGTCTCCTTGAGCTGCCCGAGGTGAGCGTTGCTCAGAGCCTGCACCCCGAAACCCCTCCTACACCACTGCCCCAGCCCTAAGCTCCTTCCTGCATCCAAACTACCTCCCAGAACCTGCACCCCCTCCTGCACCCCTACCTCCTGCCGACCTCCCTCCTGCACACAAACTCCTTCCCAGAACCCGTGCCCCAACCTCCTGCCCCGAGCCCTCTTCTGCACCCAAACTCCTTCCTGGAGCCCATGCCATGAACCCCCTCCTGTGCCCCAACCCCCGCCTCAGCTCCCAACCCCTTCCTCCACTCTAAATCCCTCAGACCCAACCCCACCCGCACCCCCAACCAGAGCCCTCAGCCCCCCCACACACACCCTAACCCCCTGCCCCAGCCCAGAGCTCCCTCCTGCACCCTGAACCCCTCATTCCCATCCCGGAGCCCGCATTCCCAGTCCCCAGCCCGTACCTCCTCCCACACCCCAACCCCCTGCCTCAGCCCAGAGGTGTGCAATTAGAAAGTTGGCAACCCTAACAATCGGCCAGGCAAAAAGGGCTTCATTAGAGCTGACCTGCTCTCACTTACAGTAGGGGCCAGATAAATCTGTGACTGCCCCAGAATACAGGAAGCATAAAGGTGTCTTAAAAGTAAGCTCAGGAATGGAAGAACTCAGAATCAGACCCTTAATGTCCCTGCTGAGTGTCAGCTGTTGCTGAGTGGGTTAACAGAAGCAGCATTTGTAGGGCTCTGTGTTTGTCATGGAGGTCACGGAAATCACAGGTTTTCCGCAACCTCCGTGACTTCTGCAGCGGTCAGTGTGCCTGACCCCAGGGCTGCCCAAGCAGCTGGCTCTGGGGCCAGCTGTTCAGGTAGCCCCAGGGTCAGCCACATTGGCTGCTGCTGGAGCCGTTTTGCAGCCAGCCGCTCAGGTGGCCCCACAGCCAGTCACAGTAGCTGCTGCTGGAGTGGCCCCGGGGCCAACCACACTGGCCACCGCTGGGGCCGCTGGCCCCAGGGACTCCCCAAACAGCGACTGGTGCAGCTGGCCCCGGGGACCATCTGAACAGTGGTCCTGGCGCGGCCAGAGCAGCCGCAGCTCAGCAGCCCCTGGCAGATGGTGCCAATGGCCCTGTCCCCCCCCCCCAGCAGCGGTCCCCCAGATGCCCTCCTCAATAGTGGTCCCCAGGGGTGGTCCCCCCACCAATGCTCCCCCCCCCAAGATTTTGTCAGGGGTATTTATAAGTCATGGCTAGGTCTTAGGATGTGAATTTTTGTTTATTGCCCGTTTATTGTCCATGACTTTTACTAAAAATACCCATCACTAAATCGTAGCCTTAGTCATTTGCCTCCAAATGTCACTGTACTGCTAATAACTAACATCATTCCATAAAGGCCTATGAAACACTGTGGGTGTGAAAGGTATAATATTAAAACCAAACCCTACCCTATGTTTGTGTGTCTAAGGTGCACACCTGGCAGGATGGAGGTGGAAGTCTAAATTGAATGCTATGGTCCCTCTGGAACCGTGGCAGGTTCCAGAGGGTAAGGGTGTTTAGAAAGGGTCTGATATAAGGTCTCTGAGCTGCATAGGCCCTGAGCCCTATATTATGCAATGCAGGCGTATGCCTCAGTGGCTAGCATAGCATGGTGCTTTTCCTACCTCTGGCATGGATTAGGAGTCTGGCTTCCTGCCATGGTCCCAGGGCAGGCCTGGGAGCAGAGAGAGGGCATTGCCCGCATATGACCCAGGGTGGTGATGCCCAGGTCAAGCCTGCACTGGAGTGGCCTGGCCTAGTAGGTCGGGGAGTGCTTCCTCTCTGGTTGATTAGTTTAATAAAGTTGTGGCCTCTGCCTTCAACCATGTTCTGGAGGATGTATCTCATTGATTTCATGGTTAATGATCCTGCATCATTCTCTCCCCATTCACACCAGTGTAATCCCAGTGACTTCCATGAAGTTACTCGTTTAACTGAGCACAAAATTTGGCCCTTAAAATATGCAGATTTTTCTTTCACGCTGGAAAGAAACTATTGCTGCTTTTTAAACCGCTCATACCTAGCAATGGTGTCGTTAGGTCAGGCATGAGCCATATGGTAGGGGCTTTGTGGGGAAGCTTGGTCTGCCTCTACCTATTCTGTGGCGAGTGGTCTCCAGGGCTCGCAGACTGACTCTTCTCATGAATAACAAATTCAGACAAAAAATTATAAAGGAAAATATTTATTGTTCACCCCAATACTTGAGTATAACTCCTCCCAACCTCCTCCCAAACAAAAAAACCAAACAGCTTCATAGAGATAACTAGAAAAAAGGTGGAATGTAGCCAAGAAGTTTACATGACAGACCATGAATTGCAATATATTCTTGAATTTAGGTCTCCTAGATAACTTACTGACTGCTTTTATCTAAGGGAAATAATTATTAACTTCCAATCTGTGTTAAATAAGCTGAGCAAGGCTCCCTGACACAGGGCCACCTGGTATTTGCTACGCACATAGGAAGTGGTCTTATTAGTAAGCATTTGGCCAAAGTGCAGCTGCAGATTCCATGATGATAATGGCATTTATTTATTCTCTTCCCCAATTTTTACTCCTCCAGTGGAGATGATGCTGACCAACTGCTGCAGGAACCAGCTAGAACAGCCAAAAGATCTCCCCCCATAAGTGTAGTATGATAAGCTTGTTTGATACTACCCTGCTCCTCTTTCATACATTTTCCTAAAATATTTTTTATCTGACTCTACATTTCACTGCTTTGGAAAGCAAAGGAATGTCTACTTTGTCAGCCTTTCCCTTCCCTTTGATTTTTTTTTTTTTGGGTCACCTTTGCAATATTGCCAAACACCAGGGTTCAAAAATCATGTCTTAAAAATCGTGAGTTTTAAAAATGATACATTTTAGGTTCTTTTTATTTGCTTTCTGTTTTATGAACTTTCAGGATTCACACTTTCCAGGTTTTTTTCCCTCTGCAACCAAAAGGGCTAAAAATGTAGGTTTTTTTTTTAAATGAAAGCTAAAATCTAACATAATGACCTGACTCCAGGAGCTGGGGCTTAAATAGAAGCACAAAATATTGTGAGACTAGTCATAAAATTAAAAGTTGGCAACGCTTTGTCTTTAGTTTAAACTTTTCAGGTAAGGACTATTGTTATCTCTGCACAGTACATACCACACTAGGGCCCTGTTCCTCTTTAGTGCTCTTAGGCACTACTATAATACTATCAATAATAAGTCCCGCTCAGTGTTCTGGTCTAAGTCCTGTTCTCAGAGGTGGTTTCAGACATAGACAAACTCTTTGGGCACCATGTTGTAAGGGGAATCATTGCTATGACAACCACTTCCCCTCTTTTCTTAGGTATTCACTCCTAAATACAGACAATGCCTGGCAAATGGGGAGTGCGCCATCAAATGGTACTGCCCCTGAGGGGGACATAGTTGTCTCACTTGAAGGCCTGGTCCCAGGCAATGGGAGCAGGTTGAATAGGATCTTGGGCCACCGGCCCTAAAAATCTTTGCACTAACTGGGTGCTCTGAGGGTAGCAGGAAGAGGGGGAAGAGTAGGGGCTGGGCTAAGCAGGCCAGCTGGCCATGAATATTATCATGCTCACTTCATCTCCAGAGCACAGGAGGAGGTAGAAGCACCAGGAATTTGAGTTATAAGTAGGAAAAAAGGTCCTGATTTGCAAAGGTGCTGAGGTGTGGCTCCTCTCAGCCTTTCAGTGCCTATCCCTGAGGCACCCAGCTGCCTAGTGGAATCCTCAACCCAAAGCTAGGTGCTCAGGTTCCCTATACCATGCATGGGGAGAGTTAAGTTCCTAAGCAAAGGATCCTCGGAAGCCAGCAAGTTAAGCAGCGGGCGGCCTAAGCTAGCCAGGAGTGAAATGATGAGGAGAGGGTGGCGAGATCAGGGGTTTAGGTGCTAAGCAGCTGACCTGGTATGCCTGGCTGATGAGTAAGAGATAGGCACTGCCTCCCTCCCACTTTGATCCCACTCAGGATTCTCAGCCATGAACCTTCTTGTGGAGTTAGGCATCTAAACCAGATCAGCCACTTAGATAGCCTCTGTCCTAGCAGCTGAAACAGGCTCATGCTCAGTACCTCTCTCTTGCTCACCTAATGTTTCTCTGTGCCTCAGGCTGTATTTTGTGCTGGTGTGGTGTTGCCCCCTCCGCCTGCTCCCAGCCCTCCTGCCACAGGATCTGATGGGTACCTAAAAACAGCCATACTGGGTCAGACTAATGGTCCATCTAGTCCGTATCCTGGCTTCCGACAGTGGCCAATGCCACGTGCTTCAGAGGGAATGAACAGAACAGGCAATTATTGAGTGATCCCCTGTCATCCACTCCCAGCTTCGGGCAAACAGAGGCTAGGGACACACAGAGCATGGGGTTTCATCCCTGATCATCTTGGTAAATAGCCATTGATGGACCTATCCTGGATGGGTATCAGGTGTTAGGGTGCTCAGAACATGGCTACAGGATTGAGCCTGGCTGGGGAGATAAGCGTTCTGCTGCCTGGTTTGAGAATCTCACTTCAGGGAGTCTGGGGCTCAAGCTCAGGCTCATTAGCAGTAGGACAGAATCAAAGCTTCGGTGGCTGTGCAAATGCTGACCGGCAGAAGTTTAGACACCTACCATTACGGGTAGCAGCTGGTTCTGAAAATGTCAGTGATGCCTACAATGGTGGGCAGGGGCAGACAGGCATGTGAATGCCTTTGAGGGTCTGGGCCAAAGCGTCTGGATTTTTTTTAAATAGGCAAAAAATGCTTCTCCTACCTTTGCAGTCAGATAACTAAGGAATAGCTGATTTTTTTTCTACTTTAAAAACTGTAAGCTCTTCAGAGCATGGACTGTCTTCCTATCTTTTTGTACAGCACCTAGCACAGTGAGGCCTCAATCCTGATTGGGGACTTTTGGGCACCACTGCAACACAAATAAGAAATAGTAATTCTGCGAAACTTCAGCCTGACGGGTAATGTTTTTGAGACAATTATGTGACTAAAAGCAGGGCTTTAGAATGGAAGTCAGATTAGGTCAGTTAGGCACATCCCTGGGATGGATGGATTCTGCCTCAGGAAGCACAGTCCCTCTTGGAGGTTCCCAGTGCTCAGAAGGCCCCATACTCTAGAATGGTGCAACCTCTTCCCCATGTATGCCCAGCCAGTTCCACTGCACAGTACAGGCAAGATTGGAGCTAAGACTTTCCTTGTCCTTTCTCCCTTTGGGATGGTGGATTCCAAGGGAGGTGTGGACACTCATAGGATCAACTCTGCCTGATTTACAGTTATTCCTGGGCCTTGTGTGAAAGAACACAGTTGCACAGTTTAGACCCATATGATCATAGCGCGACATTTCATTTTGAATCAGCTGTGTGTTACATTTAACTGGCTAATTCTAAAATGTCAACTGCCTGCTTATATTTTTTTTCTTTGGTGGGGGGGAAAAAAGCTGCATCACAAAAAACGAGTACAGTAGGTGCTCCATGTTCATTATAAATGTACAAAAATGTGTTTTGCCATCATACCGCTACAGACATTTTTTCTTAAATGAGCATTTTTAATCAACTTTATCCTTATGCTTAAGAAATCGCTTCACCCTGAATGACATCTTACTAAATATACTAAACTCATGAAGTCTGCAAGTACCAAACTTCTAAACTTTATTACTAACATTAATGTTGGCAGTTTTTACTTAGGAACATTTATTCTCTTCCAAACCCTCAGTATAAGAAATTTAATTGGACTGAACGGTCTCTCAACAATTGAGGGAAACATAGAAGAGAATGAGTAACAGGGAAAAAGCCCCATACAAAATAAGATGCAAAGATATTTTGAATAGTTCCTTCTTTGTTGAATAAAACATAGTTTTAATGGTTGCCTGGAAAACTAGTGCAGATTTATAACTGATAGCAAAGGATAAATCGGTTTTTAGTTCCTAGCAAGATTAAAATGTTGGCCAACTTAACTATGCATGGTAACACTTTAAAAGGACAGTTTGAAGTGGAAACTAAATTGCATTATCAGAGCCTAGCTGCCGGAGGCTGAGTATTGGCAGGTTGGGCAAACTGCTTTCTAAATAACAACAGTTCCTTTGAAGTATAGTTCAGAACACTCAAAGACAGAATGTTTAGCATTCCCACTTGTGCTAACTGCAGCATATTATGCCTAAATAAGATTTTAAAAATCTTGCCCTGGTATATGACATGTAGAGCAGGTTCATAGTAGAGAGGGAGGAAGCGTGATCTTGTGGTTAGGTACTAGAGTGGGACTCAGGAGATCTGAGTTCAATTTCCTTCTTTGCCATGGACTTCCTGTGTGATCTTAGGCAGGTCACTTGATTGCTTTGTGTCTCAGTTTACGTACCTCACTTGGGTCATGTGAGGATAAATCCATAAATTCTTGGTAGATGTTTAGATAATATTGATACAGGGGCCATAAAACTATCTAGATACTCTTAGTAAGTTTGAGGAAGAGGGAGCTAGCTATTAGAAACATTCTGAAAGAATCCTCTCTCGGTATGGTAACCTACACACTTGTATGACTTCCCTGGAGAGGAACTTTGATTCTATGAATGTTTGAACAAATAATCTAAGTGAAGAAGGCAGGTAGAGAAATTAATGTGCTGAAGTGGAACAATCAGCAAATCAGATAGTCTTAAATGAAGATACAAATTCAATCTTCCTCCTTAGCAGCTATCACTGCTCAGAGCAATGTTCCAATTAAAAATCAAGTCTGGTTCCATAATGTACACACACAAAAACAGGAATCTACTCTGAAGAGAGAAGGTTTATTTTCTTAGCCTTTAGCTTGCCACTGAGGTGAAAAAGAAGAAAGACATTAAACAACATTTCATAGCAGCAGGAGTGAAAGCAAGTAGATTAAACATAGTCAAGCTCCAGGTAATCTTTAATGATAAAACATACATTTTATGGGACCAAAAGGCTGCATTTTAACTGCTGGAAAAATTCAGTGAAGATGTAAAGGAAAAGAGGATCAGGCATTAGAATGATATTTAAAAGGCTCTGAGACCTCGTTCACTGAGCTGTATCACATTAGCACTAAAATACTATACTTGCTAAGTTTCAGAGTAGCATCTGATGAAGTGAGCTGTAGCTCACGAAAGCTTATGCTCAGATAAATTTGTTAGTCTCTAAGGTGCCACAAGTACTCCTTTTCTTTTTGCGTATACTTGCTAAGTATTCCTTAGAACATCAGCCATATTTTTTAAACTCCTGGACTTTGATATTCTTTGGGGATGCATTTTTCGGATGCGCCCAAATGAATTAGTCCATTGTCAAAAATGTCTAAGTCACTTCAGAGCCAAGTCCCATTGGATGCTAATGGGATGTAAGCTCTTAGGTGACCTAGGAACATAAGTCCCATTTTCAAAAGCATTTAAGTCACTTAGGTGCTTTTTAAAATTTTATGCTGGGATTTGTGAGCAGAAAGTCTGACTAAAACAAAAGGTAAATCCTTTCTGTGCAAACACTAGTTGTTCTTCCCTTTCAGGGAAGTGTAAGTGCTTTGTGAAAAGCAAGATTCTCTTTTGAAACTAAGCGCTTGTTGCTCGGAAAACATCAAATTACTATGGTGGCAGTAAGGTTCATAGATAGGAGAATGGATCTTTATTTTGGAGAAAGAAGTAAAAGAGTTAAGGATGGTGTGCAGAGCAGGGAAGAGGAGAATGAGCATAGCTGAGAAACCACAGACCTAGATGGACTGGTTGGAAGGGTGGGGAGAAGGAGATGGAGTAATGCTGGAGACAAGGTGATGGTCAGAGTCCGAGAACTCAGCAATATAAAGATAGAAGGGAGCAGTTCTCAGTGAAGAAAAGATCAAGTGAGTGGTCACTTTGATGAATGGGAGAATTGATCCAAGGCTGAAGGACAAATAAGGAGGCAACGGCTGAAGACAAAGGCTAATGGGTAGGTGGAATGTCATCATGGAAGCTGAGGTCACTAAAGATGAAGGTGGAAGATTGTGATGAGTGCAGTATGGAGCGTCATGAGTCAAAATCAAAGGAAGTTAAGAGGGCAGAATCAGGTGGATGGTGAATAACAGCATGGGTGGGGAGAAGACAGGAACTGGGTTCAAAAATGGAGAAGTGAGGGAAAGAGAGGGAAAGGATAATCCCAATGCCTCCATGGTTTTCCTTTAGTGACTATTTGGGGTGGGCATGTGTAAGAGGTACTCAATGAACAACAGCTGGGAAGACAGTGTTAGAGATAGGGATCCCAAGTTTTAGTGAGTGCCAGGAGATGGAAGGAGCAAGAGATGGTGGTATTGGGTTTATCAAAGGTAAATAAGACTAACCTGATATTTTTTTGATAAGAACTGTTGTTTTTAGACAGAGGAAATGCAATACATCTAATCGTTCTGGACTTCAGTAAAGCATTTAACACAGTACCACATGGGAAATCATTAGTTAAACTGGAGAAGATGGGGATTAGTACAAGAATTGTAAGGTGGGTAAGGAGCTAGCTAAAGGGGAGATGGCATCACTTGGTGCTGGGAGGAGAATTATCAGGTTGAAGTGGATTTCCTCATGGATTGGATCTTATTTTAAATTTTCTTTAATGACCTTGGCACAAAATGAAGGAGTGTATTAATGAAATTTGCTGATGACATGAAGTTTCATCAATGGAAGGATCGTCAATACAGAGGAGAACTGGAATATTACACAGGAAGAAGTGCATGACCAACAGGACAGTAGTAATAGAAATGTGTAAGGTCATGCACATGTAACAAAATTTTTTTCCCCATAAGTATGGGGCTCATCAGCAGGAAACAACAGAGGAGGATAAAGACTGCATGCATTAGTTGATCACAGGATGACTATAAGCCACCAATGTAATACATCCATAAAAGAACCTCGCTTAGAATTGCATAGGTATCAGGTGAGATATCAGGCAAGATATTTCCAGTAGAGATAAGGAAGCAGTAATGCCACTGTACAGGGTAAGATCTCATCTGGAATACTATGTAGAATTCTAGTCACCCATGTTCAAGAAAGATAAATTCACACTGGAACAGGTACAGAGAAGAGCTACTAGGATGATCAGGGGAATGGAAGAGTCCATCTTACAAGAGGATACTAAAATAACTTGGCATGTTTAGCCTAGCAAAATAAAGCATAAGAGGGGATATGCTGCTCTCTATGAATACATCAGAGGGGAGTAAAGACCAGGGAGGGAGAAGAGCTATTTAAGCTAAATAACAATGTTGGCACAAAGGACTGGCCACGAATAAATTTAGGCTGGAAATTAGAAGGTTCCTAGCCAGGGCTGGATTTAGGGGCAGGTCACCCAGGCGATTTACTGCAGTGCTGGGTTTGGGGTGCTGTTTTTGTTGTTAGTGACAAAAGGGAAAATACAATGTCTGAAGTAAAATGTTTCAGGAATCCCATATGTGGATTCATTTTTCACTAATCTCCCAGAATGTTCTGGACCTTTGTAGAATTTCATGGAACCATCCAGACTTTCAGAGAACTACATTTTCCTTGAACCTCCTAGAATGTTGTCAGCCATGCCCTCACTGGCATGTAAGAAGCAGGGCGTCACCAGTCAGTCAATGAGATGTCAGAACAAAGTGAAGTGAAGTGAGAGCCCAGCTGCGATATTGTGAATCTTGTTTTACTGTGTAATTGTGAAAGGGTTCTTGTGTTTTAAGACTTGAAGAGTTCAAGTAGTGACTAATAAAGGACAAATGCAATACAAATAAGATATTTAAAAGTTCACCAAATGGGGCCACGGGTGTCCCAAAGATGCTTCTCACCTGGGGTGCCATTTGGTTTAGAGACAGCCCTGTTCCTAGCCATCAGAAGAGTGAGATTCTGGAACAGCCTGGCAATAGGAGTAGTGGAGGCAAACAACCTAACTAGTTTTAATATGGAGACTACATTTATTAATGGGATTATATGATGGGGTAGCCTACAATAGCAGGGGACTGGACTTGATGACCCATAATAGACCCATAAGGTCCCTTCCAGTTTTAAGAAGTCATGGATGGAGCTAATGTTTTAAGCTATGGAATGGGCATTCCAATGGGAGGAGAAGGAGGGAAGGTCAGAGGTTGGAAATGGGTATGGAGGTGAGAGGGGAGCAGCAGGATTAAGGTGTTGAAGGAGAAGAGTAGAGATGGAGGTAGGAACAAGGCTGGGGCAGAGGTCACTGGAAGAAGAGAGGGAGAAGGTGAGTGAGAGGGATACAGAATTGGAGATAGTTTTGTGGGAGACATGGAGAAGAAGAGTGGGAGGAGGGAAGAAACTGAAACAGAATCTGAATGGAGAGAATGACCAGTGGGTAGAGACTAGTCATCAATTATCCTGTGAAACAATCAAAGAACAATAGTTAGCTACTGAACAATAGTTCAAAGAACCAGTGAAGCAGTATGGTCAATCAGTTATGGCAGGCAGTAAATATGCAAAGCAACAGCAATATGAATCAATAATGCAGAGAACCTGCAATTAGGTGATTTGGAATCAGTTAAGCAGATAAACAGATGTAGGGAATCAATTAAGGAATGAATCAGTTATGGAGCAGATCAATTATGCAGAGAATTAATTACAAAGCGAGTCAAATAGGAAGAGAATTGGTTATGGATCAAAAATACTGAGAATTAATTACAGATCAAGTGAGTTATATAGAAGATAACCAAAGGGATTAGGGTATGGTAATGGATAGTCAACGAGGAAGCTGAATATACCAGGTGTTCTTGAGTGAAGTGAGTAGCCAAGTACTAATGAAAAAGGTTATAAATATGTACCCTGCCGAGTACCCAGCTGTGCTGGAACACTGCGCTACCCCAGAAGGCACCAGGAGGCAGGGAGGAGATGGTGGCTGGTCCTGGCTTCAGGAGGATGTGCCAATAGATGCAGGAGAGGTCCATGTGATTCGCCTGCAGCAATGCCGAGTCTCCAGAGCCCAGTCAAATTTGTGTTTAAAGACTGTTCAGTTGCATGAAAGGAATGTGGCCAGAGGCTTTGCTTGTCTATTTTATTTTGATTGTACCAGAAATCCTGTGTACAAATCAGAAACCCCAGATTCTCTGCTTAACCTTTAACTTTTAGATCTGTTGAGCTGGGTGTACCCGGCCCTATCATGGTGCTCATAACTCCCCATGAGTATCTAAATATTCAGTACAGACAACTGTAAAGTGCCAAGCAACTATCTTGTCATTACATGCTTCCAGCAGCTGTTCCCAGTGACTATGGACCTATCCCAAATCCTGTTAGAGTTAATAGGAGCCTTTCCATTGACTTCAGTGGGCATTGGATCAGGTCTTATAGCAGCCTACTACTTACAGATAATGGAGCTACTCCTTTACCTTATGCAGTAGGGGCATATGCTTGTGGTATTGATTTGCCCAGGTTTTCTATCTATATACAGTCATGAGTTCATGACACACACAAAATCCCTATTTGCTGTACATATCAAAGATTGCACAACTAGAGTACCTGTCTGGGGTAAAGATATACATTTGCAAAACTAAAATGTGGCTTGAGGCTGGCTGAAAATTTGTCCTTAAGCATCCTCCAGAACTTTGGGGGGGGGGGAAGGAGCAGCAGAATGTGAACTCATTGGACGAAGTTATAGTTGCACTGCTGAGCTATAGAAACATGGATAGAATGTATTTTATGCGGTCGTTCCCTTCTATGCTATCCCTTTATTTTTGACAGGGAAATGGTAGCTCAGTACTGTAATGAATAGGGCCTTGCATTAAATTCATCTGCAAAAATAAGATCAGCTTTTGGATGGCAAAAGAGGCATTTGCTTGGATCAATATTTCATTTTTTCATGGGATAGCATCTGTGATTTAATGTTGCTAAAGAGCCACATAACGTTAGATTTTGTTTTTCAATTGTTGCTTACTGCTACAGTCAATGTATGTCAGATTTTGTTTATTAATTCATGACTTAGTTCTACAGCTATTTCAGAGCAGAATGAGAGCATGGAATGACTCGATTATTTTTTCGTTCAAATTAAAAAAAATTGTCATGAAAAGAAGGAATTAGTAACACTGTTTAAATTTACACAAAATGCAAATAGGGATTGTGCATGGTTCCATACTCTGTTCTTCCAGTGCTCCTCAATCCTTTCTGGCTTTATGATCCTACCTTCCAGTCCTGGACATCTTTTGAATAGAGTCTGCCAATAATACCAGACAGTGAGGTGGGCCTGTGATATGGATAAATATCCACTATGCACACCACTAACTTGATTTTTGTGTGTGCTCAGCACATGATTTGAATTCAGAACGGGAAAGGATATCTACCCACTGTGCCATTAGATTAGTTTTTAAATGAAACATGACCATAAGTACATTTAAGGGATATGCAGACCTCCTTCTCAAGTTGAGAAACACAAATGCTTTAAAATGAAGCTACATTGTGCATTAAAGGAATGAGGGTGAAGCCAAGGAGAGAGATCTGGAGTGATGAGGTTTGATGTGAATCATCACTGTAGAGGTGTTTATTAAATCCATATGAATAGAGGAGATCATCTAAAGATGGGGCATAAAGGAAGAAAAAGGGGGGCTAAGAACACAAGGGGATTGGAGAAGAGGAATAGTTGCCAAAATCTGAAAGGCCAGTGAGATAAAAGGAAAGGAAAGAGAGTACAGTGTCAATAAAGAATAGAATTTTGTAATGGATTGTTGCCAGTTTGAGGTCAATGGGAATTGAAGAGGCTTAACCCCTCATAGGAGGAGATCAGCACCTGGCAGTACTGGGCACCCTGTGGGGAAAACACTCGATTTTTCAAAGGAACTTTGATACTCAAATGCACGTTGTCTGCTGCTCTATACTATCAGAATATTGTTCAGGTACAGTTCTGGTGCAGGTAAATGGACTGTTACTGACCTTGTTGCTTTGGTTCCGGTTGTGCAGTATTAGTGGTCTCGCCTTTCTGTGCCTCATTTTTGTTTTTATTTTCACCCTTAAGGAAGCAAACAGAAGTATTTAAGATGTATTTCACAAAAAAATATGGTTCAGGCATGAAAAAGTGTGAAAATTCATTGCTTAACTGCATTTGTCTCTTTCAACAATCTTTACCCCTATAACATTTCTTTTCACTGTTAATGTATGCATAGGTATATATCTGTATTACACACACACACAGCCCACCCAAATACTAGAGTATATATTTATATGCATACTTGAAGGTATATATTATATATACAGAGAACAGTCAAGTGGTTATGGCCCTACTGTAGGACTAGGGAGACCCAGATTCAATTCAGTACTCTACTACAGACTTCTTAGCTGAACTTTAGCAAGTCAGTTAGGGTATGTCTGCACTAAAATTGTTAGGGGTCAATTTCAGCTAGAGGAGATGTGTTCTAATCAATCTAACATGATAAATATAGATGTGGTGGGGGTGGGGCTAACCACCCCAAGTACTATCCCATCTGAAACTATAGGTGTGTATTTGGGACTGCTTGTGCAGCTGCACTTCTATTTATAGCACAAAGCTCAATCAGAAATTACACCTTCGAGCTCAAGTGTAGACTGTCCACAGTCTGTCTGTGCCTCAGTTTCCCATCTGCAAAATGGGGATACTAGTACTTCCCTACTTCACGGAGGTGTTGTGAGGATAAATACATTAAAGACTGAGGCATTCAGATATTTTGCAAAAAGAACGTAGTACTTGTGGCACCTTTGAGACTAACAAATTTATTAGAGCATAAATTTCTTTATTTATTAGAGCATATTTATTATGCTCTAATAAATTTGTTAGTCTCTAAGGTGCCACAAGTACTCCTGTTCTTTTTGCAGATACAGACTAACATGGCTGCTACTCTGAAACCTGTCAGATATTTTGGTGACAGGGACTATATGAAATAAGTTGTATCCTGGGATAAATATATTTAACACTGAAGTGTTTGTCCAAGGACACAGTTATTATTCAGTTAACAGGAAGTATCTTCATTAACTATGTTGGGCTAGTCTCCTGCGGTAGGGAAAGTTGGTGGCTACCCAATGATTCCTGCCCTCATCCATTTTTAAAATATGAATAATTTAAATTTCCTTGCAAGACATCACAAATGCTTACCATCCCAGACATAAAGCTGACTTGTTCACTATTTATCACAGTGACTGACGATGAAAAAATTACTGATATTTTACTTGACCATCAAAAAATACTAAATTTGGACAAACAAGAGAATAAAACTTAGAACGGCTATAGGTAAGGGTTTGGGCTTTTTTTGGGAGGAGGGAGTTAAGAGGGGGGAGCAAAAAACTAGGCACCACAGGGCATATGAAAATGAAAAGCTTTTGTTTTGAAAAAGTTAACTTTTTACATTAATTTTGGGTTTATCTTGAGTTTTTGATTAAAGGTTGGATTGGTTCTTATTTTACTCAGACTGTTTGTTCTTCCCTAACTTTTGATCAGAGGAGTTTGAGTCTGAGACCTTGGGAAACAAACAAACATGTACAATTGCAATCCTAGAGAATCTGTGCATTCTCAGAGTAGTGTGGGTATATAGCAGAACCTGGGAATATTTTGTTTGCTTCTCAGTTCCTAAGTTTAGCTATACAGTCTTTTGCTGTACAGGTTGTTTATTCTCTTTCAGGCTTTTGCTCATGAGAGCCCCGAATACAGTCATGTTAGTTAATACTTGTGCAATGCTCTGAAGATGTAAAATGTTACACAAATATTCCCACATTCCATCTTCTTTTACCTTTTACATGGTGTTCCTTTATAGAGTTTGCATGTACAATATGCTTTGGTCTTTGATTCATCTATCAGCTTGCAACCTGGATCACTCAATGCATCCTTCCAGGTGGAGCTGGAAGTCCAGGTTGTGGATAGTACTAGGCAGAAGTGTGGACACATCAGAAGATACTTGGCATGTGTGTAGGACTGGCTGTGTGTATAGAGTAATTTTGGGTCACTGGTGGTAAGGGCTGTGTCACAGGATGACACTGGCCCTTTCAGAGGCAGTGGGGTCCAGTTCACCTGTGACTCATCAGCTGCCTCCCAGTTAGGCTTAAAAGAGGATCTGGGCCTGAGAGAAGACAGATCTGGAGAGTTAGTTGGCTGAGCACATAGATTGGAAGAACAAGGAAAATGGCAGTTGAGAGCTGCTAGGGAGAGACAGTCTATAGAGAGCAGAAAACTTTGCAGGCCTACCCTGGGAAGAGGGAGGAATTGACAGCTGGTGGAAGGACTGGCCTGCTGACCTTCCAGACCTGGGGAGCCAGTGCAGGATAGCTGAAAAGGGCAGGCTAGGAGGCCAACAGAGGGTTGAGCTAGCTGACCTTCCTAAACTAGTGAGTCCACGCAGGGTGGCTGAAAAGGGCTGAGTCATTGGACTGTGTTTTGAGCAGAAGAGTCATGAGACTGGGCACTCTCAGATGGGTGGCTTGGCAAGTGGAAGGTCCCTGGAACAAGGTCGGAAAGGAATTGGGAATTGAGTGCTGGTTGTCTCCTGGGTGGGTGACCTGGAAGTGTTGTTCTTGGACAGAGGAATGGAAGACTTCTGTATCTTTTGGTTGTACAGACTATTGTGTGTGTAAATGAATAAACTGTGTCCAGAGATGGGCCTCTGTATCAAACAGTGAAAGAGACTGTGCTCTTTTTATGGATGGACTTTTGGGGAACAGAGGAAGATGCACATGATGTGTCTTGTTGAAGGAGAGTACTCCAGGTGAGTCCTTTTTACGAGAGGCCATTTAAGTATGTAGATAGAAAAAAATGTATTTATACTAAGAACAGATGTGCCAGTTGTAATATGCCAGATTATGAAGAAATGAGCTGGTTACACTCAGTTTCTTATATGAAAAGTGATATATTGATGTAAGTAAATAGAAGAGCAGAAAACAAAACAAAAAAAATACCACATGGGCAATGTTCAAACTCACATTTGCTATATACACACACCCCTTCATTTTCTGTAGGTAGTCCTAAGCATAGAAAGGCAGTAACTGGTTGCTTTCCTGCTTAGTACTCACTCTTAGTATGTATAACTAGTTCTCTCACCACCAGCACTTTACAATTTCTCATTACTTTTTAAAAAATAACTCCCTCTAGCTCCTCCTCCTATCAACCACAGAGCAGGGTAAGGCTGCCTGCTCTATCTTTAGAGAAATCAGCCTGACCTGTATTGCTGGAAATGGCATCAGCACCTTCTTGCGGTGGAAACCTTCCCCAAGTAAGTATAAGTCAGAAGAAACTTTTCAGACCTGTTTATAAGAAATTTAGTGGCTTCCAATATCAGAAATAGAAAAATGAAGGTACAACACAAGGAACCTTGTTTCTCCATTCTTCAGGTTAATTAAAGGTACAGTAGCACTGCTGAAAGCAAAATTAGCTCAGGGTGTGGGGTGGGACAAAAAATAAATTTTACAAGGCCAAACAATCCCTGGGGCAAATCTCAGTATAAAATACAGGGCATTATTATCCACAGCTGCTGGTAATACATATAACTTAGCATGACCACTGTCCCAGCAGGATATAAAATAATTGAGATATCAGGATAATAGTAAAAAAAATGAGGAGTACTTGTGGCACCTTAGAGACTAACAAATTTATTTGGACATAAGCTTTTGTGGGCTAAAACCCACTTCATCAGATGCATGCAGTGGAAAATACAGTAGGAAGATATATATATACACAGAGAACATGAAAAAATGGTGGTTGCCATACCCGCTATAACGAGAGTGATCAGTTAAGGTGAGCTATTATCAGCAGGAGAAAAAAAAACATTTGTAGTGATAATCAGGATGGCAGAACATATGCAGAGCTCTCTGAATACATATTTTTAGTATGTTATATCAATTAGGCCCAGGTCTGTTGTGCATCCCTGAAACAGAAAATTATTCCACTTCTTAACATGCTTGTGTGGATTGGCGGTCAAGATAAAATACAGGTTGGACTGATCAAAATTTGCCACTTACCCAGATGGGTAAAATTTCAAGAAGTTTAAATAAATGAACCTCATTTTCTGGATATCCTTCCATCTTTGAACATTCCAATTAGCCTCCATTTTAGTCAAAACTATAAAGTTGTTAGGAGGCCTGCAGGTACATCCCCTACAGCAGTGCTATCAGAAGGGATGTCATTGGGATCGTTAACACTGGCAGAGGCGGTGCTAGCTGATTGGGGGCCCTAATATTCCCCCCCAACACATACTAAAGAAGTGAACAGAGGGCCGCCCTGGTCTGCTCAGGGCCCTAAGCAATTGCTTAATTCGCTTATGCCTACTGCTGGCTCTCAACACTGGTCAGGTTGTGACCTGGTGGAGGTGACACTGCACATCCTAGAGTGATAAATAATACTGTGGTTTGCCAGTGTTTGGTATACTTGAGCAGACATTTTCATTTGTGGGAGAAAATAAGTTACCTGAATAAGATTCTTGATGTTAAACAGTCAGTTAATTAAAGTAATAAAGGAAGAATTTCCTTTGCTCCCAAAGCAGCAATTAAGATTAAAGGCACTGGACTGACTGTAAACAATTTGTTTTCCTTTGGTTACCAATATCCCAATGACTTGGTTAGCCATCGAATTGTTGATATTCTGCCCTGTGAAGTTATGAGTTATGGAAGGTTACAACAAATTCTGGATACTAAAAATCCTCATTTTAAAAAAGCCAAGTAAATGAATGCTTTTTGGCCTTAGATAGCTTTGAGTTATTAAATTTTCCATTAATGTACAGTGCACAAGTGAGTTACTACTTTAAACCAATATTTATTTTTTTAAATGGAACGAAAAGGTAGCTTTTCTATAGATTTCAACTGGAACTATTTTTGTAAGACATAGCCAAATGATATATAAAGAATGTTACTAAGTTACTTTGTCTTTCCAAGACCTTATATGGTCCAGTAATCATTCAGAATAGGCCCATTTGTAAAGCAACTAAACCAGGGAGTGATAGTGTGAAGAAAATATAAGGAAAACAAGGAGCAAACCAAAAGGCAGCTGTCATTTAGTGCAGATGAGGATATTCAATACAGTAAGCTTCTGGGAAAATCTAAGTTTTGGTTACTGCGTCGTCTAATTAAATCAGTGATTTTCAAGCACGAACATAATACTAATGGATCTGTATAATATTAAATACTTTACCTGCCCTGTGAGTGGCGGCTGTTGGGGTGGTGGGTTAGGAGGGGCCTCTTCATCCTTGGACTTTTCCTCCTCTGGCTTTTGCTTCACTTTGGTGAATCTTGCTTTCAGTCTATTAAACATCTTGCCCACAAGACTATTTTGAAACCTCTGCTGCTCTTTTACTGTCAACAGGGACAGCCCGTGGCTTTTCTTGCCATTACTGTTCAAGCCAATTAGACATTTAATCAGGGTTTAGTTCTGGTTAATGCCTTGAAGCAACTCCCTACATGGACAGGCTGTTCCGGTGACTGCTTTTCTTGCCATTATTACTTTTGTTTTATATCCTAGAGTAAGTGACTTGTAGCTTAATAATTAAAAATTATGCAGAGACTTTTAAGTTTCTACATAAATGTATATGGAGGAATAGTGCCTGTCTCCTGGCTGGAGCAAAGCAATGTCCTATCTTTTATATTACATCTGGAGTATTTAACATTAATTTATAATTTTGCATTTAGAGTTAAAGTTTAGTCATAAAGGCATTTAGAGTCTAACTGGGAAATGAAAAAGGTTAACTGCCCAATCATCCTAGTGCTGCACCTTCTACACAGTGGATTACATGAGTTCTCCAGGATTAATTCCCTCTGCAATCCTGATGCATTCATCCAGCAGGTGACATTAAACAGTGTTAGGTGTCCTTTGAACTCGATGCTCATTTTTAGCAAGTTTATGCCTTTCAGCTAAAGAGAGCTGCATATTTCAGAATAAAGAAAGGTAAAAATATTTCCAAACGAAATCCCAACCAGTACTATTTTATAGAAAAGCCTTTGGTAATAATTTTGAACAGATCAAGATTTTTGAGACAGTACTACAGATTTTAATAGATTATTTTTAAATTGGTGTTTGGACCTAATAGATTTTAAAAGAAAATTATATCCATATTATAAATTATATAGGTGGACTTAAAAAACCCTGTAAAAAGGATATAATTCTCTAAAAAATTAAATAGATTCAGCAATTTTCATATAACCATATTAGACATCTTAGAACCTAATTGGTTTAGTCCCTATTAAATTCTTCAGGATGTTTCCATAAAGGAAATATATATTTTTAAAATACTTGATCAAAATATTGAAAAAGTAAATTTTATATAGATGAACACTCATATAAAGTATTTGGGGCAGGGACCGTCTCCTACTATAGGTTTCTACAGTGCCTAGTACAATGGGCCATGATCATGGTTGGGGCCTCTAGGTGCTACCATAATACAAATAATAGTAATAATAGAATTATTGAATATTAGGGTTGGAAGAGACCTCAGGAGGTCATCTAGTCCAACCCTCTGCTCAAAGCAGGACCAACACCAACTAATCATCAATCAATATTCAGGCTTTGATCCTACAGTGAGACCCATCTGGTCAGACCCCTGTGCCCATGTGGAGCCCCATCAATCATATGTGCTCAGAAGTCCATTTATGTGACTCTCATTGTGGGATGGGAGCCATGGTTCTCAGATTTTCAGTGAAGTGGAAATTTAGAAGTGCCCTCTTTAGTAACATGCATTTTCTGGTTTAACAAGTCAGATGACTTTCCCTCCCCCTTACTCCAAAAAAACCCAAACAAACCACCAAATAATTCTAGCAGAGGCTTCAGACCACATTAACTCTTACATGTGGTAAATTGCAACAATTAAATTAGAAATATATAAATTTTCGCTGGATTAATTATACAATCTGGATTATAGCTTTAGCTCTTCCATCTGAGATTCTGGCCACGTACTCTTTTTTCTATTTGTCTAATAACAGAAATTTTAAGGAGGAAAAAATACAAGAACATGAATCAGCTAAAGAAGACAATTTGTTCTTTTAGTGGATTAAACTGGGGTTTGTACAAATCTTAATAGATTGCTACCTCAGAATCACATCCAGAGACTGAACCTCTTGCAGAACTCCTGGTACCTCATTATGAAAATGAGGTCCTTTGTTTTTGAACCTTTATAAAGGTCTATTTTGATTTTTTTTCTTGTAGGTTTTTACCATCTGTAATATACTACAATTAAAACGTGTTACATTCATTAAAGGGAAACACAGGCACTCTGTGAAGCATTTCTGCAGACTTACATGCTTTTCTTTTTAAAAGGTTTCAGTAAGTAGCAGTGTTTTAGCTCTTTTTGATTATAATATTTGTGCTGCTTTTAATTTATAATTAAAATGCACGAGAAAGGAATGTAATAGATTCTATAAGGAAAATGCCTTTGGGAACCTGCTAGTACCTATTGACGTCTGTGAATAATGAATATTATATTGGTTTAGGCTGTGACTAATGGAATAAATGTTTGGAAAAAAACCTCTGTATGTTACCATTTCATAAACAGTAATCAGGTCATCATGAACCTGATACACTGGTACAAATGGGGCTACTTGTTCACCTCTGCTCTTACATACCACTGACCCTGGATAGGCGATTAACCTGCTCCAATATTTGGTAATTTGTATGTAGTATCAATATTTAGTTATTTTTATCATCTATTGAACACACTAAAAGCACTCAGTTAATTGAACATCATGATCTGCTGCTACATAAGAAGATTAATGGTGTGACAGGCAAGGCAGATAGTCTGTATCCAATTAGCTTCTTAGCTATGTTGGCTTTCACCGATATTTACTATATATTGTATTTATAGTAAAATCTAAAGGATTTAGGGATTTCTGAGCTGCCTTGTGCTTTCTTTTGATACAGGAGGAGTACATTCTAATGTTTAATAAATGTTCCAGAATTTGTGAAAGGGATTAATCTTTATATGATGAGATATTCCTGGATCTTAAACAGGAAGGCCAGTTAAAAATCTCTCAGTAGAATACCAATGTGGCTAAATTTTGTGGCTGAGATTGTGTGCACATACATGTATTTAAGTCCTAGCCATCATTAAATCTAACTTTGAATCCCCTGTGTCCCTTAATATAATTGTATACCGTGATGTGGCATTTACATGTTTTAATCTTTGTTACAGAATTAATATTTCATATCTGGAAAAAAAGAAAATCCAATATGGCTAACAAACAAATCCCAAATTGTTTAACAGTTAAATTAAGGGGACTTGGAGATTAGAAACTAGAGTTACTGATGACCAAATGCTTATAATGGGTATAGTCTGATTTTTTTTTCATTATTGCAAATAATATGGTACCTAAAATCATATCTTAGTTGGCTGTCTAAGAAATGAGGAGACACTATGCTGCTACACATTGGATCAAATTTCTATAGCTTTTAGCTACTACAAACATGACAATATATATTTTTCACTCCCATATAATAATTTCTCTCTTTTTGGTAAAGTTAAATAAGTGCAATAAAACTTGTAAAAATGCACACGCATGCTGAGAATGGAAAGAGTGGGAGTTTGAAGCAGGGATCTTACAACTAAGTTTTCCTCAAAGCAACATGTTTCTGTATTTTTTTTTTTTAATGTAGACACAGGCCAAAATACATGTCTTTAGACTAGACTAGATGACTTGTTAATAAAATGTCTATGAAAGAGAAACCAATGACTCACTAAATCTGTGCCTGAACTGACACAAAATGGCAACAGCTTTCAAACTCCTAGAAATTTTAAGTTGCAGCATGCAGGAAACAAAAGGGTAAATTACAGTGCTACATACATCACATTTGTGCTTCACATTTTGCTAACTTCGATTATAGATATGAATAGATCGGTGTAGGACTCTTAGTTTGGTTTTGCCAGGCCTGGCACTTAACCCACTGTATGTGAACAAGTCAACACTTTCCAAAAGTCATAATGTTCTGAGATTCCTTGGTCAGCTAAAATATATAGGGTGCAATAGTCAGTAGCTTTAGATCAGTGGGAAATGCGTGGTACACTTGGGAGCCTGGTGCAATGACTGCATGGCTATCAGTATATTTAATGGGCAAATCTGTGAGAGTGCCATCCAAGGATTGCTTTGAATTCCAATAGAGGCTTTGTCAATCTGTCTTGTTTGTGAATGTGGGTATATATCTATAGTTAACTTTCCCAGTTTTTTTCTGTTTTCCATCAAACCAGATGTAGATTGTCTGGCAATGATCACACCCTGCATTTCCCCTCTATTCTGACCTTCCTACCATGCAAAACTGAACTTGGAAATCCATTACTTCTTAAGCAGGCAACTTGAGTTTTTACAACTTCTCTGTGGTGCAAGGATTTTACTAGATATAGCAGCACAGCTTTCCTCAGAAGCTTATGACAATGAAACAGATTCTAAATGGAGTTTCTACTAAGTCTCTCGTTTTTCTTGAACACGGTTTTAATTTGACAGTTGCTCCCAGTTTAACAATACCAGTTGGTATTTTCTGCTGAAATTAATTTCCCTATCTCATTCACTCTCACTTGGTTTCAACCTCAACTGACAGTGTTTCTCCGCTTGTTGGATCATATTAAAGAAGTTCTGTATTCAAATCACAAATGAGTTTGATTCCCCATAGTTTAAATTCCAGGGTATTACTAATTAAGAGGTCTCTTGGTTTTTGGTACTGTTTCTCTCCCTCTGTGTGAAACTTGCAAGCTACTAATTGTGGTTAGTACATTCTAAGACAGAGTCTGCTCTCAAAGCAATTCTTTGTAACAACAACTACTCACACAGAGAGAGACTCAAAGCAATACTCTGTAACAACAGAAACAGCACCAGAGACTCCCCGCCCTTTTGTTGTATTCATCTCGCTTTGTTAACAATTGTGATTAAAATAGAGATAGAGGATGTATGTGGATGGATGCTTGGTGTGGATAAGAACTGAATGATCAGGGAGGTGCCAGCCTAAGAATCCAGTGTCCATCGGCTGAAGAAGGCATCAAGCGGAAATAACCAGAGGAACCCCGGAGGGCAGACTGGAATCCACCCAATAGCCTCAAGAATGGGAGAACCAAAGAACAAGATAACATCTGGCAGCATGGAGCCGTCAGGAATGTGACATCTGCTGATTGATTCAGCAACAGCATGATGAAGCAATTCCCACTGGCATAGGAAGAAATTCCTATAAAAATGGACTCTGGAAAGTGAGAACTTTGGGTTCTGATTCTGCAAACCAACTTCCAGGAGCATCAGATGTGCATCTGACGAGGCCCTGCTCCCTCCTCATGTCCAGGCCACCTGGCCAGTGGCTTGGAATGAGCAACTCTAAGGCTGGTAACTATGATAATAACCTTGCAGAACCTGTGTGTGTGTGTATGAATGAATGTGTGAATAAATGTGAGATTGAATGGAATGTTATAGCTATAACTAACTGCTTACTATGATTCTTTCTGTATTCACAATAAATGTGGTATTTTGCCTTTTTCCCTTTAATAAGATCCTGCTGGTTTTTATTTTATTGGTATAACAAGCTACAGTAAAGTGGGTACTGGTTTTTAGGAATTACCTGACTGATAGATCCTCCATCGTTTCAATGAGCAGCCCTGTGCAGACCCAGATCCACAAAATGCCTTAGGCACTGAACTTCCCACTTTAGGCACCACTGAGATCATCAAAACTCCTGCTCATCTGCCACCTGACACTAGAGAGACCTCTAATACTGTGGTGCCTACATTTTTGCTCTAAAAGTCACCTAGGTTCCTGAAAAATGCTTCAGTTTGGGCACCAATCTCAAAATCAGGTGAAACTAGGTGTTGCCACACCTATCTTGCCTGGAGGGCCCAATCTTGCAAGTGTCCTCATAGCATGCCTAACTCTACACAAAAAGGTGGGGAGGGAAGGACTCATAAGCTGCTGCTTCTATCATTCCTATGAGATGTGGGAGATCCCAGTTCAATTCTCCCCGCTGCCTGATGAAGAGAAAGGATTTAGAAGATGGGTTTCCTACCTTTCAGCTGAGTGGCTTAACCACTGGACTAGAGAGTCATTCTCATGCTCTTGGTGGCCCAATGCATATTTCATTTATATACAGTGGGACAGTTTCAACAGGACACATTGAGAGATCCCCCTGTCAGAATGTTCAGGGCATAGATCTCAGCCATGGGAAGCATCTGTTCCAATCCTTGCTCCATATCAGGCAGGGGGCAGGAATTAAACTGGGGCTTCCTACATATCAGGTCAGGGCCCTAACGATTATGAGGAAGGCTGGTGCCACCTCCCTTCCACCAGCTGTTTTGTAGAGTTAGGCATGCACTGCATCCCTTCTTGCAGGAAATGTCTTAGGCGCTTGATTCCAAGAGAGGGGTCCTGGCTGTGGATCACAAATGAAGATAGGCACCTGAATTCCTGAGAGGGGCAGAGCTTACAATACATCATCTCCTTGGCATCTGCTATTGGTTATCTTAGGAGGCTCCCTGCCTACCATGTTGGGCATTTGTGGATCCCATTCTTAGGAGTCTCTCTCCCCTGATGTATTGTATACAGAGCCTAGGCACCAAACTCAGGGTTTCTGGATTTCATTGTGTGATGAGGCACCTAAAGTTGGGCATTGCAATGCTCATTGCTGCAATGTCTCAGTCCTTTTGTGGATTTGGGCTGTGTTCCCTACATAGTATTTATCAGTGACAAAGAATATATATACTGAATTCAGTCATGATAGGGATAAGAATGCAGGATTTAGAAACTGAATGTGTCAGTCCATAGTTTAGGAAGTTAAAATAACCCTTATAAGTGTTCATTTGACTAAGTGGACACTGCATATTGGTACTGGTATTGGGACCCACAGATCAGATGGCCGGCCATGGACCATCTGGACTGAAGGCTCTAAAAAGGTAAAGGAGAATTTCAACTTTTCTTCTTTTTTAAGAAAGGAGGTTGCTAGCCCTTTTCATTGCAAAGACAGCATTACAGGTAAGTTGATGGAAACCAATTGCTACAGCTGACAGGAACAAGCAGATAGGAATTATTTCTGCAGCGGTAGACTGGAGTAGGGTATGGGCTAAAATTCATTCCTCCTCTTCCATGTATTTTTTTCCCTGTAAAATGACTGTTAGGGTACAGCCCCAACCTTAAAGAATAATCTCTCTGAACCTCCTCCAAATCCTTACACAGGTACCATGCATGATGGTCTGATCACGGTGGGCAGGAATTAGTTGCATTGGGGATGTAGTGGGGGAAGCAACAAAACCTCTCTCCCAGGCCTGGCAAAATTGCTGACGCTGCTTATTGATACTGGTATATTTTAAAGACCAGAATATAAGAAATACGAGTCAGAGAGATGGGGATCATTGGGGAAAAACAACAGAGGATGGAAACCTGCCTTGCTGTTCTCTATTGGTCTGGAAGGGATCAGTGACCGCTCTAGGCTAAGCCAGTCAGAGTAAGGGGCAAGGGGACTTAGCCTGTCCACCTCCCCACCATCAGTTCTCTTTTACAATGCTGGATAGCTTTGTGGCTCTTTATTATTATCATCCTTTATGGTCATAATTGTTCAGTACCCCAGGGCCTTTCACCTAAATCACTGGCAGAGGTGACTCTGGTCAAATGATCAAAAGTCCCTCAGCTTGAGTGGTACATGTACAAGGAGCCTCTCCCTCTGTGCACCTTGTGTACCATTTACAAACAGCATTCCCTGTACTTAGGGTGATGAAGGGACTGCTGCCCTCCTACAAGTGGGGCTCCTGCCTCATCACAAAGAGGAGGACATGAGACTTGGGAGAGCAGTCTGCACTATGCAGTGTTCCCTCTGTACACTGGACTGTATGAGACAGTTGTCCCATCTGAGCTCCCACTGGAGTCAGTCTCATCTCAGATCATGGGCTGGCAGGCACAAATTGGCACTTACAACATCTGGGTAGGGTAACAGTATCCATTTACAATGTGCCAGATTGTGTCAGGCATTGAACAATTTCAAGTTAAAGAGTGCATGACTCCAGATCTCCCTAGCAGAAGATACTTGGATAGCTGGGTGATACCATCCCTTTATTTCTCTAGTTCTGACACATCAGCATGTACTAGGGACACATTCTTTGTCTCATACTGTAGGTGGGAGAACTGCCCTCACACAGTCTGCTCATTCTGATGCTGTCAATATAGTCCCTTCTGTTGCACTAAAAGCCAGTACAGGCATGTGCTTTTTCAGGAAAATATGTAGGCCAAGTCATTGGAGCTTTGCAAAATGTTCAAGCCAAGCTGCTCAGGAACTCAGAATAGGCTGTGTTTTAAGTCTGACCTGTGTTAGCAAACTTCAACCTAGGCTCTTAAAAGCCTGGTAAATGTGTACTGAGGTTGTTAACCCATCAGGGAATATGGCAAACTTCCCATGTTCCCCACTCCTGGAACCGCCTGATGAAGATAATTCAGGTGACAAGAGGGCACGGCTAGAGGGGTAGAAATAAATTTCCTGGGGAGAAGTCCTCTTAGACTTAAGTCTATTAAACTTGAACTTCAAAGTGAAGTTCCATGAGGTGATTTGACTTCCAACCTCTGTCAACCAAACTGACAAATTCAGTATGTGAACTCCTTCACAAATGGCTTGCACTGCTCTGACAGGCATGCTCAGTTGAGAACAAGTCATCTTGGTGAAAATATTCTTCCCAGGATGCTGCTGGGATCAGTGAGATCTTCTTTGAAGCACAAACTGAAAGAATAGGCTGCGTCCTGTAAACCTGGCCAAATGGCTAAGGGTTTGTGGCAAAAACAAAAGAATTTTTTTCTTTGTAAGATGGCATTACCTCAACATTATACTCCTTCCTCTGTACCCTTTTTAGAATCTGAATATTTTTGTTACAAACTTGGATCCTAGCATTGGGCACAATCTCAATAAATTCTCTGAAGTTGAATATCTGATCTGTAACCACCTTAGGCTGATGTGACCTACGTAGCTGCATAAAACCCTGCTTTTCCTGAGACCCCAAGGCCACATTTCATCTAGAGTGCAATCACCAGCTCCTTTCTACAGTGCTATGTGATCCCAGCACCAGCAAGTCATGAGCAAGATCAAATTTCTTAATTATCCATACCTGCTTCCTGCAAGGAGGGTTGTAGTTCCATTCCATCTCCTTGCTGCCTTATTCATGCAGGGAAGTCACCAGAACCTATGCAGCCTCACAAACTGGTAGGGAGGAAATAGCATGAATGTGAGAAGGCTACAAGAAGCAACTAGAGGATTTATTATACATAAATTGCAGAAAGCAAAAGAGAGAGAGTGTGTGTGGGTGGGGTGGGGTGGAAATGGAACTTCTTTATCAGTAAAAAGAAAAGGAGTACTTGTGGCACCTTAGAGACTAACCAATTTATTTGAGCATTTATTTGAGCTGTAGCTCACGAAAGCTCATGCTCAAATAAATTGGTTAGTCTCTAAGGTGCCACAAGTACTCCTTTTCTTTTTGCGAATACAGACTAACACGGCTGTTACTCTGAAACCTTTCTTTATCAGTGAGGAGGAGAGAGGGGTCAGAACCCCTGAAAAGTTTGGGGAAGTTCAGATCTGGACCTATAGTTAGTGACTCTTGACCATTTAATATGAAGAGTGGAGCTGGTCAAAAAATAAAAACTTTTTTCTGAAATTTTGGAAGTTTTGATTCTGTACAAAAGTTTCCAACTCAAAACTTCATTTTGATGTGGGAGCTTCCCACTCCTACTTTCCTCTACTGGAAAAAGGGGAAGGGGGAAACAAAAATGTGGGCAAGTTGGAAAGGAAAAATACCTTTAAAAAAGAATCTTTTTCCAGTTGGAAAAATAAGTGGAGGAGGAAGAAGGAGTAGAAAAGGAAGAGTGCAATTTTGCCACCAATACAGCAAAGAATATTTTTTAAAGATACCTTACTTTTGGTTTGAATTTGTTGAGAAATAGGAAATCTGCAAAAACATTGATTTCTTGAAGAGTGTGTTTTTCAACTTTTCACTTTTGGTCAAAACCTTGTGACCATCCTAATCTGAATAATGGTGCCTGGTCTTCTGGGATCTCTTTTGTAAGCAAGTTATCATAAAAAAAAAGTGAGACATGGTGGTGCAGTTAGGGCTTTTCATGCCAATAGCTTTAAAACACATTTATCTGAGGGAATGGGAAGATGAAACTCTTCTGGAAAACTGAAATGCATTGTATTATCAAAAGAATGACAATGCTAAGATGTATGTAATGTATTCCTCCAAACTCGTCACGTTTTCTGTGTCCCACAGCCTGCTGCAGTGACTCTAAGTCTGATGTTCTGTTAATATAAATATTTAAAGCACGTTGCCAACAGAAACAATCTCAGCTAGTCGACAAACAGCAAAATCTAAGAGCAAAGTACTTCCTCAGCTAAAATAGGGGATGATTTAGAAAGAGAAAATTCTTTAACTGCTCAGAGTCGGTGTGGTACAGTAGATACAGCCTTGCACTGGGAATCAGGTGACTTTGGCTCTATTCCTGACTGTTGCTGAACCTCTGTCACTCTGTTCTTCCCTCCCACCATTTGTCAGTCTAGTCTAATTAGATTGTCAGTCTAGTCTAATTAGAGCGTAAACTCTTTATGGCAGGGACTTGCTCTCATGCCTTCGCTTAACACAGTGGGGCCCTAATCTCAGTTGAGGCTGCTAAGGACTATGGTGTAATATGAATAACTCAACTATTATAGGGGAAATTTAATTTCTTACATTACTACAAGGAGTTTCATCCAATTACATGCTACACACTGAAGAGTAGGGTTTATTTTTAACCAAAACTATAATTCGAGGAGTGGCTATTGACTAGAATTCACGTTTCTCTACTATATAAGGTGAAACTGAAGACTTTAGTTAATATGAATCCATTCTGTCAAAGGTTATTACTCTAACACTACTTGTTATGCTTTTTAGTCTGATTCCATTCCACTCAGAGCAACAATGATTAAGGGCCACATCTTCCTCTCCTATCCAAAGAGTAAAGTACATCAGATATACCTAGGGTAAAATTCTCTCTGTTGAAGTCAATGGAAGTTTTGCCATGGACTTCAATAAGCTCTGGTTTTCACCACTCCTCTTGGTGAGTTGCTGCTTCATTCTTGCCTAGGGTTGAAGTGATCATGGATCCGTGAGTAAATATGGTTCCATCCTTTCCTTCTCTCTGGCCTTACTTTTCCTTTGACAGTATGGTGCACATATAGTTGTTGCTAATATGTGCACTCAAGCTGAAGAAGGGAGGGCCTGTGTGAGGGGTGGAAGATATACATAGAAGTTAATATTTCAAGGAGCATCATTAACAGCTACACATACTTCTGCTGGACAAACGGCTAGGTTGCTAGGGAATCAAGTCTCATGGAATGGCTATCCTCAGTGCTGCCCCAGGACCCACCAACTATTTTGTATTCACATGAAGGCGCTTCAATGGGGGTAGGTGATGAGAATGCTGTGAAGTCTTCATTTCCCCTTAACTTTGATTTTCAAGCCATCACAAGCAAATATGGTCAAATGGTTCCTTTCCACTTGCAAATTTAATTGGAGCAGATTGTGCTGTACTTCAAAATAAGTCTATGAAAATTCCTCCAAAAGTACTAAACTCCAATTCAGGCTCACCTAACTCTACTCCTAAAATCCATTGTCTAGTGGAATGCCATTAATTTCAACCACATTTTTTAAGTTGACCTACAAATTAAATAATATGAAAAGACTTTCTTTTGCCACAGCTCTTTGTCCTCTTCAAGTACTATATTTCCCACTACACCCACTGAAAACAATCATGGTTGAAAATGCTAAGGACCATGCCCAGTATGTGATATCAGTATAGGGAGGGTCAGTGTCGATGTGATGTCTAATATGGTAGGGCCTGCTCAACTGAGACTGACTTCATCAAACATGAACAAAAACAACCAAGCCATATTTAATAGGATTACATAGCTCTGACAATAGTTTTATTTGAAGCTGTAGAAGAACACATTCTAAGAGGTAGATTATCCCAGCTATACATCGAACAACTCCTCTTACTGCTAAATAGAAGATACAGTGGTCACTAGTGAAAAGCCAGCAGTTATCCACAGTTACCATACAGCAAGGTCCCAGTCCTACAAAGGGTTATGTAAATGATTAGCTGTAAGCAGGCAAGTTATATTACAGAAAATACAGTTCTGGTCTATTCTAAGGTCTTCAAATAACATGGTACAGAGTGCAATATACAAGCTTAGCTACAGTCTAATAACAGGAAAGTAGTATGGTATTGTAAATACCACTGAATGGTAACTGATAAATATTCCATTGTAATGGCAACCAGAGCACAGTCCTTGCATCTCTAGAGAAAAAAAGAGTATTCAACTGTTTCAGATAGTCTGATTAAAATGTCCCCTGCACCCATAAGACATTTTAGGAAAGAATTTGAAAGTTTCCCAGTTTAAAGTGGTTTTTGAAACAATGAAAGTTTTAGCAGTGTAGGAGAAAAAGATTTTGTTAATATTTTAAAAACTCAGCCAGGGCTGTAAAGCTGGAAAGAAGCCATTTTTCTTCTATTGCAGTCTTGCCCTGGCTTCGTTATGGCTCTAAAAGCTACATAATTGCCTTTTCTGCTTGTGATAAAATGTGATTTTTTTTCATAAACTCATTAATCAGGAGCATTACTAAGTTCCTGATTAAGCAGTTTATGAACAAAATTAAGTATTTATCAAGGAAGAGAAAAGATTTACATACCATTTAACATTGTGGTTGTTCCAGGGTTGTAAAAACTGCAGATAAGTCATTTTCCTCCTGATGCAATCCTGAAAAATTCATTCTTCATTCCTGAAGATCCTGTTCTCTCTCACCCAGCTCCTAGCATATAGCCCATTAAACCTGAGCCACTGTGAATGCAACAGTGGGAAGGGGGATATTTTCAAAGCCTTGTTGGGGCTTTAACTGCATGACTTCCATTAATGCCAGTAGACGAAAACTGTTCTACTATTTGATGAGAACTAAGGGCTTTGACTCTGTGTACATTGAATTTACAACCACAGCTGGAGTAAGGTATTCAGGACCCTTTGCTGGAGCCCTCCTGGTACTGTGGCAGGCCCCTCTTGGTGGTAACAGGAGTCATTTGCACAAAAGCTCCCTCTTGGGTTGGTGGTAGTCCTGCCATTGGTCCCAGATGGATTGGCACCTTGCTCCTTTCTGGCTTACTGGTCCAGTCTCCAGGAAGGGAGTCCTAGCCTGTTGGGATCCCTTTCCTTCCCAGACCACCAGCCTCCTGTCTTTGGGTTGGCTAGAGTCTAGTATGGAAGGATGGAGACCTCAGCTTCACCTCTTGCCCTATTAGAGGACTTTGTGTATGGAAGAATTTTGCCCTTACCCTCACCCCCTACCCCCCCAAGACCACAGCTTCACAGTTCACCTAGTGCTTGAACAGCAGGCTCAGAATGGCAGCTCCTCCTGCTGCGTGTCCCTCACCCCCACAGACCTCTCCTGGAGTGGCACCAGAATCTCCTAGACACACAAAATCCTCTGCTGGAGCAGTAGCAAGACTCTCACCAACACTTCCCCACATGTGCTACACAGAACCCTCTGCTGAGACATTGAACAATACAGATATTAGCACTAAACAAGTGTTCTTCATCCTCAGTCATTAACTAGGTAAGCTTCACAATCCCCCTGTGAGGTACGTAAGTGGGTAAACATAATTTATTCCTATTTGACAGACAGGGAAACTGACCACGGGAAATTCAGTGACTTGCTAAAGAAGGGAGTCAGCACGAGAGCTGGAATTATAACTCCAGAGTCTCTGGCTAGTAGCCCAAGGCTCTGTCCAAGCCTGTATCTATAACACGAATGGTTAGATTCTTTGCTGCATCCAGAGCAAGGGGGTCTGTCAGGTCATTAGTTATGACTCCCTAATTCTCAGCCCCAGCTACAGGCTACTGTAACTTGCACCAGCTGGTTGTAGTTCATCCATGACTGTATGCCATCTGGGGATAGCTGAACTGCAGTGTGCTCTGGATACTCCACCTCTCTACCCTTGATTCACGCTGGGGACAAAGACACAGAAGCCAGCAATGCCAGCTTTGTCTCCACTGGAGATTCCTCTACTGTGCCAGGGGAATCCCCAGTAGGGAACTTGTGCCTGGTTTCCTCTCCCCTTGCAGTGCCTGAGCAACTTGACACAATAGGTGCAGAGGCTCCAGGGCAACAATGAGTCAAGCCCTGATTCAGGCTGGGGCCATTCCTACTTCTGCATCATCATCAATAATAAAAGTATTATGGTACAAACTCTGCCCTCAGTGAGACTTGGGTGGCCCCATTGTCTTCAGTGACTTGCAGAGGTGTAAGTAGAGTGACCAGATAGCAAGTGTGAAAAATCGGGACAGGGAGTGGGGGTGGGAGGGGGGAAGAGAATAGGCGCCCATATAAGACAGACAAAGCCCCAAATATTAGGACTGTCCCTATAAAATTGGGACATCTGGTCACCCTAGTTGTGTAAGTAATTGGAAGTTATCAAATAATCCCACTGATATACAAGAAGGAATGGACTCCATTTCACTGTGTCTCAGCTCCACTGGTTCTGCAGGGCTAAAGGGAGTAAAACAGTATAAACATATATTGTTGTTAAAGTGAGCAGATACGTCCCTGAATACACAGATGGAGCAAATCTGTTTAGTAAGATAGTGACATTTCTCCACAGTTATTTAAACACTCGAACTACAAATAATAGCCTACTGTTTGTAAATAAAATGGATGGGTTGCACTGAGCTCACAAGCATTCTCATGAAAGATTTTTCTCAAAAGGTTTATTTTCTAGGCTAGGTAGACTGAAACAGGAGAGGTTGTTGCACTGAATCTCAAAGCAAATACAAGACTAAATAAGGCAAAAAGAGTCCTATGGCACCTTATAGACTAACAGATGTATGGGAGCATAAGCTTTCGTGGGTGAATACCCACTTTGTCGGATGCATTCACTCACGAAAGCTTATGCTCCAATACGTCTGTTAGTCTATAGGTGCCACAGGACTCTTTGTCGCTTTTACAGATCCAGACTAACATGGCTACCCCTCTGATATTTGACAAGACTAAATGTAGCCTTTAGGAAGACAGACACAGAAGTTTGTGCATCCCATCAGATTCAATAGTTTATGATATAAAACTGCAAACAGCTTTAGAACTACTTGCCTCACTGCCTACAGAATCTGCCAAGAAGCCAGATGCCACTGATAGAACAATGTAATAACTTCAACAGCCTGGCATGTTTGTCCTCTACTAAATAGCAGGATCCAAATAGTTACACACTTTCCTGCAAACTCTCTGGGTCCTATTAATTGTATTTTAATCCTGTCGTGTATTTTATTTGCACTCCTTTGTATGGTGATTTACGTTTGTCACACATCTGTCCAACGAATTTGAGAAGAATAGTTGGACAAAAGGATTTTTCTTGAGAATAAACAGTTCCTGGTGTGTTGCATAGTGAAACCATGGAATAATACAGTATATCTTACTTTTGGAACCCAATGAATTTTGTTCCAGCGTGGTTTGGGAAATCAGAAAAAAATCTTCAAATAATAAAATTGTTTGGCTGTATGCTATGACAGAAATACCCCAGGGAGATATTTTGGCTTGAGAGATTTTATATTTTTGAAATGAAAGCATGAGGAATGCAAATCACTGTTTTCTGACTACTCCATTTGCCTTTAGGAGGAGATATAGCTCTTTAGGATCCCAGTGCTGAAATAACTTTTTGTAATTTACAGGTATTCTCTCTTTTGTTGAACTGACAATGCCACTGTTCTGCAGGCAACATATGGTAGAAAATGATGTTTTGAATGGTAATAGTTAAAGAGCTGCTATATCATCTCATGGAAAAGTATGAAAAACGTTTGTGTCTTGGAAGAAAATAATGCTTATACTGTCTGTCCTATTTTCTCACCTGAAGTCATTATCTTCCATTTTTGACTACATAATCACTTCCATGGCAATGAATCACAATGCCATGAGCAAATGAAATCTCAGGAAAAAAAGATTCCTTGTACATGCAAATATTCTTAGTAATAAAGACCAAAGCAAGAGAATTAGAGAAAGGATATTATATTCCATGTAAATAAAATGGTTTAGAGAGAGAAACTTTTCAACAAGATTTCCATTATTTCTAGCAGATGTATCTATCCATCTCAGGTGCTGATAGTAGTTTAGAAATACCTTTTACCACAGTAACTGATCACCGCACAATCTTTATATTTATTCCCACAACTTCCCTGTAAGGGAGGGAATTACTGTTATTCCCTTTTACGGAGGGGAACTGAGACACAAAGAAGCTAAGGTCACACAGCCTGTGGAATAGCAAGGAATTAAATGCAGGTATCTCAAGCCTTAGGCTAGTGCTCTTGTCATAAATATGAAGGGAAGGGTAACCACCTTTTTGTATACCGTGTTATAAAATCCCTCCTGGCCAGAGGCAAAGTCCTTTCACCTGTAAAGGGTTAAGAAGCTCAGGTAACCTGACTGGCACCTGACCCAAAATGACCAATGAGGGGACAAGATACTTTCAAATCTGGAGAGGGGGAAAAGGCTTTTGTCTGTGTGTGTGTGATACCTTTGCCGGGAACAGATCAAGGATGCAAGCCCTCCAACTCCTGTAAAGTTAGTAAGTAATCTAGCTAGGAAATGCGTTAGGTTTTCTTTGTTTTGGCTTGTGAAATTCGCTGTGCTGGAGGAAATTTGTATTCCTGTTTTTGTGTCTTTTTGTAACTTAGAGAATTGCTCTAGGCAAAACCTTATGTTTTGAATCTGACTGCCTGTAAGATTATCTTCCATTCTGATCTTACAGAGTTGTTCTCTTATCTTGTTTTGTTCTTCTAATAAAGTTCTGTTTAAGAATCTGATTGGGTTTTTTGGGTCTTAAAAATCCAAGGCTGGTCTGTGCTCATCTTGTTTATTCTCAAGCCTCCCCAGGAAAGGGGGTGTAAGGACTTGGGGGGATATTTTGGGGAAATAGGAACAACAAGTGGTCCTTTCCCTGTTCTTTGTCTAAAATCACTTGGTGGTGGCAGCATACTGTTCAAGGACAAGGCAAAATTTGTGCCTTGGGAAAGTTTTTAACCTAAGCTGGTAAAAATAAGCTTAGGGGGTTTTTCATATGGGTCCCCCCATCTGTACCCTAGAGTTCAGTGTGGGGAGGGAACCCTGACAGCTCTAACCACTAAACTAAATTTCCTCTCTAAAATTGTAGATTAGATTAACTATGCAGCAGAGCATAGGACGCCAGTGCAGATACTGCTATATCCATGGACTGCAAAAATTTCCATACCTATTGCATACCCAATGGGAGGTAATGGGGGGGGTGGGGTGAAGTACATGCCCACAGACCCATTAACCATGTCCTTGACACCCACTACACGTTGTGGACTGTGACACTGTGGAGCACTGCTCTGTAGTGCACATGGCAGTGCAGAATACCCCCTCCAGTCTTTGTGGCCTTTTCCCCTCTTGTGTGCAACCACAGAGGTATTGCTGTTGATGGGACTTTTATACTTGTGCAAAAGAAATTCAAAGTGCAAGACTGGCACTTAAGAGTATTTTTCCCCCCATTAGTTTGATTTTTCCTTGGGAAAGGATGGGCAACTAGTGTTAAGGACTTGAAGCAAACAGTGAATTACGACACTAACCACTCATTCAAGAACAGCAATAGATTCTTAGAGTTTCAGGCCAGAAGGGACAATTAGATCTAGTCTGGCCTCCTGTATACCACAGGACCTTATATCCCATTAGGTCTGTATTGAGCTCAACAACTGGTGTCTGACTACAGCATATCTTCCAGGAACGCAAACAGTCTCAATCTGAAGACATCAAGAGATGGAGAATCTGCCATTTCCTTTGGTAGTTTGTTCCTAGGGCTAATTCCCTCAATGTTAAAACTCTGTGCCTTATTTCTGATTTGAATTTGTCTGGCATCAGCTTCCAGCCAGTGTCCTTGTTATGCCTTTTTCTGCTAGTTTAAAGAGTCCTTTAGTAATTGTTATCTTCTCTCTCAGAAGGTACTTACACACTAATCAAGTCCCCTCTCACCCTTCTTTTTGATAAACTAATCAGATTGAGTTCTTTAGCTCTCTCTCGCTGGAAGGCATTTTCTGCAGCCCTTGAATCACTTGTGGCTCTTCTGCACCCTCTCCAATCTTTCAACATCCTTTTTAAAAAAATGGACACGAGAAGAGATGCAGTATTCTAGTATCAGTCTCACTAGTGCCATATACAAGGTAAAACCACCTCCTTACTCCTATTCCTACTCACTGCTCCTTATACATCCAAGGATCACATTACCCCTGTTTACCTCACTATCACATTGGGAGCTCATGTTCAGAATAGGGACTAAAAGTCTTTCCTTCATATCCCAAAATACATCAAGTATGACTTGAGCTAAAGAAGATCATCTCCGTTAATTGGTGGGAGCGGTTATATCCTTTATGTGGGACAGGCATTAGAGGGCATTACACACATCATTGCTTCCTCATATCAAAGACTGATGTAGCTGGTAATGCACTAAATGAAGGTACTGAGTTCTAATATGCAGGAAATCCATGGGCTGCTGAACCCTGGAGTCCAAGACATACTGTGCTCTTTGAGATGCACCAATATTTTCTTAGTGCCAGCAATATGCTTGATATTGTAAAGTAGACGGATTTGAAGTTGGTCCCTGTAATGTTTCACAGCATCCATGCAGATAAGTTAGATAAACATAAAATATTCTCGCTGGAAAGCTGAAATGTAACACTACTTTTCTGGTTAGAATTCAGAATGATAACCCATAAGAACCTAAAAACCAAGAGAGAAAAAGCAGGCTGCTCCCTAAAACAGAGAGGCACAATTCACTCCACCTGACTTTATTCTGTCTGGCTGCAGAACTGACTGATCACACATTTCCCTACAGAGACCCCAGATTGCAAGCAGGACCAGGAAAAATCCTTAGAATCTAAAATGATGGTTCACAATCTTAACAGTTTTCAGTACACCACCGTCCCCCTGTCATGAAGGGTTTACAATCTAAAAGTTAGACACAGAAGACAGGACACACCTGTAAATCCAGAAGAGTGGGTGTGTAAAATGTAAATTTAGTCAGGTGTTTGGTTACAGAATCACTTTGAGAGATTCACAGAAGAAGTGGGGATTTAATTAGGGAGATGATGAGATGGTTCTGGTTTGGTGAACTGGGATACACAGGGTATTTCATGCATAGCGAGGCCACAGAAAAATGAGTGAGAAGGAAATGAACAAGGGATTGAGAATAGCATCACTGGTAGAGCCAAGAGGTTGATTGTGGAGACACAATAGGAGGTTGAAGTCCAACATGTAGGTGAGGAAGAATTGCAAAAAGATTTAAAGGTAAAACTATGAAGTTAAAACTTTATTGTATTGCACAGGAGTGTGAATGCAGTGGAGTGTTTCATTTCCATTCAACAAGTGGACACATTTCTGAAGTACCTGCACCAGAGGACTTTGCAGCTCTCTGCATGTCTTGGTGTTTGCATAAATAGTCAGGCATGGCCAGTGGCTACAGACACTGTATCCACATGATCCAGACCTCCCCTGAGAAAACAGCACAGCATGTCTCCACCTTTCCCTCCATACTAGCCTGGTCACAGGCATATTATAGAAGCATCTTTGGCCCTGGAATATATGTTCTAGCTGAGAATTGTTTCTCCAGTCCTGCTGTGTTTCTGTGTTCCAGAGCAGTTTCAAGTGAACGACACCCCTTACTTGGGCTTCGCTTTCTTATTCAATATATGGATTTTGGGGCATGATATAGTTTGTAAATGCTATGCAATCCACAGCATCTGTGAAACCACTATACCTGGAGCCCAACTCCTTTCACACAGCTAACTCCATTCTCTGCAGTTCCTTTGCTGTCTTTCTTCATGAGGAAAAGCATGCATATTTAAGGAATTTTTTAAAATGACCAGTAATCCCACAGGAGCTGTGAATCAGGAACCATATTGTCCCTGTTACCAGGGTCTGCATTCTTTATACTCCAATGGGTGCCTAATTCTCAATCCTCTGATAATTCGCAAGATAATTTTTCATACAGTTCTTTTATATAAAAGAAACTGGAGCTAGAAGACCTGCCTCTGTATTTTTACATAGATTTGAAGACTATTCATAAATCAAGGCACACAATTTTCAAGACAAATAAACTGCCAATAACCAGAGGGGGAAAAAAAATCACTGCATCTTTTAAAGAAAACTAGTGGAGCAGTTACCAAGCTATAAACAAAAAGACTAAAATATAACAGGTTCCTAACCAAAGCATATTTCAAAAATACTAAATCCAATTTTCAGCCACCCAATCTATCATTCAAATTGTATATAGGAAAAGAATCAAGTCCTGGTCTTGAAGAGCATGCAAGGTGAGTGTTTCAAAGAATAAATCCCAAAAGATTAATCTCTGAAACGTTCATTGCCTATTTCCACCACTCATTGGCTCTGGAACATTTTCAATACCCCTTCATTTATAAGAAGTTCATGAGATTAATGGATGTTTTCACTAGTGAAAACTGTTTATGAATGGGTCAATTTTTAGCCTTGATTCTTACACAGGATCATAGAAGTTAAGATGGAAAAGAGCTACCTGATCATTGTCTATCCTTGTCAAATCCTTTTTATTTATTCTTAAGGCCACTGACACATAAATAAGCCTTTATATGTCATTTCATTAGATATGCCACATTTTGCATTAGTTAATATTTGTGCTGTGCTTTGTACCTGCAAAGCACTATAAATGTAAAGTGATAAGTATTCTATGCCCAATTTAATTGGTTTTAAATATTCAAATCTGGATGAAATATCTCTGCTCTGTTTCACACTGAGCAGAGTTTCCACTAAGAAAACTCTAAAGAGGGTTGTGATTATAAAGTGTGAATATGATTTCCATACAGGAAATTTGGGCTCTTTCATACAGTGTGGCAGAAATTGTCAGAGATGCACATCCTAATGTGCTTGCTCTTTTTTGCTCGTGTCCGTCTGCAGACATCCTGCTGCATGTGATCAAGATGGGGTTGCACAACTGGTATAGGTATGAGTTCTTCACTAAACAGTGAAGCGCCTGGGATTTGGGGAGAGAGTCATTGAAGAAAATAGAGCTGCCTCCTCAGCATGCTGCCCCCCCGCCTCACAATCCCATGTGATTAGGGAGATCAGTGTCAGCTGTCCTCTGCTAGATTTCTCCCCCATATCTATAGGGGGAACACCAACAAATTAGTGCAGACAGTCAGAGGCATCTGGGCTGTCTAGGGACCCCAGGGTACAGGACAAAGGGCCTCCAGGAAATTGTCCCTTGCTTCAGCAGATCTACTGAATTGATCTGCTCTTTTAGGGGAATGGAAAAATTACAGGGATCTCCATCTGTAGATTTTTATAATTAGTTATTAGTAGATAAAGAGCCAGTAGATGACAATCAAGAATATGTTCCTGGGTTTTGCTGGACCAATAAAACTTGTGCATTACTAATGGCTGCCTCTGGCTGCCATTTACATCAGCTCTTAACAGAGCAGAGTGTTTAAGGACAGGAGAATGGGGCCTTCAGTTTTTACTTAGTCCTTTATGTAAAACATCCACTAGCCAGGAGTAAGGACCTTAGGAAAATATTGTCAGTATAGGACAGTGTTCAGGATGTGTAGTTTGAAAATGAGGGTGAATGTGAGGGTGGAAGAGGAGCAGGCCTACCGAGAGCACTTCCAGGCCCTCAGGCAGTACAATCAATGGCTCCCCTAGAAAGGGATGGCTGAGGTTTACTACACTACTTTTTATCCTGTTGCTAACACATTACAACCCACTATGTGCAAGTTGTGGCATTGCTTGATCTAGTTAACTTTCTTCCACTCACAGCACCAGTATTAAACAAATTGTGAGCCTAAATAAAAAAGGAGAATTTGTTATTTTGAATTATATATTTAAATTTAATAAATACATTATGGAATGAAATTAATATATAAAACACATTTAAAGAAGCACAAAGAAAGAAAACACCTAAAGTATCAGGTAGGCTAATTAAACACCTAATCATGATTCATGTGTAATCTAAAGACAAGGGAAAAACTGATATACAAGATGTGACTGAATATGACCAACAAAGTTAAAATATTCAATACAATACTTGCACTGCTGGTGCTGTGGGACATCAACAGCCAGAGAGACGAGGAGATGGCAGGCATGGTGAGCTACATCTATTGGGAGATCTGAGGAGATGGCCAGGGGCGAAAGCAGAGGGAAATCCTGTGCCTCATTCCCTGACTGAGAGGTGGAGGTAGCTCCTCATCCTGCCCTCGTGATAGCAGCTCATCGGCCAGTGCTAGCAGCAGCGAAGGGGGGCTAGCCCCAGCTGCCTCTCGGCAAATCTAGGGCAGCTGAACTTGCTGGCTTGTGTTTGATGAGGAGCTGAAAGAAAATCTGGTAGTGCAGAGGGAGCATGTTCCTCTTTAGAGTCTCCTTGTCCTCAGCCCTGTAGCTGGAGAGCCAGCACTGCAGGCCCAGCAGCTCCCGTACAGCTAGAAGAGGCAAGCTTCATGGTCCGCAGGCTGCTGTGGCTGATGCTCTGCCAGACCAGCAGGCTGTAGCAGTGCCGGGCAAACTGTTACTGTCACAGTGATGGTTGGTGTTCTGTACACAGCAGCAGCCCAAGGAAACTGGATTTTTAAAAAATCTCTATCCCATCCACCCAGCCCCTTTTAAATCACCGGGCCTCTGGGCATTTGCCTGAAGAGGAGTAAACATCCATTGCAGTTATTCAGGGTGTATTCTCACCTGGACAACATTAGAATAAAGTATCTGACTGTTGCTGCAAATGGTTTTTATGCACTCTAGGAATAAAAACCATCTGTCAGGTCTGATTCAACAATACCATAAAGGGGCTGAAATTGTTAAGAAACAGGGAAGTTACCCCTGTTGTCTTGCCAAACAAAGAGCAAGTGGCAAAAGACCCCTATGAGCCCTTTTCATCATATAACTGAATTATCATTGAATCATAGAAGATTAGGTTTGGAAGAGACCTCAGGAGGTCATCTAGTCCAACTCCCTACTCAAAGCAGGACCAACCTCAACTAAATCATCCCAGCCAGGGCTTTGTCAAGCCAGGCCTTAAAAACCTCTAAGGATGGAGATTCCACCACCTCCCTAGGTAACCCATTCCAGTGCTTCACCACCCTCCTAGTGAAATATAGTGTTTCTTAATATCCAACCTAGACCTTCCCCACTGCAACTTGAAACCATCGCTCCTTGTTTGGTCATCTGCCACCACTGAGAACAGCCTAGATCCATCCTCTTTGGAACCCCCTTTCAGGTAGTTAAAGGCTACTATCAAATCCTCCCTCACTTTTCTCCTCTACAGACTAAATAATCCCAGTTCCCCCAGCCTCTCCTAATAAATCATGTGCCCCAGCCCCCTAATCATTTTCATTGCCCTCTGCTGGACTCTCTCCAATTTGTGCGCATCCTTTCTGTAGTGGGGAGCCCAAAACTGGACACAATACTCCAGATGTGGCTTCACCAGTGCTTAATAGAGGGGAATAATCACTTCCCTGGATCTGCTGGCAATGATCCTACTTATGCAGCCCAATATGCTGTTAGCCTTCTTGGCAACAAGGGCACACTGCTGACTCATATCCAGCTTCTTGTCCATGGTAATCCCCAGGTCCTTTTCTGCAGAACTGCCACTTAGTCAGTCTGTCCCCAGCCTGTAGCAGTGCATGGGATTCTTCAGTCCTAAGTGCAGGACTCTACACTTGTCTTTGTTGAACCCCAGATTTCTTTTGGCCCGTTCCTCCAATTTGTCTAGGTTACTCTGAACCCTATTCCTACCCTCCAGTGTAGCTACCTCTCCCCCCAGCTTAGTATCATCCACAGGCTTGCTGAGGATGCAATCCATCCTATTATCCAGATCATTTATGAAGATATTGAACAAAACCAGCCCCAGGACTGACCCCTGGGGCACGCTGCTTGATATTGGCTGTCAACTGAACATTGAGTCATTGATCACTATCAATTGAGCCTGATGATCTAGCCAGCTTTCTATCCACCTTATAATCCATTCAGCCAATCCATACTTTAACTTGCTGGCAAGAATACTGTGGGAGACAGTACCAAAAGCTTTGCTAAAGTTAAGGTATGTCATGTCCACCACTTTCCTCATAGAAGGCAATCAGGTTAGTCAGGCATGACTTGCCCTTGGTGAATCCATGTTGACTGTTCCTGATCACCTTCCTCTCCTCCAAGTGCTTCAAAATGGATTCCTTGAGGACCTGCTCCATGATTTTTCTGGGGACTGAGAGGAAGCTGATTGGTCTGTAGTTCCCCAGATTCTCCTTCTTCCCTTTTTTAAAAGGTGGGCACTACATTTGCCTTTTTCCAATTGTGCAGGACCTCCCCCAATCACCCCAAGTTTTCAAAGATAATGGCCAATGACTCTGCAGTCACATCAGCCAACTCCCTCAGCACCCTCTGATGCATTGCATCCGGCCCCTGGACTTGTGTATGTCCAGCTTTTTTAACTAGTTCTTAACCTGTTCTTTCACCACTGAGGGCGACTCACCTCCTCCCCATACCGTGTTGCTTAGTGCAGCAGTCTGGGAGCTGACGTCTGTGAAGACCGAGGAAAAAAAAGCATTGAGTGCTTCAGCTTTTTCAACATCTGTCAGTAGGTTGCGTCCCCCATTCAGTCAAGGGGAATGCATACATTTCCATGATGCATATGGCACAGATGACAGTCAGACCTGAAACTAGATTACATGGACAATTGGTTTATTCTGTTAACACCCTTTGTCCCCCAAGTTTACAATTTCTGGATACTCCCCCCCACATAAGAAACAATAGTATTTTCGCTGCCAAAGGTTTCACTCACTGTGAAATTAAATAATAGTCCCACATTCACTTCTTTACAGATAAAGGCTCCAGCCCTTTCATCCATAAGCCTTGCTAATTTCTTGGAAAGACATTTCTTATTCTGCTTATCATAGGTTCAGTGATAGCCAATGTAAGCACAAAGGAGTCCAAGTTTAAACACACACAAAAATCAAAATAAAGCATTTCCACACACCTCATATGACTTGTCCAAAGAGAGTAAATCTGAATTATTGGGTGTTTCCTCCAGGACTTTATGCTCTCCAGGCTTACAATAAATTCCAAATTGTTCATAGTCCAAATAAATAAAATATTGATTGTGCAGTATTCCCATCATTCTACTTTATTTTAAGGTGAAAGATGCAAGGAGCAGTGCATTAATGTTTAGACTGCAGCATGCAGAACTAGGAGGAGAGAGAATCTGGAACCTTAGGCACCAGAGACAAATATCCCATGATTGGGATTCATAGAATATTCTTGTTCAGGGGTCCTGTTTGGAAGTGATTCAGACTGTGAAATACAAGTGAGATTCCATCTGTGTATGAGGTTACTCCTACCTAGACGAACCCAACAATGTTACCATTTTTAGGTCAACTGATCCCTGACTCTTGAGATTTTTATTAATATAGTAGATTGCCAACATATGCACACATTATTGTTGCCTTGCAAATAGTGGCTTATTTGAAACTTATTACTTTCTTGTGAGCGAAATAATCCTTTGAGGGACTCATCCAAAAGTCATTGACTTTCTATTAACTTCACTGGGTTCTGGATCAGACCCGGGTCTCCAAAGTTCAAAAATTGCACTCCAGCCACCTACAAAATCAAATTTCAACATTTTGCTTTTTACTTGGAAGACAGAAAGACAGTTGAGTGAGGCAAAGACGTGCATCTAACTTGTACTGTATCTCCAATGCTCCAGTTAATTTTAATATAATTTGAATCTTCAGTTGTTTTGCAACTTTGCCTTGATTGTCTTCTGTAATAGCTGTTATAGCCCTAAAGAATTTATGCTGAGCATTAAGAGGTTGTGGCAGAGACCTCAAGCCAGTAAAAGACAGATTTTTGTCTGTGCTAATTTGGCTTTCCTAGAAGTAGTCTCAGAAAGCAGGAAAATGGAAGAAATTAGTAAAATTGCAGTAAGTAAAAAATTTCACTCTCAATCTACATAAGCTACAGAATTCTGATGGACATGCCTTATGACTTTCTTCAGGAACCAGTTTCTCTTTTAAAAAAAAGACAAGAGCCAGTAGTTTAAGTCCCAAGATGGCCTACTTTAAATTTTAAAATAATTTGCTGTGGATTAAAAGAAAGCCACTCCTTAGATATTCAGGACCTGATCCTCCTTTTCCTACTGGGTCTATCTGGAGTAACTCAACTGAAGTAAATGGGGTTACACCAGTGTAAATGGGTGATAAGTGAGAGGAGAATCAGCCTCTACAGAGAGGATATAGAAAAACTTACCACTTTTACCTAAGGCAAATAGATATTATCTCAGTATCTGCAAGATTTCCCTCAGATATCCCTCTTCTGGGAATACAGTGAATACTGCAGATACCGAGGTTAGCTGACTGCAGATGTTAGTTATTTCCAGTTAACAGATCTGAGTATCTAATTTCCAAAAGATACATGGGCAATAAAAGTAATTCATACAGAAGTATTCAATAGGTGGCAGGTAGGTGTGTGAAATGAACTGCATCTTAATGAGAGAAAGAGTAAGGGAGGAAGATGGCCAGTGACAACTGCATTTTCTAATGAGAGGAACAATGATCATGTGGTTGCAGTAAAGTCTTTAAAATTAGGATGTTTAGTTCTTAACCCCAGCTATTCCACAGACACTATGAGGTCTAGGCAACTCATGGAGCTGCTCTGTGTCCTCATTTAAAAATGGGAATAATATGCTGACTTCAAGGAACCATGCTGAAGAGGCCAACCATTATCACACAGCGGTATCCGAGATTACTATGCTTTGGCTCACATTCTCTTCTCCACCTGAGCTCCACTCAGTATATGTGGGGGCCTTTATGTGAGAGGACATCAGGGAGCCAGTTACAGCTCAGAGAGAATCTGGGCTGGTCCCAACCCTGATAGTGTTTAGAGAAGCTGTCAGAAGATACAACACTACTGTGGCATCCTTAGTGGACCCTGTACTAGTGGAGAGCTCCTCCACACCCTTGTGGTCACCCAACAGATCACTTGTGGTGGGGGTACGGAAGATGGCTGGAGCAAAATCTGGATGTGGAATTCTACATCAGAGGAGTTTTCTGTTGGCCATTTTTACCTGTTTTTGGCACCCTTTGCCAAATGAGTGGTGCAAAAAGTCCAGATCTCAGAGAATCTGTGCTTAGAATACTTAGCATTTAGAATAGACGGTAACTGTTGGCAAATATTGATTTTTTTATTAATAGCTTCCACTGTAGCTCAGAGGGGTGTTGTGATACTTAAATCACTGATACTGTAAAACTTTGGAATCCATGGCTAGAAGGTTTTGTCCAAATGTGAAGTAATAGTCTCTTCAAACACTAGGTATTGAGTCCTCACAGTACTCCTTGAGGAAGCAGGTAAACATTACTATCCTCTGGTGTAAGCCCTAGTGAAGTCATTTCCTGATGCTTTCTCACCTGAGGTCAATGAAAATACCCTCATGATGGATCGCACCCATAATGCTTTGCCCACCATTCTCCAGAAATTAGAGAATATTTGACTATAAATATAATTAGAAAGCGTTTTCATTGCTGTTCTTAAAACTTCACTTTAATTTTATAAAATTAAAACATGAACTGTAAGGTCCAACAAATCAACTGTGACTAAACAAACCAATTAGTTAACCACAAACAGAAAATTTAATAATTCAATGTAAATATCACCTGACAAACACAAAAATGCCTACTCAGATAGTAACTTATTCTTGGAGAGAAAGATTCAAATTTGATTTATACTGTATTTCAGTACAAACAAATCCAGAAAAGTTTGCTGTAATGGGGTAGGACTTACCACCGCAGGGCCTCCTGTTGGCGGTGCTGGGAATTAGCTTGCGAGTTGCCAGTGCGCCCTCCTCAGGTGGTGTCTTGCCCATTGTTTCATCTGTCTCCACCTTCAGGATCTGCATCGCTCCCCCCTTCTGGGGGACTGACAGTCCTTAGTCCAACCACTTGCCTCAGTGGCAAACTGCAGTCCCAATTCTAGTCACTTGTTGCAGTAGCAAACTACAGTCCATGAACTGGTCACTCCACTCAGTGGCAAGCAGGGGTGTGGGAAACCTAGGCCCGCCTGCTACTCCTGGTCCCAACCCAGGGACCCTATACTTGGCAGCCACATACCATCCCTCCTCCAACTCTGCTGTCTCCTTCTATGGGCCACTTCCCCACAGCTCTAGCACCTTCTCTGCCCTTGTATCAGACCTCAGCATAGCAGCCATCAGCCTAGAGCTTTCTCCTACTCTACTGACCCTGCCCAGTACTGCTTTATCCATGGTGCTGGCTGTCTCTCTCAACTATCCTAAGGGCAGCCAGTCCTCCTCCCTTAGCCTCTAAGGAGAGATTGTCTCTGTTTTGCTCAGCAGCCCCTTCTTATATGGGCCAGCCTGGCCCTGGTTGGCTGTTCCAATAAAGCTCCTCTGGATTGCCTGGCACTATAAGTCTTTTCCTCATTGGCTGCCTCTCACGCAGTCTCCCAGGATGGCTTTAACTGCTTACCTACCAGTGAGGGGCAACCACCCCATCACAGTTGCCAAGTCTGGCTATGTAAATCCAAATGATCTCAGAAATGTTCATTTTATGTTTTGAAAAATGAGAGAGAAAACAGAAAGAGTTTTCACCCTAATACAGAGGACCAGCACAAGAGCTATTTGCCACTTATATCACAACTGCATCGTATTTTGTGGATTTAAATGAAACTTAATTGGTGCATAGTCTTTGCTGGCCATCTGCACAGGATTGGGTTAGATTTCAGGATATGTACTCCTGCTCTTGCATCTACTGATGTCAGTGATGATACACCCAGTGACTGCAGTAGGAGCTGCAACTGGCAACAGTCCCTCCCAAAATTAGTCATTCCCATCCCTTGGCAGAATGCCTGGGAAATTGCTGTGCTGGTCATGCATGGGTATTTATCCATTCTTCCATGTGTGTGTGTGTGTGTGTGCGTGCAAATTTCTTAATTCTGCCTCTGGGATCTTTGATAGATTTTTTTTTTAATACAAAAAGTAAAGTTGGGACCCAAATTAAAACCTAAGATCCAGACACTCCTGAACTCTGCAGAAATTTAGATCCAGGTCTGAATTTTTCATTTCAGCCTTATCTTTTAAAAAATCTTAACAAGTAACCCAGGGATTGAAATAGTATGCTTAGCAGACCAAGGCAAAGTTTTCTACTAAGTGTCTAAATGCACATAGGTCTCCATGGGTTCAGCTTTTGCTGAAGTGCTGCTAGATATAATTGTGAATACAAATCCACAGTAGGACACCAGCAGGTAAGGAAACTGCAAAATCCTTGAGCAGTTTTTTTTTAATGGAGTATGAACCCAAGAAAACCTTATAGCCTGATTTACTGTCTATGTTTTGCTTTCCCTCTTTGATGTGTCAGAAAATAAAGCAGTGGAAAAAATGAAATGCAGAGAAGGTTATGAATGCAGAAGAGAAAAGAAGCTATCAAATTTAGGTTTTGAGATGAAATAAATGTTTCATCAACAAGGAAAGATGAACAGTATGCTCAAATCATTTGAGTTGGGATTTCCCTGACCTTGCACTGAGTTTCAGTGAAAATGGAGCTGTTCAGAAACGGCATTACGGATTGGTTTCAGTTTGTGACAGGGTCAGGGTGGCCTGCACCTTTAAGGCCAAGGAGGCCTGGGGCTGGCTAGCCCATTTTGATTAGCTGCTCCCTGCCACAGATGGGCAGGGAGAGAGGCTTAAAAGACAGAAAAGATAAATGGGGAGCAGTGTGGGCCAAGTGCTCTTTTGTGAGGGCCAGAGCACCTTTTAGAGGGCTGGCTGAGGGAGAGCACCAGGGGAGGCTCTCCACTGGAAGACCTGAGAGAAAACAGGTGTTGCTGTTTGGTCTCTTTTGGCAAGGGCTTTGGCATTGGGGGTAGAGTCTAGGGCCAGTGGAGGGTTAGGGTTTGCCTGGGACTATTGTGGTCCCCTGGCGCTAAGGGGGAGCAAAGAGGACTTTTCACAGAACTTAGTCAGAGGATTGTAGAAGGCCCCAGGAATCAAGGAGAGGAATGAATGTAGTGTGCCTTGCTACCTGTGAGGAAGAAATATTTACAGGTTTGAATGTAAAGCCTTTAGACATGGATACCCTGCAAGGGATGGGACTAAAGATGATTTAGCTGGAGGGCTAAGTCACTGAAGTGGTCAAGAAGGCATTGGCAGCTGGGTGAAGTTGTAGAAGACCAAAGGGAAATTGAGGCAAAACTGCCTTAAAGCCCTACCCACTATGCTGTGAGGGGATGCTCTGTGACAGTTGAAAAACACAGTTTGTAATAGAGTTAATATATTTACATTGATAAACCAGTAAATACAAAATGATGTAACTAAAGCCTTGGTCCTGCTCCCGTTAAAGTCAATGGCAAAATTCCAATCAACTCCTGTGGTGCAGCCTAAAGGCCCCTACACTAGGAATCCTTCACCAGACCTGTGGAGCTGTAGTGCAGTTGCTTCCTGCAGCCTTAGCACATGGAGGTAACTACTACATCCCTCTGTGTGCTCCCAGTCTGTGAGGAGGAAGGAAGAATGGCCAGTGGATTCACTGGTTTGCACCTGCTTCGTCCTTAGAATTCCCACAAGCAGCAGCATGGAAGGAGTGACTGCGGAGCACAGGGTGAGAATCGCTTGTGTGAGCCACCAGCATCCTGTCTCTCCTGAGTCGTGCAATAGTTCTGCTGCCTTCACAGCTAAGAGATTGGCTTCTCAGGGATGCAAAGAATTTTTTAAGTCCCAGACAAAAGCTACACTAAGACAGAGTTCAGGTTCAGAGTCTGTATGAGTAACGGGGGGTAAAATGCACTGCAAGGATGCTGTAATTAGGCACAAACCATTACAAAGCCAGGAAATTAAGAGTCAAGGTTAAATTTAAAAATTCAGACATGTTATGGTACGGAATGCTCAGTTAGGTCACCCAGACGACCTAAACGCTGACCTTGTAGTTAACCCATGAGGGGAAAATATTTTAAAAAAAATCAAATATGTCTTTAAAAATCAGTTTAGGCTAATGTGGGTCCACAAAGACTAAAGTGCCTTCTTCATAATTGTATGGTTTTTGCATAATCTCATGACAGGAAAGTGTTCAGTTTTCTACAGGAGAAACTTTCAGTTAATACAATGGGGGAAATTACTATAAATTCTATAAAATATGTACTCGCATGTAGTCTGTGCACAAGATTTTAGTGAGTTTTAACTGTATGAGCAGTTTGAAGAATCTGTGATGGGACAGAGTTAAGATTGCCCTGGCTGTTTATTTCTATACCCTTTTCAGCTTATCCTTAACTGCGAATTTTCTGGTTTGTGAGTAATTACTGTCTAAATTACTGATATATAGATTCAGCCATAACTCCATCATACGGTGCATTTTGTGTGTGTAAAATATATGTAATTTTTGTGCAATGAGGTGGCTTTCCCTGTGGGTTTGAGAGCCTCGGGCTAAACCAACCCTGATTCCAAAATGGGCCCCACTGGAGAGTAATCAGGTGATTTCTGTATAAAAGGAGACTGCAGCTAGGTCTGTGGAGACTGCAGGGAGTAAGAAGACTCCTGCAGGGTCCTGAGTCAGTGGAGAAGGAAAGGAAGAGAGTGAGGAAGAAAAGCTTTCCACACAGGAGGGCCTGGAAGAGACCCTGACTAACCAAGGAAGTAACTGGGGGTATGTCTACACAGCAGATAAAAAAAACCTGTGGCTAACCGGGTCAGACTGGGGATTACTCTGCAGGGCTAAAAATTTGCTGCATAGACATTTGGGCTTGGGCTGGAGCCCCAGAACTCAGGCTCCAGCCCAAGTCTGAATGTCTACACAGCAAATTTTCAGTCCCAGCGCCTGAGCCAGCTGACCTGGGATTTTTTTTATCCCCATCTAGACATACCCAGAGGGAAACTTGAAAAAAGAGATAGGAAGAGGCCCAGGGAAAACTGAAGCAGATAGAGATAAAGGAGCAAATCTAGCTGTTTGGTACAGGGCCCTAGGCTGGAACCCAGAGTAGAGGATGGGACTGTGTTCCCCTACCAGCCCAGGGAAGGCAGCAAGGGGGCAGCAGGCTGACTTGAAGACTGGCAGTGAGGAAGAGCCAAGAGAAGGCGGAAGAATTTTTGTTCGGGACACCTGGGATACTAGAAGGGGTGGACTAAAGACAATGGCCTGGCTGGAGGGCTGAGTTACCAGGCAGAGAAACCACCACAGTACCGGCGTGACCATCAGCAGGAGCCGCTAGCCCATTGAGAGAGTTACTATGCATGGCCACAAGAGGACACCTAGCAGTGAGTGGACATGGTTATACTTTGCAATGCCTGGAACTTTTCCTATTCATATTAAATATTTTCCCCTTATTACCTGATTTGCCCATTAATTTGGGATATGCTCATTTATTAGGGTTACTCTTCTGGGGGAGGGGGTTCTGTAATTCTATCAATGTACTGCTTGTGTTCTCGTACAGAGCTCTACTTCTCCCTTCTGCAAGTTCCCTCCCAATGGAGCTATCCTGAAGGATGTAGGTTCCCCAGGGCTGGGTTCCTCCAGTCCCAGAATCAGATGAACACACACACACACACTCTCTCTCTCTTCCCCCCCCCTCCAACCCCGCATCTGAGCAGACTGGGTCCATCAGCACTCCCAAGCTGACCCCTTATATGTCCCTGAACTCAGCAGGCTGGATCAAACTGCACGTTCAAGCTGCCACCATTATATGCCCCTAGACTCCATAGGCTGTGTCGAGCAGCACTTCCAAGCTGCCACCCTCCTATGCCATAAGTTCAGCACGTCTCTATCCCCACTTTCACGTTACAATTGTTCTGGGAGTAACCCACTGGATGAGCAAACCCCACAGGATTTTTGGGTGCTGCAGGAATCTTTAGCTTAGGTAAGAGGAGCATTGCTGTAGAGCAAATAGGGAAGCGAAAAAACACCCACAAGGGGGTGGGAGAGAGAGAGAAGCAACCAGCTTAACCATGAAAGTTATTTATTGCTAGGTAATAACCATGCAAGGAGAGCCAAACAAACAAAACAGTTACAATATTAAAGCTAGCTTTAAGTTGATTACAAAAGTCAGGTTTAAAAAACTATACCTGATCACACAAATCAGGGTTAGAAAGCTATACCTAGAGTAAAAAAAACAAACAAACCAGAGAGAGAGAGTCCATTCTCTCCACCCTGTGAAGCTTGAATGGGTTGGGGTTCCCAGGTGGTGGTGGTAGCTGAGGGTCCAGAGTGCTGGAGACTGGCAGAGCCCCCAGCATGATCAGTCAGGAGAAGAAGAAGTCCCAATGGAACTGATGCTGATTTTGGATCCAGGCATCCGAACACTTACTTGAGTGTGGGTTGGGTTTTTTTTGTAGGGAAACAACAATGGTTCAAGGGAGAACACTAGATTTGTTTATGGGTAAACTGATGGCTCAAGGGAGTATACCAAAGTTGTTTTGTTCAGGCTAGACAATAGGAACTGATCATTCCAGGCTATGGGCGGTGTTCCTTCGAGGGAGCTCACAATGCAATAAGGTAACTTCAGTATTTTGGATACCAATAAAGGATTTATTACTAGAATTGGTCTGATAACTACTGAGCTGGGTGTGTGCAGGTGTGGGTTCATTAACATCTGGAACAGAGATCCCCCATCATGCAGTGTTTCCTGGCTTTTTTGGTCCCAGAGTTCAGTGCGGTTCTTGCCTTGGAATCGCTGTTCTCCATTCTGTATGCTCATGGAGATGCCTCCCTGTCCCATCTTCAGTGCAATTGAGGCTAGGGGAGTTGCCTTAATCCTGTCACCCTTGTCTGGAGGGGTTTAGGTGTGTCTCCTACTGCCTTTTCATTGCTTTTTGTAAGTCTTTCTTTTGATCGGTTTTGGTTCAAGGAGAGGCTGGGGGGTGGTGGGTGTCCTTCGTGAATCAGGGAGGCTGGATACTACACCCTAGTTCCCCAAGAACACAGTTCCCCAAGAACACAAAACTGATGGGTAACACCCTGCCACCCAGTATCATTTGCAAAAGACCAGTGCACATATTAACACAATTCCTGTTGCAATCCAGGGAAGTAAGAAGCAGAGTTTGCATGCAGAGAGATCTGTAATCAAATACAGAAAACAAATTAAATGAAGGACCCTTCTCATTTTGTAGAACAGGTTCATAATTGCGACAGCAGGTAAATCTAAAATTGTCTTATTATTACATTGGTAAATCATTTTTCGCCCTCTGACAGCCTCATTTCTCTTAAAATTGCTAAGGTTACAGGAGTATGCAAAATGTAATCCAAGAGTAATTAAAATTAACTTTTGAGATTTTGAAGCACTGAAGTTGAATGCTAATTCATTGTGGAATGGGTTGGGAGATTAAAAAACCTGCTGGAAAAGTTAAATGTTTTCAATTTTTATATCAACTTGTGCGTGATATAGCCATATATATTGGGTAAAGTTTTCAGAAGTGCCTAAGTGACTTAGGCCCCTATATCCCACCATCAAAAGCTGGGGTAAATGTAGCCTCTTGATTTGATGAGTGCGCTCTACTAAACTGCCGAGGGGGCAACGACCACTTGTAGGATCACCCTCTGCCCTGGCACCGCAACCCTAATTCTGTCTGGTACAGATGGGAGGCCCTGGGGTGGGGTGGGCGCTGAGAATGAGCCCACCCCATACTCATCCCACAGTGGGATAGGAGTCACTGCTATGGGGTGAATGCAGGGTGGGTTCAGTCCCACCTTTCTGCCTGGCCACAGCACCAGGCCAGGGGAAGCATGTGTTTGCTTATTTTTGTACCTTTGGTTTCATGGTTTTGGTGGGTGCAATTGAATACATAAACCCATGCTAAGGCCATCCCTGGTCAAAGCTCTTAAACCCTATTGACTTTTAATGGGACTTAGACCCATAAGTGCCTAAATTGCTTTTGAATATGGGACTTAGGAGCCTAAGTCTATCAGCTGCTTTTGAAAATTTTACCTGTTATTGATAACACAGTTAGGTGTGGTAAAGCATCCCAATGTTGAAGAATTTCAAAGAAGAAGATTTTGAAAAATTAAACATAAAAAGTCACTTTACACTAATTAATACAGGACATCAGGATACCTCTTGCAGTAGAAGGATCCATTTGAGACCAATTCTTCTTCACCATCATGGCAAGCCCCAAAAAAGATGTAGCCTCCTTGAAGCTTGAGTGCCATCCAGCTCAATCTCTAGCTAGGTCCGTAAGATGGTCTGGCTGGATATTTTCCTACCTGGGCAAATTCATTTAATTGTCAATGGTCCTTAATGTCTGTCCCATTTATGAGCAGACATCCAAATGGCAGTCTCCCTCCCCTGAACAAAAGAGGTATGATGCAAGGAGACAGTGAAAGACAACCATAATGGTGTAAGCATCCAGAGATTTCATACAATCAAACTGGAATTCATCAGTTCACATAGATTCCTAAACTGTCACAGTACGTTATTCACTTTTCTTTTCTTTTTTTTCTCTTCCCCCCTCTTTCTGATCATTCTGGTCAGCTTTCAGCATTGCTTGCTGTCTAGACACCAACATGGGGAACAATCAATAGAATGGCCTGAACCACACATGGAAGAGAATGGCAAACCAAAGCAGTGCAGTTCGGAGTCCCACACCACAAACACTTTGATGTGCTTATGCTGCAGGTCTCTCCCCTTGCCGTCATTTTAACATACATTTTTTTTCTTTTCTTTCTCCAGATTTTGTACTGTAGGTTTTTGTTTACAGTTTTAAGGAGAGAATGCTTCACATATTTTCCCCTAACCCACTAATTGACATTTGCCCTGAGCTCTGAGATATGTAGAGAAGGGGTTACTTAACAAAATAATGCCTTGCAATAGGATCTATACAGGTGGACCCTCATGACCACACAGAATCTCAGTCAGTCCTTGCAGAACAGTAAAAGAATTTGCATGCATGGATCAGGTTGCATGACTGGGGGCTAAAGGATATTTTTGAGTGTTGGGAAGGCTAGTTGCCAGCTGACTCAATCCCATCCTCCAAATCTTACTTTAAGATCTACCGCACTGAGGCATCCCGCCTTCCTTTTCATCATTAATTATTCCCTGGCATTTTTGTCTGCCCTGTCTTATTCAGATTGTGAGCTCTTCAGGATAAGAGACACGCTCTTCTGTTTGTCAAATATAAAGTTACAGTACTACATAAATTATTATGAAACATTTACATTAAATGTTGAAAAGAGAATTTTCCATCTTATTTTCTCTTCGATTGAGTACAGCATCCAAAGAGATCCATGCAATGAGATTGCTCTATTGGCTTCACATTCCAATGCTTTTTAATGAAAATGCCTTTAAAAAATAATCATAGAATCATAGGACTGGAAGGGACCTCGAGAGGTCATCTAATCCAGTCTCCCACACTCATGGCAGGACTAAGTATTATCTAGAGCATTCCTGACAGGTGTTTGTCTAACCTGGTCTTAAAAATCTCCAAGGATGGAGATTCCACAACCTCCCTAGGCAATTTATTCCAGTGCTTAACCACCCTGACAGTTGGGAAGTTATTACTAATGTTCAATCTAAACTGCCCTTGCCGCAATTTAAGCCCATTGCTTCTTGTCCTGTCCTCAGAGGTTAATCATTCCAGTGCCTCTTCTTGTTTACTATGGAATGGGGAGAAGATTCTTTATCTTTAAATTAGGCACAGGATTAAATGACTCTGTAAAATATCTGATATTAAGAAATATATGGTATTACTATGTGCCTCATTTGACTTCAGTGTGGTGTTGTCTCTTTGGATGAGACAAAAAGAACTGCAGTGATGAAAATGTGTAGTTCCATCTTGCCCGCAGTGAGAATGTGGTGATAATCAGATTACACTGCTCTCCATCAGGCTGGTTAATTAATTTGCTTAGTGTCTGACTGCAACAGTTTATCCAAAATCTAAAACAAAAGAAGCAAAGTTAACCCTTCTTGTCTTAAAGACACACTTACTAGTGCCACTAGAGTTTTAAGTGTCTGACAGTAGCTCAGTTATAAAGCTGTATTTGTATAATTAAGCAGAAAGGTTGGCAGGACATGTTTGATCTGAAGTTAAATAGAAATGAGAAATTATTATTATTTAGGCCCAGTCCTGCAACTTGTTGTATATGGAAAGACTGATGAGCCTGTGTGGAGCTCAGTGACTTCACTCAGGCTGTGTGTGGACAGAGGGCAGTCTGGCCATACACAACAAATTGCAAGGATTGTGACCTTATTTGTTTATGGTAGCACTCATAGGGTAATTGGCATTTTCCAGACATTGAAGAAGGGACAGTGCCTGCCCTGAGGAGCTCTCATTCTATGCACAGATTTAGTTGGGGCTGATCCTGCTTTGATCAGGGGTTGGACTAGATTACCTTCTGAGGTCTCTTCCAACCCTAATCTTCTATGATTCTATGACAAGTAAACATAGGCTAAGGAAGGACAACAAATAAAGATTTTTCTTTTATACAGGTAGATTAGGAATGTACTGGTTCAGGTGCTTTTTTCTTTTTAAAATCAGTTCCGTAGGCTGCTAATTGATAATGTAACACAGAGTTTTTTATTGTATTTAAAAATATATTTTAAATGGCTGAGTTGAAAATTGGTTGCTTATCCATGGGTAGCTTTGGCCCCAAGCTAGCACAGCATCTAATCATATGCTAACTTTTTATGGACTTGCATGGGACAACTCACAATCTTACATTAAGCCTGTGCTTAAAATGCTGGCTCAGGGCCTTAGTTAGGATAATATAAAATAATCACATCTGTGGACTATATTATGCCATCAGTTTCCCAGCAGAACTCCCCCTGATTGTAAAGGGCAGTTCTGCAGGAAAAATGATGGCACCTTATAGTCCTGTGTTACTATAACAGCTCAATACCTCTGATTGTCACTGACTAAGTAACATGCATATTTGAAATTGTCTAAATACATATTTACATGTGTTCTTGTTGTTCTTCTTTGAAGTTGTTCTTCACTTTGCTTAATGAGTGGCATGTTCTGACTTGTAATCAGAAACAAGATAGCATTTATTTTTTACTGAAAAGGGGTCTGTCTAAGGGAGAGTAATCGTACTGCCGGGCAAGACCCACTGGAGATGCCGTAAATTGGTATTTCCAATGTAATAAACTTCAAATCAATTCACTTTTTTAGACAGGGAAGCTGATTTGATCCTCAGCCCTTTCCTCAAACCAGACTAAACTGGAACCTTTTCCAAAGGTGATAAGCTAAGAACCACTCTGTAACTTCCCAACAAGCCCTCTGACCACCTTTTCCCTTTTGATGAATCCATTACAGGGCCCAGTAGATTTCTGTTGCTCTAACTGAATACTGGGTAATTTCTACTTTCAAATCTCAGAAGCTCTGGGGCTCCCTCATAAGTGGGTGTAATGTAGTTTGAAACACTGATATGAACTCAAACAATGAAATATAGGCACCCTAATATAGTTAAATGAGGAGTCTGCAACTTTATTTAAACCTATTACCCAGTTGGTGTAACCACTTCATGCTACCTGGCAGGGTTGTGCCAGTGCAGATCTCAGCTGCTACCAATAGCCTCAGTGGACTATAAATCTGAGGGTGAGTGTGAAGGTCAGGTGCCCTCGAAATCCCATGAACCTTGACTGTAGGCCAGAGTCCTGAGCTACTCCTCTCCTTCATGCTGGGGGTAGGAGAGAGGAGGGGGGACACAAGCTATGCAAAATACAGAGGCATAACCCCTCACTATGCACTGCTATGTCCAGGACCAATGCCCAAACAGCCCACTGGGTTACAGGGACCTCAAATCAGACCCTTTCTAGCCCCCCAGCCACCCTGAACTTGCCAAAAGTGTGACATTTGTAACCCAAACTCCACAAACCTGACCCCCTGGATGCCAGATGGAAGGTGAAAAATCCCACACAGCCGTTTGACAGTTTTGACATGTGGGGGAAATCCCTTGCAGACCCGCAAACTGACAATCAGCCAAACCCCTGCATTACCAGGAATCCATCAACTAGATTAAGGGTGGGACTAAAATAGGGAGCTCCTCCCAATGGTTAACTCGGTTCGACTATACTGCCAACTGTCTGGGGTTTTGTGGGACTGTCCTGCTTTGATTCCCCAAGTCCCTTGTCCTGATTGAAGGGCAGTTTGCCCTGGGTCCCCTGTTTGAGAGGGCCCCCAAACTAAGTGATGGTATGACCTAGTGTATGGGTTCTCAGCCTCCATCTACAGAGGGACAGATGGGCCAAACCTGAGTGGTGCTGCATTCCACTTTAGCCATTTGAAATGTTGGAAGGTATGGCTTAGGCAGCAAATGGTGTCAACTTCCAAATGGAAGCCAGTCACCTGGCCCCAGCACCCTCCCCCGGCAAAGGGAGCAGCCATGGGTAGGACAGGCCTTGGAGATCAGGGCTAGCTATAGCATGTGGCCCCACAGCATGAGGAAGGAAGGAGGAGTGGGAAGGGAGAAGAGAGAAGCCCCTTACACACACTGAAGGCAGGGGTGAAGGAAAGAGGAAGGGGCGCATGGATCACCGCCTTAGCTGCTCCCAGTTGAAATTCCCTCCCTCCTCCACACTCAGACTCCAAAGGTGAGTCTACTGCACCCCGCCCCATCAAAGCTGCACCCCAGCTGGTGGGGTGAGCGTTGCCCTGTATGTTGGAAAAGTGACTAACCGTGGGGCACAAGGCTCAAAGACAGATTAAATTAAAGGCACAATGGTTAAAGTCAGTTATGTTCTATTATACCCTTTAATAATCTTTTCCCCCACCCCCAAAATGTGCCATTCCAATACATCCTATTGTGTCCATAATCTGCATATTTAAAATTTTTAGTACACATTAACATGCTAGATAGGAACAGCTCAGAAAAAGAGGGTCTGTTAAGTTAAATCTGTTTTTATACATATGAGGTGATCAGCCTAGCCAAGTTGTGCATGTACGATTAGGGTTTCATGCTCCAGTCATTCAGCTCCAGTCCAGGACTTTGAAGTTTGATATCCTGTCCGACCACTTGATTTTACAGATGAGACGCAGACAGCACATCTGGAAACACTGTAGTTGTTTCTGGGACCTGCGATAGCGTGTCCATGTTTCACAGCTGTAGAATAGAGTGCTTGACACAATTGCACAATAGACACTAATCTTGATGTGAAGCCGAATGCCTGTCACATTCCACAGGTAATGAGAAAGTCGACCATCGCAGAACTGGCTTTAGAAATGCCCTGCATAATTTCATTGTCGATCGTGGCATTGTTAGATAAAGTGCTGCTAAGATAGCAACATTTTTCTACCACACTGAGCAGTATGTCATCAGTTGTGATTTTGGGGGCAGAATACAATTTTCCTGGAACAGGCTGATCAGGCACTTTGGTTTCCTTGGGGCCGATAGTCCAAATTTCTTTGCTGATCTAGAAAAGCAGTCGATAAGATGCTGCATGTTTTTGGTGGTATGTGCTATGACTTCACAGCCAACTGCAAAGAGGAACTCCCTCACGAGCAAGTCAATGTCTTTAGTGCGAGCACGGAGATGCTGGAAATTGAAGACGTTGCCATCTGTGCAGAATTGGGTGTAAATACGCCGGCTGTAGTCTTTGAAAGAATCTAGCACCAAAGAGAATGGTAAGTAGTATCGGTACGAGCACAAAGCCCTGCTTAAAGCCCTTAATGACAAAAAAAGCTATGTTAAAGCACCATTTTTCAGCACAGTAGCCAGCATGCTGTTGTGGCACAACTACATGATGGTGATGAGTTTTTACAGGCACTCAACTTTGTGCACGATCCACCAGAGACCCTTGTGACTAGCAGTGTCAAAGGCCTTTGGTCACAAATGCTACAAATGCCATGTAGCAATTACGGTTTGGTTCCTGGCACTTGTCCTGCGTTTGGTGAGCAGCAAAAATCATATCCACTGTTCTGCACTCTCTAATAATGGCTATTTGGCGCCATTACAGTCTTTGGTAAATAAAATCTCGATTAAAAAAAGATCTATAATATTTCATGTAATTACATGATATACTCTAATTAGTCTTGACTTCAAAGCCTTTAAAATTAATCATGGAAATATACTTCTATGTTTATTATTTGTATTGGGGTAATACCTAGAGGCCCCAGTCCATTGTGCTAGGCACTGTACAAACATAGAACAGACATCCCTGTTCTGAATAGCTTACAGTGTAATTGCAAATTCTTTCAATGAATATTTTACAAATAGTTTATATAGATCTTCTCAAGTGAGGTCATTATTAGAGCTATTAGTATAAATGGGGTTTCAGTTTGCTGGCTAAGCTGAAGAAAAAACAGGTTTTTAAAAATTTTTCAGCAAACCAAAAAGTTGGGGGAAAAAACCCCTCAGGTTGTCCAAAATGTTGTGTTTGAATTTTTTAATTAAAAAATAAAATAAAATTGAAGCAAAATTCAAAACAATTTGATTTTAAATAGAAAAACTGAAATGTCTTTAAATTGTTGAAATGATTGGCTTTTAATTTTTTTTTATTGTAACAATTCAGTGAATTTGGCCCAAATTTGCAAAAGGTTTTGCTTGACCCAAATCTGTATTTTATGGCCAAAAAAAGAAGGTTTCATCTGAAAATTTCCCCCCAGCTCTAGGCATTATAGCTCTGAATGAACATTCGCGATCTAAAAATTAAAGAAACTTAAAAATTGAGTCAATTTGGGAGAATATAAGTTTTCTTATACTAGATCACACTACTGGTGTCTTCCCTCAACTTCATATATTCCTCCAGAGGGAACTGCTGGATTCTGAGTGCTTTTGAAATATTGGCCTTAAATGTTGGTGCTGAACAATGGAAAATCTGGCCCAAGCCTTCTAACAGCTGCAATTTTACAGAGAGATGATGAGTGCTTCTCTACCAGCAAGGAATTTGCATACCCCATTTTAAACTTAATCAAACACCGTATTTATTTTCAGTCAGTGTCACATGTTAGATGTTATTTTCATCAGAAGAAACTTAAAAAAACAACCTGAAAGATTAAAAACCTCTGTCTCTTGAAAATAATAATCCAGTACATTTTAACAGATTGCTTCAACAGATGGAAATGTGATGTTCAGTAGAGTAAATTACACTAACATGCTCTGAAACAGAGATGTAACATTTACTGCAGTGATTTACATTAACATGTGCTGAGACACATTTTATTCCTTAAAAAAAGAAGCCTTTCAAAAAAATCAGAAATAATTATTTATCATTTCATTTTTGTCTTGTTTGCTCTTCGGATGATTGTCAGTCTTACAAATGTGACATAATTTGAAAAGCAGCTACCCTGGTGAACAGTGCAAGAATATTATGTAAACCTTGCCATCTTCAGGGAATTTGATTTGTAAGACTATCATCTATTGCTCCCACAATCAGTTACAGTCTAAAGAAAAGAAATAGTCCCAATTACGGAAACAGAATGGTGGAGGATGTGTTAAATCTGCTTTAATGTAGTAGATTAACATGGAACCATCTGGCTACACATTTACACCTGTGCTGAGTTCCAGCCATTGCATTATGAGATCTTGTCTCTCCCTTTAGATAAACTGATCACAAATATATTGGAAAGAAATACACCTCCTCCTATTACGGGCTAGGCTGTAGATTCAGTTAGAGGGTTGTAGAGGGGCAGTGCCCAGGTGGCAATTGTTTAATGTGTCCTGGAAGCAGAGTGCAGGGGGTCTGGGGAAGCACAGTCAGGAGTGGCATCTACTTTACTCTTTTGAAAGAGTGCAATGCCTGCCATCCCTCGTGCTGGCATGCAAAACTATAGAATATAAGTAGGGAATGGGTCCCTGGCCGAGCCCCTTTTGGGGGTGTTGCTCATGTATCAGTATTCTGGCTCTTTACTGTGTCCTCACCCCCCTTGTAGTCATAATCTGTGGAGAAAATTGAAAATTAAACTTAGAGAAAAGCAGAGCAGACTGTATAACATTTATAAACATCACCAAAAAAACTAGGTTAGAAGAAAACAAAGCATTTGTCCGAAGCTCCGCAGAGCTGTCCTCAAGTTCTTCCAATTACTTGATTTCTGGCTACCCGAGTATGTGAATATACAAAGGAAATATATCTTATAGTGAGGCAATCTTGAGCTCAGTTCAGAAACTCCCTCAACACATTGCATAATGATGTCAGTACAAATGATTACAGGTGGAGACTAAGGCCAGATTCTAAACTCAGTGATGGTAATACAAACCCAGAGGGTAACTTGTAGGAGGCAAGAAACTTCAAGGTTCTGCTTGTGGAATTTCCTCTACACTTTTCCATTGGGAGGGTTGGATTCAGAAGCCACCCATGAAGAAAGTACGGATATGGGTTGTAAAACCTGTGATTCTCTGGTGGCAAAGGGTCATCTATGGGAAAGCCCCGCACCGCTGCAGAAGGTGGCTCTCTGGAACTGCTTGCTGATAGTGCAGCCCTGCTGGGCTCCATTGCTAGGGCTTCCCAGTTATTAGCTGCTTTGGGGATCTCCCCTGTGCAGGGTGGATCTAGGAAACTTAATAGAGCTCAAAGCAGTATTGACTTTCTTGGAGAATCTCTGCTGGGGACGATGATTTGTCTTCCACATGGACCCAAGCTCCATTTCCCACTTGCAAATTCTTGGAAGTGCTGTGTAGCTCTACAGAGGGGAACTTCCAGTAGTTAGGCCACTAGCTTTAACTTTTGGGAGACCTGCTTCAATTCCCTGCTCCACTGCAGACTTCCTGTGTGACCTTGTGCAAGTCATTTAATTTCTCTGAGCCTTAGTTACCCATCTGTAAAATGAGGACAATAGCAATTTCCTGAACTGGGTGAAATTTTTTATGACAAATAGTTGATTAGATGAAAAATGAAGCGCCAGTCAACCTGAGACTAATCGTGAAGTCACATCAAGTTTGTTGAACAGTTTTGATCAAACTGAGATATCAAAAAGTTTTGGTAATGTCAAAACAAAACACTTACATTTCAATATTATTGAAACCCTTCAATTTTTTGTGCTGGACTAACAAAACAGGAATAGGAAGATGAGGTGGTGGCAGGCCCCTTCTTTATCACTTTTAGCCAGAGGTTAGCACACTCACCTGAGATGTGGGAGAGCCAGGTTCAATTCTCTCCTCAGCCTGCTACAGAAGGCATTTGAGGCTCTAACAATACAGAAGCACACCCTAGCTACTGTGCCATGGAATGGCTTGCTATGAGTCTTTCTCACTATCTCTCCTGCTCAAGCTGTTCTACTGTGTGCAAATAGGGAAGTGACTTTGGGTCTCCACATCCCAGGTGAGGACTCACTCCTTTTTCCTGGCCCAATGACTATTCATTTTCATTTATAGTGTCAATAAACAAACAAACAAACAAAAAAGCAATTATTTGCTCAGCTCTAATTTAAACATGCATCCTGCAGTGTAGTGAATACACACAATAATAATATTGGGCTAGTGCAGAATGGGAACCAACAAGTGAAGTAGACTTGGTAACAAATACAAACAAAAGTGAAACTCACCAGTCTGGTTTCTCTGCCCAAGAGGAGTCAGATGCAAACTACAGCTCTAATTCTACAAGCTTAGGCCAAACCCATACACCTGAATGGAGCCCCAATGAAATCAATCGGGTTCTGTCCAAGCTCAGTAAGCATGCAGGTTACAGTATAAAGAGCTTTTCCCCTTTGGGTTGCATCAAAAGTTTGATTGTTTAATAGTTTTGTAACACTTTGGGGTTTAGAGAGCATGGCCCCTTTACATCTTTTTCCTAAGGGGGGAGGGGGAGCAGTGAGAGAACGGAGGGAAACTCCAGGTGGGGCTCTGGAGCTGGAGAGAGAGAGAAGGGCTGCAGCAAGCAGGCCCTCCCAAAGTGAAGCAGCAGAGAACCTGCCTTTAGTTAGGGATTGGTCCTGCTTTGAGCAGGGAGTTGGACTAGTTGACCTCCTGAGGTCCCTTCCAACCCTGATATTCTATGATTCTATGAAGCCTGGGAAGGACAGGGCGGCTGATCGGGGACACCCCAGGACAGGAGCCAGGAGGAGCACTGTGCCAGGGGGGAATCGCCCGAGAAGGACAGGCTGGAGCTGGACCCAGTATCACTGCTGGCCAGAGCTGCATGGGGCTATGAGTATTGGGGCTTGTGACTCTGCATTGGGAATAAGGGGGGAGGCTGCTAGCTAGTTAAGTGGGGAGGTGGTCGCTCTGTGTGGCTTTGCAGAGAGCAGCAGAAGAGGGCACTGGAGGGGTTTGTTGGGGAAAGTTCACTGGCGCCAAAGATGACCAGGAGCACCCAAGACTCAGCACTGGACTGGAACTTTGCTCAGGCCTCCTGAACTCTATGTGCAGAGACACTGCTCAGCGTCTGCCCTTTCAGACTGTGCTACCACTGGGCCTGTGGGGCCTTGGTTTGGATGCAACGCTATTCTACTGCTCCCTCTACACTTCCCCTTGTTGTTTTTCTCCTCTCATCCCTCTGTAAATAAATATTTCCCTTTCTTATATCCATTGTGCTTTTCTGGTATGTGTGTGTGAGTGTGTGTGTGTGTTTGTGTTCACTCTGGGGGGTTTGGAACAGGTGCCCCTGGGGTGGAAGGGATTTTTCCTGCTGCATTCCTGCGTATGCCTTCTCTTGGCCAGATCTGCCTGCAGAAGCAGACTCCATCTTGGCCACGAGGGCGCTAAAGTTACACTTTTAAAGGGGTTTCCTGAAGCCTTGTGTAACCCACACACCTTTTGGGTGCCATGCTCTGTCCCATATACTGGCCACTGAGCCCACTTGAAGAGAGAGAAAAATGAGTCTGCTCTACAGCCTTAGCTAACAGACAGTTGGCTTTTAGCTCATGCGGTAGAGGCTCATGCACCAAGCTCCAAAGGTTCCCGGTTGGGGTCTGTCAGCGTTACAAGTGGGGACTTGCCTGGGATTTCTGGGACTGGGAAGTCTCTGAAGCTCGGGACTTGCTTCCTCAGCGAGGGAAAGTATGTAACCGACACCCCCTCTGGGTACGGTGTTCTGTCCTATCTAGTGGTACTGAGACCACTTAAAGAGAGAGATTAAAATGGGCCTGCTTAACAGGCAGTTGGCTTTTAGCTCATGTGGTAGAGGCTCATGCACTAAGTTCCAGAGGTCCCAGATTCGATCCCGCCCACCAACGACTGGGATCTGTCAGCATTACACTTGCTCAATTTGCTATGCTCTTGGAGACCTGTGAGGGTGAAGCTGACTTGATTTTATAATTATTCTGCGCTTGCAGGTGAAGTCTGACAGAACGTCACAACTTCCTTTCCATTTAATTTCTGCCGATTGCAAGCCTACAACCTCCTCTGAATTACCAGCCTGGAGACCTTTAAATTTCACAGTCAAATTCACTTGCACATTTATTTCAGCCTATTTTTTCGCTATGAAAACACTGCGATTGTGACTGACGGAAACTATTTTGTGTTCATTTAAAAAAAATACTGGGTAGCTGGTCTGAGAGATTTTTCTGCCTGATATAAAATATAAACCCAGACCCTGCAGGGACGTATGCCCTTGCTTCACTTTACATATGTTTAAGCCTTTGCAGGATTGGAGCAATAGTACATAATTATAAAGGGAAAATAGCTTATGTACCATAACAATTCTCATTATACTTTGGGGGCTATTAGTGAATGGCAAAATGAGAAGCAGCCACAACCTTTCTCTTTGCATAGTCTGAAAAAAGTTTAGTTCAATGCTCCACTCCACATCTTTGATAGCAGGACTTCTTGGAAGAGGTCATCAGAGGGTAGGCCTCCTCTGTGTGGGGTGTCTCAGCAGTTCATTGGCCTTTTATAAAGCATTGTATCATCTCTATGGGAAGCATCTGGGTAGCTCACTCACTCCAGCATTGGGCCTTCTTTTTAGGGGAGATCATTTAACCCATCTCCTGTAGGTCTTCTGATCTCACAATCGTGTGAGATGGTTTAACATAGCGGTTAATATGTCCCCCTGCACCAGCGAAGGGAAGCATGCCACCTAGGGTTGCCAGGTGTCCAGTTTTTGATCAGAACACCCAGTCAAAAAAGGACCCTCATAGCTCTAGTCAGTGGCTGTTAAAACTCTAGATGGCAGTGCAGCGGAGCGAAGGCAGGTTCCCGGAAGCAGTGGCATTCTCGCCCTCCAGCTCCTAGGCGGAGGGGCAGTCAGGGAGCTCCGGATGCTGCCCCCTCCCCAAACGTTGCCTTTGCAGGTCCCATTGGCCAGGAATCACAGCCAACAGGAGCTGCAGGAGAGGTGCCTGCTGACAGTGCAGTGCAAAGAGCCGCTTGGCCGCGCCTCCACCTAGGAGAGCCAGAGGGGGGACATGCCATTGCTTCTAGGAGCTGCTTGAGGTAAGCGCCGCCCAGTGCCTGCACCCCTCACCCCCTCCCATGCCCCAACCCCCTGCCCCAACCCCCTGCCCCACTCCTGATCCCCCTCCAAACTCCTCAATTCCAGCTCAGAGCACCCTCTGCATCCCAAACCCCTTATTCCCAGCCCCACCCCAGAACCTGCAACCCCAGCCGGAGCCCTCACCCCCCCCACCCCCTGACGCAACCCAGAATCCCTTCCCACACTCTGAACCCCTCAGCTCCAGCCTGGAGCCCCCTCTTTCACCCCAAACCCCTCATCCTCACCCCCACCCCAGAGCCCACACCCTCAGCCAGAGCCCTCCTCCCACCCACCCCAACCCCAACCCCTACCCCTTGAGCCAGCCCAGTAAAAATGAGCGAGTGAGTGAGGGTGGGGAGAGAGAGCAGCAGAGGGAGAGGGAGATGGAGTGAGTGAGGGGTGGGGCCTCCGAGCATGGGCGGGGCCTCCGAGCATGGGCGGAGCAGGGGATGGAGCAAGGGTGTTCAGTTTTGTGCGAGTATAAAGTTGGCAACCCTAAAAAGGACCTGGTGCTGGCAGAAGGGTTGGGATGCCTCGCTGTCCTGTAACAGGCAATCCACAGGAGGATTTGGAGGAAAGAGGCTACTTGGTTATACCTTGAGGAGTAAACCACTGGAGAGTGAGAAATGGGCCATTATCTCACTCCTGCAGATGATAATACAGCAGTTACAGAGTAGCAGAGGGTCTCTTGAGGGATTTGTGTTGAGAATCTCCCAAAAGGCTAGATGGTAGAATTACTAGAAACTTCCAAAGGAGCATACGAGGGATCAAATTGTGACTCAGACCTGGTTTCCTCCTCACTCCAGTGGGAGAAAGTGCGCTGTGACAGATCCTTTTCTGGTGCAGCTGACTGCCTGCTCCATGCTGGCTCAGCTGTGCTGCCCAGTGTAGTGGTGATGCGGCTACAACTGCTCTGAACCCTGACTGTCCATTCCCCACCCATATGGCTCAGAGAGGGAGTTGTGGCCACACAGATGCTGGAGCCAACTCCTGCCTGCTCTTACATGCATTTGTTAATGTGTGTAAGAGAGTAAGTGGCATAAAATGCCCCCGACTCCCTTCTGCAGGCACCTATTACTGATCACATTTTGGCCCAAAATGTTTGTAGAATTTGAATGAGGTCTGGACCCCTCAATCTCAATTGCATGTACCAGGGGTAAAACACAGCCCATTTTTAATGTTTGCAACAGTCTACCAACCACAAATAGGCAACAAAATTATAATAGGAAACACTTCCAAGCAGAGTTTTATATAAAGCATATTTGTTTTTATTCCAGAGGCTGCCATGATACTCTATCTCTCATGCCTGCTAGAGGGGGTCATGGATCAGGGTTCGCGTCGCACTCCCCATCAGTACCTGGCCTGGGCCAGGGAAGCTAATGATCCAACCAACAGGCCAAATTTGGTGAAGCCTGGTCACGTGCCACCTGAGGCACATTGTGCATACGGTAAGAAGAATGCCTGCCAAACCAGGCTGAGAGCTTCTTAATGATGCTTTAATCCCTAGTCCATTTAGCATTCACTAACCCTTAAGAGGGGGCAGGGCCAGTCATGAAGAACAGGGGTTTAAACTGCCAGCTCCTGCGCGACCAGAGGAGCTAGTGAACAGGGGTAGCAAACTGGAGTTTTCCAAGGGAAGTTAGAGGGGAGCATGAGAGCCAGATACACTTAACATTCTCTAATCTTGGGCCAATAAACATCCCCCCCACCAAAAAACAAAATACAAACTGTGACGGGGCAAGGCCAGATGGCTATAGAAAAGTAGTGGGAGATAGATATATTAGCTCCAGGCTAAACAAATCCCTGGTACCAGGATAAGTGAAATGGCAGCTGCTCCAGGTCAATTAAGACACCTGGGGCCAATTAAGAACTTTCCAGAAGGCAGGGAGAATGCTAGGTTGATTGGGACACCAATCAGGGACTGGCTGAAACTAGTTAAAAGCCTCCCAGTCGGTCAGGTGGGTGTGGATGTCAGGAGCTGTAAGAGGAAGTTGCGCTGTTGGAGAGACTGAGTAGTACACACCATATCAGGCACAAGGAAGGAGGTCCTGTGGTAAGGGTGAAGTGGAGCTTGAGGAAGTGAGGGCTGCTGTGGGGGAAGTAGCCCAGGGAATTGTACATGTCATGTTTCTAAAAGGTCAGCTACCATAGCTGATACTATTAGGGTCCCGGGGCTGGAGCCCAGAGTAGAGGGTGGGCCCGGGCTCCCCCCCACCTTTGCCCCCTGATTAATCACTGAGACTGGGAGACAACAGAGACTGTGCAAGGAAGGATAACTTCTCCTCACCTCCCTCACTGGCTTATGATGAAAATGGCTCAGTAGACTGTGACCCTTGTCTCAAGAGAAAGAAGGGTCACAGTGAGCCTCTGAGGCTAGCAAAATCCACAGGAAACACGGGACCCACAGAGGCAAGGACAGAGCTTTGTCACAAAACCAAAACCAAAAGCTGCAGGAGTAAAAAGAATTCAGGCAGAAGTCCAGTAGAGTAGTGGCTATCCAGTTCATTGCACTGAATGCAGTGTGTATGATTACCTGCTGTGGGGACAGGTATGTGTGCATTCGGTGCAAGGAGCTTGTGGCGCTCAGACTGAGGACGGGCTGTGGATACCAGAGTGGCTGAAGTGGAGGAGCTAAGGGAGACAGAGAGGAACATAGATGAGATTTTCCAGAACCCAATCTGACAGTCTCTGTGCTGTTGAGGAGGATGAAAGTCTCTGGAAAGGAGAACATCAAACTGGAGTGGAAGGAAACAATCCCATAGTTGGGATCCTCCTTCCAGATGATGTCATGGTATCCTCTTGGACTGAGGATACTTCTCCAGTGGAGGGGAACTCAGTTATTAGGAAGAGACAGGTAATAGTAATGGGGGAGTCAATCATTAGAAATATATATAGCTGGGTTTGTGATGACCGGGAGAACTGCATGGTCAATTGCTTCCTGAGTGCGAAGGTAGTGGATCTTTCAAGACATCTAGACAGATTTATGTGCAGTGCTGGGAAGGAGCCAGTGATTGTGGTACATGTAGATGCTAATGTCCCAAGGAAAGGTAGGGGAGAGGTCCTGAAGGCTAAATTTAGCCTGCTAGGTAAGAGATTAAAGTCCAGGATCTCCATGGTAGCATTCTTTGAAATGCTTCCAGTGCCACATAGAGGGCCAGTTAGACAGGTAGAATTGCAGAGTCACAATGCATGGATGAGACGATGGTGTAGGGAGGAAGATTTTAGGTTTATTAGGAACTGGGGAACTTTTGGGGGAAAGGAGGAGCCTACACAGGAAGGATGGGCTCCACGTAAACCAAAACAAAACCAGATTGCTGGTATGTAAAATTAAAAAACTCAGAGAGGAGTTTTTAAACTAAAGGTGGTGGAAAGTCAACAGGTGTGGAGGAGCACTTGGTTTACACAGAGGTATCCCAGAGGGAAGGATCAATTAATGGGGATTCTCTACATCCTAGTAAAGAAGAGAGGATAGGAGTTGATAAAGTACAGGTAAGAACTGAAGAGAAACAGTCAAATGAAAAATAGTCCTACTCCCTTACATCACATGAAAGCAGACAACTAAAAAGTGACAAATTTGATAAGTGCTTGTATACAAATTCAAGAAGTCTAAATACTAAGATGGGTGAACTTGAGTGCCTGGTATTAAATGAGGATATTGATATAATAGGCATCATAAAAACTTGGTGCAATGATGATGATCGGTGGGATATGGTAACACCAGAGTACCACCATATATAGGAATGACAGTATAGGTCATGCTGGGGTGGGAATGGCACTTTACGTGAAAGAAAGCATAGAATCAAATACAGTAAAAATCTTAAATGAATCAAACTGTCCCATAGAATGTCTCTGGATAGAAATTCTGTGCTTGAATAATAAGAATATAGCAGTAGCAATGTACTACAGACCAGATGATCATGATGGTGATGGTGATTATGTAATGCTCAGGGAGATCGGAGAGGCAAGAAAAATAGAAAATAATAATGGGAGATTTCAACTATCCCCATATTGACTGGGCACTTCAGGATGGGAAGTAGATACACAATTTCTAAACATCATTAATGACTGCTTCTTGGAGCAGCTAGTCCTGGAACCCACAAGGGGAGAGGCAATTCTTGATTTAGTCCTAAATTGCACACAGGATCTGGTCCAAGAGGTGAATATAGCTGAACCACTGGGTAATAGCGACCATAATGTAATTAAATTTAACATCTTTGTGTGTGTGTGTGGGGAAATACCAAAGAATCCCACCACTATACCATTTAACTTTTAAAAGGGGAACTACACAAAAATGAGGAAGCTAATTAAATGGAAATTAAAAGGAACAGTCAGAAGAGTAAAATGCATGCAAGTTGCATGGAAACTATTTAAAAACATCATAACAGAGTCTCAAATTAAACATATACTCTCAAATAAAAAAAATATTAAGAGACCCAAATATGCCACCATGGCTAAACTGTGTCGGTTAGAGGCAAAAGGGCATCCTTTAAAACTTGGAAGTTAAATTGTACTGAGGGAAATAGAAAGGAGCATAAATTCTGGCAAGTCAAGTGTTAAAGTATAATTAGGCAGACCAAAAAACAAATTTGAAGAGAAACTACCAATAGACACTAAAATAAACAATTGGTGTTAGTTTCAGTACATCATCAGCAGGAAGCCTGCCAAGCAATCAATGGGGCCACTGGATGATCAAAGTGCCGAAGGAGTGGAGAAGCTAAATGAATTCTTTGCATCAGTCTTCACTGAAGAGAATGTGAGGGAGATTCTTCCATCTCTTTTTAAGTGACAAATCTGAGGGCTTATCTACAGTACCGTGCAGAGTTGATCTAAGATACGCAACTTCAGCTACGTGAATAGCGTAGCTGACGTTGACATACTTAGATCTACTTACCATGGTATCTTCACTCCAGTAAGTCGACAGCTGATGCTCTCCCGACAACTCCGCTTGTGCTTCTCGTTCTGGTGGAGTAGCGGAGTTGATGGGAGAGCGCTCAGCGGTTGATTTATCGCGTCTATAATCAATTGCTGCCCGCTGATCCAGCGGGTACAGTAGACAAGCCCTGAGGAATTGTTCCAGATTGAGATGTCAGTAGAGGAGGTTTGGGAACAAACTGATAAATTAAACAATAATAGGTCCCCAGGACCAAATGGGATTCATCCCAGAGTTCTGAAGGACCTCAAATATGAAATTGCAGAACTACTAACTGTAGTATATAAAACAAGAATAAGGGGTCACCCAATTAAATTAATAGGCAGCAGGTTTAAAACAAACAAAAGGAAGTATACAATGCACAGTCAACCTGTGCAACTCATTGCCAAAGGATGTTGTGAAGGCCAAAAGTATAACTGGGTTAAAAAGAGAATTAGATAAGTTCCTGGGGGACAGGCCCATCAAAGGCTATTAGCCAAGATTCTTAGCGCTGAGATTCTTAGCTTTAGAAAAGCACTCTGTAAACCAAATTAGGTTCCAACGTGTTTAGCACGTTTTTTCACTTATGCTAATTGGCATCTTTGCATGTCACTTGAGAACTTTGTCTATTTGATGTGGAATTATATTTGCTACATCTCATCTGAGCTAAATGAAAAATCTTTTAAAAAAATCTGAAAACACTGATGAATTTCACTATTCATGATGAAAACAAATAGGTGGAGATGGAATCCTTTGAAAAACTATAAAAACAGCTGAGTACAGAAGTTAGATTCATTAGTGACTCTGGTATTTGTGCTAGGTAAGCCCCGAAAATATAGTTTTTGTCTGGTTCAGATTACTGTATTACAGAAGCAGTATGGATATTTTAATTGAATCTGACCTGATGCAGTATAATATACAGCAAAAGAAGATAACCTATTAAAACTACATGCTCATAAAAGGAAAGAGAAAAACATAGGATGAAGAGAAAAGGGGACAGTGTGGGTTCTTTTCTCTTCCAGTTAATTACAATCCTGATGAGCTCTAAAGTAAACAATAGAGTTATTTGGGGAGTGTTTGCTTTCTGTCTCTGTCTGTGATGTTGGTTCCTGGGGAAAACTGGTATTGGTATTCTGTGCTATCCTATTGGGCAGGGAGCCACAGATTGGAAACATCCACGACATACATCACAGTTTCAACTAAAGGAGGCTATAAGAAATTCAACTTTCTCATACTTGGGACACAAGCTTTTGCCTATGCTAGGGACAACCAAGTTACAATAATACCTAGCTTTTTCATCAGTAAATCTCAAAGCACTTTACAAAGGAGATCAGTATCATTATCCCCATTTTACAGATGAGGAAACTGAGGAACAGACAGGCAAAATAACTCCCCAGTAATCGCAGAGGCCAATGGCAGAGACAGGTATAAAATACAGGCTCTTGAGTCCCAGTCCAGTGCATTAGCCACTAGGCAATGCTGCCTCTGGACACAAACATGAACACAATGTATGGGTAATAGCAATTCACTGCCTATGCACTAGGGCTGTCAAGCGATTAAAAAATTTATCACAATTAATCGCATGATTAAAAAAAATTAATCACGATTAATCATGCAATTAATCACATCGTTAAACAATAACAGAATACCATTTATTTAAATAGTTTGGATATGTTCTACATTTTCAAATATATTGATTTCAATTACAAAACAGAATACAAAGTGTACAGTGCTCACTTCATATTTATTTTTTATTATAATATTTGTGCTGTAAAAGACAAAACAAAAAATAGTATTTTTCAATTCACCTCATAGAAGTACTACAGTGAAATCTCTTTATCATGAAAGTCAAACTTCTTGTTTACAATATCACCTGAAAGTCAGAACAGACGTTCACATGGCACTGTTGTAGTGGGCATTGCAAGATATTTATATGCCGGGTACACTAAAGATTCATATGTCCCTTCATGCTCCAACCACCATTTCAGAGGACATGCGTGCATGCTGATAACGGGTTCTGCTCAATAACCATCCAAAGCAATGCGGACTGATGCATGTTCATTTTCATCATCTGAGTCAGATGCCACCAGCAGAAAGGTTGATTTTATTTTTTGGTGGTTTGGATTCTGTAGTTTCCACATTGGAGTGTTGCTCTTTTCAGACTTCTGAAAGCATGCTCTACATCTCGTCCATCTCAGATTTTGGAAGGCACTTCAGATCCTTGAACCTTGGGTCCAGTGCTGTAGTTATCTTTAGAAATTTCACAGTGGTATCTTCTTTGTGTTTTGTCAAATCTGCAGTGAAACTGTTCTTAAAATGAATAGCGTGCGGGGTCATTATCCGAGACTGCCATAACATGAAATATATGGCAGAATCGGGTAAAACAGAGTAGGAGACATACAATTCTTCCCCAAGGAGTTCAGTCACAAATTTAATTAATGCATTATTTTTTTAATGAGCATCATCAGCATGGAAGCATGTCCTCTGGAATGGCGGCTGAAGCATGAAGGGGCATACAAATGTTTAGCATACCTGGCATGTAAATACCTTGCAATGCCGGTTACAAAAGTGCCATGTGAATGCCTGTGCTCACTTTCGGATGACGTAAATAAGAGGACAGCATTATCTCCCGTAAATGCAAACAAACTTGTTTGTCTGAGCAATTGTCTGAACAAGAAGTAGGCCTGAGTGGACTTGTAGGATCTAAAGTTTTCAGGCCTGCGGGGGGGCTAGGTGGGGGAGCAAAGGGGGCAATCGCCCAGACAGGCTGCAGGGCTCCTACGTGCTCGCGGGGTTGTGGTGGCAGTGGCGAAGGTAGCCAGGCGGGCATGTGGAAGCCCTGGCCATGCCGGAAGGGCATGCCCAGCAGCACTGTTGGCAGCTGCTGGGCACCAGCAGCGCAGCTGGCAGCAGGTCACTGGGCACCAGCCAGTGCAGGTGCAGCACTGCCCAAATGTCAGGTGGACATTTTTAGGGGGCCCATTGACTGTTCTGCCCTGGGTAGAGCTATCCCTAGGGTATGGCGAATTGGGGTGACAGCTCTGGCCCTGTGCTTTGTGGGGCTGGCACAACTGTCCAGCGTGGTCGGATTCATCACTTCTGCCCCACGCCCTGCACCTCCCTAAGGACGGCCCTGGCCCTGGGGCCTGGAATTGCTGTCGGCAGGCCTGAAAGTTTTACATTGTTGTTTTTGAGTGCAGTTATGTAACAAACAAACAAACAAAATCTACATTTGTATGTTGGATTTACATGATAAAGAGATTGCACCACAGTACTTGTATGAGGTGAATTGAAAAATACTATTTCTTTTTTTATGATTTTTATAGTGCAAATATTTGTAATAAAAATAATAATATAAAGTAAGCAGTGTACACTTTGTATTCTATGTTGTAATAGAAATCAATATATTTGAAAATGTAGAAAATATCCACAATTATTTAATAAATTTCAATTGGTATTCTATTGTTTAACAGCGCAATTAAAACTGCGATTAATCGTGATTAATTTTTTTAATTGCGATTAATTTTTTTAGTTCATCGCATGAGTTAACAGCGATTAATCGACAGCCCTACTATGCATATTCCACTAAAAGCAAATTGCTAAGGAAATTAACTGCAAAACTAGTATTTTGAAGCTGATCATATTTTATGTTAAAATGTTAAGACGTACATCAGAATAGTACCTCTCACTCTTGAAGCCAATGCAAATCAAATGTGTTGAATGCTAAGGCCAGATCTGGCCATGTTATAAAAGCACTAATCTCAGCCTCTTATTTATGGTTATATTGAAAATTTACTTTAATGGGGGGCTTAACCCATTAAGTTTTGTAAGAAAAATACCACCATTTCCTTTTCAAACTCACATAACTGACTAACGAAGACCTATTTTTCTGTGAAAGCTTTACATGATTACATCAAATAGCTTCAAATTTATACTAATTTTAAAATGACCTTTCTTTGGGTTCCTGGAGTTCATTAATTGTGTATTAGCAATTTAGTTTATAATAGTTAATAGTTTATTATTAATAAACTAATAATAGTTTGTTATTAATTCATAGTTAATAATAGTTTATTAACAATTAACATTAATACTTAAAAACTGTGAAATCACCCTGTGTATAGGCATTGGTAAACAGTACATTGAATGTGTTGAAATCTTAACACAATAAAGAATTTGTATCTTTCACGTTTCCTTTCTTTTACACTAGGGCATTTGACACCAAATGTATTTCATTATGAAGTACTAAGATTAGAATCTGTCTCAATCTGATTTTTCAACCTATTTAAGAATAACTTGTTGATTAATTACATTAAACTATGAATTCGTAAGTGTAATATCTCTGAAAAACTGTTGAATAAGTTTTTTTGCCGTATTATTATCTGCTATATGTAAAAACCTGTTTTGCACCTTAGACTTTTTGTAAGGTCAGAAAAAGCTAAAACTTTAGGTGAAGAGAACACATTGTAAGTCTTTTCACATGAAGCGCTTCAGTTTCTTCTTAAAATAATGCTTAGACAGTTTTTTCCCATACATTCACAGCCATTTCCTTTAACCATTCCTGGCTGCTGTCTTTATTTGACACACAAAATCAGGAAAAAGAGTGAGTCATAAATTTAGTTTTTCTTCCAGTCTAACACGTGTGTAAAAATTCTGCCTAACAACTTCTTCTTTTCCATCATTTGTACCTGTCTTCTTGTTTTCCGTTAAATTGCCACATATAGTTGAGTGGCAGAAAATTAAACAGCTTTGACAAGCAGCAATCCCACATCTTGCCTTACAAATACATGACCTCTTGCATTTCTCACCCTATTCCTACCCATCTTTCGCAGCTTGCCAAGAGCTCTAGCCCCTTGGGTCTGTCCAGTGATGGATGCAAAGATGGCTTATTCTCTTTCCTTACATCTTCCCAAACTCACTGTTTCGTTCTCAGACTCAGGGTGACCTTGTGCTATTGTTCCCTGCCTGTGGACTTCCCATCCCCTGCTGATTTATATGCACATGAGGCTTCCATTGTTTTTGGTCATACCTTGATTAATTTTATTGGAGACATAGAATGGCCCTACTGGGTCAGACCAAAGGTCCATTTAGCCCAGTATCCTCTCTTCCGACAGTGGCCAATGCCAGGTGCTTCAGAGGGAATGAACAGAACAGGTAGATACCTGTAGATAGCTGCCTTCCCTCCTGTTTCCCCCTTTGTTTGGTCACAGACTTTAAAGCATAATATCAATGAGTATTCATAATTCCTTGTATAATGTTAATACATACATTTCACTATGATATTAATCACCAGGGTGTCACCAGCTTTCATTAATAATTCTAGCTTATATCCATATCTCTTTGTACACAACTTGTACATACATCACAGAATAATATTAATGATCAGTGAGGTATTAGTTTTCAAAGGATATGTTACATGCCACCTTTTGGATATATATCATGACAACAGTGTGTTAGGTGTCGTGAGTATGTCAGGTCTGACAATTCCCAATGGGCCTCTTTGTCACAATAGGATATAAACAGTTTCCTATATGCTGGTGAAATGTAAAATTTGATCCAACAGAACGTTCAGGCCCAGTCCTGCATTCCTTGTATAGCCAGGCTGATGCCATATTTCTGAATGGCAAATGTTTTTTAACCAAAACGGCCAGATTCTGCTGGTTTCTTTAATGAGACTACATGGTATAAGGCAATAGTGAGTGTGAGGGATTGTGGCAGACTCTGGTCCTAAGCAAGCAACTGGGTTCTTTTGGGAACTTCAGAAATGAAGTACTATCCGTGTTTTAATTTTTTTACTCATTTAAAAAACAGAGGCAGTTTATTTTCCTAGCTATCATTACATGCTTGGTATTAGCTTAATGAAAGAAGGAAAAGAATTATTATTTCAATATTTTGGAATAGTAGTTGTTGGAAATTAATTATATTTATGGTTTCATAAGGAAGTTATTTCAAAGGGAATAGCAAGGGTCAGGGATGTATTTCTTGGGATCTATTTCCTCATCAGTGCATAGATGACAAACTCTTGCTCTATGTGTGTATCTATAGATATTGCAATGAACTTCCTCCATCTGACCACGCAAATTACAGTGAAAATTGCACATACTCACACGTTATCTGGACCCATCATATTCCTCTCTTCTAATACACAGATAAGATTCTACACTGAAAAATCTCAGTGAAGCCAGTGAGACTGGATTATAAGAAAATATGTAACAAATATTTAATATTTGCAGTATAAATGGGGGAATGATCTGTCAATCTTTCTAACTTTTTTTAAACCCTGAAATTTATGCATCAGAGTGCAGCCAAGTACCCCAAGGGAGGTGGTGATAACTTTGAATTTTTCTTCTTTTTCTTCCCGTCCTTAGAACTTTGTTGCCATGGAGAAGAAAAGTATTTCACTGTGGTCGGTTAGACCAATGTTTTCCAGAGTGTGAGATGTGTCCCACTGGGAGGAAGTGTGAAAAACTAGCATGAAGGTGTGAACAGGCTTCTTAATTGTTCTTCAGAGTCCCAGCTTTCATTTAAAAATAAAGTAAGCTTCTGACTACTATCGTTGTGAACAAAATCTTGGAAGCATGAACAGGGCGCAACTTCTGCAAAGATCTCTGCGTGAATTTGCAAACAGCCTGAAAAACTAGTTCTGGATGTGACCTGGCTTAGTTATTTCAGTGGGTGCTTCCTCCAGTGTTATTTGAAATGCCAAAATGCCAATTACATGTTCATCCTGGAATTAAGGAGAGAAGGTATCACATTACAAAGATCTGTACAATTTTCTCTGAGTAATTTTAACAACTAATAGCAGGGCTTCTGGGGGGATGCTGCTGGCTTAAGAAGGGGCACATCTTTCAAAAATTTTGCTAATGCAGAATTAGTGTGTTTGTGAGCATCACAAAAGAAATAGGTTTTTAGAAGGAATTCAAATTAGGGGAAGGGATTTCACTCACTGAGACTGGGAGGTTGTTCCATGCACTGTGGAAAGCACAGAAGAAAATGCAAAAACAAAAGGGAGAGGATGTAAATGGGATTAGTAGATTCTAAGGCCAAAATGGACTATTATGATCATCTGGTCTGACATATATATAACAAAGGTCATAGAACTTCCCCAAAATAATTCTTAGAGCATGTCTTTTAGAAAAAAACATCCAATTCAGATTTAAATTGTCAGTGATGGAGAATCCACCATGACCCTTTGTAAAGTCTTCCCCTATCCAGTAAATATGGCCTACATACTTTGTTCCCAGATGTACATTTATATTTAGCTGTATTAAAATGAATATTGTTTGCTTATGCCCCAGTCTATCAAACGATCCAGATTTCTCTGAATCAGTGACCTGTCTTCTTCATGATTTACCAGTCCCCACTTTCTGTGTCATCTCCAAACTTTATCAGTGATGATTTTGTTTTCTTCTAGGTTATTGATAAAACCGTTATACAGCATAGGGCCAAGAACCCATCCCTGTGGGTCCCCACTGGAAACAGACCGGCTTGATGATGATTCCCTGTTTACAGTTATATTCTGAGACCTAGCGTTTAACCAGTTTCTAGTCCATTTAGTGTGTGCCATATTAATTTTGTATTCTAATTTTTTAATCAAGATGTTGTGTGGTACCAAGTCAAGCACCTTACAGACATCTAAGTATATTATATCAACACTATTACCTTCAACCAAATTTATGATCTCATCAAAACAAGATATCAAGTTATTTTGATAGGATCTATTTTCCATATACCCATGTTGATTAGCATGAATTATATTAACCACTTTATAGTTCTTTATTAATTGAGGCCTGTATCAACTGCTCCATTATCTTGCTGTAGAGAGGGTTCGTCGGGCTTTGTCCCTCTCCGGTGCGGTGCAGAACCACACCACCTCCTTTAGTCCTTGCACAGCCCCTTGGGGAATTGGTTGGCCACAGGAGTCCTGGCTCAAGCTGTCGGGCAGGGGGTTGAGCACACACATGTAACAATTAGTGGATAACCAGCCCAGGCCTTGGGTCAGGGCAGGGCAGCAAAGAGTCACAGTTCAGGCCCTCAGGCAGGGGCTGAGCAAACTCAGGTAAATAGCACACCCAGGCTTCAGGCTCCGAGGGCCTGGGAGAGGGGTAGACTACCACCCAGGTGTTGGGGATGCAGGTGACATAGGTTCCGACTGTGGTGCAGCCAGACTTGGGTCAGTTGCCCCCGGGCTACTTCCCAACTCCCCCTCTGGAGGTACCTGAGTCAAGGTGGAGTCCTCAGCGGGGGTCAATCACCATTGGATCCTCGGGTAGCTGGTGATGGGTAGGCTCAGTGACTCTTTTGGGTAGCTGGTGCGGGGTAGGCTCGGCAACTCTCCCACATGCTGATCTGTGTTGAGTACTGGCCGGTTGCTATAGTCTCCCCAGCGGGAGCTGGGCTGGAGACGTCTGGCCTCTCCAGCACCTGCCTTCCAAGTGAGCTCTGAGGTTGGGCTCTAATACTTCCTGTCTGGCCTCTGACCCTCTGGGGGGGGGGGCAGGCTTGGAATGCTCTGGCTCCGCCCACTCTGGTGTCCAGCGGAGCTTGTCCCTCTCCAGGGCACCAGGGAACCACACCGCCTCCCTTGCCTTCGGACAACATCAGGTTGACAGGCCTATAATTACCCAGGTCATTCCATTTACCCTTTTAAAGAATTGGCACATTAACATTTTTCCAGGTGAGGCTGGCTTCATTAGCTAAACACAGAAACAAGACATGACGTACATACTCTGGTGGAGTTGTGCAGGAGCCTGAAGTCAACTGGCCTGACTCTGATCTCACACTGGTTTTATACTGGTGAAACTGTTGTCCTTGTTTTCAGTGGTGTAAAAAAGATCAGAATGAAGTTCACTTGTGTGCATAAGGCCTACTCCAATGAGTAAGATTTACATGAGACTTGTTTTATCAACAAATGTACCTTTAAAGCTAATTGTCCTTATAATTGAGGATGCTTACTGGCTCTCTGGATCAGGCTATATACTACCATATTTTGACACTAAAGAGCCCGGTACTCATTTCCTTTCCCTTCTCTGCAAGAACAGCAGAATATGTAAAGGGTTTTCGTTCCCCTCCTCTGACACATGATATTTTAGAACTTTTTTCCATCGTTGTTTTCAGAGAGGTGTATGATTATTGCTCCTAAGGGCCTGTGTGGTGATGTGCTGAAAGGAACAACTTTGAGAATAGATATAAAAATTACACACAATGAAATGCTGATATGCCAATTACTCTGCAGAGTTTTCTAGGGGAAAATAGAGAGACCCAAGAGAGACAGCAAAGAAAATCATTTATATTTTCACAGTAATATAACTGAGTTATTAGATAAGAAACAGAAGATAGCCTTTATATACCAAAACCTCTTTAGCATTAAATTATTGTTCCTTGCATTCTTGAACAGTATGCTGTTGAAATATAGTGCAGTATTAAAATGTATTCTATGCAGAAACCTTCACACTTTATTCTTTCAGGGACATTTCCATTGTTGGCTTGTTTAAAAAAAAAAAAAAGGAAATTCACAGCAGTAATAGAAGAGAAAAAATACATTTAGAAGTGTATTTCCCCAGACACTGTGATGGAAAACCTACAGGTCTCCTTCTACTATCTAGGCATTCCATGATTCCTGTTAGTGTCAATGAGGGTTGCACACTTGTATGGTGAGAACAGGCCCTTGTATTCTGTTTTCTTTCCCTAGAGATTAAGTTTCATATTGAACATATGTTCTATGTGCACAGCAGTGACAAAGAAAAAAAAATCGGTGTCAACACAGTGATCTTTATTAAAATCTAACCAGAAATGGAAGTGACTTGAATCTGTCATTCTGAAGCATTTTCCTTCTAACACCGGTTTAATGAAAAGGAATCCGTACAGCCTTCCTTGTTACATTTCTTTGCTACTTTCTACATTTGAGACTGGAAATTTGTGTATTCTCCTTTACTGCTTCAGTACTCTAGGGCACTGTACTGTATGTTTGGCCGTCTTTCTGAATTCTCTTTCATTGTAGGAGTTGGAATTCATATCTGATACAGCCTTGCTTTTGGAAGAATTTCTGCCAAGAATTCAAGCTTTTTGATCATAAGCATAGAATTGAAACAATAAATTCAAAGGCCTAATTTGTATTGACAATCTTTTTTTTTCATAAATATACACATGTGGCTAAAATCTAGAAGCAATTCCAGGTAGATAGGAGAATGAACCAAAACCCAAGAAAAGCTTTGATCCTTTTTGAAGATTTAACCGAGAATAGCCATCACCACTTGGATTGTCACCCATGAACTCTTCATCATGACAAGATTTTTGATCTTGCATAAAGACAAAATGTCAGCCTTTTTCATCTTAATAAGGAACCCTTTAAAATTCCACTTATCCCAGCACTTCTGTTCTTTTCCTCTTTTAAGTCTCAAATTTGAGTTTCTGGACTTTTTGCTTCAGGAAACAATTTTCTATCCACCCTAATATATATATGATCAAATTCATCACTGGTGCACCTTCACTGACCTAGCAGAGTTGCACCAGCAATAAATTTGGTCCGTAAAGGAGTGCAGTGCAGTCAACCAACTAAACTGTTACTCTGATGCAAGGAATATTCACATACTGAAAGGCAGCAAAGGGCTTCTATTCAGCAAGGCACATAAGTGCTTAAAGTGAGCATTCAAGTGCTCTGCTGAATGGGGATCGACTGCTAAATTGTGGTCTTAATTATGTATTATCTTGAATAGAAGAGATTTGTGCCAGAAGAAATGCTTTTAGCAATCTGAATAGAGATGAAAATAACATTTGAAAAAGTTAATTACCTGATTATCAAATTATTTAGTATGATGGAAAATAGCATTTATAATAGTAAGTGTTATAGGGACGTTGTCAAGTTTAAAATACCTTTACATTTAAATACCTGTCTGAAATTGTTTTGCTATTATTAAAGGTGTCATAAATATAAAGGGAAGGGTAACCAGCTTTCTGTATACAGTGCTATAAAATCCCTCCTGCCCAGAGGCAAGACCCTTTCACCTGTAAAGGGTTAAGAAGCTAAAGGTAACCTCGCTGGCACCTGACCAAAATGACCAATGAGGGGACAAGATACTTTCAAAGCCGGAGGGTGCGGGGGGAACAAACAGTTTGTCTGTCTGTGTTATGCTTTTGCTGGGAACAGATCAGGAAAGCAGCGTTACAACTCCTGTTAAGTTAGTAAGTAATCTAGCTAGAAATGCGTTAGATTTCCTTTTGTTTAATGGCTGGTAAAATAAGCTGTGCTGGATGGAATGTATATTCCTGTTTTTGTGTCTTTTTGTAACTTAAGGTTTTGCCTAGAGGGATTCTTTGTGTTTTGAATCTGATACCCTGTAAGGTATTTACCATCCTGATTTTACAGAGGTGATTCTTTTACCTTTTTTTTAATTAAAATTCTTCTTTTAAGAACTTGATTGCTTTTTCATTGTTCTTAAAATCCAAGGGTTTGGGTCTGTGTTCACCTGTACAAATTGGTGAGGATTTTTATCAAGCCTTCCCCAGGAAAAGGGGTGTAGGGCTTGGGGGGATATTTTGGGGGAAGATGCCTCCAGGTGGGCTCTTTCCCTGTTCTTTGTTAACACACTTGGTGGCGGCAGCATACGGTTCAAGGACAAGGCAAAGTTTGTACCTTGAGGAAGTTTTTAACCTAAGCTGGTAAGAATAAGCTTAGGGGGTCTTTCATGCAAGTCCCCACATCTGTACCCTAGAGTTCAGAGTGGGGAAAGAACATTGACAACAGGTAATACAAAGATTACTGTAATTTAGGGATTAAGAAAAAATGAGCTATTTCTCTATTTGTATACTTTATGCATTTTATTGCACTTTCTGGATAGTCACTTTCACTGCTTCTCTATAGCCAGTTTTCCTGGTAGTTTGTCCGAGTCTTTGAAACAGAAGCAGAAGTGAGAGAAATGTTTTAAAAGTAATAAAATATGGCTGAAAAACTATAACAATTGGTGTGGGGACTTGGAAATAGGTGCAGTACCTGAAACTTCTTTTAGCTCATTTTTTGAAACTAAGGAAATGTCAAGTTCAGACTCCTTCTACATTTCTTTTCTTTAATGCAGCTGAAAAAAGCATTTATGTAGCTGTTGATCACATAGAGAAGAAATACTTATTATTTAATCCATAGAGATATATTATTATATTTCTTGTATTATGGGTAAATATAGTTTATATTAAAAAAACAACAGAGTCCTTGTGGCACCTTAGAGACTAACAAATTTATTTGGGCATAAGCTTTTGTGGACTAGAACCCACTTCATCAGATGCATGGAGTGGAAAATACAGTAGCAGGTATATATACAGAGTACTGGAAAAAATGGAAGTTGCCTTACCAAGTGGGTGGTCAATCTAACGAGACAATTCAATTAACAGTAGAATACAAAGGAGGAAAAATCACTTGTGTAGTAGTAATGAGGGTGGCCCATTTCAAACAGCTGACAAGAAGGTGTGAGTAACAGCAGGGGGAAATTAGTATGGGGAAATTAGTATTTGTAGTGACGCATCCACTCCCGGTCTTTATTCAGGCCTAATTTGATGGTGTCCAGTTTGCAAATTAATTCCAGTTCTGCAGGTTCACACGGGAGTCTGTTTTTGAAGATTTTTGTGGAAGAATTGCCACTTTTAAGTCTGTTATTGAGTGACCAGGGAGATTGAAGTGTTTTCCTACTAGTTTTTGAAAGCTATAATTCCTGAGGTCAGATTTGTGTCCATTTATTCTTTTGTGTAGAGACTGTCCAGTTTGGCCAAAGTACATGGCAGAGGGGCATTGCTGGCATATGATGGCATATATCACATTGGTAGATGTGCAGGTGAATGAGCCCCTGATAGTGCGGCAGATGTGGTTAGGTCCTATGATGGTGTCCCTTGAATAGATATGCAGACGTAGTTGGCAGCGGGATTTGTTGCAGGATTTGGTTCCTGGGTTAGTGTCTTTGTTGTGTGGTATGTAGTTGCTGGTAAGTATTTGCTTCAGGTTGGGGGGCTGTCTGTAAGCAAGGACTGGCCTGTCTCCCAAGGTCTGTGAGAGTGAGGGATCGTCCTTGATGATACGCTGGAGAGGTTTTAGTTGGGAGCTGTAGGTGATAGCTAGTGGCATTCTGTTACTTTCTTTGATGGGCCTGTCTTGTAGTAGTTGACTTCTGGGTACCCTTCTGTCTCTGTCAGTCTGTTTCTTCACTTCAGGTGGGTATTGTAGTTTTAAGAAAGCTAGATAAAGATCCTGTAGGTGTTTGTCTCTGTCTGAGGGATTGGAGAAAATGCGGTTGTATCTTAGAGCTTGGCTATAGACAATGGATCATGTGATGTGGTCTGGATGAAAGATGGAGGCATGTAGGTAAATGAAGTGGTCATTAGGTTTCCGGTATAGGGCTGTGTTTGTGTGACCATTGCTTATTAGCACTGTAGTGTCTAGGAAGGGGATCTCTTGTGTGAACTGGTCCAGGCTGAGGTTGATGGTGGGGTGGAAATTGTTGAAATCCTGGTAGAATTCCTCAAGGGCCTCCTTCCTATGGGTCCAGATGGTGAAGATGTCATGAATGTGTTGTGTGCTTTTTGTGAATTGCTAACATCTGATGTAAAACCAGCTTTGACAATCGTAGAGGACTATGAGCCGAGCTTCTTTGTTGCTAATACTTACAGAGCAACCCCAGCTGCACACCAGCCACTGCTGCTTGCATTTGCTAAATGCAGTGACCCACTCCTACCAACAGGGTGTACTTTTCCTATTCACTTTGTGGCTGTGGCTCTTTCTTGTTGCAGGGATGTTTCTGTGGCCTCTTCTTCCACACTAGGATCTTCATTCTCTCTCCATTGCATGAGGCCCCCTATTGAGGTTCACTAGGTAACTGCCTGGCCACTAAGAAGGGAGATTCAGGCAGTTAAGCAGAAGCTGTGGAAAGACACCAAGAGTCACCTGGGGAAACTGGAAGGCTGAACAGATTTACATAGAATTTTCTTCCTTAATGAGAAACTGAGTCACCTGGAGCAATAACTCTTCAGGCACTCTTGCTCAGTCGCTCTGACCCAGACACCAGTCAGAGGGGGGATGCTGTTGCCAACTCTTGATTTGTATTGCAAGTCTCATAATATTTAGTGGAGTCATGTTTACATGAGGATCTCATCTTAGCTTTCATTTAAAAATCCAGTAAGTTTCTAGCCCTCCTGGTTGAAGAGAAAAATGTTAAAAACCAGCCCCTAAAACCTCAAGCCACTGGGAATAAAAATAATCCTAAATTATTATATTTTTAAATCTCTTGATTTTCTCTTAAGCCAATCTCATGATTTTTGAATGCTTGGGACTGGCAATACTGGGAGGAGGTGTTTAACACGATGACCCTGGGTGGGTTGGTGTCAGTCGGTATCTGTCTCTAAAATCATGAGCTTCTATTGCATGAGATAAAATATCTAGGTCGATTAGAGCTAGGCTGTAGCGGGCTCCTCAGTGTCGGGTAGTCCACCCACTAGGGAGGGACAGTGGTGCTCTGAATAATCATAGGTTGCTGGCTTGAATGTTGACAAGATAGCATGTGTCTTTATGACCTGGGAGAATCATACTGGCTTTTTCTTTGTGACCTCACCTGAAGGAGGGGGTGGAAGGCAGGGAGGAGGAGTTGGGATTCCAATGGGGCTCCCTCAGAAGAGACCATGTTGCTGCCCCTTGCTGCTTCTGCTTCAGCTCCCAGGAAATCACAGACTTGTGAGTGTGTAACTCTTTTTGCTGCTGCTGAATCAACCTAATTGCTATCGGAGTATTGCTAAATCCCTGCTGTAATGGGACTAATCATGGGTTTAATTGGATTTTTTTTACAAGCCAATGGAACGAGTTTTCATGCTAAAATATTTACATACGAATGTTTTTATTTCTTTGTTTGAAGCATTCACTCATAACATTTCTTAAAGTCTAGATATTATTGTATGAGATACTTGTATTTGTCTGCACAGTACAGAGGACATTTAGGATGCTACATAAATAATTTCCTTGGGGTTATAAACTTTTTTCTCATTTGAAATTTTATTTTGTTTTTAAAAAATATAGAATTGACATGAAAATCAGTGATGTGTAACTATTAAGGCCCATTGGCCAGGTGCCACTAGTGTGATATAAGAAAAAAAACCGCACCAAAACCCAATACTGGCTGGCATAGAGACTATAAAGTATATAAGATATTCCTGAAACCCCAAAGATTATAGGATGAAAATGAAATAGTCAAGGTAGCTTTTCAACATTATGACAGCCATGATTCTGGCTGTTTCTAGGAATGCAAAGAATGGAATATTTTACTTAAAAACAAAAATAGTAGTTTCATTTTAATTCTTTGTCTGGAGGAGGGTACTAGATAGACAGGCCCTCTTCAAACTTTCTCCTTTTTGTTATTTCTTTATATGGAAATTTTTCCTATGTGGAGGGCTAATGTTTTCTTTCTTCTAAATGAAAAATGCACATTAAGAGTGGGATTTTCAAAAGGGCTTGGCATTGGCCTCACTCTGCTTCCATTGAATCACCCGAATGGGAATTTTCCCGTTACCTTCAGTGGCAGCAGAGCTGGGCATTTCTGAGAATCCCACCGGGGTGTTCTGCTTCTTTGAAAACTGTTGCTGTTGTAGGCCAGGTGGGTGTTCAGAGTTTCCATCATTTAAAAAAGAAGAATAAATCAATTAGGTTTAAATACATTCAAGTATTTATTAGCCAGATATCGATTCTAGGGCTCCCGCCCCCAAATGTGTCCTGGAATGACACTTGTGGAGTCACTATGACAGCTCATGACGTGTCCTTTGGAATGGCCTTGGGTTGTGAACTACGGGACTGTGATATGTTAAAATGAGGCAAATGGCTTTTCTGTCACCTCTTCACAGTGATCTTAGGTCAGAGAACTGATGCAAAGGAAGAGAGGGAGAAAAAAGGGTCCTTCTAGATCTGGGAAATGAGTGGAGGCTATGTATTTCATGCTCACTCTTTTGAAATTCTTTTGTATTCATGATGCACTTAACTTCCTTTGGAAATTAGCCCTGTTTGCTCAGGGCCTGATCTGGATAAGGATGGAACAACTGCAAAGTGCCCCCACTGATTTCCATAGGAGTGATGGGTGTTCAATAGGGGTTCTGCATTTCTCAGGATGAGGACCTAACTGTGTCAGACAAATACTGGGGTGAGAAATTGGCCCCACTTAAATCAGTGGAAAAATTCATATTGACTTCAGTGGGGCCAAGATTTCACCCTTAGGACAGCTAATCTTTTTGTCTGATCTGAAATGATTGGCTCAATAAACTCAGAAAAGAGCAGCAATCTTCAGCTGAACAGTTATCTGGCCCATTCTTGTTTGGAAACCCTATGAACAGTAAAGAATGTGAGCTCCAGAATTGATAGTTTTCCATCTGTCACATAGATTTGCTAAGAAAGATGAAAAAATAAAACTAATTTACTGGAATTAAAATGAATGAAGTAATGACTGTCAGTTGATTGGGCATAGAAACAGGAAATATTCCCTCTGAGAAGGAGAATAACACTTACATTTTAACTTATTGTGTTTAAAAATGAGACCCATGCTTTAATAATATGTATGTCCCTAGCCTTTAAGGAAGCTATTTTGGACCTTTTGTCTCCAGTGGAAGGGCTTATGACATTTACACCTTCAGTGACACACATTACTGGCACTCATCCTATATCATTTAGTTTGGCCTAATTATTTTCAATGATGAGTCAGGGGCAGTTGAATGTGTTGCATACATCCAAAGGCTATATACTAGCACTGCTTCATTAGGCACATGCTACATGCCCAGGGACACTCCAGGCAGTTAAGCATCTGTGCCAATTTAGACTTGCATGTTTTCAAAAACTTTTCTTGAAATATTTTGTATCTCTTTTTTCCCATCCTGGTCCCAGCAGCATACGGTCCTCTATCATTAAGTCCCATAGCACAGGATAATGTTATTCTGTTCACAGAATGGGGCATTTTGAACGGATCGTTACAAGTTGATTATAACACTTAAGGACTTGCGGTATTATTTTAAAAATACTTATGTCCATCCATGTGCAAAGCCCTTTTTGGTAAACTAAACATTTTGTCAAAAGGTAAAACATTATGGGCCAGAGTTGCAAAGCTGGGGCACATGCAGTTGCATTGCTGCATTTGTGTATGCTTGGACTATGCACACAGATACCAAATGTATACACCAAGTTTATAGTTATATGTGACCGGTGGGTGACTACCTGGCTACATACATGCTTTCTCAGGCTTTTGAGGAGAGCTAAGTTCGAGGGCCAGGTTTGGCTTGGACTATTTATTTGTGGTGTATGTTTGGATTGAGAAAGGGGTGAGGATGATAGGCTTATTTACCTGTATGCTTTGGGACTTAAAAGTAATGCCAGGTTGCTCTGGATGTGACTTATGTCTATTTATGTAAATAATATATAAATACAAGATTTCTGTTCCAGAAAATGCAATATAAAATTTGTTCTATAGAATAAAGTGAACTAATAGGACTAGGGTATAAAGTTTGAGTTGTATTGCCACAGGACTTTATATTATTATTATATTATAGGGATGGTGGAGGCAAAATGTGACTTAATTGTGTAATCAGTCATTTAAAGCATTTATTAGAATTAAAATTGTAGAAATTATGTGGATATTAATCAGTTTTCATTATAGTTCTTTGCACATCTCAGTTCTGTAATTACATGGTGGCATCTGTCATTGCTGATTAATTTGTAGACAGCTCTCTCCTCCCACCAAGGATTTACAGTGTACCAAGTCAAACTTTTCATCATCTGGAAATGTGAAATAAAAGTGCCACTAATTTGGGGGTGTCAGATTTTCATTCTGTAATTTTGGAGGGCAGGCACCACTGGTTAGAAAGGCTGAGATCAGTATTTTTTTCTTAGCATTTTCTGAAGTGAAAGTCTAACAGGTTGTACGCAGTTCTGCCAGTACTGGGTAAAAGGAACTCTGGCAGTTGAAAGCTGGCACCTGGGATTGGAAATAGCAATCACACCTTTCTTAAAGCTTCTTGCTAAAGGCATCTGCATGTTGGCTTCAGTAGTCCATGAAAATTTGTCCTGCCTATAGAAGTGGAAGAGCAGTCTGAAAACAGCAAAAAGCTTCCCTCCTAAACCAAGTAGGATTTAAACATGCTGGCTGTCACTGTGCCTCAGTGAGTCACAACTGACAATACCAAATTCAGGACAAACTGCTGAAAAATAGGGCAGACACACCACAAAATGGGTGATTATTCTTCTATAAGATATATCCACCCAGCAACAAAAGTAAACTTCTGTTTCACCACACTAGCTAACAAGAAGTCAGAAAAGCAATATTCCAGTCCTTGTATCACCACCAGAAACACTAGACTTAATGATGAGTGGTTATTTAAGACCAATTGAATCAACCAAAAGGGTTCTTCTGATCCCAAAAGGACCAGCCACATACCCAGGTGAATATATAGCTCAGGTCTTACTGAAGGTTTGGCAACAGTGTGATTATTGGGTATCTAATATCTAAAGGTTTATTTATAAAAAACAAGGTGAGAGTTAAAATTGGTTAAAGGAATTAAATACATACAATAATTGCAAAGTTCTTGGATCAGACTTATAGCAGTGATGGAATAAACTGCTGGCTTGTAAGTCTCTGGTTGCTTCCAATTAACTGTAAGGTCCTCAGTCCCTTGTCCAGAGGTTTGAACAGGAAAGAAGCAAAACGGAGGTGCTTCCAGGGCCTTTTCAAACAAAGCCCTCTGCATAGCTTGTGGAAAAATACAGGTAACAAGATGGAGTTTAGTGTCACATAGCCTCGTCACATGCCCTTGCATGCTCTGCTGAGTCATAGCAGGGGCCATCACCCATACTCTAGTTAGAACGTTCAAATGAAATCCATTAAGTGCAGATAGGAGTCTTCCATGGTCCATTGTAGGTTAAGTGTTCTTTGATGGGCCATTCAACTTGAATAGTCCCTTCAGACTATGCTGGCTAAATACTTTGTGGATGTTATCACAGGAGCAAACACATTTGAAATACAGGTACATAGTCAATATTCATAACTTAAGGTACAAAATTGATACATACATACAAATAGGATAATCATAGTAAGCAAATCATAACTTTTTCATAGACATCTTACATGACACACTTTGTACAAAATTTGTTGTGATTATTTAACAGTGATAGCAACAATGATTGACATAGTTATATTTTAATCATATAACGTCACACTGGGTGAACTCCGGGCCCCATTATAGTCAACAGGAGTTTTGCCATTGAATTTAGTGGGGCCAAGAGTTCACCTCCAGACATTGCTGAACACCTTTTCCTAGCTGTTGCTCCTGGAAGGCCTGACACCATAAAGGAAATAAAAGCTATGTCCCATGTCCTGGCCACTTAGCCAACGAGATGTCAAAGAACCAGGTTCACTGAATGTGGTGCAGGAAGTCTACATGACTTTGTGCTGCAGGGTGGATTCAATGGAGGGCAGGCAGTGTTGCACTCGCCTGCCTGTCTGCTCACCTACCCTTCCTTGGGGTTTCTACTAGGGCTGTCAAGTGATTAAAAAAAATAAATCATGATTTCGAGAGCAGTTATGTAACAAAACAAAAAAAATCTACATTTGTAAGTTGCACTTTCATGATAGCGAGATTGCACTATAGTACTTGTATGAGGTGAATTGAAAAATACTATTTCTTTTGTTTATCATTTTACAGTGCAAATATTTGCAATAAAAATAATATAAAGTGAGCAGTGTACACTTTGTATTCTGTGTTGTAATAGAAATAAATATATTTTAAAATGTAGAAAGCATCCAAAAATATGTAATTAATTTCAATTGGTATTCAATTGTTTAACCATGCAGTTAAAACTGTGGTTAATCATGATTAATATTTTTAATCGTGATTAATTTTTTTGAGTTATTAACGTGAATTAACTGCGATTAATCAACAGCCCTCATTTCCACTCATTTTAGTTAACTTCAGAATCCACTAGGACAACATGGGAGTCCAGCCAGTGGAGGCTATTCAATCAGCACAGCCCTTGCATGCCCCATTTCAGGCCCAAAGCCTACTCTTTCTACGTTCTGCAGGTTGCTCCATCCCCCATAGTACAGGATGGTTCACTGACATTGGCCCAAAGGCTAAGAATCTACATTTCTACACTGTGACGTCTGGAGCCAAAAAACACATGTTCTTGCTGCAGGACTGGGCAGTGTGAAGTTTCTAGATGGCCCGCTCTCCTGATGAGCTGGCCCTCAGCATAGAGGATAACAGTTGTATCTGACTGTAACATGCAGCCTGCGAAGCATTATATAAGGATACATTAGAAAGGGCTAGAAAACACCCTGTTATCAGGCCAATTATTGTAAGGGACTCAGGTTGCATAACTATGAAAGGGAGATAGTTGTGGGGTTATACGGGGAGATTGTAAATGCTGCATCCTTAGCTCATGCAGCTCAGTACTGGGATGTTTTTCTTTTGGTCCTTGCAAGCTTCAAGTTCCTAAACATCACTTGTTTATAGGCAACACTAAAATTACAGTGAGCAATTAACATGAACACACCAGTGATTTTGCCACAAACTGGTTCAAAGACTCTATCAAATCTCAAATTCCTTGTGCCCACGTATTAGTAAGTTGGCTGCTGAGATGAGGTGGACAAAGCCTACACTGGACAAGAGCAGAAAGGAGTTAATTATTGGTCCTGCCCCACACCACAACACCTGTTACCAATATCCAGTCTGGAGCAAGGGCTTGCTAGCTGGAAGGAGTCAAAAGGAAGAAAGCAGGCTTGAGAGCTGGGGTGCCGCACTGAAGAGATTTTTGGTTTTGAAGAATGGAGGACCTAGCAGAGGCCTGAGCAACCTATACCAGGAACAGTAGGAGCAAGCCAGTGAAAGCTTGAGTTAGAACTTCTGTTCATTTGCTTAATAAAGTCCAACCCCAGGAGGGCTGCATGGTGCATGGATTGTGTCTTAAAACAGTGTCAGAGCTGTGGGACGTTGAAGATGGTATCATTAATATAGTCACTGTAAAAAGATGTGTTATTATCTCACGTTAGCTAACTTGGTAGCAGTGAAGACAAGACAGCTTGGTTTAGCAGCTCAAGTTCAAGCCTATAGTAAAAGAACCTGAGGTTGAACTGAGCTGGTAATTTGAATGGGAGTTGCAATGAAAATACTTCTAATATTATATTTTGGCCTCTGTCTGTACATCTGCATATCTTGTAAAGTCTGGATTCATTCTAAAGATATCATCCACATGTTTTATTTATTATTTGCAGATAAGAAAAAAACTTCTAAGAGGGTAAACTATGATCAGTTGGATGCATTATGTAGCATCAGTGGGCTACAAAACAGGTAACTAACTCTAATGAATACACTTGCTTCTTTGTTTGTAGCTTTATTGGGAAAGGACATTAGTAAAGCAATTCTTAAAGTGTGGTTACAGTCTGAAAAGTCTGTGTGAAAGTGCAACCTTTTTACAGCGCAGATCTGCTCCCTGTACGTGCTATAGTCTTTCTTTAGTGACAAAAATAGGTTTATATTCCTTTTAACTTTACTTCTTCTTTACCCCAGAGCCAGGACAGCTATGCAAGAGTGAAGTGAGTTATACTACAGCAATAAACCACTCCAAGGGGTGCAGTGTTGGGCTATTAGTAAATGCCTTGAGTGTGTTTCAGTTATGCAGAAGGGGATCAGTAGATTACTAATACACACCCTGGGGAAGGTTTAGTGTTATAGCAAATAACATTCATTTGAAAAATTGGAGTGGAGTGGTGTGTTCTTGCAATATGAAAAATGCTTCATATTAGAAGAACAAGAGAAATCAGGGGATTATAAACAGTTTTTCTCTACAGTTTTAAATGTATTTACTGTTCATTGAACTTTAACTTTTCTCTTTTTAAATTTCTTAGAACTATGTTCAGGTCATACCCATGAACCCAGCTGCCTTTTCAGCAGCAGTTCTTGGCTCATCAGTCACTTGTTTTTTAGTCAAAATAAAAACACAGCCCCCCTCTTCCACCTCCCCCAGTTTGGCAAATAGATCCATTCCCAGGTTAGGCCCCAATCCTGTAAAAAATGTATGCACACATTGAACTTTAAATACTTTCATGGTCCCATCAGCTCCAATGGGATTCCTCATTCGCTTAAAGTTTAAGCACAAGTGCAAGTTCAGGATTGGGGCCTAAATTGGGAACTCATCAATATTTCAAATTTAGCTTTTTAGAGTAGCAAGTGAATTAAGAGTGGCTAGAATAACAATCAATAAGCTTCTGCTGAAAAAAGAGTGTCCATTTTATCCTCCAGCTTCCTCTGCCCTCTGCTTCCTCTCTTCACTCATCCACCTTGGATGCACAGAACTACTTGCAGCATCAGGCCCTTGATTGCTAGGAATATCCCTTGTGCCCTTAAAAAAATATTTTTGTCTCTTTAAAGTGTATTAAATACTGTGCAAAAGAAGCAGAGAGAGGACTCAAATGCTTTCTCATATCCCATTCATAATGTTTTGATAAATAAACTTTTTGGGACAAGGCCTCTCTTTGCTCTGTATTTGTACAGTGCCTAGCGCAATGGGGTCCTGGTCCAGGACTGAGGTACCCATGAACTACCTCAATACAAATAAATAATAAATACTGCACATTACAGAGATGAAAGCTTGACTCTGAAGATCATTTACTTTTGTAAGGTTTCCTAATCTACCACAATTATAAAAAACTCTTGTCATTAAAAAAATTGATTCCTGGGCATGCAAAATCTCAGCCACAATGCTGCATTAATGCAGCTTTTTCATGTATCACAATAAAGTTCAGTTGTTTTATGTGCAGTGGGTTGCTTCTCAGATTTTGGATGAGATAAGTCATGCAAATCACATTTTTCTGTAGATATGCAGCTATCCAAAACCTTAAATCAAAGTTTTTGTTTTCTAATTAAAAAAAACAAGATTCAAGACATAACAAGATAGCATTATGCAAATAAACTCAAGTCACCTGCACTGTGTAATGACTAGTTTACTTACTGCAGATGTTGTAATCCCACCACCTAATATGGAGCTGTTCATGGATAGCAGCAAAAGGGAGGAGACAAAAGGAAGGGAGGGAATAAGGGAAGTGGGGAAAGAAGGGGCAGAGCAGCTCTGAACATGTCTGTCCTGGTAAGGACTGTCAGAGGGGAAGACAAAGATAGAAAGGTAAAGGAGTAAAGGCAGGAGGATGGAGTAGAGTCAGGGCTACAGTACCATACCTGAGCATGTGTGCTTCCACTCTCCCCCTTTTCCCCACGCCATTCTCCAAAGAGAGAGATGTCTCCTGATACATAGTACACTCATCTCACTGTCCCTATGCGACACCCAACCATCTCTGTGAACTTCCTCCTGTCAAAGTGCTGCCTCTCCCAATGCACTTCACCTTCTTCCTGGAGGGCAGAGACCCATGCTTCGCTTCTTTCCATCCAAGGTAGAATGGATCTGAGTTTAAGCCTCCTTTTGGATTGAAATGCAGGTAAAATCCATCTTCTGAACTCTGATTTGATGAGTTTGTGTAACCCAAAATGCCTCTGTGCCCACCAGCCAACCCCAGATGATTGTACCTCTGTTTCTATTGTATTAATTAACGTGTATTTTCAGTCCAATTTGAATTGTACCTTTTAATAAACTCCTGATTTTCAGAAGGTTTTTGTGAAGACCTTTGTAAAATCAAGGTTTACGGCTAATAACTTTAAGAAAGTTTGATGGAAATCTTGGTGTGAATAATAAAATAGTGATCTGGTTCCAATATTTAGAGCACACATACATCAAGAAAATACGGTGGCTTTTAATTTAAATATTTTGCAAAGCCAGACTACTTTTTCTCGAATAGGTGAAGGAACACCCAGGGGCAGATTCAGGATCACTATCAAAGTGAGCCTGAGCAAATGGGGGATCTGTGCCTGGCCTTGGGGCCAAAAGAATCCTCTCCTTCTTCCTAGCACAACTGCACCCCAGCAAGTGGTACGGCCCATGGGCTGCAGTAATAATGATTGCTTCCTCCCCTTCTCTACCTCCTCACAGTGGGGATTTTCAATAGGGGTTCTGCGTCATTGTGGAGCCACTTGCTCTGCTTTCCCTCCAGTCCTGGCTCTCTCCATGTCACATAGAGAGCATCCACAGAGCACTGCTGCATGGTGGGCAACTGATGCAAATACACTTGTGCAGCCTTCCCATAGCCTGTCCTCCCCTTGTTCAGTGGAACATATAAGGGGTTAGGGAGCATGTCCGGCTCTAAGAAAGAAAAGAATGCCCAGTGTCTTATGGTGAAATCTTGGCTCTGTTGGAGTCAAAGTCAAAACTCCCACTGACTTCAACATGGCCAAGATTTCACTTGAGTGTAAAAGTCACTTTAGCTGAGATCATAACACAGGGTCTATCTCCGCTAGTCATGTTAAAGCCAATTAATGGCAGATGGAATTATTTCTACCTCACCATTATGTTGCTAATAGGTTTGGTTACATTAATAGTTGGTTTTCTTCCTAAAAATAAGACCAATTGTATTATACCCTTTACTAGAGAGGGCTACTCAGACAAAAATGAGACATTTGTTTTAGGTGCTTTGAGAGTTGTTACTCATATATTATAGCCCCTGGACTCCTCATTGTTTTAATATACTATACAGTTCATCTGAAAAAAGTAGTGAGGAATGAAAGGACTAGACATTTTAAGATCAATCAAAACAGGCAGTTTTGAACAGGATTGATGTAATGCCTCTCTTTAAAGAGTACACAGCTCACTGCTTTGTGTTCTGACCGTGTTTCCCCCCTCAGGCAGCAAACACAGGGACTGTCAGTTTAATTGGAATTTCTAGAGTCTAAGGAACCAAATAGCTGCTCTTCCTCAGCTCTCGTAAAAGGTAAAATGCAAAATAAAACAACAACATCATGGGAATTAGATAAACATGGGCATTCATCCTGTTCACACTTTGAAGTGCCTACGTCAATGAGACTAGATTTGATTATCATATCTTAGGGAGAGCTTTCCTATGCCTGTATAGATTAAAATCACATTGGAACAGCTGCTATTGCCCAGACTCATGCAGGATAAACTGATTGTTCATATCAGTCTGATAGCTAACTGTTTGTTAGCATCCTTAAAAGAGGGGAGAGGCAGCTTAAGTTCTTGCAGTTACTTAGAAGAGCAAGTGATCTTCCTACAGAATGTGCTTCTTTAAGCAGCTATTTTAGTGTATTTTACCATTTTTGAGAAGAAAACAAAATAAAACAATAAACTTTTTCAAAGTTGCTATACCTCTTCCTTCCTTTCCAAGGATGGAGACTGTGTGAACAGAACTACGTTGAGATACATGCAATTTAGAAGTTTCATCTCACTTCGCTCTCAATCCTGTGAGATGCTGAGGCACTCACAGGGCATTTAGCACAGGACAACACTCTTACTCTGTAGTCTGATTTGTGGATTCCACCTACTCATATAAAAAACTTAACAAAAAAGCATAGAAGTAAAGAGGAACATGTGGAAGGGCAACCAAGAAAAGAAAGCAGGGCTGTAGATATGGGGATTAAATTTGGCTCCATATTTGACAATTTAACCAAATATTTCTCTTTAATCAAGTTATTAAAAATCTAAAATCTGACTTTACAATTTCGCATACTATATCTTGGTCATGACTCTTTGCGCAGAGGGTGCGGGAGAGAATCACCTGCATATTTGTGAGAGATCACAGGAGATTCCCCTCAAGTTATTCATGTTTTAGACACTGGCTGAGGAGCACGAGATGGAGGCTTTTGGGAGAATACCAAGGTTGCTTTTTAACAGACTGAGTCAGTGGTGGCTGTGAGTGAGGTGGGTGGGTGGACATATCACTTTCTTCCAGTCTTCTTCATTCTAAGCACTCTTTGCACTGGGAAACAAGAAGCTGGAGTCAGGAACCAAACATGATACAGACCATTAACACTAGGAAACAGGGTTGGCCTGGCTTTGCAGTTTTATGACCAAATCTTGCCCTTTAGCAGAAAAACAGGGATAATGGCCAAAAAGTGACACATTCGCTCTCTTGTGGGCATCCCACTGGATTTTGCTGTGACAGAAGTGCATAGTAAAGGCACATCTGGATTTATTTTGGTACTTGGCTATCAAACTTGTAACATGCCCAACTATGAGACCTAATCATGCAGTCATCTCACACAGAGGAGACTGAGTGTAGAACGCATAACGTGCCCTTTGGTCATAATTTTCTACCAGCTGAGGCAGAAAAGCTACCGTCATTGTGCAGCATTACGACTGACGCTTATGTTATCAAAATCTCTAGACCTTTACCTCACATTTTTGCTTCAGCTGAGAAATGGAGAAAAAACCCAAATGCCCTTCTGAGTGGTTCTCAAATTTATTTGATCATGCCCTCCATCTTTGTGTCTGTAGTTATTTACGTCCCCCCGCCACACAAATACATACACCAATTAAAAAAAAATCAACATGTAACTCTCACTAAATATTAAAACCAGTAAGGCATTGATTCAAACAGAGCCATTGTAATAAGAGCAAAAGTAAAACTGTGATTGTGGTCAATGCTTACGATTAAATGTGCCACGCCACGTCGTAGCAACTGGATTAATGTACAGATGGCAACGACTTTGTATAATGCTAGGCAGGCTTACAGAAATCTGTCAAAACGCACAGCGCCATCTAGAGTCAAATGCACAGCGCCATCTGAGGACCTGGTATGTCTAGAGGAATCAGCTTTGCCAGTTACTCATTGCTGTGGGTAAAATGTGTGCAGAATGTTTTTTTTCCCCCTAAAACTTCTCACCCCCTCGCCCCCAAATACATTCCATACCCCGCCAGGGGGCCCATCACCCAGTTTGAGAACCTCTGCCCTACATGTACAGGGATATGCTGCACACAGATGTTGCGTCCAAATGTTATATATCCCAGAACATTCCTGTGGTCCTTCACATGATTAATACCTCATTGTGCATTCTCCTTGTGAATGATTCTTAACACATACATGGCCGCATCAGTTTCAGTTCTCTGTTAATCAATATTTGCATGGTGTTAGGAGAAAATGAAATCTTCTTAGCATAGCATTAAATTACACTTCATACCAAAATCTGCATTCTCACAATAGTGTCATATTGCTATTTGGCTTCAATGTTCCCTCTTCCTACACCTATTGCGTGGGGAGACCCTCCCACACACAAAGCTCCTGCACACCTTTATGTCCAGCAATCTGGAGAGATCATGGTTCAATTTACCATTGCTATATTTTTCAGTGCAAAACCAGATGGTTGGATGAGAAACCATTATGGTATACATCCTTCTTATGAGCTCTGCAGTCTGGATATAATGGGATGATTTTATCCCTAATGCAATTCAGTTCAAATGCAGTATTTATTTCATGCAGAGCTTGTCTATTGACTTCTAGTCTTGAAGTACTTTGATGGTTTGCCAGGGGAAACTTTAAAATGGTGCTGTTTAGGGAAATTATTGCTTGATTATCTTGACTAGGGAATCTTAAATTTTCCTTTGTAATCTCCTCAGAAAAATAAAAATAGGGCATAGATAACATTGCATTTATGATGAAAGTTGATTGCAGAATATGATTTTGAATTTCAATTGTCTAGAGAACAACACCCCCCCCCCAATCCGCAAATTATGCCTCAAACCTTAATATCGCCATACATTTATAACAATGGCACAGGATTGTGCACCAAATTCAAGTTTGGCTTTAAATGGATGCAATTACATTGACTTCAACGTAGGTATCCCCTTACGTCAGAGGAGAATTTGGCCCAAATGTCTCGAAAATAAGGAAGATGATAACTTGAAAGGCAAAGGGGTTACTTTGGTTTATAAAGAACTGAGTGAATGGGTAGCAGTACATTGATATCTTAAAGCGCAATATTTTTTCGAAAAACAAAAACGGTAAGCCAGAGTGAAATTTGAGCTGGAGAATGGGGGTGTGACACTGGCAGACCAGATCACGTCAGAGAGTATTTAGAACAATTCACTTGTGTCTTAGTATAGATCAGAGGTTCTCAAACTGTGGTTCGAGCTCCATTCAGGTGGTCCGTGGATAGTTCCTTCTAAGGTGTGTGCCTGGGTGGCCGCACACGAGAGAATGAAGGGCCACCACCTAATTAGTGGAGCCGTGCAGGTGTGGCTTCACTAATTAGGTGCCTGGATTCTGGAGAAAACACACATGTAAGGTGAGGTGGTGGCCTCAGGGGGAATAGTGGGTAGGTGGTAGGTAGAAGAGGGGGTGGGGCGAATTTAGGACATGCAGGGCTGCAGTGGCCAGAGAAAGAGGCAACTTTCCCTAGCTCCAGGGTTGCGGCTGCCGGGGAGAGATGGCCCTCCTTCCCAGCCTCAGCTCAGGGGCTGCTGCAGCAGGGGAGAGAGGGCACATCCATCACATTAGAAAGGTAGACTACTGATATTAAAATATGAGTTGTGTGCTTTTATTTGTAGAACAAAAAAACATTATTATAAAGTTTTTTTATATATAGCGCTTTTATCCAAAGTGCTTGACAATAGTTAGCTAATGGCACAAACAACATTTGGAAAGATCATGTAGTGGTCCGCTGAGACCCTCAGCAATTTTCAAGTGGTCCATGAAAAAAACGTTTGAGAACCACTGGTATAGATCAAAGTGATTGTTAAATGTATAAGTGCTTTGCGTGTTGAAACTTCATAAATGGGATGTCACATGCATTGTTTTTACTTATCTGTGTCCTGTCATAACGTAATAACAAACATTTACATCGTAAATATCCCGTAATGAAATAACTCATCAGACATCAAAAAGCCTTGTGGAATGCTAATGAGGGACTTTATTGAAAAAATTCTAATTCCAAAGAAAATGGGCATTGTATGTGATGACTGGAGGTCAGAGACTCAAAGTGCATTCCTCACTCACTGTCATCAAAGGAAAAGCCTATGTGGGTAAAAAGACTGTCAGCTTGCTTTCTGTCAGCAGAAGATATAAATATGGATTCTAGGAAAGATCCTTCATCTCTGAATTGTTTGGACTCTTACAGGGAAGTGTACCAGATGCAAAGTGGTGATCTCCAGAGACCATCTGGGTACCCTGAAAAGACTTTTGGGATACTGGCAGTTTATTACAACACTGTCATCATTTGGGATTACAAACTGTGATTCACTTGTACATATATTTTACTTGCTTTAACCTGTCAGTAACTCTCATTTCCTTTTCTTACCTAATAAGCCTTAAATTAGTTTACTGTAGAATTAGCTGCCAGCATTGTCTTTGGTATAAGAGCCAAAGTACCAATTGATCTGGGGTAATTGGTCTTTTGGGACTAAGAGAAACCTGATGAGGTGTGATTTTTGGTTTGAGTGACCATCATCACAAAGTGATGCATAAGTTCAGTTTGTCTGGTGGGTAAGATAGTCTGGAGAGTCTAAGGGGACTGTCTGTGACTCCATGGTAAGACTGTTATAGTGATCCAGGAGTTCACATTTGTAACTAGCGTGGTGACATCTAATTATAGAACATACCACCAATTTGTTTTGTCTGCCCTTGTTTTCTGTAAGTCTGCCCTGACGTAGGCACTAACAGTTGTGAGCCACCCCAGACAGATGACAGAAGGTCTGAATAATTTATTGATGGCAATAACCTTTTAGATCAGAATATTTCAAAAATGCATTTCTGAATAATTGCCAGCCAAGTTTCTTCAAGATAGCACATAATTAAAGAAGGAAACTCAGTTGTGTGTATATAGATGTTTCTGAAATTAGTTAAATGCATATCAAAAAGTATCTTCTGCCTCTTTTAATATGAAAGGTAGAAGTTTACATTTCTCTTGACTCTGAAGATAAGGTAAAGATATATAAATACAGTAGATAAATATTGCCATTTCTAATCAGCCTACAAAGTGAAATATCTTTCCACGCTGCTTGTCATGGTCACTTCTACCACATACCTCCCAAACTAACAATGATCTTAAACATCTAGATGGAAATCTAGGGTCCACTGAAGTCAATGGGCAAAACACCCATTGACTTCAGCGTGGTCAGGATTTCACCTCGTACTGCACTTCCAACGCTTTTTTAGTGCAAAATTTATTAATTTTATATATGACCAGATTGTGCCACCCTCTCTCATGTTGAGTAGTACCTGCTATGAGCATGCTCTGCAAAAGGAAAGTCTCCATATATGATAGATAATAGTTCCAGCAGATGACAATCAAGAATTTGCAGTATTGTTCATAGGCTTTCTGGTATCAGTAAAAGTTGTGAATTGCAAATGGCTTCCAGAGTGCAGCTCTTTATAGAGAGCTTCTACCAGTACCACACTCCATGATTAGTTCCAGTAACTTCAGTGGGACTACTCGTGGAGTACTCTTCAACATGCATAAGAGTGGCAGAATGTGACTTACCAGTCACCTTGTCACCACTCATCAGCTCCCACTATTTTCAGTTGGTGCTGGTGGGTGCTGAGTACTGAGGAAAATCTGGCCATTTCATTTTGATGCCTAAACGGGAACAGAGCATTTTTGGCCTTTGATTCCTCAATGGCTTATTCTGGTCTTTCATGAAAAGCCATTATAACAGTCCCCTTTTAAAATAAATTTGTCTCCATAGATCCCATGTTATAATCTATTTCTTTTGATAGTTTTAAATAAGTGTGATATGATATAATCTGTAACACTGAAGGCAGTGAGAAAGACCCGTTTTTATGTGAGTTGCATGGCTCACTTTGAGGATAGAATTTGACCTTGTGCTCTCTTAATGTTACAGGTACAATAGATTAAATTCCCATTGCTGTTCCCATTGAAGTCTGGGAGTTTTTATGCAGATCCAACTAACCAGCATGGTGCCTATCACTGATCCCCTCTCCGTACTTAAGATAGTGGTTTTTATCTCCTCCAATAGAAGCAGAACTGGGTGCAAATAATACTAACATTATGTCTAAGGTTTAAAACTTCTAGAATTTATTCTTTTTATCATTTCTTTAGGAAGAATCCACACACCACTGAAGAAGCTCATCAAAAGTTTATGAAACTTTATCCCAAAATATTCTACCGAGAAAAGACTGTATTGCCAGGAATACCTCCAACACTCTCAAAGAGGTAATTAATATCTTCTAGTTTTTGTTTTGAGAGAAAGAAAAGCATAAGAGATTATCAGATCGAGCTTCACCGCTGCATATCACAGAACAGCTGGAGAAGACAAAGATTAGTAGCTAGTGGTAAATTCATTTTCTGCATGAGCAGAAACATCTGTTCGTTGCTAAGAAGTACATTTGTCCAAACTTTCAAAAAAATATTGGTTACACTTACCTCCCAGTTTGTTGTGTTTGTGAAAAAAGATTATCAGAATGTGGCTGCTTTTATTTTTTTTCCTGTCACTTTTGAAAAAAAGCAAGTGCCCCAGTGAGTAAATGGCTAATCATACATGCACATATCTATCTATATCTATCTATATCAGTGTTGAACATTTAAGCCCCAGATAGTCTTTCTTTCCTTTCATGACTGCAAGTAGAAGCCTTGCCCAGGTACATACCTACATCATAGCAGAGGGTAGACCTAGCTGAGGCAGCAGCAGCTGCCTGAAGTTAAGTGAGCTATTATTTTGCTTCAGCTACTGTACTTTAGAGACCCTGAACCTTAAGGAACCTATGGAGGAGGAGAATACCTGGGTCCTGCAAAGGGTCTGTAACAGTTCCGGGGGAGGGGGCAGAGAGGGAACTTCTCTTCCAAGTAGGAAGGGCAGGTAAAGAGCACCCCTGCAGATTCCTTAGCAAATATTCATGACAGGCCGAAGAACACTTGCCCCTTAAGAATGGGAGAGACGACAAGGTCATTGGCAAGAAGTACCTTTGTCCCCAGGCTCAGCATGAGAAAAAACAGAGGTGCTCCTTCTCTGGAGGGTGGAGGTTTCTCCTCTGACTGTGCCCCGACTGCAACAGATGCTATGAAGGGCACAGGTGCTTCTCCTCCCCAAACCCTTTATGATTGAGGGTCTTTGAAGTAAGTGCAGCAGGAACCCTTCAACTCATTTTTAAACAGCTGTTGCTGCCCCATCTGATGATGGTGAACAGAACTGGTCAGAATCTCTCGCCCAGGGAAATCTTTTTAATTTTTGTCAAAGTTTTCATACATATTTTCAGAGGACAATTTCAACTTTTCCTTGAAAAACAGTATTTTTTTTTTTGGTTTTTGGTAACTAAAATAAAAATGCCTTGGTTTTCTGACAGAAAAAAATGAAAATTTTTAATTATTTACCAATCCAATTTTCCATAGAAAAAATGTTGATGAAAAATTTTCAGCTATACCCTAATAGTGAGCCTACCTATGACGTCTACCTGCAGTCAAGAAGAAAAAATGACAATTGGATGGGGTTCCTAAATATCCAAAATTCAGATAAAAATAATTAATAAATAAGAGAAAGACCAAGACTGACCAGCTACTAACCGTAATCTTCACTTTTTTCATAAGTAAAATTTTTTGGCTGAAACACTTTAAGACAATATATGTCTGCTAAGTATATCTAATACCCACTGAAGCTAACATGAATGGCACACAAGAAAGTATTTATCCATATGTTTTTAAATGGATCATGGTCTAGAAATGACTGACACATCAGTGTTTCTACTAAAAGAGTCCCTGATCCTGCATTTGAAGACGCATGGGCAGACTCTTTTACCCATATGGAGCCCCAGCAAAGCTAAAATGGAGCAAAGGTGTGTTAAATCTAGCCCAGTTCTTGTATGTGGTATGTTGGGTTGCCCATTGTAAAGGGAAAAGTTGTCTCAGTGGAGGGATTTAGAAAATAATTTTCTTCACATCTAGTTTATTTAGACCTGATGTTAAAAGAACTATTTTCAAGACATAACACTAATTCTGAAAAGTATTTATTGCTACCTGTGATCCCAAATATCTAAAACATACTTAAAGAGCAAAGTAACTTCTACAAGGGTTACTCTCTGTAAATACCATCCCCCCCCAAAAAAGTTTCATCCTTAGTTATAAATATGCAATCTGATGCAAGTTTATGGTCTTGGTCAAATCTTTAGAATTTTAATTATTTTAATACCTAAATTATGGAGTCTTATGTTTAGGCTGCTTGGATAAAATTACCTTGGCAATTTCATGATAAAGCCATATCCTGACAGGTTGATAACTCAGCCACAAAAATTAACCCCAAATGGAAAATTTTACATTTTGCAGAAACCTTTATCTTCCAGGGCATGTAGTGTGACATGAATTGCTTTGCTCTCTGCTCACGTTTTTTGTAATTTACATTGTCTTATGCTTTTGTAGATAGTGTTCTGTAAATGAAGATAATCAGTATTACGCAGTCATAGATGGGAAAATTACATTTCTAGGTTATTGATCAAATCATTCTTTGATTTATGGACTCCTAATCCTTCAAAAAGTGCTACAAATCTACCTGACTTCATATTTGAATCTCTTATTTATCTGCAGATGTATAAAAAACTCACAAAGCCAGCCGTCATTAGTTACACATCTGAGTAATCCTTGTAATTTATCTGCACTATATTGTCTTCAGTGATATTTTTTAAGACAATGGAATGTGAATAATTTTCAGATTTTTTGAGGGGCGGGGAGCAGTGGGGCATCAGCCTAGATGTGAGCAGAGAATTTGAACCCAAAGTGCTTTTAGTTATTTCAGTTTCATTTACTTTGCGTTAAGTTGTATGTGTGACTTCTGTTGACATCAGTGGGAACAACACAAGTGTATCCAAAGACAGAATTGGTCTGGTGGTTTTTGTGTGCTTGCATCAGGTTCAATTTGAGAGTGTTGGGTTGGGATTGGTTCATAGTACCAGGCTAATACTGTAATTGCTAGGTTACAGAAAAGAGCCATGCAGTAACAACATTTAATACAGCAGCCTGGATTTTGCCTCTTTAGAATCTGTTTCTGCTGCACTTCCTCATATGGCTCTGAAGAGATCTGTGATTGCCTTCTGGGATTGTTTAAACCTAGACTGTAAGCTCTTATCCATGTGCAGCTGCACCCTGTTTATAGATGAAAATTTGCTGCTGTTTATCTGAGTGAGGTTTTTCTTTGTTTCATATGAGTGTGTTTTGTAACAAATTTTCCCTGTATTTCTCTATATTTTTTTAATTCCCTATTTGGATATATGTTCACCATTTGAATGTACTGTAATGTTCTGACTTAATCCTGACCTCCAAGCATGTAGCTCAGCACAGAGTGCAAAATCATTACTGTGTATGTGTGCACAAGCATAGTAGCTCATTTGAGAAGATATGGATGATATAAGCAAAGGTTCTCAGCTCGTTAAGACCCATAACCACTTCCAGAGTTGCAAAGAAAGCATAGAATCCTAAGAGTAGCATCCAGCTTTTAGGGAAAAGGCAAATTTTTAAGAGGGTGAAGGGGTGGGGAGAAAGCTGGGTGGCTTGAGTGTCTATGGTTGGAGACGCTGGAATACACTTTTTTTCATAGAGCCGCTGGTAGCTTTAGAATTGTGTGTTTATCTTAGGGTTTTATATTAGCGCTCATCCCTATAATATCATAGTGCTTTCTGTGCAAGATTGGAAAAACAAAGTCCCTAGTGAATGTTACCTGCTTTTCTCCCATATCTGGTGATGGGAGTCTCTTCCTGGGGTAGGAGTTTTCTTTTTCTTTTCTTTTGTGTGTGTATGTGTGTGTGTGTGTGTGTGTGTGTGTGAGAGAGAGGGCAAGGGTGATTTTAAGTGTCATTCTGGTTATGATGGAAAAGCTGTTATCACAGAAAGAGCTCTTGCATTGTGACCTCTAAGGGTACATCTACACTGCATTAAAAGACCTGTGACTGACCTGCGTCAGCTGACTCAGGCTCCAGTTGCAGGGATTTACAACTGCAGTGTAGATGTTTGGGCTCAGGCGGGAGCTTGGGCTCTGAGATCCTGCAAGGGGGTTGGGTCTCAGAGACCAGGCTCAAGCTCAAGCCTGAACTTTTACACTGCAATTTTTAGCCCTGCAGCCTGAGCCCTGTGAACCTGAGTCAGCTGACCCGGGCTCTGAGATTCCGGTGCTGTGGGTTTTTTATTGTGGTGTAGACATACCCTAAGGGTGATCAGTCTGGATTTGACTACTCTCTTCTGGAAGTTCATCCAAAAGCTGGCCTCCTTAACCATTACTGCCTTACCTCTGTCTCTTGCACATTTTGTCCTGGGCTCTGTAATCTGCATTGTCCTAGAATAGCTGTTTTGCTGATTCATTACTGAGTCGCTAATGTAGCTAGGACCTGGCTTTGTGGATAGGGACAAATGCCTTGAACCAGCAGTTGCAGCTGTGAGATGAATATTGGGAATGGTGTGTGTTCTTGAAATATGGTGTTTGAATAAATAATTTCATGTTTAGAAGACCATTCTTAAAATACTTGATATTTGATATTATAATAAACTCTTTAATAAGACTTCCGTTCCTAGTTTTTCACCTAGTGCGGGTGCCAAGAAGTCACCTTATTTCCATACACCTGTGACATTAATTGAGTCAAAAGGAATAATAATACTTATATGACCCTTTTCTCAAAGTTCTTCACAATCTTTTAATGTATTTATCCTTACACCCTCCCTGCATGAGGTAGGAAAGTGTTACAGTTCCCATTTTATAGGTGGGGAACCGTGGCACAGAAAGGCTAAGTGACTTGCCCAAAGTCACTCAGGAAGTCCATAGCAGAACAGGGAATTGAACCCAGCTCTCCCACGTTCTAAGCCAGGGGAAGCTGGATCTAGCAATTTGCATTGGAGAGAGGAGACTTGTGATTGATTAACTTCTGGCAGTAGCAACAGAGAAGAAAAATCTGTCAGACTGAATGGTGGTATTTCATAGAATCATAGAATCATAGAATATCAGGATTGGAAGGGACCTCAAGAGGTCATCTAGTCCAACCCCCTGCTCAAAGCAGGACCAATCCCCAATTAAATCATCCCAGCCAGGGCTTTGTCAAGCCTGACCTTAAAAACTTCTAAGGAAGGAGATTCTACCACCTCCCTAGGTAACACATTCCAGCGTTTCACCACCCTCCTAGTGAAAAAGTTTTTCCTAATATCCAACCTAAACCTCCCCCGCTGCAATTTGAGACCATTACTCCTTGTCCTGTCCTCTTCTACCACTGAGAATAGTCTAGAACCATCCTCTCTGGAACCAGCTCTCAGGTAGTTGAAAGCAGCTATCAAATCCCCCCTCATTCTTCTCTTCTGCAGACTAAACAATCCCAATTCCCTCAGCCTCTCCTCATAAGTCATGTGTTCCAGACCCCTAATCATTTTTGTTGCCCTTCGCTGGACTCTCTCCAATTTATCCACATCCTTCTTGTAGTGTGGGGCCCCAAACTGGACACAGTACTCCAGATGAGGCCTCACCAATGTCGAATAGAGGGGAATGATCACGTCCCTCGATATGCTTGCTATGCCTCTACTTATACATCCCAAAATGCCATTGGCCTTCTTGGCAACAAGGGCACACTGCTGACTCATATCCAGCTTCTCGTCCACTGTCACCCCTAGGTCCTTTTCTGCAGAACTGCTGCCTAGCCATTCGGTCTCTAGTCTGTAGCTGTGCATTGGGTTCTTCCGTCCTAAGTGCAGGACCCTGCACTTATCCTTATTGAACCTCATCAGATTTCTTTTGGCCCAATCCTCCAATTTGTCTAGTTCCCTCTGTATCCTATCCCTGCCCTCCAGCATATCTACCACTCCTCCCAGTTTAGTATCATCCGCAAATTTGCTGAGAGTGCAATCCACACCATCCTCCAGATCATTTATGAAGATGTTGAACAAAACCGGCCCCAGGACCGACCCCTGGGGCACTCCACTTGACACCGGCTGCCAACTAGACATGGAGCCATTGATCACTACCCGTTGAGCCTGACAATCTAGCCAACTTTCTACCCGCCTTATAGTGCATTCATCCAGCCCATACTTCTTTAACTTGCTGGCAAGAATACTGTGGGAGACCGTGTCAAAAGCTTTGCTAAAGTCAAGAAACAATACATCCACTGCTTTCCCTTCATTCACAGAACCAGTAATCTCATCATAGAAGGTGATTAGATTAGTCAGGCATGACCTTCCCTTGGTGAATCCATGCTGACTGTTCCTGATCACTTTCCTCTCATGTAAGTGCTTCACGATTGATTCCTTGAGGACCTGCTCCATGATTTTTCCGGGGACTGAGGTGAGGCTGACTGGCCTGTAGTTCCCACGATCCTCCTCCTTCCCTTTTTTAAAGATTGGCACTACATTAGCTTTTTTCCAGTCATCCGGGACTTCCCCCGTTCACCACGAGTTTTCAAAGATAATGGCCAATGGCTCTGCAATCACAGCCGCCAATTCCTTTAGCACTCTCGGATGCAACTCGTCCATACCCATGGACTTGTGCACGTCCAGCTTTTCTAAATAGTCCCTAACCACCTCTTTCTCCACAGAGGGCTGGCCATCTACTCCCCATGTTGTGATGCCCAGCGCAGCAGTCTGGGAGCTGTCCTTGTTAGTGAAGACAGAGGCAGAAAAAGCATTGAGCACATTAGCTTTTTCCACATCCTCTGTCACTAGGTTGCCTCCCTCATTCAGTAAGGGGCCCACACTTTCCTTGGCTTTCTTCTTGTTGCCAACATACCTGAAGAAACCCTTCTTGTTACTCTTGACATCTCTTGCTAGCTGCAGCTCTAGGTGCGATTTGGCCCTCCTGATTTCATTCCTATATGCCTGAGCAATATTTTTATACTCTTCCCTGGTCATATGTCCAACCTTCCACTTCTTGTAAACTTCATTTTTGTGTTTAAGATCCGCTAGGATTTCACCGTTAAGCCAAGCTGGTCACCTGCCATATTTACTATTCTTTCGACTCATCAGGATGGTTTGTCCCTGTAACCTCAATAGGGATTCCTTGAAATACAGCCAGCTCTCCTGGACTCCTTTCCCCTTCATGTTAGTCCCCCAGGGGATCCTAGCGATCCGTTCCCTGCGGGAGTCGAAGTCTGCTTTCCTGAAGTCCAGGGTCCGTATCCTGCTGCTTACCTTTCTTCCCTGTGTCAGGATCCTGAACTCAACCAACTCATAGTCACTACCTCCCAGATTCCCATCCACTTTTGCTTCCCCTACTAATTCTTCCCAGTTTGTGAGCAGCAGCTCCCCCCCCTAGCTGGCTCCTCTAGCACTTGCACCAGGAAATTGTACCCTACGCTTTCCAAAAACTTCCTGGACTGTCTATGCACCGCTGTATTGCTCTCCCAGCAGATATCAGGAAGATTAAAGTCACCCAGGAGAACCAGGGCATGCGATCTAGTAGCTTCTGCGAGTTGCAGGAAGAAAGCCTCATCCACCTCATCCCGCTGGTCCGGTGGTCTATAGCAGACTCCCACCACTACATCACTCTTGTTGCTCACACTTCTAAACTTAATCCAGAGACACTCAGGTTTTTCTGCAGTTTCGTATTTCTAGCATCATCAAGAGCAGGTTGTGATGTATGCACCTGTGTAGTGTGAGAGACATCAGGGAGAAAATTACTTACTTTTACTTGCTGTTTTGAAGATATCAGGCTAGATTCATGATTGCCCAGTGGCCTTTCTGCATCAGCTGCATTGGTGCATAGTGGCTATAGAAGAGGCGCAAACTCCCCCTTGCATCCTAGAGAATATCACCTGTGTAGAGACTTCAGAGGCCAAGTACAGAGACCCTACAGCAGCCACTGTTGCAGAACCACAGAGTTACCGAGACCACCAGGATATCTGTGCTCCTTTGAGACAAGGCACCTCATGAGAGCCAGGGTGAAATGTTTTCAGAAAAGCAACTTCAGCTCTGAAACAAACTTCTAGAAGAGGTTGGAATAATCCAGAACCTTTGTCACCTTTTGGAAGAAACTGCAAATTTTCCTCTTTGAAATGGCTTTTGCTACTGGAACCATAAGAAGAAAAGGGAAGATTTGTATCTGAAGTAGAACCTCCAGGGAAGGGAGAAAAGCAAAAGATTCATGAAGTCTGCTAGGGGCTCTGTTATGCAGATCTAATTTACCTGGGTAGCACATCGATGCTATGGTGGTGGGAGTTAAAGAAAACTCTAAGACACAGAATGAGGTTCACCCCACTGGCAAATAAAAACAAGTGGAAAGAACTAGACCTGCTTGGTGCATGGAAGAACATATCAAGATACCCAAAGCCGTATAGATGCTCAAAGGGTGCAGAGCCAGAACACCAGTGATGAGGTGCAGCTTGTGCAGCAAGCTCTCCTGCTGACTGCACTCAAGAAGAAAGTGGCTAGAAGGTTCCATGGGTGGCAGTTAAACTCCAGGGTGGGCCACAACCAGCAGTGAGGGTGGATGGAGACTGTCTTGCTCTCCTATCGTCTATCGCTGCCTTTAGGGACCGAAGAACTTGGGGAGTTCTGCCTATTATTTGTTAGGGAGTGAAGCCCCAGGAGTTAAATGCCTGACAGGTGTTATTTTTAGAGATTTTTCCTCTCCATTGACAGTTTCTATTGGTTTCAGAGGTAATTCTGTTGATATCAGAGCAGCATACATATAGAGAATCTCTTTAACTGATTGAAACTGTCCAAAATGGTGGGGGAGAGTATTTTTTTAGTTTTGCCCACCGTACCGGAGATTACAATCAAAGCTTAAGCTTGTAACTTGAACCAACAAAAGCCATGAAAATTGCCATATGTCCTCCCAACAGCTTTTCCAAACTCTGTGTGACCTATATTGAGCAATATCAAGCCTCTGAAGCAGGAATTTAAAGAAAGAGTAGTTGCCTCAAGTCAGAATATTCTGGGTCTTGCCAGTTAAAGTAACACTGCGTTTGTAAAGTTAACATTTGTATGTGTTTAGACGCAATGTATTAGGAGATGGTAAAGAAACATAGTATTGTCGATTGTTTTCACTTTCAACTTCTAGAGGGCAGTCAGGCTGTATTATATATTTACCAGCAATCACCTCAGTCAATATACTTTAGCAAACAGAAATGTCGTGGAGGAAAATGATTATATGACAGTATGACCTCTCTTTCACAGGAATTTATTATTTAAAATTTAATCTATCCTAGTGTTTACAGTGACAAGAATTCTTGGCAGTCTTAGACAGAAAGTCAATCTCTTTGCTTTCAGGGGGACATTCAATAAATTACAGCACTCAGGGTCTTTTTTCTCCTTAAAAGAAAAAAATTACAGATCAGCAAAGTGGTAGTTTTGTCCAATCTTCAAATGGAAGAAAAACATTTTTGCAGCAAATGCTTTCATCTTTAAAACCTCATTTTAAAATATATTTTGAATGGCCTATAAAAATATCCCTGTATATGCAGCATAATTTTTCTGACAACTGAATTAAAGATGAATGCAGTCAGCTAATAAGATTATATGCATATATTAACAGCAGAGTGTGAGGAATAGGGGAAGAGGCACACAAACATATGATTGAGTTTATTGCTCGATTCAGGATTGCTATTTGTCTGTTTTTTTCTGAAATTCCCTTTCTTTTTAGTTTTCTTTGAGTGGTATGTGTGCACTAAGTGGAAAAGCTCTAAGAGACTAAACTTTCCCCAAATAAAGTCTACTTAATCAAGCCAAACTCTTTTTCAAAGTTTGAACCCCAGAGACTAAAGACAGAATATAGCCAATGCTCCAATAAGCTGCTCACACTGGGTGTCGGGAGGCTAGCCTATTAGATCTAGAAGTAACAGTAACAAGAAGCCTTGAACTGCTTTGCAAGAGGTGAAAAGGTGCTTCAGCACTAGATAGAAAAAAGAGTTTGAAACAATCCTTTAGCGTGGTGCAGGTTTTTTCCCAAGGATAATATGATTCTGTACAAGCACAAGGATTTTTTAAGAAAGAAAGACAAGAGTATCAAGCTTAATTTAGCTGATAACTCAGAGAAAGTGGATTCTGAGAACTGTTTTTTTTTTTTGACTCTTTGCAAAATTGCTTCTTCAGCTTTTGTCCCCTTTTGAATTTTCAGACCCATTTTCTTTCTTTCCAATGATAAGGGTCTCCATGAAAAAGCACCTTATGAACAGGGCTTGTTTTCTGCAATTCTGGTCCTAGGCATAGGATTCTAAAGGTTGATTAATATTAAACTGCTGGGGAAAAAAGGTAATTTATATGACAGCCTCAGGTTTTATTCAAATAAAAGTTTTTATGCTTGTTTATTCCATTTGAAATAAAGTACTCATTTGTCAGTAGGCTGGAAAATCTGACTTGTGGCATCACATGAGCCTGTAACTAGAGCTGTAGCGATCCCTTCCCTCGAATGAAGATCCCTTGTGTTGTTTGGCATTGAACAACCTACAAAAACAGACAGACCAAAGAACTTACAATCTAACACCATGTTTCCCAAATGTCGGAAAGTTGAGCCCCAATTTGAGAAACTGAAGCCCAAGTGTGCACCTTCTACAACCCCAGTGTTGTTAAAGGCCTATCCATCTTAGGGTATGTCTGCAGCCGTGCTGCTGTAGCATTGTAGAGTAGATGCTTTCTGTATCAGCACTAGTGGTTTTTCCACTGATGTGGTTAATCCAGCTCCCCAGAAGGTGGTAGCTAGATCAAGAGAAGAATTCTTCAATCGACCAAGCTGCATCGGCAGTGCGGGGTTCAGTCGACCTAATTGTGTTGCACAGGGTATGAAATTTTTCACAGCCCTAAACAATGTATCTGGGTCAATTTAATACGTAGGTGTGGACCAGGCCTTAGTATTTGTCTATACACAGGTTTAGCTGACAGTGTAATTGTGATGGGGCTGCGGGCTGCACCCCCACCTGTTCCACAAACCCAGACCCCTCTGAGACAGTCTTGCTTGCAAACATCACTGTGTAGTTTATTTACAGTCTTTTAATCCCTCCACCAATACACAGCAGTGTCTTCACACTGTTACATGATGTAACTCAACTTTTTAACCCCCTTTCCAAAATGGGGTGTGTGTGTGTGTGTGTGTAAGGTGTCTCTACTCAGAGGACTTTGTCAGGCTCGCCTAACCTGTTTCTCTCCATCTCTTTTCCTCCTGAGCATGCTTTTCTGTGCCCTTTTATATAGCTCCCCTATTATTTGGCTCATTGACTCACATGCCCTAATCTGGCCTGGTGACCAGGTGCACCTCTGTAAAATTAGGCCTTCTCCAGGGGATCTGAATTAGTAACAATAGTGACCCCAAGGGTCTGTGATACAATCCGCCATTAGTGGCCACATGCTGGTAGCCAGGGCTTATCGTTTTTGCATTGCTTCTTACAGCAGAAGTCCCTCCCATTACTGTAATAATGCATACTAAATTTGAGTCATACACTTACCGTGCTCTGGGATGGCTTCTGCCTCTACTGGGCTGTGTACAGGCTCCGCAGTGGGCTGTTCCTGACAGGTGATCAAACAGCTCTTCTGAACAGGGGTCATGTCATTCATAAAACATTCTGGAGAATCTTATGTTACAGAGCATTGTCTTTAAAATGTTATAGCACTCCGATTGCTGTAGTCTTAATTGGTTGGAGAACTACCATAACCTGACAGAGATTACAGAGTTGTTTCCGTGGTCCAATAAAGTAGATCTTCAGAAAAGAAGAGTGGGAGGAAATTGTACTCCCCAAAATGTCTGTTACCATTTTCCCCCTTTCAGGGGCCAGGAGTAGTTCCTCGACCATGAATTCCCACCCATCGTATGTCTAATGATATATAGCTATAATTAACCGACATCTGTACTCTGCATACAGAGGGTGATAGGATTGCATCATATATAGCAGGGGTGGCCAAACTATGGCTTGTGAACCACATGTGGCTCTTTTACAGATAAAGTGTGTCTTGCGGAGCCCCCCATTGCCCCCTCATTCTGCACCTACCAGACTTGGGGGAGGGGAAACTTGGGACCTCTGCCTTGCAGGAGGGTGGTGGGGGAGGGGCTTCTGCCCAGTGGAGTGTAGGGTCTCAGGGTTTCAGCCCACTGGGGCACACCTGCTGGGACTTGGGGCTTCAGCAGGAGCAGGGCTTGTACCCCGAGCCCTGGCAGGTGCCTCCGCAGGACAGAAGCCCTGAGTCCCGGCAAATGCACCCCGGCTCTCAAACTTCTGAAGATTGTCATATGTGGTGCGGAGGTTCAGTAAGTTTGGCCACCTTAATATGTAGCCTAATCTTTGTACATAAACTGAGACCCATAAACTAAATTATAGATCTCTGCCGGCATCAGTGCTGCTTTCTTCATCATGTATATAGGGTGTGAGACACATAAAAGCATGTAAGCTAGGTATCAGTGCCAAAGGGACAGACTGTTAACTTGAGACCCATAAATTAAAGAATCATTCTTTCTGCTAGTAGCATCAGAACCACATACACAGGGCATCACAGCTTCCTTTTCTTATGATTGTATCTCACCTTAGCGGCAGTGCTAATGTAATATTGTGACATTCACAGTAGACAAATAGGCTTCCCTTTTCCATTGCAATGTGCAGATGTTTAAAGGAATACAGGGGTTTCCCATGGCAGATCATATATACTGAAAAATATATAAAACGCAAGCTACAGATGATGTTTATTTGTACTACTGTAGTGTCTTAGGGCCTTAATCAGAGATCAGGTCCCATTGTGCTAGTGCAGTCCAAACAAGTAAAACTGAGAGTTCCCAGACACTGATGCTAATACGTACTGACTTGTCCTTTTTCACCTTCTTGATTTCCTCATCACCTATTTCAGAGCAGCAGCCGTGTTAGTCTGTATCCGCAAAAAGAACAGGAGGACTTGTGGGACCTTGGAGACTAACCAATTTATTTGAGCATAAGCCTTCGTGAGCTATAGCTCACTCCATCAGATGCATCACCTACGTATCAAATGATTTTAAATACCTCTAGGGAAGCAGTATCCAGAAAGATAGCATTGTGTATATAGGACCACCGGGGCAATTTCTTTTCTGTGGATTACATCATCATGATGTGTTTAGTTATTATTAGTGCTCAGTGTCTCTCCACTTTATCCTCCTTGCCCACATCCTTTTCTTACCTGTTATCAAGAGCAATGTGCTCTGTCATGGAAGCAAGTGTTTATTCATTTTGAAGAGGGCCAACTTGTCTATATTGCCTGTGGATAGTCAATTATATGCATGAGTGATGCTTGGAGTGAACTCCTGGGAGAAAGCAGGGACAACAGAGGGCAATGTCTACACTACAAACTTTGGTCAACACAAATTACATTGTCATAAAGTTGCCGCAGTTAATATACCACTCGTGTGTGTGCATACTTGGCTGCTTGCATTGGCGCTGAGTGTACCCACCAGGAGCGCTTGAGTCAAGACATAGTGTGGTGCACCATGGGTTGATATCTCAGTGTGCCACTTGTCTCTGTCTGGTGTACTGCCTTCTGGGAAATTTTTGCAATGCATGGTGAGGTAGAAACAAGTCATGCAGGGATGACTGGGAGGAAAGGGCCAAGTTCCTGTCATGCAGCTTTCTCCATCCCATAATGCTGTTTATATCTCATCATTTTCATGTCTTTTTTTTTTTTCATCCCACAAACCTATGTGGAACTTTTCAATGTCTGCCAATCCTGACAGAAGCACAGAGGCTGCAGAACTCTGCACTGTTCTCATGAACATTGCAAATACAGGGTGTATCATCCTTTTGTATTTGCAGGCCCATGGTCAGTACTGCAACCATGGGGACATAATAATTCCTTTGAAGATAGTTTGCTAAGGGACATAGCAAAAAAAATTCAAGGTTGTTGGTGGTGTTTATGGAGTAGTTGCAAATGGTGGAACACCACTTCTGGGCCTGAGAAATGAGCACTGTGGTGGGATTGCATAATAATGCAGGTTTGGGACGAGGAGCAGTGGTGCAGAACTTTAGGATGCTAAAGGCTACCTTCCTGGATCTGTGTGCCAAGCTCACCCAAGTGCTTCAGAACAGGGACACCAAAATATGAGCTGCATTGTCAGTAGAGATGCAAGTGGCATTGTACTCGGGAAGTTTGCAATGCTGGATTGCTACCGCACAGTGGGAAATCCTTTTGGAGTTGGAAAATCAACAGTTGTTATGCAAGTGTACAGGGCCATTAAACATCTCCTGCTACACAGGACTGTGATTCTCAGCAATATGCAGGACATAGTGAATGGATCTGCAGCAATGGGTTTCCAAAACTGTGATGGGTAGATCGCATGCAGATCCCTATATTGGCATCAGCCCACCTTGCTGCAGAGTACATCAGTAGAAATGGCTACCGTTCTATGGTTATGCAAACATTGGTGGATCACCAGGATCACTTCACTGACATCAGTGTGGGCTGGTCAAGGAAGGTGCATGATGCACAGAACTTCAAGAATACAGGATGGTTGAGAAAACTGCAAGCAAGGACATTCTTTCCCAACCGGTGGATTACCATTGGCAGTGTGGAAATGCCAGTAGTGATCCTGTGGGATCCAGCCTGCTTCTTGCTCCCCTGGCTCATGAAGCCATACACCAACTGCCTTGACAGCATCACAGAAAGATTCAATTACTGGCTCAACAGGCGCAGAATTACAGTTGAATGTGCTTTTAGTAGGTTGGAGGGATGTGGGTGGTGCTTAGTCACAAAATTGGATCTCAGTGTGAAAAATATTCCAGTTATAGATGCCTGTTGTGTCCTTCATAATATCTTTGAAGCAAAGGCAGAAAAGTGGAGGGCAAGCAGCTGTCTGCTGACTTTGAACAGCCAGACACAAGGGCTGTTAAAAGAGCTCAGTGCAGAGCTATGCAACTGTGAGAGGTCTTGAAAGGTCAGCCACATTAATACGCTGTGGTGAACTGTGCTTTGGCAGCCCCTGAAAATTTGGGGGTTCTTAAGAATTGTGTAGTGCTTGGTGTACATTTATGAATATTACCCTATGTGATGGGGTGGGCTAGGCCCAGAGGCCCGCTGCTGGAGGCCTCAGGGTCCTGCCACACTCCTCCCAGGAAAGGCACAGTGGAGAGGTCCTCCAAGCAGGCTAGAGTGGCTGCAGGGAAAGAAGCCAATCAGAGAGGTTTCAGGGAGCAGCCAATCAGGACCCAGGAGGGCCCTATAAAAAAGAACTGCAGAGCCAAAGACAGGCAGTTCAGTGTTAGAACTAGAGGAGTGCAGTTGGTATGCCTGGCTGGCTAAAGGTAACTGCAGGATAATGGATAGCTCAGTGCTAGTAGGGACTTGGGGAGCGTGGAAGAATTCCTGACTGGCTGCTGGTCCTGAAATTAGAAGAGCTGTGAGCTAAGGGTAAGGTATTGTTGAAGGCTGGGGCTGTGGGGAGGTGGCCTATGGAACTGAAGGCAGTTTTGTTAAAGGGCCATGGCAGTGTGTGGCTGCTATTTTTAGGGTCCTTGGGTTAAGACCTGGCATAGTGGGTAACCCCAAGTACCCTCCACAGGTTGCTGAGGAAGGGCCTAAAATTGGACAACAGTAAGTTCCCCAGAGTGGGACTGAACAGTCAGGAGGTTCCGCTAGGGCTCGAACAGACCCAGAGGGTGAAACCATTGCCTTCAGGAAGGAAGCCCTGAGGGTATGGCCCAATACCAGGGCTGGGATTGTCTTAAAGACTGCAGACGCAACTAACCAGAAAGGGGTGTGCATGAGAGAAGGGTGCTATGCTGTTATACCTTGTCTTTAACGAATGTGTGAATTAGGTGGGGCTTGCTGTATGTTTATAATTATGAATTGTGTTTCACAGAACCTATGAGTTCTGTAATCCTGTATAACCACAAGTAGTGGTGCTTGGCATTCTCCAGTATATGTTGTGAAGTGATAAAGCTGAATTCATTTTCAAAAAATGTATTGTGTACCAAAAACAGCACAAAAATGTGCAAATAAAAATGCAATACAATACAAACCTCCCTTCTAAAATAAGTGAACAGATTTAAAATTTGAAAGGTAGAAAACATTCCTGTCTAAGTCCCTTTTGGCTACATATACACTACTGTGACTCTCACAGGTCAGTGTGCATGAATCTGTGGTTGCCTTACTGTCCCCTCACCTAAACTGGTAGAAGTAGGGATGCGGCCCATGGTGCTACGTGGAATGTTGTGGGGTTGTGACAAGCTGCTGGGGGTACCAAGAGCTGTGAGGCACTGTGCTAACCCTATCAGCCTCAGTATATGGGAGCTTTGCTGTAGCTGAGCTGTGTGACAACTCCTTGATACACCAGCTTGTCTGCTTGCCAGCAAACTCCTCAGGGCTCTTCCAGCCCAAACATTGCCTAGCAGGTAACAATCAATGAACTCTAGCTTCTGAGCTCTGCAGAGGTGTGTGTGTGTCTGCAGTGTATAGCCCCTATCAGTGTACATTCACAGAGTATATTAAGTTTGTTGCTCCTTTAAAGAGACAGAAACTACAATTTATGTTGACTGGAGCTAACAGTCACTTCAAAGCACTAGGTTGGTTTAGATAAAAAGTAAAACAAGTTTTAAAAGGATAAAGGTAGCAAGGTTTACACACACAAGTAAAAATATACTTTCTAATGCCCAAGACTTAACTTAACAAGTCTTGGGTGAAGAAACTTCCTTGAACAATTTTCCATTTCCAGCAATGGCCGACTAGCTTTTAGTCAGATCCCCATGGAGTCATAGGCGCTAGTTTTCCTTGTCTCTTCAGGTGAAAGATAACTTAGGCAGCCTGTCTAATATTTAGAGTACGAGACTTGGAGTAAGGGGAGGATGTGTTTTAGGCCTTTTTTAAAATAAATATATCCTTCCCTATGAGTTCCACAGACACGACTGTTGCCTGTGGGTTGTAGTAGCAACCATGTCTGCTGGGCCCCCATCCCCAAGCTTTGGCTTGAGCCATTGGATCTACATAGTGTTTTTTTGTTCCCTTTTCTGGTTGTTGGGTTTACTGCAGCCTTAGAAGGCCACATTTCTGCTGAGTAGAATAGAATCCTAATAATCTCCCAAATCTTTATTACAGACTGATCAGACCTGTGATCAGTACCTGTCCATGGGAGGTATGCCATATATCTGAGATTAACATTAGTTGTCCTTTAAGAGGTTTAAAAGTAAAACTTCTTAAGTGTTGTTCATAGATGCATGTTGTATTCAATAGAAAAAGAAAGCTAGATAATATACCATTTCTGTTGTTTAGTAACATGATTTCTACCAGCGTGGGTGGAGGTGAATCACAATGAAAATAGACGGCATTATATTGAGCATTTTATTTTCAGTGTCAGTCCCTTAATGCAGATTTTAAAATCCCATCAGATTAAACCCACTGATGACCAGTCATACATGATTAAAACAATTAGAGTATGAAAAAACCTACTCATCTAAACACTTTAGATCACCACAAAACACTGCATATCTGGGGGGAAAATGCAATCATGTCTCTGCTCTCCTAGTAAGGCAGCGCTCCCCAAACGTTTGAGGGTTGCACCGCACCCTGGGAGTGGGGATACAGCTCGGGGGTGGGGGAGAAGAGGAAATAGGGATGCAGACAGGGGCAATGGGATGCAGCTGGGGGTGGGTCAGGGGCCATGAGCAGGGCCACAGGCAGGGGCTGAAGCTCAGGGAATGGCTGGGGGTGGAGCTGCAGCTGGACTGCAGTGGGGGCTGGCAGCCAGGCAGTTCTATGGACAGGTGCAGCTCTGCTCCTGTCCTCACACCTGGCCTCGGCCCTGGGCTGGGAATGGAGCCATGGCCAGTGGCTAAGGCTGGGGGCTGGAGGGTGTCAGAAGCGGAGCTGCACAGAGGCTGGGAACAGAGCCAGGCACAAGACTGGGAGCTGGGGACACGGCTGAGGGTGGGAACGAAGCAGAGCTGGGGGCAGGGAGGGGTGGGTGACACTCCCTTCCTGCCCTTGCGAGGGCTGGCCTGGGCCCCACCATGCTCCCGTGGATGTTCCTCCACGCACCCCTAGAAAGGCATGCCCCACAGTTTGGGGACCTCTGTACTAAGGAATTCAACAACTTAGCATATAGATGTAATGTTCTACATGGAGTGTTCTGTTCCTATAAAACTGTATTTCCTATGTTTTAGGGTACTTTCCAGTGAATCAGTGGATGGAAGTAAAGTAGATGAAATGTCTCATGATATAGGTATTTATGTTCAAAAGATCAAAAATCCCAAGAAGGTGTGGCGTGAATCTCCCGAGTTCAAGGAGAAAATGAATATGCTAATAAGGATACTGAGAAAAATGTAAGTATTTTTTGCCTTCATTTCAACTAGTTTAGGAACAGGACATCTTCAAAACATGGCTTTAATTTATGAGAAAATATCAAATCTTTTTTGTTAGGCTAATACATTTGGGAATTAATCTGACTTGCACTAAACTTCAGTGAACAGTGACACTGCTTTAAATTGATTCCCATACTTTTCCTGTATTTACACATTATCTGTTTAGATTGTAAGGTCTTTGGGGCCATGACCATAGTCATGCTTGTCATTAAAACACCTAGAACGCTGTTGTCGCTATATAAATAATAAGAAGCTGAACATTGTTTTAGGTTTTAAGGGACTGGGGCATAGGCAGTCTGGCCTAATAGGCACAGCTGGGCTGATGTCCACAAGTAAAGGATGGCCGCACGGCGATAGTCAGCACGCAGGGAATCGGAGTAATCTGTAGAGCCAGGGTCAACAGACAAGAGGCAGGCTGGGGTCAGAGCACATAGGAGAGGCAGTTACCAGGCTCGAATCAAGAATCAGGGTCAGAGTCAGGCTGGGGTTGGAAGCTGGAGAACAATACGCAAGATGCGATCTGAAGCCATAGCAAACCAGAAGTCTGCATGGTTACTAAAATTTCCTGGGGCACTCTCCAGGGTTAAATAGTGAGCATGGGCCAATCGGAAGGCCAGACGGTGCTGTTGCTCTGCACTCATTGAGTGGTTTGTCCTGTGGCACCTAATCTCAACAGTGCTCCTTGGATGGGGTGCTGCATGGCCTCCTGGTGGCAGTGTGGGAATGTCAGCTGTCCTATGCTCTGCAGATCCATGTTTGTAATCCTACGGATCCTTACCTGGGTTAGGGATGCATATTTTCTTCTAAATATGTAGTGGTTTCACTAAAGAATGTATTGCATAGCTCAGGAAACTGAAAAATGTTAAGCCCTAATCCTGCAAAGATTTTTAATTAACTTTTATGCATTTTGGACCTGATTACAAGGCCAGGGAAATTCTTCCTGTTGAATACAGTGGGCTTTGGATCATCTCCTGTGAACCGCTCCATTGAGTTAAATGAGAACTCCTAAGGAGCAAAGTTAAGCACATGAGTAAGTCTTTGCCGATTGGAGCATTAGTGATAAACTTTTCCTTTTTTCTCTACTTAGTCCTGTGTTTCAATTACCGGAGGTATTCATGACATATTGGGCTAAGCCATTACCTGTCAGCTACACTAAAGATGCATTTGACCCTGTAATGTCACTTGATGACATATCAGCCAAACACCTAGTACCAGTAGATAGTTTTATTTAACTTTTTTTGATAATTCTAACATTTCAAACAGTTTTCCTTTTCATAAGGTTTCTGCTTTAAATAACCCAGTTATTCTTCTGTTCATGCTTGCTAGTCATATTGTGCTGTTAACATTTTGAAATTAAGTAAGCTGCCCTCCGGAAATGTCAGAATCTGCTGCTGCCACCACCTCGGCCTGCCAATCTGTGTTTGTGCCAGTGGGGAATGTGGCATTGTTCCATCGGGGCCTGTGCACGTGTGTCTGTGCTGTCAATCAGAGTCAGATGTTAGCATTGGAGTTACAACTCTTATGTTTTTGGGTTTGCCAAATGGTGGTTGCCGATTAGGCACAAAGCAAACACCAATGAGTATTTTGATTATTGTTTAAAAAAAACTCACCCCAATTGTCACAGCCTAACAGGTTCAAAACTATCACACCCTTGTCAGAGTCAAAACCGTGTCAAAAGTGACTCATCCATCCCAGTATATCTGCCAGAAGTAAAAAATTGGCTTCATTTTGTTAAACTGTTTGAAACACAAGTATATTGACATCTACAACACATCTGTGTGAATTTTAAACAGATTTTTATAAAAGAACATAAGAATGGTCATCCTGTGTCAGACCAATGGTCCATCTAGCCCAGTATCCTATCTTCCAAATCCTGCCAGATGCTTCAGAGGGAATGAACAGAACAGGGCAATTATCAAGTAATCCATCCCCTCGTCCAGTACCAGCATTTGGCCATCAGAGGCTGAGTGCATGTGGTTGCAACCCTGACCATCTTGGGTAATAGCCACTGATGGATCTGTCCTCTGTGAACTTATCTAATTCTCTTTTGAATCCTGTTATACTTTTGGTGTTCACAACATCCTCTGGCAATGAGTTGCACATGTGAGAAGCACTTCTCACATTTGTTTTAAACCTGATCCCTATTAATTTAATTGGATGACCCTGGTTCTTTCTCCATTCATGATTTTTATAGACTTCTGTCGTATCCTTCCATAGTAATCTCTTTTCCTAGATGAACAGTCCCAGTCTCTTTAATCTCTTCTCATATCGAAGCTGTTCCATACCCCTTATCATTTTGTTGTTCTTTGTACCTTTTTCCAATTCCAGTATATCTTTTTTTGAGATGGGTGACCAGATCTGCATGCAGTATTCAAGATGTGGGCGTACCAAGAATTTATATAGAGGCAATCTGATATTTTCTGTCTTATTATCTATTTCCTAATGGTTCCTAACATTCTGTTAGCTTTTTTGACTGTTGCTGCACACTGAGCAGATGTTTTCAGAGAACTATCCAAGCTCTCTTTCTTGAGAGGTAACAGCTAACCCCATCCTTTTGTATGTATAGTTGGGATTGTTTTCCCAATGTGCATTACTTTGCATTTATCAGCACTGGATTTCATCTGTCATTTTGTTATGCAATCACCCAGTTTTGTGAGGTCCCTTTAACTCTTCAGTCAGCTTTGGACTGAACACTTTTGTGTATCATCTGCTAACTTAGCCACCTCACTGTTTACCCCTTTTTCCAGATCACTTATGAATACGTTGAACAGCACTAGTCCCAGTGCAGATTGTAGGGGGGACACCGCTATTTACCTCTCTTCACTGTGGAAAATTGACCATTTATTATTACCCTTTGTTTCCTATTTTTAACTAGTTACTAATTCATGAGAGGACCTTGCCTCTTATGCCATGACTTTGTTTCAGAGCCTTTGAGAGGGACCTTGTCAAAGGCTTTCTGAAAGTACAAGTACATCATATTAATTGGATCACCCTCGTCAACATGTTGATGCCCTCAAAGAATTCTAATAGATTGGTGAGGCATGATTTCTCTTTACAAAAGCCATGTTGACTCTTCCCCAGCAAACTGTGTTCATCTATATGTATAATACTGTTATTTACTATAGTTTCAACCAATTTGCCTGGTACTGAAGTGTAGGCTTTCTGGCCTATAATTGCTGGGATCGTCTCTGGAGCCTTTTTTAAAAAAAAAAAGTAGCATAACATTAGCTATCCTCCAGTCATATGGTACAGAGGCTGATTTAAGCAATAGCTTACATTCCATAGTTAGTTCTACAATTTCAAATTTGAGTTCCTTCAGAACTCTTGGGTGAATGCCATCTGGTCCTGGGGACTTATTACTTGTTAAATTTATCAATCTGTTCCAAACCCTCCTGTACTGACATCTCAACCTGGGACAGTTCCTCAGATTTGTCATCTAAAGAGAGTGGCTCCTGTGGGGGAACCTCCCTCATGTCCTCTGGAGTGAAGACCAATGCAAAGAACTCATTTAGCTTCTTTGCAACAGCCTTGTCTTCCTTGAGTGAATATTGGGGAATAGATGGCCAGCCCTCTGTGGAGAAAGAGGTGGTTAGGGACTATTTAGAAAAGCTGGATGTGCACAAGTCCATGGATACGGACGAGTTGCATCTGAGAGTGCTAAAGGAACTGGCGGCTGTGATTGCAGAGCCATTGGCCATTATCTTTGAAAACTCGTGGTGAACGGGGGAAGTCCCGGATGACTGGAAAAAGGCTAATGTAGTGCCAATCTTTAAAAAAGGGAAGAAGGAGGATCCTGGGAACTACAGGCCAGTCAGCCTCACCTCAGTCTCCAGAAAAATCATGGAGCAGGTCCTCAAGGAGTCAATCCTGAAGCACTTACATGAGAGGAAAGTGATCAGGAACAGTCAGCATGAATTCACCAAGGGAAGGTCATGCCTGACTAATCTAATAGCCTTCTATGATGAGATTACTGGTTCTGTGGATGAAGGGAAAGCAGTGGATGTATTGTTTCTTGACTTTAGCAAAGCTTTTGACACGGTCTCCCACAGTATTCTTGTCAGCAAGTTAAAGAAGTATGGGCTGGATGAATACACTATAAGGTGGGTAGAAAGTTGGCTAGATTGTCGGGCTCAACGGGTAGTGATCAATGGCTCCATGTCTAGTTGGCAGCCGGTGTCAAGTGGAGTGCCCCAGGGGTTGGTCCTGGGGCCGGTTTTGTTCAATATCTTCATAAATGATCTGGAGGATGGTGTGGATTGCACTCTCAGCAAATTTGCGGATGATACTAAACTAGGAGGAGTGGTAGATATGCTGGAGGGCAGGGATAGGATACAGAGGGCCCTAGACAAATTGGAGGATTGGGCCAAAAGAAATCTGATGAGGTTCAATAAGGATAAGTGCAGGGTCCTGCACTTAGGACGGAAGAACCCAATGCACTGCTACAGACTAGGGACCAAATGGCTAGGCAGCAGTTCTGCGGAAAAGGACCTAGGGGTGACAATGGACGAGAAGCTGGATATGAGTCAGCAGTGTGCCCTTGTTGCAAAGAAGGCCAATGGCATTTTGGGATGTATAAGTAGGGGCATAGCGAGCAGATCGAGGGACGTGATCGTTCCCCTCTATTCGACATTGGTGAGGCCTCATCTGGAGTACTGTGTCCAGTTTTGGGCCCCCCACTACAAGAAGGATGTGGATAAATTGGAGAGAGTCCAGCGAAGGGCAACAAAAATGATTAGGGGTCTAGAACACATGACTTATGAGGAGAGGCTGAGGGAATTGGGATTGTTTAGTCTGCAGAAGAGAAGAATGAGGTGGGATTTGATAGCTGCTTTCAACTACCTGCGAGGTGGTTCCAGAGAGGATGGTTCTAGACTATTCTCAGTGGTAGAGGACAGGACAAGGAGTAATGGTCTCAAGTTGCAGTGGGGGAGGTTTAGGTTGGATATTAGGAAAAACTTTTCCACTAGGAAGGTGGTGAAACACTGGAATGCATTGCCTAGGGAGGTGGTGGAATCTCCTTCCTTAGAAGTTTTTAAAGTCAGGCTTGACAAAGCCCTGGCTGGGATGATTTAATTGGGGATTGGTCCTGCTTTTGAGTAGGGGGTTGGACTAGATGACCTCCTGAGGTCCCTTCCAACCCTGATATTCTATGAGTGCTGTTTTAGCACCTCAATTTTGTCTAGTGGCCCCACTGATTTTTTTTGGCAGGCTTCTTCTTTCTGATGTATTTATATATTTTTTTATTCTTTTGTCTATTGCTAGTTGCTCTTCAAATTGTTTTTTGGCCTGCCTAATTATACTTCATTTGCCAGAGTTTATGCACCTTTCTATTTTCCTCAGTATGACTTAACTTCCAATTTTTAAAGGCTGCCTCTAACAGTCTATTTTACTTAGTCGTTTAGCCATTGTGGCATTTTTGGTCCTCTTAATTTTATTTGGGGTAGACATTTAATCTGAGCCTTTACTAATGTTTTTAAAGTTTCCATGCAGATTGCAGGCATTTAACTTTTGTGACTGTTTCTTTTTATATCTGTTTGACTAGCTTCCTCTTTTTTTATAGTTCCCCTTTTTAAAGTGAAATACTACTGTGGTGGGATTCTTTGGTATTTCCCCCTGTACAAGTGTGTTAAATTTAATTACATTATGGTCGCTATTACCAAGCCGTTTAGCTATATTCACTCTTGGACCAGATTCTGTGTGCCACTGAAGACAAAATGAAGAACTGCCTCTCCCCGTGTGGGTTCCAGAACTAGCTGCTCCAAGAAGCAAACAATAACGGTGTCGAGAAATTTTTTCTCTGCATCCTGACTTGAGGTGATATGTACCTAGTCAATTTGGGGATAGTTGCAATCCCCCACCATTATTAGGTTTTCTATTTTTATAGCATCTCTAATTTCCCTGGGTGTTTCATAATCACCATAACCATCCTGGTCAGGTGGTTGGTAGTATATTCCTACTGTTAAATTCTTATTCAAGCATGGAATTGCTATCCATAGACATTCTATGGTACAGTTTGATTCATTTAAGATTTTTACTATGTTTGACTCTATGCTTTCTTTCACATATAGTGCCACTCCCCGCCAGCATGACCTACTCTCATTCCCATATATTTTGTATCCTGTTATTAGTGTTCCCTTGATTATCATCATTCCACCAAGCTTCCATGATGCTTGTCATATCAATATCCTCATTTAATACCAGGCACTCAAGTTCACTCACGTTAGTATTTAGGCTTCTTGCATTTGTATACAAGCACTTATAAAATTTGTCACTTTTTTAGTTGTCTGCCTTCATGTGATGTAAATGAATGGGACTCTTTTTCATGTGACTTTCTTTTCAGCTCCTACCTATACTTTATCAAATTCTGCTCTCTCCTTTTTACTAGGGCATAGAGAATCCCTGTTAATGGTTCTTCCCCTAAGGGATGTCTCTTCCCTAATCAGATTCTCCTCCACAGGCTAAATTTGGCTTCCAGGACCTCTCTCCTACCTTTCCCTATGACATTACTACATGTACTACAACCACCGGTTCCTCCCCAACACTGCACATAAGTTTGTCTAGATGTCTTGAGAGAGCCGCAACCTTCGCACCCAGCAGGCGATTGACTATGCATTCCTCCTGGTCACCACAAACCCAGCTATGTATATTTCTAATGATTGAATGCCCCATTACTATTACTTTTCTCTTCCTAGTAAGAGGGGTCCCCTCCCATGCAGAGGTATCCTCAGTGTGAGATGATATCCTGACACCTGGAAGGAGGATCCCAATGATGGGATTAACAAATTTATTTGAGCATAAACTTTCATGGGCTAAAACCCACTTCATCAGATGCACAGAGTAGAACATACAGTAGGGAGGTATAAATACATGGCATATGAAAAGATGTGAGTTGCCTTACCAAGTTGGGGGTGGGATCAGTGCTAACGAGCCAATTCAATTAAGGTGGAAGTGGGCTATTGACAAGAAGGGGTGGAAATAACTTTTGTAGTGTTAATGAGGCCAGTGTAAACAAGGTGGCACATTTCAACCAGTTGACTAGAAGGTATGAGTATCAGCCAGGAGACTTCAGTGCAAGCAGATACTGTGAAATTTAAAATATAAGTTAAGTAATTTTAATTTCCAATTACAAACATCTAGCTTCTGTACATTTAGATTTATCCAGACCTCAAATGATGCTCTAATTCCAGTTATGGAAAGCTAGGGGCAGTATAAAAGGGGAACTAGAAGTGTGCCTGCAGAGGGAGGCATTCATGTTTGTAAAAGGCATATGGAGAAATCCTGGCTCTGCTGAAGTCAATGGCAGAACTCCCATTGACTTCAGTGGGTCCCAGATTTTACCCATCGTGTTTACTGGATGCTGAGGGGAGTGCACTGGGCAGCTATACTTGCTACAAGGTGTTGTCAAAGCAGCGCTGACCATGCTTACATCCTGGCTCTCTCAGACGCATCCACCTGGGATGGTATGCATTAGAGGCAGTATTTGCTTGCTGTTTTCCTTGCTCCCCCAAAGTCCAAGAGGCTGGATTATGGTTACCTCCTGTGCAACTTTCTTGTAGAGTAAATAAGGAACTTCCTACAACCTGCAGCCCTTTTAGTGCTCCTACACATAGGCAGTTGTCATTTTAGCCTTATATTGATAATGGATGATAAAACTGGGGTAATCCCATTGGCTTCATAGTATTTCTTTAAGTATTAATGGAAGGAAGAATTTTTCCTGTATTATATCTTCCAGAAGACAAGCTATAGAAATAGATCTTGTGATAAAGTAAAACATCTCAAGATGGAGACTGCAAAAATTGCAGCCATGAAAGAAATGCCTTTGTATTGCAAAAGTAGACTGGTTTCCTCTTAATTGTTTGAATTATTTCTGAATAAATTGGTGTTACGGACTTTTTTCCCCTTTCTTTTTTAACGAACTCATAAACTATCTGTGAAAATATCCAGCTTCAGCTGTCAGCACACCATGTGGCTACAAATTCTCTTGTCTCTTCCATCTGCCAGAGAGTTTGAGACCCTCTGAGAGAAGCCAGCAACATATTTTTTTCTCTTACTCCCACCAATTAAAGATTTTTTTCCTTGGAGGGTCTGATGGTTCTGAAGGTTATTATCTTTGTATTGGACGATGCAAAGCTCTGTCAGGGGAAGAGACTCTAAGGAATTACTCCCAAGAACATCAAGATTTTGCAGTTCAGACTCAGGGCCAAGTGCTCCCCAGGTCAGTGCAGCAATGAGAGTGAGGCACTGTCAGATGCACCCTTTCGTGTCAGGAATCCTGACAGCCAAGGTAGGATTGTACAGGGTGTTCTTTGGAGCAGTGTGTGGCTAGTGTGTGCTGATCAGTATAAGTATTAGCCTGCTGGCTGGTTGTCTGTCTCCCCTCGCCAGCAGCTTTTAGCTGTGATGCGTGGGTGGATGAATTGGACTACCTTCCCTTTCTTGAATGTAAAGGGGAGATCTTCCCACACTGCTTATGCAAAGGTGCATATGTGGGGAAAACGCATCTGATGCAGGATTTAGTTCTTAGGCTGCCATATAATATATATTTTACAGAGTTTTTGAGCCCAGACCAGAGATCAACTTCAACCTCAAAGGAAAGTTAAGTGATAGGTGAACAGCTCTCTGTTACAGAAAAGTGAAGAGATTTTTCTCCCCTTCCTCCCTTCCCCTGCAACGCCAGAGCACAGATAACTCATCCAGGCAAGGTATATAACTGTTAAGAGGCAGAGCTGCAGGATATACCTCCATTTGGTATAAAGGAGGAGTTGCCAATAATTGTGATTTCATCACAAATACTAACCAGGAGCCTTATTCAGGTGCCTAACTATGATGTCTAAAGTTAGTCAACATTCTCATACTTTGGATCTAGTTGTCCATCTGTCGAAGCATCATATTTATGTGCAATTGTTTTTATTTGCAGGAACTCAATACAGTCAATTACAAGTTTTGCTCACAACTGCAAAATCGGTGGTGTAGTGGGTAAGCTAACCTAAACTAAATCCCTGTTTTCCAAATGAGAAGGGGATAACCTCAGTTTACCCTCAACTACACCACTGTTTAAAGTACTCAATAAGCTGGAGGCAAAACAGCTCACGCACCATCTGTAGTGCTAAATTTCTGGATTATTCACCAAAGTTGTTTTTTTAATATTATTTACACGGAACCATCTTTTAAAAAGGTCTTATTCCATGAGTCTGACACTTGCAATATGCATACTGTATAATTGTGCCAGTCAATTTCATAAGCTAATATAGTTGTCTCAGTGTATGCATTGTGAACTATGCTGCTGCTTCTTCATTCTGTTTCACTTTAGTCTAGAACAAGCAGGTTCCTGTAGCAAATATTGACTATAATCTTTTTTTACAATTAATGAAAATTATCAGTGCTTTTTGTTGCCATCTATTTCAGAAATTAATTCTATATTTTACATTGAACTCTTGAGCCCTTTATCAGCAAGATACTTATGCAAATGCCTAACACTAAGCATGTGAGTAGTCCCATTGAAGTTCATGGCAATGGGATTTTCAAAAGTGGCTTAACTTGGCTCCTAAACTCCCACGGATTTCACTGGGAAACAAGTTACATCAATGCTGAGCATTTTTGAAAATCCCTCCCTTAATATGTTTTAGATGCCTAACTCGAGATGCCAACATTTATTTTTTTTTTAAAAATCCCCTTTGTGCATTATAGCAAAATCCCCCTTGGAAGTTGCACTTTTGACTCAATGGGACATTTTTCTGACTACAGACTGAATAAGGATTTTGGGATTTGGCCCTATATATTTTTTTTTCTTTGATCTGCCATAGGGTAGTTATTTTCCTTTTGGCTTCTGACTTCTTTTGGTGAATGCACATAAGCATATCTTGGGTTTTAAAAAACAAAACAAAAAATCCTGCAGTGGAACTGGCAGATAGTGGCTTTGTTTAATTCCATTTCCCTTATCTGTCTCTTTAACAGTTCCCTTGGCTTGGCTAATTATTTTAAAATTTGTAGGCACTCTGTACATTAGGACTACTTCTAACGCCCACAGTTCCAAACTGTCTTGGTACACTCATGTAAACAAAGAAGTTAGGGAAATGCAATGTTAAAACACCTCTCCTTGATCTCTCTAAAAAAGGCCCTCATCTTGTCATGTTTCCAAGCTTTCTTATTTATAAATCCACTAATTACACAACAGATAATTGGGACCGTATAATACCAGCACAAACCATATATCTTAGTTCAAATTCACCACAAAATAACAGAAATTGTACATCTCACTGCCAATTAGCTAATAGCAGTAAAGAACTCTAACAGTGACAAGCAGAATGTTTAAGCATATGCTTCATTTACATTCTCTGGAAGGCAAAAAGTAACCATCTCCAATTTTGCTATCTGTTTGACACTTAAGCGAGATACAGAGAAATGAGAATTTGTTTTAGATTTTCTTAATATTACAGGCCAAATTTCCAAAAGTGAATTCTAATTCTAGGTGGCCCTTCCAGTGAAAAATATTGTGGTTTTGATTTGGAGGGGAGAGCAAATACTGCTCTCATCCCAAGCTGCACTAAACCCAGCTCTGGCATTACCCAGAATCTTACCCTAATTGTCTAAAGTTGGGCACTCAGAATTAGAGGCCAAGTCTAAAGATTTTCCACCAAATTACCTGAAATATATTTTTGTGACTGCTTTGAGGGGGGGAAACAGTAACATTAAAGTTGGTCACTTTTTTGCAAAATAAAATGAAAAATGGAAAAATCCCATAATGTGAAGGGAAAAATTATGGACCAGACTCTGTCCATGTGCATCCAAATATCCCAGAGAAACTAGTGGGAATTTGAGTGTGCAAGGAATTCAGGAAACTGCCTGAAAGGAATATGGTTAACATACTATGTACATACCCTGCATGTGATCCTGTGTGTAGCTCTTCTATGTTAAAAAGGGGTTTCCCCATTTCTAAATGTGACAGATTTAGAACCAAGTGCTGCTTCCATTGAAAACAGTTGCCAACCTCCCATTGACTTTAATGGGGCTAGGATCAGGTCCTTAATCTCTGATTGATTTAGAACATAACTATTATGTTCATTACTAATGGGCCAGTTTTTTATATACACTATTGTTCAGGCCAAAAATCCTGTATTAGTGTCATTTTAACCCTAGTAAACTTTCAATGCTTAGGTATTTTTAATAGATAATCAAATAGGTCTGTCTGGCACTATTTTATTGTCACCAATAGCCACACTTGTTCCAACACATCGTAAACTGACTTAAAATGTAAAACCCCATAAAAATAAACAATGCTTGTTTTTAAATACATTGTTTCTTGGCAAATATTGTGTTGAACCCAGAATTAATATTTTCTGGATTATCATAAGTGCATATGCATCAAAGTTAAGAGAACCCCACCAATCAGGTTGTTCTTCTTGTTGTAAGATGACATCAATATATGCTAACCTCTAGGAGCCATATTTCTTTTATTTACTCTTAGCATTCATCTAAATTGTGCTATCTTTCTTAATATCTGATGTTAGCAATAGTCTTTTTGGATTTAAGTGCTCTACACCTACAAGATTAGCTAATGGATTAATTTTGTGGAGGCTCTGGGAAGATTTTAAAAAAATGGTTTGAAAGTGTTTCTTCAGTAAATTATTGTAAAGTGCAGCCCTGATCTCCTATATCTACCCTTCCAACTGTCATCTTCTAGTATTGAGCGGAACTCATAACCTTTGCTTCTGAGACATACTAATAACTTGCTTGCTGAAGTACTTAAAACAATGGTATTTGAAAGCTTCTAATATTTGTCACTGGAGGACACTGAAGTGAGCATTTTGTTAGCGCTAATCTCTCTACCTACCGTAAGGTTCTAAGGAGTCTGCTAATACAGCTCCCCATTCCTAGTGTTGGGGGGAAGGAGCAAATCGGAGAGAGTAATTTTGTATTTTTGTCTGTATCAATTACAGAATAATTAAATTCTTCAGCACTGAGGATACTGAGAAGATCTTTGTGGGCAGGGACTGAATCTTTGTACAGACTCTAACACATTGGAGGCCCTTTCCTGATAGGGACCTATGGATGCTACTGCTATATAATATCTGCCCACAAACTAAAAGAGAAATTGATAGTTTGGTATTTTCTTTGAGGCAATCTTGTTTATTCACAAGGAATGTACAAAGTCCTACTCCTCCAAATGCAGGAGGAACCACAGGCAAAAGCCCAAGCTTCTTTTCCACCAGAACCCCCAGCAGAGAACCTCTCTGTAGTTTCCTCTTGGGTCACACTGTGCATACAGGCTTAGTTCTACCTGGATTTCCTTGGGATGCCTCCGTCTTTCTCTGGTTCTGTGTTCTACATTCCCTTACACACACTCACATCTGCCCACAACCTTACGGAAAACAATGCTCAGGGGAAAAAAAAACCCTTCTGCGCATGCAGTCTAAAACTCCCAGATGGGTTCACATAATCCTTGGGTGGGGGGATTATGATTGATTTTATCCTTAGTTATATTAATTAAAGGTGGTGGTCATAGTCATGAATCCCAATGGGTTTTAACTCACCCCAAAACAAGGTTTCACCCAGCTTATAACATTACCATCTTCAGAAGTCAAAACTAGTCAACATTACAACTTTAATTGGTCACAGGAGTCGCACGTCCTTTCCCTCCCCAAGACTTTGGTGCCTTGGACCTAGGTATTGAGCTAATGTTCTGAACTATAAACTGTTTTGGAGCAGCACTATGATGGACCCACCTATCTAGCTCCAAAACAGCATTTAGAATGTCAGAGGTACAGCATTTTGTACTAGTTGGGGTAGGCTCTGACCTCTTCTACTCAGTTCCCCAAGAATTCAATTTGACTCGGTTCTCATCACTCAGGTTTCTTTATTTGGCACATAGCAAAGCTGAGTTGATCAGACTCCTACATAGGGGTAGGAATAGGGAATACTAAACATCCAAAGTTACACAGCAAACCTCTTCCTTTATATACATTTACACATTACACTGCATTGACTATACATTGCATTACACATTTTGAAATTGGTTTGGTTACTTAATAACCCCTTGAGCTTCCATGCTCCCCCGTGGGGCTGTGTGAGGCCCATAGATAATTATTTCTGTGGGTCAGTGGCCCCGATAGAAAAAAATATCCCCCCACACTGTACAGCATGCACTGCCCAGGTACAACTTACTCTTTACCTTATCTTTATGTTCCCAATTTATCTTATCCATTCTTACTTTTTCCATAGTAAATGGTTCCCTCGATGTTCCCTCTTATTTTAGCTAGCACAGACATTCTGTTTGTAGCCTGCTGATCCATTTGCCTCCCTAACCTTGTCTCACAAGAAATGAAGCCTCATCTATGTCCAATTACTCTTGTCAAGCCAGGCCTACAGTATTTAAATAGTCTGGAGAAAAAAGTGAAAAGCAAGGGAAATTAGAAATGCCTCTTTATGAGCATAGAGAAAAGTGTGCATATTTTATACATCTCTGAACTGTTATTTTGGATTAGTTTAACTCAAGACAGCAGCACATGCATTACTGAAACATTGCTAAAGGTACAACCCTGTGCTGTAGTGGGGCTGGATCGCACCGTAACGGGATACCAGCACTTCTGCCAGAAGGAAGACACCATTCATTCTCAAAATGGTGTCCTCTGCACAGCATGGTCTTGCATCCACTGTCCGGGCGCAGTCACTCTACCTGGAAGTTGTCGTTTGGTAGAGCAAAATGGTGTCCTCTGCCCAGCATGACTGCAAGGTCACACTGCATGGAGGATGCCATTTTGTAGAGGTTGGGGCATTCTGGTAGCTGCCCATTCAGGACTACACCCCTGGATCCAAAAATCACAGTCATTCCCAGGCCAGACAGTAGTCGGCCCCATTCCCAAAGGATGCAACAGCAAAACCTTTACACATCAGCAAACTCTTTATATTAAATTCCAGTCCTATAAAACCAAAATAACCAAGGGTGTCTGAAGATCTAAATGACACAAGGATGAGCACAAATCAAAAGTACATTAAACTCTCACCCCAAACACAATCACAGTTAAAAAGGAAACAACAATGCAGTAACTTTCTCTGTATAAACATAGCAAAGACCAAAACTATGCACAATGTAGTGAATCTTTCCTGTGTTTGTGGGGATTCCTTTTCTCCTGACTTCCATATCAGATCAGTGCAAACCAGCGTGAGGAGTGGGGAAGAAAATAAAGGTGAGGATACTGGAGTTATTTGATTGAAAACTATTTAAACCATTTCTTTTCCTTTATACAGCACTGGTAGCTCACAATTTTATATGCTATATCACCTTTAGAATGTTGCACCTTACAAGAGTTGAACATTCTACAAAAAAACCTGTGAGGTGTGACATTGGCTTTGCTGTGTTGCTTTCGAAGGGTGTATCTATGCTGTGCATTTCTTTTGGCGGCATGTAGTCCACACCAGCACAGGTATAAATAGCAGTGTAGAGAGTGAGGCACAGTGTTGGTGAGTAGAGTAAAGACACTCCTGAAGGGGGTGGGTATGTACACAAGCACACATCTTGCATGGTTTTCTGCCCACGCAATCTGTGCCCCCCTGTCTACACTGCTATTGTTAGCAGTGTAGTGTCCTATTGCTGGAGTCTCTCTCTGGAAAAGACTCTGGCAGCAGGGAAAGGCTTTGGCAGGGAGGAGGTAGTGGGGAAGGACCCTGACTTCTCCCCACTGCTGGACCCTTCTTTGCCACAGGGAAAGACCCCGGCAGCACCAAAAAGCCCGCAGAGCCTTTCCTCACTGCTGAGCCCTTCCCTGCAGCTGGGAAAGGCTCCGGCAGTGGGAAAAGGTTCCAGTAAGGGGGAGATGCCGCAGAGCCTTTCACTGACAGGTGTCGCTACACACCATAGTGTGGACATGATGTGCTCTTCATTGTGGCATGCAGCTACATGCACACTACATGGTGCCAAAAGTGATGTGTAGCGTAGATGTAGCCTTAAGGGAATTGAAAGTTAGCTATCCCAGTACTTTTGTAATCCACTTCAGTTTCTTCTATTTGAGTACCCTCACTGACCCCTACTAAGTTGATATTTCTTAATTAAAGCTGTTCCCACGGAGGATCAGTTCAGTTTGTCATGATTTTTCAGCCCTTTCAATAATATTGTAATTAGCTTTTGAAGTGGGGGTTTAAGTTCCACAATTGTGGGAGTGATATGTATGGAAGTATCTACAATAGTTTCGGTTTTGTTCCTAAGTGTCCTATTGTCACAATCCAAATATTTAAAATGAATATGAAGCCACTGAGTCCTGGGTCATAGTAAGCTGCTAATATCTCCACAGTATGTTGAGCATTGTTGGTAAATCAACAACCCATGTAACATATGAGGTGACTAGAATACATAGAGGCCTGAATGTTAGCTAGTAGCATGGCTGAGATCATGGCTTCAAGACCATGAATGAAATATGAAATTGCAGAACTATTAACTGTATTATGTAACCTATCACTAAAATCAGCCTCTGTACCAGGTGACTGGAAGGTAGCTAATGTAACCCTGATTTTTTCAAAAAGATTCCAGAGGAACTCTTGGAAATTACAGGCCAGTAAGCCTAACTTCAATCCTGGGCAAACTGGTAGAAACTATAATAAAGAACAGAATTATCAGACACACAGATCAAACAAGATTTGTTGGGGAAGAGTCAATATGGCTTTTATAAAGGGCCTCACCAATCTATTAGCATTCTTTGAGGGAGTCAACAAGCATGCGGATAAGGGTAATCAAGCTGATATAGCGTACTTGGATTTTCAGAAATCCTTTGACAGGGTGCCTCACCATACGGTCTTAAGGAAATTAAGTAGCCATGGGATAAAAAGGAAGATCATCTCATGGATCAGTAACTGGTTGAAAGGTAGGAAACAAAGGGTAGGAATAAACGGCCAGTTTTCACAAAGAAGAGAGGTAAACAGTGGGTTCCCCCAAGAATCTGTACTGGGATCAATGCTGTTCAACAGATTCATAAATGCTCTAGAAAAGGGGATGGACAGTGATGTGACAAAGTTGAATAATTTGATATTGTCTGCAAAGATAGTTGAGTCCAAAGCAGACTACTAGAAGTTATAGAGGGAATCTCACAAAACTGGGTGACTAGGCAACAAAATGGTAGATTAAATTCATTGTTGATAAGTGCAAAGTAATGCACACAGGAAAGATAATCTCAAATATACATATACAGTGATGGGATATAAATTAGCTGTTATCACTCTTAGTCACCAAGGGTAGTTCTCTGAAAATGTCCAGTCAATACACAGGAGCTGCCAAAAAGATTAATAATATGTTAGGAACTGTTAGGAAAGGGATAGAAAATAAGGGAAAATATCACAATGCCACTATATAAATTCACAGTGCATCCATACCTTGAGTGCTGTGTCCAGTTCTGGTCGACTGATCTCTAAAAGGATATTGTGGAACTGGAAAAGGTTCAGGAAACGGCAACAAGGATGATCAAGGGTATGGAACAGCTTCCATCTGAGGAGAGATTAAAAAGATAGGGCTCTTCATCTTAGAAAAGAGATGACTGAAGGGGGATATTATAGAAGTTTATAAAATCAGGAATGGTGTGGAAAAAGTGAATAGAGAAATGTTATTTACCCTTTTACACCATACAAAAACTAGGGGGTCACCTGATTGAATTAATAGGCAGCAGGTTTAATACAAACAAGAGGAAGTACTATTTCAAACAGCTTAGAATTAACTTGTGGAACTCATTACCATGGAATGCTGTGATGGCCAAAAGTATAATTGGGACAAAAAATAAACTGGGTAAGTTCATGGAGGATAGGACCATCAATGGCTATTAGCCAAGATGGTCAGGGATGCAACCCAATGCTTGGGGCACCCCTAATCCTTTGACTACCAGAGGCAGGGAGTGGAAAATAGTGGCATGGGCTTCTGTTGAAGATAAGATATTGGGCAAAATGGACCATGGTGTGACCAGTATGGCAGCTCTTATGTTCTTATGACCTTGGTTTATTTCATGACATCCCAAAGACTTTTTGGTCACAATAATAGTAGGCTTAGATGGTGTTGAGAAAGCATCCATTCATGGCATGGCACTATTCTATAAATTAATGATAAATGACATCCTAGCCTTCCCATTTGACCCTCTCCACTGATTCTGGATTTATTGTGTAATACAACAGGTATGACTGAGATACTCAAATGGAAAGAGATGTTTGAGACCAGGAGAAGAAATAGAAGCTTAATCAGTTTCAGATCCTTTTCCCCCTCATAACACTGACATTTTGCAGTCCATTATTCTGTAATGATAACTAGACCCCTTTGAATTGTTTTAAATTTAATTGGCCAAGTTATTAAGCTGTGAAAATCATTTCCTACAAGCAGTGGGACAAATGAAAGTAGTAACTCTGGCTCAAGCAGTTGAAGCCAGCTGGAGAGGAAGATTAGTGCCATTAGAATAATGGCTCTCTTGCTCTACAAAAACTATAGAGGGGATCAGCTATGTCCCTTCTAAATACATCTGTCTGTCTAGCAAACACACAAACAAACTACATGATACTATGTATAAACTGCTCTTCTCTCTGCATAACAGAACACATGCTATTTTGGAAGGGTATCCTCTGGGGAGGATTAGACCACAATGTACGTAGCGTTACTGTTTTTTTTTCTCATTGATTTCTTTTTATTTTCATTTTTGTTTCATCTTTGAGGCTTCTGACAATTCTGGCAGATACTTAATAACTTCACACACTAACAGTGCCAAGACATGGCATGATTGAATGCCAAACTAATCATAAAAATATTTTACAATATTTTTATTTCTCTGATTGGCTGTTCATTTTTTGTACAGGGGTTGATGGTTCTAACTGGTCAGATGGTTCTAGACAGGATGACTTGGAGAACTATAAATAAACTTGAGGGGAGCAATAATGTTTGATGAGCCTTTCAGCACAGCAGCTAGCAAACAAACTCTATTTACTAACATGTATTTCATTCTCTTTTTAAAGGCTGATTTGGGCCCTACCATTTTAGGTTGCCTTCGTGCATTTCCTGTGTTACATTCCCTACACTTCACATAGCACAGTGATAATTAGCTGGTTCCTCTGGCTTCTACTGCATATGTTACAAGATGGTGTTTAAAAAAAGTATTTGTGCCATATAGATAGGGAAGACAACATCAGCTCTTGAGTAGGACAATCTTATACTTTATTTCCTCCTTAACTGAACAAATTGCATGTATTTGAGCAAATTTATCAGCAGTTTTCAGAGCTTCTATACAAATTAGATATTGTATGGGCCAGATTCTCAGCTGGTGTGAATCTGAGTACCTCCATTGACTTCAGTGGAACTCAGCCAATTTATACCAGCTCAGAATTAGGCCCTCTGTCTCTCTTCACAGTTGTCTAGAAAATATATTTCTATTTCTGAAACCTAATTTTTGTATGACTATGCTAGTGTCAGATTATAACATTTTACTGTGCAAGTTTGGATCTATAATATCTCCTCTCTCTGAACTCTTTGAAGAATGCAGGATGAATTTGTTATTCATTGTAACAAAGGATCCAGCCCTACTGCCATAGAAGTCATTGGGAGTGTTCTGCTATTTTGTAATCATGCATTAATTCACATCCTATTTTTTTAATATGACCTGTTGTGTTCTTAAAATTTAGGATAAATGGTAAACATAGATGGGCTTGAATTGAAATGCCATATCTGAATATCCACCAAACTTTTGGGGTCCTAATAATCCAGATCTGAACTTTGATCTTATAAGCAGAGCCATGTGCATTCCATAGCTGGGAATTAGTCATGGAATTCACCCTTGCTAGAGAAATTATGTTCCAGAATATAAACTTTTCTTTAAATTTCTAGCCTTCTTGGTTGTGAAGATAAACTTGAAAATACGGACCAACTGTCAACCAAAGCAGTGATGACTTCCTGAGTTTGAAAATAGCCTGAAATTTGACTGAAATAATAAGTCAAAGAGGTATGAACTGCCTCTATTTGCCTCATGGAGCTGTTGACTCTTAAACCAAAAGATAATACAAATGTCAACCTTGTTTACTATTGCACCTCTGAACCCTTTAGTAGAAACTTCAAATTAATGTGCTTATCCCACATTGCAAACGACCTTCCTTGCCTTCCCAGGTGTCAAAAATGCCAACTGTCCCCTGTCTCACTGCCACCCCCACCCTCCAGGTTCTCCTAGTGCCATTTATGAAGCACTTAAACATTATCAGTACAAAACTTTGGGACTCTAAAAGTTGAAAAGGTGGGGACAACCTAAAGATAAACTGAATAAATAATGTGACTGTGTGTGTGTGTATTATACTGACTGTATTATTGATGCTTGGGTTTAATTCAGGAAAAAGCCTATTTCCCTTAATTCATTTGAAGGTGCTACAGAATTCTTATCAGAATGCCAAAGAATCCAGAGACCTTGCTGCAGAATTTAGGAGATTTTGCCCCATAGTACACAGAGCTTTGCCCTTAAAGGTCCAAACTGGAACCCTTGAACTTTGGGGATGTTACAAATCAGGATGTGTATCTAGAGCTAACATTGCTACTTGCTCCTGGCTAAAGAAAAATTTGAACACATTTGCAAGGGCATAAAGAGACATGTATCTCATTGCCCTATTTTTTATTGTAATAAGACTGTAAGCTTAGGGAGTTTCTATCAAGTGAGCATGCTCATTAGATTTTTTCCAAGCAGTCGAAGCTCTAGTTTCCAGTCTCTTACTAAAAGAAATTGGTTTTTATTTCTGACGAAACAAAAATGTTTCTGTCTTTCAAACTAGCAAACATAGCAGTATTAGGTAGTCCTTGCTGTTTGAAATCAGTGTTTCATTTTACTCTCTATACTCTGAAATTCTCACTGTGATATTCAAATACCTCTTTGAAATACATGAACTTTGGACATATGATGGCACTGTTGTGCCTAACCTAACTTGTGTTTAGAGATCACACGGCCCTTGCCATCTGTAATTTTATTGTTCAGTGCTTGGGGGGAAAAAACACAACATAATACCAGAAACTAGTGTTAGCAAAATACAGTTTGCTTGCACACTCCTTACAGTTTTTCCTTTTGTTTGTTTATTCCTAGTGTTTTAGAGCTTTTGCTGCCCTCTCTTTTGGTTTTTAGTTTCAAAATATTATCAATAGCTCAATCATTTCAGGCATCGCTTTTTCATTCTGCTGATCAACCACTACATTTGCCAACTATTTCTTGAAAGTGCAGGATAAACTTCATAAGGTATTTAGATTTACCTGTAACTTGTTTTAGTTGTTTACTATCGGCATAGCTTGTTCATAGAAAATCAAGTGAGCTGATTCTAAAGCCAATATTGCCAGAAAACACTGAGCCTTGGGGTGTATGTGCACAGCTCCAGGAACCCGTTACAGCCCTTGGGTCCTTTAAAATTAGGAGTCACAGGGACATGAATAGGTTTGTATAAGTTTGTGACCTACAGGAAGCTAACAGCAGGGTCAGCAGACAAGAGAGATCCAGGGTCATGGCCCCCCTGCTGTGAATCTTTCCATAGAAGCCAGTAGGAGCTATGAAAGGGAAATAGGGTATCCTCTCCCCTGTCAACTGGCTGAAGCTGGGATAGATTGCGGAGTTTAATGCCTCATATTTGCTCTTGTTCTGGAACTCTTGTTTGAAAATAAAGCAAGTCCCGAAGAAAGGGTCTTGGAAGAGATGATGGTGGGGAGCTTTTATACAACATTTCTGGCCGGTGAATTTATCCACTAATTTCCAGGGTACAGTGACAAAATGTATACAAACACTGAGGGCTCAATATTTGGTTCCTCCTGTAGGGCAGGGTGGAGCAGACACCACTGCACTGGATCCCCAGCTGGCATAACATCTGCAGCCCTCTGTTTCCCCTCCAGACTCCCAGGAGTGCCCTTCATTCTCTGTTTAGGTTTTTATAGAGGCATCCTAGGATCTTTACACATCCTACGAGTATGAACAATTACAGTATCATTTTTCTCTTCCCTCTGCCCTGTGTAAGTGCTGGTGTGTGAGTGTGCTATTCTTGGATGGCTTCATCCCCAAAGGGCCAAAACTGTGTCTGAAAAGATTGGGTACAATCGTCTGACAATGTGGAAGTGAATGTTAAGCTGGTCTGCAGCCTTGAGAATCTCACCACATTGTACTGGGACACCATATAAACCATGGCAGTAAAAATAACAATCTCAGGACAAGTCCTCCTCCATATTAACTCTGTCCATAGCAGCCTCTTGTCTTGAGATTGTCAGTCTTGTCTGGGTTCAATCTGAGACAACTGCTTTTCATTCCAGTGCTGACCTCAACCAGGCAATAACACAGCTTAGAGATGATGCTATTAATGTTTGAGGTCAAAGAGATGGGAATCACAATACAGCCTGCATACTTGCTGTTGCTTCCTCCCCTGTTGTCTTACCAGAAGTCCCGAAGGGGAGAGGAAGGATCAAGGAGGGCCTTGCTGGTGGAAGAACATCTCCTCATAATGGCCATTTGAATTCAGTCAGGACCTCCCTTCACTTGGAGTTTCTTCCTCCTCCCCATCCTTCACTTCAGGAACTAATCCCAAATATGTCTCCTATTCTGCCCCCCAAGTGCTCAGGATTCTTCTAATCCCCTAACCATCCTCCTTTAGTTCTCTTATCTCCATGAATTCCCACAAATCTCTTCTACCTTCCTCCCCAGACAGCTCCAGAAATCGCGCCCCACAATCTCTCCCTCCTTCCTCTCCTTTTTGCGTCGGGAACCTCTTTCTCTGTGTCCCCTCAACCCCAATATTTCTTTCTCCTTCCCCTTCTTCATCCTCCCCCTAACTTCCAAATATGTCTCACTCCTTCAAATCTCTCCTTTCCTCTCTCTGACCTAAGACTCCCTCCCCTGAGTCCTGTCGCTCTCTCCCTCCTCCCCTTTCACCCCAGTAGTTTGCCTATGTATGTATAGTAGCGAACCTGTGACTGCATGCATAACTGCTACCATATAGGTGTGCATATAGCTAGTTAGTTGCCTACATAGCCAGTTTCACCTGCAATCACCTGAACTGCACACCCAATCATAGTAATATGCTCTGTTTTTTTGTGGACCTCAGGCCTCAGTTTCTTTTACAAAATGTGGCCCTTTATCTTTTTCAGTAGTTTAGAATGTCCATCTCATTATTTATTAAAGGATCAATGTGACCTCTTAACTACTGCAGAGGTTCCAGAGATTTTTAGTTCTTGGTATATTTCTGCCTCAGTGATGAGGACTTCATTTTCTACTCTTAAGAGTCAACTGCTTTCTCTCACTGCACACCTGCTACTTAGTTATGCAGATGCCTTCCCCATGATTCTTTTTGTCATTCCTATTTTGCCCATTGTCACTCTGTATTTGCTCAATTTCATATGTGTACATTCTGTTCATGGACATTTCTTTATTTTCAGGCTTATATAGTCATATACAATAATGTATGTAATGGGCATAGTGTATTGCATTTACTTCTTCGATATATGGGTTTTTAAAATATATTTCATCTGATTTTTTTATCTCTAGTAGCTCTCTTGAGGGTGAGAGTTGAACTTTGCTCTCTCCTTATGTGGTATCTTTTCAATTTTTTCCTGTTGATCTTAGTTATCTTTTCCAGTTTGTTTCTGAACTCGATGACATTTCACTATGTGCAAAGAAAACATTTTCATCTTCATTTTCAAAGCCTTTATAGAGGAGCAATTTTTACTACCCAGCTGACATAGTCCTTCCATCCTTGTACTTCACTTCAATCGACAATTCATCAAGTTATTCCTGCAACAACCTGAGCTTTGAGAGATGCCCTCCGTATCTGAGTAAGGACCTGATCCTGCAATCCTTACCTCAGTTAAAAAGCAATTTGATGGTGTTGAAATAACAAAATTAGCTCAAATGACCTACAAGTGGGCTCCTTGCCCTTACCTACCTAGCTGTATCAGGTGAAAGCTCCACTGTACCATGCATTTTTCTTCTTTCTGCTGTAGGAAGTGCTTCCTTCCATTTATTTACTTTGTCAAAGAATATTGCTCCTGGGCCTGGTACTCCTGCAATACAAATAATGAATAACCATTCTTTATGATAATGTTCTAGGGTTAACACTTTCAAAAATAACTAGTGATTTTTGGATACCCAACTTGAGACATCTTAAAGAGGCCTGATTTTTGGAAAGGTCTGAGCACCTGCTCTCTGAAAATCAGGTCCCTTTAAAGTTTTTCAAATGGAGCACTCAAATATTGACGCATTCAAAATCAGTACTCACTTCTGACAATCTTGGCCAATGTTTGTAGAATAGTTTCTGTAAAAATATATAGATTTAATCCCCACCACATTCTTTAGGCCTTTTCCGTAAAAGGAAGCCTCTGGTTTCCATTCTGACTGGCAATCAGGAAGGAGTTTTCCCTAGCTTAATCTTAATCTTCCCCATTTGCACTGTTAGCATCCTGACTCCATGAGATAGATAATCATTGTAGAAGTCAACGCTGGGTTTTAGATCTTGTATTGGGGATTTATTCTGGCATTCCTTCAGTGGGAGTTTTGGGGCACATAAGAAAAGCAAAGTGCAGTTCTGTTTTTGGCTCACCTTTGCGCCCTCTGTCGAAATGATCTGACAATAAGATTTTTGTGTGGAATCAGTCATCACAATCTTAGATCTTAAATATTTTTAACTAGATTTGCAAGTAAATTTTTATCCTTCTAGCTTCAAACCAGTTTCTGGTGATTGTGCTCTATATTTCTAGGGGTATTAAATCTGCGGCATAAATTATTATACGCAGTTACAGACTTCCTTCTAGAGAATATATAATGAATGTTCTAGAACAATTAATAGTGGCGATTGCTCAATCTAGTTTCCAGTTGTACTGGTTACTTTTTATACATAATATTTACAAATATTTTCCTAAATGTCATTTTCAACTTTTAAATTATGTGAAGAATTAAGCAAAGCTCTCATGCATGTTGCAAATTTAAATTTCAGATATGGCCATTAGCAAGGTCTTTTTTCATCATAAAACCCCAAAAGGATAAAACAATAAACAAAGCTTTAGATAGGAAGACCGTTTTCTACATGATGTAACTTTTTTTCTAGTAAAAGAATAAACAAGCTGTATCTTGTTTTCAGTAAAGGCTAATTGGAAGCTAAACAATGTTGGAAGAATGGTTTGGATATTGGACAAAAGAAGTGACTGTCCGTGGAGTAGTTAGGGCTTGAATAAGCAACAAGACTGATTGTAGCTAATGACAGCTGAGTAACATCTTGGTACTGTATCTGACACTTGCACACAATTGTCTTTGAAACATAATAATGTCACTGCGCTGAATGAAATTCATGACATAGAGTAGATCTAGTCTGTGATCTGACAAGTTCATTGTGGTTTGGGGTTACAGTCTTTAGAGGATGACAACAAAGAAAGTATTATGAAATAAAACCTAAACAGAATGAAAGACACTCTTAATTGTATATTAAGTAGAGCTATAGTATGGTGTTAAATCTCACAGCTTCACTTGCAGTGTATGTGTAGTGGGTTTGAGGTCGTCCCTCCCCCTCAGGCTCGGAGGGAGGCCAGTCCATCTGTCACAGCAGTCAAAGTCTATGATCAGGGGAATTAGCACATCACCAATCAGTCTTTAGTTTAGCATCCTGGCTAGGGCAGACAGCACATACAGTCTGGTGCTCTGGCCCTCTGGGCAGGGCAGATCAAGGAACAGTCTTTAGTCCAGCCTTCTGGCTAGGGAAGACAGCAATCACCAAAGTCAGGGCCCTGATTCTCTGGGAAGGACAGAGCAATAGGCAATCTTTAGCTGAGCTCTCCGGCTGGGCAGACAGCAGACAAACAAAGGCTGTTTGGTCTATGGTGAGTAGGCTGCCATCCCAGGAATGGTGTTGGAAGCAAGGGGTAGGGGGACCCAGCCCACCCAGCTCCACCAGGTCCCAACCCAGGGCCCTAACAATGGAGGGGAATCCCGCCACTGGGTCAGTGAGGATCCAGCCAAAACAGGCTGACCCACGCTCTGACAGCAAAACCGGACAAAGTTCTGGTTTCCTGAGCTACTTCCTACCACAGCCTGGGGATAGGGCTCCTTAGTTCTCCCTCTCTTTGGGGGACTCGGCAGCTGGCAGTCCTAGCAGCTCCTCGGGGTAGTCTTCAGATGGCAGTCCTCCCAGCAGCTGCTTGGGGTCCTCCTCCAGGGGCAGGGATTGGTTCAGCTCTATCCCCACTCTGGGGGCCAGCAAGGTAGAGGCATCTGACTCCTTTGCTGGCTCTCTCCCATCTGAGCTGGAGGCCCTGCCTCTTATGCTCCCTGGCCATCTCTCTGCTTCCAGCGTGAGGGGTGGTCCCAGCCTGGCTCTGTCCACCCGGGGGTGGATAGTGGGCCCTCCCTCAGAAGCTCGGAGGGAGGCCACTTCGCCTCAGTATGATATGGTACAATATTTTTGAGTGTCAGGGAAACCATGGATGTTGTCCCTTTAAGCTAACTGTGTCCAGACTCTTAAGGTACAGTAATTTATCAGCCAGGAAATGAAGGTTTCCCCTCCTGTATAGATCTCTCTGCTTTTAGTTTGTTTACATTATTTGTTAAATATATGACTGGACATTATTTACGTTGGTCCTCAGCTTTCAGACCTTTGTGTGATGTAGAACTTCCCTGTTCCAGAAATTTGCACAAATTGATTTCTGTTTAGTTACATAAAATCAATCAAAATATTATTCACCCATCTTTTTTTAAAAAAAACAAAACACAGGACAAAATTTGCCTCTCAAATCTGCTCAATTGATCTCCAGAGGTCAGTGTTTTCTAAATTATATAACTTTTCTAGAGAAAGAACAGTAATCCAGCCAAGGACAGATATGAATATATAGGTTTCAGTAGAAATCAAATTTTGGTTAAGGGAAATGAAATGTATACAAAAGAGCTTAGGTCCTTCAGCCTCTATACTTGTCATATTTTTAAAGGATATCACCACAAAAATAAATCCACTGGCTTGCTTTTTAAAAGTTGGAAATGCTAAAGCTCAGAATACGCTCTTTTTTTTAATTAGAAGAAAATTTAGTAATAGTGCCTTAGTAATGGCACCAGAAACTTAATTTCTCTATCCACAAAATGAATAGCTCTTGGGCAGCATGGCACCAAATACATATTACACAAGAGAGCAACATGAGTAGCAAATACAACAGGTGGTCACTCTACCACATCCACCACAGCAGGACTTGCGAGCCTTGATCAAGCAGTGGCCCCCATCCCTGTCAGGCTTACAAAAGTTGGGACCTGACAATGAGCACAAAGCCTTCATTGAAACCTTTGAGTGAGTGCCCATGGACAGCCCCTAAAACAATGTGCTATTTTGCTGGTCTCATATCTAACTGGGGTGGTATAAAATGCTGCTTGTGCTTTAGACCTGGTTGTGGCCCAAGATTATGCGCAGGTCAAAGCGGAAATTATCAATGCCTTAGACATCTTGAAAGAGAAATGCTTCTGGGATGAGCGCTACCCTCCAAGAGCAAAGCCCCACTTGGTCACCCAGAAGCTATGAGACTCATGCTGGAGATGGCACAGACCAAAGATGAAGACTGAAACACAGGTGGCAGAACTAGTTTGTCAAGGTTCCTTCCCCACTCTGAACTCTAGGGTACAGATGTGGGGACCTGCATGAAAGACCCGCTAAGCTTTTTCTTACCAGCTTAGGTTAAAACTTCCCCAAGGTACAAACTTTGCCTAGTCCTTGGATCCTATGCTGCCACCACCAAGTGTGTTAAACAAGGAACAAGGAAAGAGCCTACTTGGAGACGTCTTTCCCCCCAAAATATCCCCCCAAGCCCTACACCCCCTTTCCTGGGGAAGGCTTGATAAAAATCCTCACCAATTTGTACAGGTGAACACAGACCCAAACCCTTGGATCTTAAGAACAATGAAAAAGCAGTCAGATTCTTAAAAGAAGAATTTTAATTAAAGAAAAAGTAAAAGAATCACCTCTGTAAAATCAGGATGGTGAATACCTTACCTTACAGGGTAATTAGATTCAAAACACAGAGAATCCCTCTAGGCAAAACCTTAAGTTACAAAAAGACACAAAAACAGGAATATACATTCCATTCAGCACAGCTATTTTACCAGCCATTAAACAAAAGAAATCTAACGGATTTCTAGCTAGATTACTTACTAACTTTTTACAGGAGTTCTGAGCTGCATTCCTGATCTGTTCCCGGCAAAAGCATCACACAGACAGACAAACCCTTTGTCTCCCCTCCCCGAGCTTTGAAAGTATCTTGTCTCCTCATTGCTCATTTTGGTCAGGTGCCAGCAAGGTTATCTTAGCTTCTTAACTCTTTACAGGTGAAAGGGTTTTGCCTCTGGTTAGGAGGGATTTTATAGTTCTGTATACAGAAAGGTGATTACCCTTCCCTTTATATTTATGACATAGTTGTACTTGAAAAGTTCACCCAAAAATTCCCCCTGGTGACTGAGTGTTACATCATGGTCTTGAGATCATGACTGATGCCATTCATCTCATGGAAAACAATCTGATGGCAGAGGTCCCTACAATCATGCTCTGTGAGGGACCAACTATGACCAACGGCCCAGTACAGCCAAGTGAGAAAGCTGGCCAGCGAAGCGCATATCTTGAGGGGCTTCAATATGTTTCCCCCTCAGGAGATCCTGGGGCTCAAAAGGCCCATGGATACTCTGGAGCAAAAGTCTGGAGCCCTCAAGCTGGGGCCCAGTTTAAGAGTCCACTGATCCACTGGATCTTAGGAAGGGAATATCTGTGGTCCCCAAATTAGGGGGGATCTCGTGCAGAAGGAACCTTCCAATGATCCATAGGAGACCCTGGTCACAACAGTAAAGACCAAAACTTGTATTTTCATGTGGCTGCCCTCAGCTCTGGTCCCAAGTTTGCCCTTATGAGGAGTGCATCTTTGGGAAAATCTGGGGCCTGAGCTCGACAAGCAAAACCTGTGAAGTTGACCACCCCCCATAAAAGTGAATGGGACAGAAGTGGTGGGTCTCATGGACTCAGAGTACTTATACTGTGCAGAGCTCTGTGGTACCAAACCCTGGGTCAGACCAGAGCACCATTCTGCTACAATGTGTGCACAGAGATGTGAAATCTTATTCCTGTGTTCAAGTTGTTCTAACTGTGGGTGAGCATATAAAGTTCCTGATGGTTGGTCTGGCACCAACCCTTGCTTATCCTGTTGTTGTTGTTGTTGTTGGAAACTAGGACTATTTTGGGGAGTTATTAAAGGAATTCTGAGGACCTGTTCCAGACACTGCAGCCTCCCTATTTCCCACTTCAGTTCTGCCTGAACCAGTGAATCTTGCTGATATTGAAGAGACCACCAGTCCTGGTGAGGGGACCACCAACCACTGGAGCCAACCCAACAAGTCAAGACCTAATCAGAACCTAACATGAAAGCAAGTCCCTTACTTGAGTCAGAGATCCTCACCAAAAAGGAGCAGATGACCTGCTGAGCCAAGCCTATACCAAGTGATGATTGTAAATGGGGAAACCATGGATCATTGTCAAGCTGAACTATTCAACTGAACTATTCAAACCACACTTTGAATTCAGGGCAACTGTCTATATCACCTTGAGAAGGACTGGCAGACAGAGAAAATCTAAAACCAGTTTCTAGTGTCCAGATGTCAACGGTGTGCCCATGCCATACCTTTTGTGGGGTAACTTGAGAGGGAGAAAATGCTGGCTCAAATTCTAGCCCAGATTTTTTTACCCAGAGTCTATAAAGATGTTCCACAATTTTGTGCCTCCTGCCCAGAATGCCAGCTCACATCCCCTCAGCCAACAGAGAAAGCTCATAGACTTATACACTTTAAGTCAGAAGGGGCCACCATGATCATGTAGTCTGACCTGCATATTACAGGCCACTGAACCTTACCCACCCACTCCTGTAGTGGGCCCTTTAATGTCTGGCTGAGTAATTGAAATCCTCAAATATTGATTTAAAAACTTCAAGTTACAGAGAATCCACTATTTACTGTAGTTCAAACTAGCAAGTGACCTTTGCCCCACACAGCAAAGGAAGGCAAAAACCCATCGGATCTTCTGCCAGTTTGATCTGGTGGAAAATTCCTTCACCTCAAATATGGTGATCAGTTAGACCCTGAGCATGTGTGCAAGACTCACCAGCCAGACACCTTGGTTCCTCTCTTGCTTGTAAGCATACCCTTTGAGTGCACTGGAATAGTCCATAGTTGCCCCCCTTGAAAAGTGCACCACAAGCTACTGGTTCATTTTAGTAGTGATGGACTATGTGACCTGGTACCCGGAGGCTATACCACTATACTCTATGAATGCCAAAATGGTTGCTGCAGAATTTATAAAGTTCTTTGCCTGGGTTGGGGTACCAACTGAGATTATAATAGACTAGGGAACAAACTTTGTCCCAGATAATGAAGTAATTTTGTCCATTGTTGAAAATAAAGACCCTTTGTATGTCCATCCTCCATCCCCAAACAGATGGTCTGATATAACGATTCAACAGAACATTAAAGATTATGCTAAGGAGCTTCATTGCCATGAATGCCCAACTCTGGGACCAATTGCTCCCTCCCTTCCTGTTTGCCATATGAAAGGTACTACTGTCTTCCTCTGACTTCTTTCCATTCAAGCTATTATATGGGAGATAACCACAAGGGATTTTGGATCTCATTTTACAAATATGGGAAGAACAGTCATTTCAAGTGGATAATGTGGTACAGTACATCCTTAAGCTGTGAGAGAAGCTGGAAGCTTTAGTCTCGTTTGCTCAAGAGAGTCTTACATGTCCAGCACCTAAGAAGCAGCCTATAATAAAAAGACCTGCCTTTGGTGTTTCAACCCAGAGTTTGGGTTCTCTTGCTATTGCCTAGTACAGAATTAAAGCTCCTAGCCAGCTGGCAAGGACAGTATGTAGTGATACGACATGTGGGGCTGCTGAATTATGAAATTTCACAATCAGACAAGTGAAAACTCCAACAAATCTACTATGTGAATCCTTTAAAGCCGTGGAAGGCCTAAGAAAGTCTGTTTTTACAGCCGCTACCCGACAGAACCCAAATTATGCCCACAGGCCGCCAAAACCTTGAAGCCAGGAATGGTTAAAATTGAGAGCAACCTTCTCCAGAAAAAAGGGAGAGACCCTGCAGTTGATCATTGCCTTCTCCACTGTATTCTCTACCCAACCTGGGTGAACCCATTTAATTGCCCATGACATGCAGACCAAATCCGGACTTAGGGTCAGAGAAAACCTACGACTTCTTCCCCAGAAATTGAGGTTAAACTGTGAAGCAAGAGCTCCAATCAATGCTAGAGCTGGAAGTAATTGAAGAGTCATTTAGAAACTGGAGAAATCCAATAGAACTGGTTCCTAAACCCAATGTGACTACCCATTTTTGCATAGATTAAAGAAAACTCAACATCGTATCAAAATTTGATGCATACCCTATGCCACACATTATGTGACAAATTACTTGACTGACTAGTGAGATGAAGTACATTACCACTTAAATCTGATCAAGGGGTATTGGCAGAACCTCCTCACACATCAATTCTGAGGAAAAAAACTGCCTTTTCTACAGTCCCTTTGTATCTTATGATAATTCTGTTCAGCTTACGGGGACCTTTCAAGATCCAGTGACTGATAAACCAGATCCTCCAGCCCATAGCAGCTATCACACCACATACCAGGACAACATAATAATCTACAGTCAAAACTAGAAAGACCATGTAGAACATGTAACTGCTGTATTATAATCCCTCAGGGGAACCAGCCTGACAGCAAACCCTACTAAATGTCATCTGGGCAATGATGAGACTACCTAGCTCAGATACACTCTGTGGAAATGCATAGTATAACCCTGGATGAATAAAGTCCAAGCCCTCCAGATGTGCCCCATGTCCTCCTCAAAGAAAAAGGTATGCTCTTTTTTAGGACTGGCAGGATACTACCAATGGGTTATTCCTGGGTTCTTGACCATTGTGGCTCCTATTACAGATTACCCAATAAAAAGTAGCCCCAAAAAGATCTGGTGGACCAAGGTTTGTGAAGAGGCCTTTCAAACTCTTAAGGCTCATCTCAGCTGAGAACCAGTCTTCTATAGCTCTGACTTCACCAAGGAACTCCTGCCTCTGATGTGGGATTAGGGGCTGTTTTATCCCAGGTTCTGGAAGGCAATAAGCACCCCATCCTCTGCCTAAGCTGGAAGTTGTTCCCCAGAGAGAGGGTTTATTCCATAATTGAAAAAGAGGCCTTGGCAGAGAAGTGGGCTATGGATTCACTCCAACACTCCTACCTGGGCATGTCCCTCTATGTTGGCTCCATACCATGAAGGACATTAATCCCCTAATTATGAGGTGGTACCTGTCCTCCAGCCCTCCTTTTTCCACATCCAACACCAGGCTGTAAGAGCCCACTGGAATGTTGATTTCTTTTCGTGAGTTGGGGGAGAGCTAGTGCGGGAGGGATATACCCCAAATGGGGTGATAAGGTGGGGGGGATATGTGATGGAGCAGAGAAATTCCACACCAGCAGAAAAGGGTTAGAGAGCCTATGGGCCCTGTTAGCCCCGCCCTTCTATATCTGCTGCCAATGTCAGGTCTGGTGGGTGAAGAAAAGGAGAGAATGTGGCTTAGTTCAGGGCTGACTGGCGAAGAGCAGGATGCAGTTCTGCCTTTCTGCATGAATGGAGCTTTACTATAAGCCTGACAGCTGTGACAGCCACTAAGGGACAAGCACTAAGTCCCTGAGCAAGAGAGACTGAGGAGCCTGGGGAACATCCACTAGTGAGTGGACATTGTGGGACCAATCCCCTCCAGCCTTCCATGCCCCAGAAAGGGGTGAAGGTTATAGAACTACTCAGCAAACACAAGGGATAGAGACTTCTCCCACTTTCCCCTGAGAGACCTGTGGCTGCGGCAGGATACCCAAAATATCCACAAAGTGGCACTACTCCAGGCCAGCCTTTACAGGAGGCTTTGACAATTTCTATCAACAGAGTCTAGGTTCTTCCACACAGGACACGCATTCAAAGCACAAGCTGTGGCACAAAGCAGTCTGAATCTTTAATACCCCAGTGGGTGTCTGTGGCCTAAATTAAGCCAGAGAAGATTTAGCATTTGTACCTTCCAGGAATTACCTCAGCCAAATCAGTGAAGAGCCAGAGACTTTACAGTGTAGTGGGGTGATCTGTACAGCAGTACCAAGGCCATCTAAATTCTGTCTTGGGATTCACATATGCAATGGATGAACTATATTCAGTCTAGTTTTGGACTAGGAGACTACCTATTGTGCTGTCAGCTTTGGTAACCTTTTGAGAGTTTGTACAATTGGGCTTCTCACAGGGTCTGTTGGGGTTTTTTTTCTACGATTAATGCAGTGTAGCCTGAGTGTCCAAATCTCAGTTCTCCAAAGCTCATTGCTATGCTAAAATGGTCATATCCTTTGGTCTCTTATAAATACATTGAGAATTCCTTGGACTGTCAAAAAACTCCATTATCTGAACTTATTTGAAATTCTTGCTCGTAGTTGGATAATGATAATATCCAGGTTTTATTTTTCCTAGTTTTCTCTGGAACTTTATGGGATTTCTGTATTTGCATTCCATTTCATTTAGTCTGTGCAGCATACATTTAGCAAGCAATGAATAGTTTTTGTTTGACTTACATTTTCCATTTTTTCCCAAAAGGAAGCACTTAACCCAAAAGAAAAATGCTTACCTTCATAGGAAATGTATTGTTTGTTTCTTTTGTAAATAAGACATCTCATTACATTTCAAAAAAACTAAAGAAACTAAAATTCAAAATAAATTTAGGCTTTGTCTGTTAAGGGTGAAATTTTCCACTGCCCACTGTGTACATAAATTTAATTAATGGTTTTTTGCAGGGAATTAAGCCTCAATTCGCCTGTCTACCTTTAAGTATGTGAATAGTCCCATTAAAGTGAATGCGACAGGTGATGTGCTTAAAGTTAAGCATTTGCTGAAGTACCTTTCTGGATTTGGACCTTGGGGAGGGCAAAGTTCCTTTGCACATCCAAATGACAGGTCTAGATGATACAGTTAGCCCCTGTCCAGCTGCTGTTCCTGTTGACAGGCAGAAATACCATCTGTTGCCCGTCCATTCCACATCCCTCAGCCATCAAGTATCTGCGGGACTTCTATACTGTTGAAGGTGTTTTGTTGGCCCTTCTAATTTGGGTGAATTTCACCCATATAGAAATAATATTTTTCTAATAACATTATGATAGTAATTTTGTGACTTAAGTTAACTGATTTTTTCTGTTGATTTAATTTGCTTGATTTGGGGCAATTTTAGAAAGACTTGATTGTCACATATCAAAATAGTATATTGCTCTTTGACATGTTCACAAATTCCATATAATTAAGAACTCTAACTACTTATTTATGCAAATACACTAATCAAAAGTAAATTTTGTTAGTCAAATTTTGGTTCAAGAATCAAATTACCATTTTAACCATCTTTTATTGCCTTCATGAATAACAGTTTTAATCATACAGCAAGTTGAAATTCATAACTACTGTATTAATTAGCAAACATGTTTTGTTAATGTTGGTTGGTATCTTATACTCAGAAAAAATCAAAAGTAAATTTGTTTGATATTCCCCTTTAGTTGTTTGTCTCCTCCAAGCTTGCTAGTTCTATTCTTAGATCCAATCAAAGTAACGACTGTACAAAAGTTTAAAGCACTAGAAGTCAATATTCTTTGTCACATGCCTGTGGTCAACCTCTCAGTGTCCTCCCCTACAATAGAGTAACCATAATTAAGACCAGAGCAATTGTCTCTTTCTGGCACAACCTCTTGTGAGAATAAAAGCAAAAGGGAACTTTGCAGACAGTGTGCTTATTTACAGTGAAGGAAAGGGGTAATTTGTATTGCCCAGATCTTTTTCACTTTTTTTGTTCTGTAACTTGGCAATGAGCTGTAATTATAGTTAGGATGAAATTTATCCCTGTGGAGAGGGAAACCATGAGGACTATGCAACATTTAAGTCCCATTAAAGTCTTATTATGAGAGCTTAAGTGAGACATAAATAGTGCTTAGACTTTGTTCTGGCCCTTTATACAGAGTACATTTCATCCAGACTGTACAATTACAGCCCTTTCCCAAGTCACAGAACAGAAAAAAACAAAATAAAAAGATTCCATGGATATTTTTTCACTGACAACTTTTTCTTTTTTTTTTTTTTTAACCTACTCTCTAAGCAAGGTTTGGGTGTGTGTCATGGTTACAGGGCAAGCTGCGCTTTCGACCTGTTTAGTTCCTCAAAAGTGCATCCCTTTAGGGTAAGGTTTCACTAGCTCTCTGGGTGGAACCACATGGTCTGATCATGCTATGACTGGATTTTTGGGTTACAACTCTGCTGTTTCCCCACTGTGTTAAGCCAACAAGTCCAACTGTTTGGCACCTTAAAGCCCTTTTCCTCCAGGAGCCTGTGACAGCAGCTGATTAAAGAAACTCTAAAACAGCTTCTTCAAAACAAAGAATTATATCCCCAAAGATACACAGCATGCAGAGAAAAGTGTGTTACAACAATAAAGAACTATATGAACAAGTGTTACCTATGCTGTAATTATTATTAGTAGTAGTATCACTGTTGCACCTAGGAGCCCTAGCCATGGACCAGTATCCCAATGTGCTCAGAGCTGTACAAGCATAGAACTGAACATTTCCTTGCAAGGTTTTGTGAGTTCCCTTCAGCTGTAGGTTGGGGGAGACAGCCTGTTTGCTGCAGCTTCTGTGTCTCTTTCTCAGTGTGTGTTTGTCACTGCCTCCCCTCACGGCAGTGGCTGACAGGCCACTCGGCTCCCCCCAACCCTCCACACAGGACAGCATCACTATGGTTTTAGTATCCCCTTTAATCCTAGGTTCAGCCTGGGAAGAGTAAACTTGCCAGCCTATCTGTAGCAAGTTGAAAGTATTTCCAAATTAATCACTCCACCCTTGTTTCCCCAACCACACTTGGCAGTTTCTAGGATAGTTCCTTTTTCTTTGCCATTGTTTCATTTTCTGTTGGTTTCCCTAACAGCCTCTTTAAATGTAACTCTATGTAGCCAGGCAGGATAATGTCATACAGGTAAACTGAGGTGCACATTTATAAATCTTCAATTTCTGTACCTTTCTCCCACAAAACAATTACATTCTCATGGGATGATCTGGGCTGTTGCTATATACAAACACTCGTCATAATAAAAGTTAAACTACAGCATATCCCAATATCCACATCCCTATGGCTGATAAAAATATTATGCTATAAAGTCCAGCTTCAGTCCAATAACTTCATAGGAGTCATGAAAGAATGACTTTTTTTTAGTGACCAGAATTCCCAGATGCTGGTGCTGTATCATGTGATTTTCCTATGGTTCGATATTACAAACATGTTTGATCCAATAGAGCTATTGCAAATGAGGTCTTCGTTTTCTAGCATGTTATTTCTATAACGCTCTCTTTCCTTTTTCCCTTCTATGTTAACTCAAAATCCATTAAATATAATTCAGGACAAAAAATCCAGTAAATCTACTGAACTTGGGTATTCTTTTTCTAATATTTTTTTCCCATTGTATTAATGGATTATCATATGTGTAGCCACGTCATTTAGTTGTTTACTAGCTTGTAAGCCCTATAAGCAAGCCGTTTAGCTGGATATAAGCTCAATAGACATTTGGCCAGATATATAGCCACAGGCAAACGAATAATATGGACCATATAAGAATAATCCTTCTACCAAAAAAAAAAATTACATATCAGTGATTGAGTGCAGTAGCATTCAGAAGTCAGAACCCTCGCACAAGAGAGAATTAATTCTATACTTGCAAGGGAAAAAGGGATGGTGCAGCAAAGTGCTGAACATAATTTTCTTTCATTTACTGCATTGAGAGAGTGGGGAGATAGAGTCTTAAATGCGCAACCTTCTAAATTTGTGCCCACTCATCCTAAGTCAAGGGTATACTCAAATCCACATTTTACCGATTAATCCAGTTACTCAATATAGTCAACCCCTATATTTATCATTCCAGTATCTTCAGTACTACAGAGAGATGAAATAAGTCATTACAGCAGAACCATATCAGTAACACTCACTGTTGTCCTTGAGTCAGATCGCAGGGCGTGAACAGACAGAGCACACACAGATCTGTAATACCAATACATTATAGACTCAACAGAAATTCCCTGTTCCTCTCTAAAGTCCTTGTGTACTTTCCATATCTTCAATTAAACACCAAATGGTTGAGATAAAACATGTGTTTTACTGTTTTATGAACACCTCTAATATTCAGAGTTAAGTCTGGAGTGAACATATTAAATGATTCTCTCATTTTCAGTAACAAACTTTAAAAAAAATTATTTCAGTTTATAGCAGCATGCAACAGAAAAATAATAGCTTAACATTGACAGAAGCATACTCTATTCGTGTTGCTAGGTGGCTCCGTGAGGGAAAGACAATATAAACATCAAATTAATATTTTAATTGGAAATGTGAATATGATTCAAATTTGTTTCATTATTTCAAATCCTGTTTCTTTCAGGTGGCCATTTTTGTTAGCAGTGAACCAGATCTGAAAAAGGGACTCCTTTCATAGATCCATTGATTCTAAAGCCAGAAGGGACCATTATGATAATCTAGTCTGACCTGCTGTATAGGACAGGCCATAGAACTTCCCCAGAATAAATCTACAGCATATATTTTATAAAAACATCCAACCTTGATTTAAAAATTGTCAGTGATAGAGAATCTACCATGACTCTTGGTAAATTGTTCCAATAGTTAATTACTTTCATCATTAAAAATTCATGATTTATTTCCAGTCTGAATTTGTCTAGCTTCAACTTCTTGCCATTGGATCGTGTTATACCTTTCTCTGATTGACTGAAGAGCCCATTATTAAATATTTGTTTCACATATATGTACATCTAGATTATAATCAAGTAACCCCTTAACCTTCTCTTTGTTAAAATAAATAGATTGAGCTTCTTGAGTCTATCATTATAACACATTTTCCAATCCTTTAATTATTTGTGTGGCTCTTCTCTGAATCATCTCCATTTTTATTAACATCCTTTTTGAATTGTGGGCACCAGAACTGGACACTGTCTTCCAGGAGCTGTTGCACCAGTGCCAAACACAGAGGTTATTTAATCTCTCTACTCCTACTCGAGATTCCTCTGTTTATGTATCCCAGGATTGCATTAGCTCTTTTGGCCACAGCATTGCATTGGGAGTGCATATTCAGCTGATCATCCACCACGACCCCCAAATCTTTTTCAAAGTCACTGCCCCCCAGGATAGAGTCCCCCATCCTGTAAGTATGGCCTACATTCTTTGTACATTTACAGTTAGCCATATTAAAACACATTGTTTGCTTGTGCCAAGTCTACCAAGTGATCTTCTTCATGATTTACCAGTCCCCCATTTCTGTGTTGTCATCACTGATAAACTTTGCAGATTTTATGTTTTCTTCCAGATTATTGATAAAAATGTTAAATAGCGTAGGGCCAAAAACTGATCCCTGTGGGATCGTTAGAAACAGACCTGATTGATGACGAATCTCCATTTACAGTTACAATTTTGAAACCTACCAGTTAGCCAATTTTAATGCGTTTAATGTGTGCCATGTTAATTTTATATGTTCTAGTTTTTTGCTCAAGATGTTGTGTGATACCAAGTCAAACACCTGACAGAAATCTAAGTAAATTACATCAACACTACCACCCTTATCAACCAAACTTGTAATCTCATCAAAAAAAGTGATCAAAGTTAGTTTGACAGGATCCATTTTCCATAAATCCATATTGTTTTGCATTAATTACATTACTTTCCTTTAATTCTTTATTAATTGAGTCCCATCTATCAGCCACTCCATTATCTTGTCCAGGATTAATGTCAGGCAGACCTGCCTATAATTACCTTGATCATCCTGTTTACTCTTTTAAAAAAGTGGCACAAGTTGGAACAGTTTCTTCATAGAAAAGATGTGCTTCAGAAGAAATTACAGCAATAGGATGTCCACCCCAACTCCTCCATATACATGATTTTCAGAAATAGCATTCAAACATTGTGGGAGAAGGACCGTTTTCTGTTAGTAATATGAATATTTGGAAAGGGAACAGCTCCCAAGGGTGTTACAAAGTGAAAACAGTGTGGAGTGAGTGATGAACCATTCACAATGAGAGAGTCTTTTGGGACTCCCTTGGAGCTGTATGGTTTTATTCTCAATTACAAATACAAATTAAAATTTTTGTAACTATTTTATACTCTCTTGAAAAAAGATACTGTGGATAGGGGGCAATTTAATAACTTGCAAACAGTAAAACAAGAAAATATTCATAATGTTTTCTAAAAGCAGTAGGACTCCAGAAAGTGTCCATTAACATCTGCTAATCAGACTTATTTGTCCATTAAACAAGCTCTGTTATGCCTTTGGCTACTTACAGTATAACTGCCCAATTTTGTCAAGTGCAAGATGAAAGTGCTTGATTTTTGTGTATTTCAGTTATTGTACAAACAAGAATACATGAAAATAAATATTCCTTAACAGGTAATTTCTTCGTTAGCAATAACACATGGCACAAGATAAACCTACTAATGCATTAAGCAATATATTATAATTAACCATGTCTTATGTTTACTTTAAAACTTTCAGAATAATGAATTATGTTGTACAAAGTCTGTGTTGGTCTTGCAATATTTTAGAAGTCACTCCTTAAAAACACAAAGAGACAAATTTGACAATGATTTATACTCTGTGACCCTATTGAAGTCCGTTCGGATTTTAAGTCAGCGGAGAGAGGCCTGAAACCCCATGTTTATTTTCATAATATTGTCAGAAAAATATTACTTACTCACAGTCTGTGTAATTTACAGCAGAATTGTTTAATACTTAGCTCAGGCATGCAGCCATGTCATGAAGATAATCAAATATTTAGAGCCAGATAAAGCGTTTACTTATACTGAGTAGTGCTTTACTCCACAAGTAGTCCATCTAGTGTTTTCTGTGGTCTCTACAAGCTAGGCCAGATGATCTCCATTCACCCAGACATACCGCTACCTATTCAGATAGGCATCCAGAGAAAAAGAGGCATCCACATGCAATTCACTTTATTTTAATTCATCCTTCACACTAGCAGGATGGGTGCCCAAAAGTTGGGTTCCTTTAGCCACCCTAGAAGTCCATCAATAGCCTATTAATGCACAACCTGAAGTAGCTTTTTACTATTAGAGTATGACTTCACATTTTGGAAAAAAAATATTAAAAAGAAATTAAAGGGAGGGGATCTTATGTAAACATCCGTCCACTGTGAAAAGTAGTTTCTAGTACAATGATGAGACAATAATAATGAAAGGGTTCTAAATACCATTTTTCTACTCTTTTGAATATTCTGCTGTTTGTTCATTTTCTTAATCCTCTTTCCCTATTCTTTTAAGGTTCCATGGACTATTTAGACCCTTCTTTCTATCCCCTGAAATCCAGCTTCCCTTTCAGTAGCAGTTTGTCACCCAGCACCCAATTTTAACTCAGTTTATATTAATTACATATTGAAATATTGAACGGTTTAGCTTTTGCACTAAGAGTTAAAAGTATCTTAAAGATCCATGTGCTGCACCCAGACATCTGGGGCTAGGAGAGAGTTGAAAACTGACTATTTCTCCTTCAGCTTCCCACTCCCCTCCCCCACATCTGCCTCTCATCACCCATCTCCACAGGGTGCTGCCTTATTATAATAAAAATTACAAAAGACAGTTTGAAGAATTAAGAACATTTCACTTAATTAGTGTGGTCCATGCCCTGGAGTCTTCTCTATACTTTTGCTAATGAAAATATCAAAGGTGATTTGTGGGAAATATGCAACACGATGCATTTGCTTGGGAGTTTAAAGATACTTTCCTGTCTTCTCAGTGTTAGATTTTGTCTTTCTTATGGTGCTGGGTGAGGAAGGAACCCAAGACTTTGAATGCACTTACAGGCCCAATGACCAAACAGGCAGTGAGTAACCCTTACAAAATCTACAAGTGGAGAAGGAGCTCACTCAGCCCTTCACTTATGACTAAAAGGGGATGCTTTCTTGTTGGAAAAAATGCTATTTGAAAAAAAGGCACTATTCTTTCAAAATGTAAGAGTTCTGTGACCTCGCTCACCACTTTGTTTTTTCTGAAGGGCAATTCCTATTCAGCTACCAGGAAATGATGTGACCCAAAGCCCTTAGTTCTGACTGTACATATTTTAATTAATCTAATCCCATCATCCTGAACCCAAAATTTCATAGAATTGTTGGAGTTTTCATAGTGGTTCAGGTCCTGAGGCAACTAGGCAGAAGGAGGGTAAAAGAAGAAAAAGCAGCTATGGGGAAAGGTAGAGAGGAAGAGGTACATGGGGAGAGGAAAGGCAGGTAACAGGTTTAACTATCTTTGCAGCTAAAAGCTTAATGGATATTTTAAAAAGTCACTTCTAAAAAAAGGTGGGAATGCTGGTAGAGAGTGCATTTGTACTAAATATTGTTATAAGTTTTATGAAACCTTTTTATGGGTTGTGTTAATACCTTGTTCAAACCGAATTGGGACTGCACCGTTCATCTAAGATAGTTGTAAGAAACATTTAAGGGGCCACTCCTAAAACAAGGCCTAATGGAATCTGCCCAGAAACTAGCACCATGTGCATGGGGAGTTCTACAGGGTGTTGTGACCAAATTTGTGGTGTCAGGGTATATGAGAGAACAGACAGAAACTGAGAACAGACAAGAATGGAGGGAGAGCCAGAAGTAAAAAAAGAAGAAAGCCAAGCAGTAGCTTGAGAGGACAGTGTGACTCTGGGAAAAGCTAAAGACAGCTTTTGTGTCTGTTGGCTAAAGAGGCTTGGGGCCAAGCTAAGAAACTGCTCCTTTAGTTTTTGATTTCATCTGCATTTGGAGTGACAGGACTTTGTGCAGTCCCTGTAAATAACCAAGATTCCATTAAAGAAAATACCAGATCCATCAGTTTCTACTTCCAACTGGAACATCCTCAGGACCCTGAAATTTGACTAGACGCTCAGATTGAAAAAGGGCAGGCAACACTGGTGTTATGAGTGGGGTCCAGTTCCAAAAACAGAGATTATGAGCCGGTATTCCTGTTGAACCATGGTGGAATATGTAGTGGAGGGGCTTGCAGAAATCAAAAGTGGCCAGTGGAATTTAACACAAGACTTAAAACAGGATCTGAGTAATTTGCAAAAGGATTTACAACAAGAGCTAAAACTGGAACTGGAGACTTTGCAAAAGGAATTAAAGAAAGACCTGAAACAGGAGCTGTAGGCTTCACAAAAGTGATTAAATCTGGAGGTTTGCCAGAAAGGGCTCGGAGATGACTTGCAGGCAGAGGAGCAACAACTACAAAGTGTCCAGACAGATTAGGAAGCCCAGCTGGAATACACCCAGGCTGGAATGGTAAAACAGATTGATGAGGTGACCAGCCATCTGACTGCCGTGGACCAGAAGGTTTTCCATGAAAGAGGTGGAGTCCAAAGAAGCTTTAGTCAGTCTGGAATTTCCAACTGTGAGGAGCTGCAGCAAAGAGTTATGGAGCTAAAAATGTAGCTGCAGAAAGAAATCAAAGGGTCACAGACCACAGTGGAAGGCAGCCACCTGGATGAGAAATTGAGCCAGCCAGAGGGCTTAAGTAAAACTGGACATTTACAACAGTTTGCTACCCCATTTTATAATCCACAGAGGCCTAGAGGGGACAGGTTAGGCTGTTCCAGCTCAAATAATGCAAAATTGCACTCACTATCTTTGAGGGAAAAGCTCCCTGGGAGGCATATTTGGCTTCAGTTCCACAAATGCTCAAATGAATGGTTGGGAGGAGGGACAGAAGGGGGGTTACTAGCAACCAGCTTGGGTGACCCAGCTCTGATTGTGCTGCACAGTTTAGCCCCAGAAAGGAGACGGAGTTATTTGGACCTGGTACAAGCCCTTGACATGTGGTTAGGAGCTAGCTATCAATTTGAGCTGGCCAGGACACAGCAAAGAGCTACAAGGAGAGAGGGGAAAAGAAACCCCACCTGGCAGAGGACCTGCAGAGACTTGTGTTCCTGGCATGCATAGACACCATCGACACCTTCCAGGATAAACTGGCAGTGGGCCAATTTACAGATGCCCAGTTGGACTTGCAGATCAAAATCAGAAAAAAGTGGCCAAAGACACTCTGGGAGGGGGTGGAATTTGCCACAGAATTTGAACCTTTCTTTGCACCAGAAGAGGAAGCAATTACTAGTGAGGAAGATGGAAGCTGATTGTTATGAGTCCTATAAATAGAGCTCTTTGTCTGATATGTATGATGAAACAGGGGATTCTAATTTTGTTCATTACCTTGTTGAACAATTAGAAAAAACTGATAAATTTGGCTTGTAAAAGAAGGGAAATTGGCAATAATGTGAAAATAAAAGGAAACAGTTCGGTTAAATGCTACTAGTGTGACAAAATTGGGCTCAAAAAAGGAGAATTGCTATAAATTTAAGACAGGCCAAGACAGACTTTCTCAAGTGTCTATTGAAAGCCTTTTTCTCAGTTTGAGAAACAGGCACCAGGCTGAAGGGGCAAAGCTTGATGGAGGGCCAGTGATCAGCCCCCACAGTTTTTGTTTAGATCTGGGCAGTTAAACCACAATAATGGAAGTTAGGCTAGTGAGTGTGTAACAGGATCCATAAAAAAATTGATAATGATTGATATGGGCTCAAACATAACTGTTATTAAACCAGACATGCTAAAAACTCTAAAGAATTGGCGATTGAGAACTGAACCACCTAATTGGTCTGAAATGGAGACAGTGATGGGGTGAGAGCACCGGTCGGAAAATTGGGAAAACTGGGTTTGAAGATTGGACCTCTGGAATTTGAGAAAGAAGTTGGATGGCAGAAATAGTGGATATCATTATGGCTGACAACTGTGTAATCAGTTTCAGGAAAGGTCTTACAAGTCCAGGTGTCTGGAAATTCCTTTAAAAAATATGGCCTAGGTGAGACAAATGATTTGTAGGCAGTTGGTTTGCAGTGAATGAATTGTCCTGCCCCCAAGAGCAGAAACCATTATAACAGCTACGTGCTGTGGTAGCTCTCCAGCAAGGGGAAGATGGGGAGAGGTTGAAACCTGTTTTGAGACCCTGAGTCTTGGGGGAATCTTAGCGGTTACAGTTCTTGTGGATCTGAAACAAGAACTAATCCCTGTTCATTTGCTGAATGTTTCTGACAAGCAGCAAATAGTAAGAGAACAATTCTGGTAGCCAGCAGGATGTGATTAAGCATTTCTAGAGTATTTCTTGGGACTGCTCCTGTCTTGGCCTATACATGTTTCAAAACATCTTTCATGTTGGACACAGAAGCTAGTGCTTACAGTGTGGGGCATAGAATTTCAGCTTGGCTGCCCTGTCCCCACCACCATCTGTGAATGTAGCAGTGGGAATTGAGGCTGGAAATGTTGCTACAGAGGCAAATCCCCCATTCAAACAGCATGGACAGGGTCTGCCTCAGCCAGCAAATTCCATTGAAACAATGGGTATTCCTCAGCAGCTGGATGAAAGGGGCCCCTCCATGGTGGTAAAGTCCACTAGGGAGCAAAAAATGGCACAGGGATTTGGGTGGGAGTAAAAACCAATTTGGATTGATGATATGAAAATATCTTGACAGAAAGACAATGGACATATGTAAATAGTTAATCTTGTATCATTTTTAATTTGTTGAATTGGTTGTTTTCTTTATGTTTGGGATGGTTCATACAGGGCATCACCATTTTGGGCCTCATTGTGATGAGGAGTGAAGCAAAGATGGCGGGGGGGGGGTGTTATGAGTTGGGTGATATACCTTGTTACAGATTGTGTTAAAACCCTGTTCAAACTGAATTGTAAACACATCCTTCACCTAAGACAGTTGAAAGAAACACTTAAGGGGCCACACCTAAAACAAGGCCTAATAGAATCTGCCCAGAAACTAGCACCATGTGGACTGGGGGTTCCACTGGGTTTTGTGACCAGGCATGTGTGTGAGAGAGAACACACAGAAACTGAGAACAGACAAGAATGGAGTGAGAGGCAGAGGTTAAAAAAAATAACAGGAAAATCAAGCAGCAGGCTGTGAGCACAGTGTGACCCTTGGAAAAGCCAGTGTGTATTGGATAAAGAGGCTTGAGGCCAAGCTAAGGAAGTGCTGCTTTAGTTTTTGGTTTCACCTGCATTTGGAGAAGCAGGACTTTGTATAGGCATTGTAAATAACCAATATTGCATCAAAGAAAATACCAGATCTATCAATTTCTACTTCCAACTGGATCATCCCCAGGGACCAGAAATTTGACCAAATGTTCGGGTTGTAAAAGGGCACCAATATTTTCCTTCTGTTTTTTTTTTCTTGTTATCATGTATAAACATAACATAGATGTGTGTGTAATTCTTTTTTTAAAATTTTTGAATGATGAGGTTACAATTATATATTATTGAGAACTCATGCAAAGTTGACGCTATCCAAAATGCTCAACCAACCAAACAAGCAGAATACAGTTTTGGACACTCATTCTGCCCAGCCATATGAAACTCTGGTGGCACACAAGTGTGGTTAAAGGGATAAAAGAGGCACAACATGCAGTTGTTGGTCAGATGGATGTTGCACAGATGTGTTCATTAATGTTTGTGAAGCACTCTGACACTTTGGTAAATACACCTTGGAAAAACCCATGAAGAAATTAATAATTCTGTATTCAGTGCAAGGTTTGGAAGGTATGCTATAAATATTTAATCATGCTACACATTGAATGAGGAGAATAAAATGAAATATTGAATAGCTGCTTATTGATTGAGCACCATCCATCCTTTGTACTGCATGAGGCACGGATTCTGTGGAAAAATAATAAAATGTGATCAAATAATTAGAGACTATCAGAATGGATATGCACAAGGGGCCAAGTTAAGGTTCCACAGGCAACCTTAATTCTGGCACTTGTTAACTTTTGAGCACTTGACGTTGCTATTTTCATAATGTTCTTAGATTGTAGTTTTGAGTGTGTATGTGATGTCCATGAGGGTGTAATTCTACTTAATGTGTACAGACAAATATGAGATGCTTTGTAAAAATATTATTATTAAGAATGCAGAGTTCTTCAGAAATGGCCTGAATATACTGTAAGCACATACATGTATTTAATAAGTATAAAAAGTTGAATTCATATATGCTGGGGTCAGCGTTAAGGTTGCAGCATGTATTTTGATTTCTTAGTCAGACTTGTATGTGAGTGTATTTATTGAAATATGGCATATAAATGAGGAAGTCATGTCTGAAGATTGTGAAGTAACTGACTCAGGTCTTCATCTGCTTTTATAGTATTCATTGTTTAGAATTGGATAGTTCCATATTAAGAATGGGTGCTGGTTTTTGTTTTGTTTTGTTTATTGAACGTATGACTAGAGCTGGACAGAAAAAGGATTTGCCTCCTGTGGAAAAACTTAAAATATTTGGGGAAAAAATGTCACAATTTTCTGTTTTTGGAGAACTAAAATGGACCTTTTTGCCTTGTTCCTGGCTGCTTGACTCCCTGGGCAGCTGCTTCCTGGAGCTGTTGGACTCACCAGGGAGCTGGAAGCTTGGGGAATCAGGCAGCTATAGGAAGCAGGCTCCCAGGCGGTCAGAGAACAAGCTCCCTGAGCAGATGCCTCCTTGTGCTGTCCAGCTCTCCAGGAAACAGGCAGCCATAGTGAGGAATCTGCCCAGGGAGTCACAGCCGTGGAACGCAGCTGGCAGAAACCAGCCTGCCTGCCTGGTTTCCATCAAAGCTTTCAACAAAATCAGCACATTCCTGCAGAATGTTTTGATTCTGTTGAATCGGCATTTTCCAACAGGAAAATGTTCTGTTGGAAAATCTGGATGATCTCTAAATAAGGTTTAGTTTAAAAAATAGTTTTTTGTGCTAAGACTATGAAAAGTTAGAGCCTGAAGTGCGATTTTACTGCTAAATTGTGAAAAGGAGCCATAGCAGAAATAATTTAACTAGAGCATCAGCAGAAACATCGGTGGTGTGTAATGCCAGCACAGCTCAGTTTACAGCAGAGGAAATGGGATGATCAGTGATATGCTGTGTTATTTTTTAGTGTAAGACTGTTCTATTAAGGTAGTCATTTGTTCACGGGTGAAAGATAGTAAGATTACAGCAGCAAGGTGGGATTTGGAATTACATTACTGCAAAATCAATACTGTACTATAAAATCAAAATGCAGTGGATTGAGACTGGAGTAATCTTTCAAATTTTAGCCATTTCCTATAATCATAAACATTTTGGCTAAGGGGAGTTTTGATTATATATAAACCTACTGATATAACAATCCAGGTGGCTGGATGAAATTAGTTTTGGCATACTGTGTAGTATCACTGTAATACTGTCTGATATAGCTCAAATCTATCTTTTCTAAAAGGCTATACTTATATTCTTGTTCAACAACACAAACTACCATACTACATTTTAGTCTTGGGTGATGTAACTGCAAGTTTAAGGCCCTATACTCAATTGAATCCATGTGGCTAGAGCCTGGGGCCAATTGCCAGTGGGGCTCCATGTAGGCCCAAGGCTCCTCCAGCATGGATCTGATTGCAGGATTGGGGCCACAGTTCGTAAAAGACTTTAGAATCCTTTGGGAGGAGAGGCAGTATGGAACAGCAAAATATTCATTTATCATTCTCTATTTTCACTCCTTTTATAGCTATACTTCACTGTAAAATGCCAGTTCATTTGAATCAATGTCCAGAGCCAGGTCATAATCTATGGAACATATTTTCTTGTGTGAGATTTACCATCTAATCTAGCATGGCAAATTTTGGCATGGTCAGAGAACTACATTATTGGAAATTGAGTATGCTTTCAGAAGGAAAAAAATCAGATTTATGGTGTTCAATATAACGAGGCTATCAGATGATCTTATTTGATTAGAGTTAGAATATTAAACATTTCTACATCTGTTGGTCATATGTGCATACAAAGCCTTTTATTCTGTTATGGAAAGCAGCCACCATATCATCCTATATTGTGTTTTTTTGGCAGAATGAACCTGAAATATGTATTACTATGGGAAAAGGTTTTAAGGTTTCACTCCAAAGATCTACCTAACAGGCCTTTTTATAGCTGATTATAAAGCTCTTTCTCTCAAATATCATGACCCTCTGATTGTTTTATTCTAAAGCATTATAGCTAAATCGCCTAGCTTTCCTACTGACAATAGATATGAGATGCTGGACTGGGATTATCATAATTTATAATTAGGTCACAGTAATTTCCCTGTGTAGGAAAATGTATCTTTGCTGATTTCAGGGAGAATCTTTAATAAACACCTTTATGAAATACTGTTATTCTATACAATCCAAATCCTGTGGTCTAGTGAAGTGTTGTAGAAGGCTCAGATTGAAACAAAACCAGTCTTGTTCCTCTACACTAAAGGTAAGAGAGGAGCAGAAAAATATAGAGACTTTGTGTAGAGGGTGTTGACAATAGACATATTTTATCTGATTGTGCCCCCCCTGTCCTGCATATTTAGTCAAAAATCTTAATGATTTGTCAATTTAAGCAGTGTTCGTGTTCACCTTCCTACTGTACATGCTCCATGAACATTGCAGCAAGATGGACTTAGATTTAGTGGTCAGGCCCCAATTTCTGTGGTGCTCCAGTAAGTCAGACTGGAAATTTTGGGACAGCATTATTTAAATTAAAAAGGAGAGTTTTATTGTCTTAAATATGAAATGGTTTGTGTGCGCTGCTTGATTTGTAATGAAATAAGTGCTGGGGCTCAACCAATTAAGTGCCGGGCTCAAGTAATTTTTTTACATTCATAATGGATGCAGCAAGGTGCAGAGGTGCCAGGGCTATGAACTGCCAAGCCTAGAGGTCCCGGGGCTCAGCCCTGGCATAAATTGAGCACTGCTTTTGTGCTATTTATTTTGATACTAAATTTCTTTTATACTATCCCTACACTTTGTTTTCATTAGGGCACAGACCCTTGTATTGACACCACCTAGCTGTATTCTGCTAATTGTCAGAAGGGAAATTGGAGGTTTTAATACGTGACAGAGGGTAATTGGGGCTTTGGCTGCCTAATGCATGGGAATTAGGGTGACCAGGTGTCCAGTTTTCGACCAGAACACCCGGTTCAAAAGGGATCCTGGTGGCTCCAGTCTGCACCGCCGAGTGGGCCGTTAAAAGTCCGGTCGGCGGTGCTAACAAGCTAAGGCGGAGCTAGTCCCTGCCTGTCCTGGCTCCATGCTGTGCTCCAGAAGTGACCAGCAGCTCTGGCTCCCCCCCATCCCGAGCACTGGCTCCACACTCCCATTGGCCGGGAATCATGACCAATGGGAGCTGCGGGGGCAGTGCCTGCGTGTGAGAGCAGCGTGTACAGCTGCCTGCCGCATCTCTGCCTAGGAGCCAGACCTGCTGGCCACTTCCAGGGCGCAGTGCAGAGACAGGACAGGCAGGAAGCCTGCTTTAGCCCCCCTGCTGCACTGCTGACTGGGAGCCGCTGGAGGTAAGCCTGCACCGCCATCCCAAGCTCCTGCCCCAGCCCTGAGCCCCCCACAAACCCAGAGCCCCCTCCTGCATGCGAAACCCCTCATTCCCGGCCCCACCCCAGAGCCTGCACCCCCAGACGGAGCCCTCACTCCCCCTGCACCCCAACCCAAAGCCCAGAGCCCCCTCTCACACCCTGAACCCCTCTATCCCATCCTGGAGCCCCCCCAAACCCAGAGCCCCCTCCTACATGCCAAACCCCTCATCCCTGGCCCCACCCCAGAGCCTGCACCCCCAGACAGAGCATTCACCCCCTCCTGCACCCCAACCCCCTGCCACAGCCCAGAGCCTTTCTGCCCCACTCCCCAGCCTGGAGCCCCCTCCTGGCACCTGAAACCCCTCATTCCCAGCCCCAGCCAGAGCCCTCACCCCCTCCCAAACCCCTGCCCCAGCCCAGAGCCCCCTCCCACACACTGAACCCCACTGCCCCACTCCCCGGCCTGGAGCCCCTCCAGGCACCCCAAACCCCTCATCCCCAGCCCCAACAAGAGCCCACACTCCCAGCTGGAGCCCTCACCCCCTCCTGAACCTCAACCCTCTGCCCCAGCCCAGAGCCCCCTCAGACACCCTGAATCCCTCATTTCTGGCCCCACACCCAGTTAGAGCCCTCACCCCGCCTTGCATCCCCAACCCCCTGTTCCAGCCCAGTGAAAGTGAGTGAGGGTGGGGGAGAGCGAGCCATTGAGGGAGGGGGAATGTAGTGAGCAGGGGGCACAGCTTCGGGGAAGGGACAGGGGAGGGGCATGGCCTTGAGGAAGGGGTGGGTCTAGGGTGTTCGGTGTTGTGCGATTAGAAAGTTGGCAACCCTACATGGGATATGCCTGTTAGGGGTAAGCACGTTATCTGGGTGGGTGTGTTAAAAGGCCACCTAGCCGAATCAATGGGTAGAAAATTTGATGGGACTGGGGTGGGGGGAGGCAGGACAGGCTGAGAACAAAGGTGGTGGCAGGGGAAGCACGTTCTGGAGGAATGCTGGGGTTGCCTTCCCTCCATTTGCTCTCTGCTTTCCATTAACCAGCCAAAGGGAGAGGGAGTTGACTGGTTCTTCACTCCCTTCCCCCCAACTAATTTAAACCTTGCCTGGGGTTTTTGGATCCTCTCACTCCAGTTTAGCTGCCCCACCCTCCCTCTATACAACTGTTGTTTAGGAGGTGGAATTTTAGGAAACTGCAGAGTCAAGCAATTGCCTGTTTTGGGGTCAGGAAGTTTTTCCTGTTGAGACCAAATTGGCAGTGGCCTGGTGGGAGGTTTTTCACCTTCCACACAGCATTCTCTAGGAACTGCTAGGTTACATAGAAGTAGGACTTAAAAATGGCCGGCGTCCAATTCAGATAAAAAGCTAAAAGAACCAGCTCCCCTAAGTAAGGTGTGAGAATTTTCTGGTAGACCTTGGCCCTATGGGAAAAGGAGGGACCTGAAGTCTTCACAGACCAAGGTCCATCTTTTGGTGCCCTCAGTCATCTTCATGGGGAGAGGGAGCTATGGGTTGTAGGATAGGAGCCCTGTAACTGCACACTGGACTCACGTAAATGCCTGGTACGAGGGAGGCATCTTTAAGCCAAAGTTGTGGCCTAGCGCTTAAATCTATCCCTTTGTCTGTCTTCATATTCCTGCATGTCCTGATGAATGATCAGCATAAAGTGTCATCTTTAGATTTCATAGTTAACTCCCCGCTGAAATGAATGGGATGGTTCAAATCTCTCTCTCTCTCTCTCTCTCTCTCAGCACTATTTGTTTTCAGGCTGTCTGCAGACTCCAGGGGCATTGTTTAGACTGGGCTTTTTCACGTCAATTTTTCCAATATTGCTGTAGATGGGAGCACTGGTGTAGACAAGGTGACTGTGGCCTCTCATGTCTAAAGCACAGTGTGAGCAGGTAACTGACAAGGTTCTTTAGACTACGGCTGCCACCTTCAAACACTGTCTGCGCTAGGGCTCCCATCATTCCCACCACTAGTGGAGCTGAGTTGGTGATAGCAACACTGGAAGATGTTGGGCAGAATAATGTAGACAACCAACGGAAGGCAACAACAAGGTATCAGTTTCCATTTGGGTCGCATTTTTGATGGGTTTTTGCAGCCATGTGGCCTAGAAACAATATTTTTTAAAATGGAAGGTTAGATTCTGGAACAGGAGTATGGGATTCTATGGCAGATTTCAGAAGATGCTGGGACTCCCTCGCCAGCTGCAGAGGTACCTCTCTGTACATTAGCTAGCTGTATCTTTTGTGAGTTGTTTCCTCCAACCGACCAGAAAAAGCTATTCACCTGGAAATCACATCATTTCATAAGTGTCATGCAAAGTATACATCAGATATCCAGAATAGATGTTCCATCACAGAAAGCTGTGAGCATGTAGGAACGGGATTATCATGGTAACTGTTTTGCCACCACTATTCTAGAAATAGGTGCAAGCTGTAACAATCAAGCATCAGAATCTTGCATAATAAATTACAACAGAATTTTCTCTTTTAATTGTGAGCGTGATCTGTGCGGTGATGCAAGAGGGTAAGGGGCTGAAGGCATCCCTGTTACTCCCTTCTGCCAGATGCCAGGATCATGGATAGCAGCGCAGGGAGGAGAGCAGACTCTGCAGGGCTGCTCTTTCACCCCAGAAAAATGGGCAGGTAGTGGCCGGAGCCTAGGTTCCACGGCCAATGTTTCCACTAGCTTAGCTATGTTAATGTTCAAGGGGAAGTATGCTACACCAGGTATAGGCATAGATTAGGAATCTTCCCCTGAAAAGCAGAGGGAAATCCAGAGACAAACTGTGACTCTGAGTCACAATCTGCCTTCCAGCCTGCTCCAGGGCTGGAGCAACAGCGGGCTGTCCCTTGCATTGGGATCATGGCAAATCCACAGCCGAGTCTTGTGTGTTTTAGTTGTTAATCACTGATTGCAGTACTCTTCTAAATGCTGGCTCAGATGTAGTGGCTTTTGTATTTAGGGTGGAGTTTTGGGTGATGAGTGGTGAAGTTTATTTATGAGTGAATTTTGGTGGATTTTAGTGTTTCTATCTCTTGTACACGGCACCCAACACTCTGGTATTTGAGCACCTAAAAGAGTGAAGGACATTTCCTAAAGTCAAATGTGATCTGGTCAGTGTTCAGCTACAAAGCTACAGTTTAACTACAAAGTTTAGCTACAGTTTAACTACAAAGACACACTTGGACACTTGTACTTAGACCTGTAACTTGCTTGCTATAGAAGACTAGTCACCTCTAGTCTTGTCAGTTGTATGGAGGTTGTCAGTTGTATGGAAATGTGTTCTGTTTTATGATACTAAGCTCCTTTCTCCTGTAATAACTAAAGTCACATGTGAATCAAGTCCTTCTGGAAGGCTGATGAGTTAATGCACACCACCACCCTTATATACAAATATGCTTTTGCCAGAAAGCTAGTACATTTAAAGCTTACATAAAAGACTTTTAAAAGAAATGTTATTTTAATTATAATTTTGGCAAACAATACCTAGAAAGTATATTGTAAAGAGGTGTCTTTACTAGATTATGAATACAGGAACATGAGTAATCTTTCGTCACCATCTGCTCAGCCCATAGTAGGACCAGCCTGTTTTTATTTGATTTTCAGTTGATAAATCTTTGTATCCAAATACTCTCATGTTTAAGTAATTGCGAAATTGACCCTTAGTATTTTTGTTGCATAAACATCCAGGTTTTGTACATGTAAAATATCATGTTAACTCGGCCTAAATATTGGCAAAAGGAGTATCAATGATTACTATATTATAAGTTAGTCAGGGGACCGCACCACCCCACATGCAACTTGATGGTTTAATTAGAATATTAAATGAGGTATAAACTCTAGCGTATTAAAAGATAAAAATGTAATACAATGCAAAACAGAAATGCAAAAGTATTAAGAAATCTTTTCAGAAATGACTTATTCATGTTTTTTCTGTCCATTAACATATGGAAAAGATAATGCTTAGGAAACGTAACTGCTCAGGTAAGAGACCTTTTCTCCCCACCGTTTCAGAAGTGGGATCATTCCTTCAAGTTTAGGGATGTGCCATACCCATAATAATAGTGTAAATAAAATCATTTTATAATTCATCTTACACTGATGTTACAAAATAAGGGAGCCTGAGAACTTTGGAGGATCCAGTATTGCCCACCCCAAACATCCAAAAATCCATGAGATTCTCTAAAAAATTATGAGATTTAAAAATGTCAATACTATTCTTGATACAAGATTTTCAGATGAATTAGGGAATGCTACAAACATCACCTGTTCTCTTTAAAACCTTTAGATGATATTCAAGCAGGATATGTTGCTTCCTATGCAATTAACTAGACAGAGGATGAATGGTTTGAATTGGCAGGAAAACAGTCTGGCAGGAATGTTTCCCCTCTGCCCTCCAAAGATAAAAGACAGACAATATGTCCCCATTGTGTCTAGCTTTCACTCATTTCCAGGAATAAGAGTCTAAAGGTCACAATTTCCTACCTAAGTTATTACAAAGTTATTTTGTAATTTTCATATTTTAAATAAAGTTTGCTTAGCTTCAAAACAGACAGGAAAGGCATGGCTTCCTATTGCACAAATAACTGTAAGAGAATTACTTGCTTGCGCAAGTACCATTAGGCTTGTACGCCACCTATTTATTCCTTTTCAGCTCTTCTCACCCTGGGGGCCCAGCATACATATCCAACAGTCACAGTGCTACGTCTTATCTCAATTGTTCTCTTATCTCCTGATTCATGTTCTTGATTTTATTTTCCTGCTAGAACTTCCCTTAACTTGCAAAATTACTTCCACAATTCTAGTCAAGTAATGAAGTTGTCAGTAATTGTCATAAAAATAAAGGGAAGGGTAACCACCTTTCTGTATACAGTGCTATAAAATCCCTCCTGGCCAGAGGCAAAATCCTTTCACCTGTAAAGGGTTAAGAAGCTAAGATAACCTCGCTGGCACCTGACCAAAATGACCAATGAGGAGACAAGATACTTTCAAAGCTGCAGCGGGGGCGGGGGGGAACAAAGGGTCTGTCTGTCTGTGTGATGCTTTTGCTGGGAACAGATCAGGAATGCGGACTCAGAACTGCTGTAAAGTTAGTAAGTAATCTAGCTAGAAATGTATTAGATTTCCTTTTGTTTAATGGCTGGTAAAATACACTGTGCTGAATTGAATGTATATTCCTGGTTTTGTGTCTTTTTGTAACTTAAGGTTTTGCCTAGAGGGATTCTCTATGTTTTGAATCTGATTACCCTGTAAGGTATTTACCATCCTGATTTTACAGAGGTGATTCTTTTACCTTTTCTTTAATTAAAATTCTTCTTTTAAGAACCTGATTGCTTTTTCATTGTTCTTAAGATCCAAGGGTTTGGGTCTGTGTTCACCTGTACAAATTGGTGAGGATTTTTATCAAGCCTTCCCCAGGAAAGGGGGTGTAGGGCTTGGGGGAAGATGTCTCCAAATGGGCTCTTTCCCTGTTCTTTGTTTAACACGCTTGGTGGTGGCAGCATAGGGTTCAAGGACAAGGCAAAGTTTGTACCTTGGGGAAGTTTTTAACCGAAGCTGGTAAGAATAAGCTTAGGGGGTCTTTCATGCAGGTCCCCACATCTGTACCCTAGAGTTCAGAGTGGAGAAGAAACCTTTACAGTAGTGAATAAGATCCAGGTGCACCATTATAGTCTCTGAAAGTCAGGTAAAATCTTAAGAATTCTAACAATTTCTGAAAGAAATTAGATGTTCTTCCATTTATTATCTTCAAGATAATGAGAAAAGAGAACATCTGAATCAAGTTTTGAAAGACCATTTGCAAATTACTTGCTGAGAAGCATCTTCAAGTGCAGTATGGTGCTTTTGTAAGTGTTGCATACTCTTAACATGCTTAAAAGAAAACAGTCTGATACTTAGGATTCAATAGATGGCACTGGAGCATATTTACAAATGCTGAAATTGTCTTCAAAAAGTAAATACTTTTTTTCCCTCCCAAAACAATGTTTAGTTGAAGCCCCTACTTCTTATTGAAAAACATTTTTGGCAGAAAATTTTCAACCAGCCCAAACAACAATATAGCAGCCATAGGCCAAATATAGCAACGCCTCCCTCTCAGCCCTTCAGCTTCTATATTAGACTGCAGAATCCCTGAGAAATGGAGAGTACAGAAACAGAATACATCGTGCTGAACTAGACCCAAAATAGTGAGTTTCTAGTTTTTGCAATTTAGTCCCAGTACTGTTCCTTATGCATTTTTGACAGTGCCAGGTTTGTCAACTTCTTTTTATGTATTGACCTGTAACTCTAATTAGCTGCATACTCAGGTTTTGAAAATCCAGATCTATAGTGCTTCCAGACATTAACCTTTGAGAGTATGCCAAAGTACTGTGGGTTGAAGGGTGTATGTTAAAGTTGACATTTAGAAGTAAGGAGACATGGAAGTGTCCATTACAGAAGAGACTTCCTTTGCAGACATATGTTCGCATAAGATTAAGGCTTTTTAGAATATACCAATGACCTACTGGAGGGTGATGAATTGGATTATCAGATAGTAGAGGATGTGCTTTGTTGACATTGAGTTTTTCTCCAAATAAAAAATACAAAGTAACTTTGAGGACAGGAAGTACTGATGTAGGCACCAAAGCTTATATTTGTTTAAGAAAGGAATGTTAAGTGGGATTCAATGAATGGCTCATGTAGATCCCTAATGTTACTGGAAACATTTTCTTTACTAATCGATTGATGTGGGCACAGTGGCAAAATGAGGACAGACACATGCATGGAACTAAGCGGCAGGTCACAAATTTTATTAAACTTTAACAAAGGGAAGGGCTGCTACCCACCCATCACTCATACTCTCCTATACCAGGCAATTAATTGGTTCCAGTGGGGGGCTGGGGGTGTTACAGACTCCTTACTGTATAACCCATAACAAGGGTTAAGCTCTCTTCAGTCTACTCCTCAGGACTCAGCATTCTTTCAGTCCTAGAACCCTTCCCCTGCCCCCCTCCCCCCAAAGGGGCAGAGGGTGCAGGAGGGCGGGGAATTTGGTCCAGAAGGTCAGACCTTGTCCTGCAAAGGCCACAAATCTCACCCTATCACATAAACCCAAGGCTCATCATCAAAATCCCAAGTCTTTTAACTCTGAGAACTGTTCATTTTATTCTCTTAATTGCACTGGAAACTGGCCACAAGTTGTGATGAATAAACAACTCCACCCAAATACCTCAGTTAGGTACTAAGTGTGTTCCTACTTACCCCACTGTGGGTTGAAGGTGCTGTGAGGAAGGCAAAAAACTCTCTGCCAATTGGCCTCTGGGAGACAAAATTCCTTCCTGACCCCCTAAACAGGCGATTGATTAGACCTGCAGCATCTGTTAGGCTGGGTTCCCATTCCTTGTACAGGTAGGTATGGTGGGACGCTGGAACAAAGGCAAAAGGGGCTCCACATGGCCCCTTCACCGGGTTAAATCTGGGAGCTGGGGAATGCTGTCCAATCAACACTCCTCTCTCCCCAGCTGGCCAATGAGCGCCAGAGACTCCTAGGGGGAGGAGCTACCTGAAGTCCCTTGGTGACTCCCTCCCTTGCTGCTGGGACTGTCCCCCTTTTCCAATCAGCCCCATCCAGTTTCCTTCACCCATTGATGTGGGTGGGTTGCATGTCTCCTACTCTCATGCTTATGTCAGTCCATGGAGTTTAGATTGTAACCAAGCATAATAAATTAAACCTCAAACATAACCACGTTTTTATGAATCAGGTTTTGCATTTTGATTTAAGTATTTTGGCTAATGTTTAGGTTTTTTTAAACATAAACTTACTGGACAGTAGGGGCTGAATTTATCTCTTCCCCAGAGCAGAACTCCATGTAGAGGGGGAGAAGATTGCCTTGTACCCTCTCGGTCCCGAGACTTCTGTTTGGCCCCAGGCAGTCAGGAGGGCTTGTCTCACTTGCATGCCCAAGGTCCCTATGCTGGGAAATAACCGTGTTTCAAACCAACTGCAGGCATAACCCAGAATGCCACGAACCTGCTCCTGACATAGTCCTGTGCTAAGTATATTCCTGGGGGCGAGGTACATGCAACTCTATACCAGTGTGAATTGGATCCTAGATTCTCTGGGTCACTGAGGAAAAACAGAACACCCACATTCACTCAAATACACACTTAATTTTGTAAATGCTGCAGGATGAAGAGGAATAAACTGTGGAGAGTAGTCTCTCTAGAGGTCATATAGTTTAGAAGAGGTGGGAGAGAACAGAGGTGGGATACCAAAACTTCTGAGTTATATTGCCCAAGAGTTAAAGCACATTTCCTCTGCTATGCTAAAAGTACAGGATGGGGTCCCTCTTGGCTGATGTGGTGAGAGCTCACTCTTCCTCTTCAACCTACTTTAAACACTGCCCATTCCCATTTCTGCTACTGTCTAGCTTTAGTAATATTTTGCACTTATAAAGCACTTTCCAAATATTTATTTTGCTTGGTCTCACAACATGCCAGTGAAGTTGGTAAATTGCCTTAATGTTATAGCTGGGCACACTGATGAAACTTGTGTTGTGCTATGCACAAGGTCACAAAGACAAAACTTTTTCACTTAGAGAGTGGTGAAGCACTTCAATGCATTACTTAGGGAGGTGGTGGAATCTCCTTCTTTGAGGTTTTTAAGGTCAGGCTTGACAAAGCCCTGGCTGGGATGATTTAGTTGGGGATTGGTCCTGCTTTGAGCAGGGGGTTGGACTAGATGACCTCCTGAGGTCCCTTCCAACCCTGATATTCTATGATTCTATGATTAACTTTTTAAAAACTGTAATGCGAAGAGGGGTTTTAATAAAATATAAACATCTGTAACTATTCCTTTTGTGGTCAGTAACGCTGACGATGATCTACACTAACAGTCTATCAACATAGCTGTAATGGCAGTAACTTTTTAAAGTAACTATTCGGACAAAATACGTTGCCACTTTTAACAAACATTCTTCCCAACTACTCACAGCAAAGAATCATACATGCTGAGCTTCATACCTCAGACTGCTTGTCTAGTCCATGAGGCTCCATGCCTGCCCCTTCTCTTCCCACCCCTTCCCCGCCCCCATTGCAACCCCTTCCCCAAAGTCCTCATCCCAACTCCACTTCCTCCCTACTCCCATTCCAACCCCTTCCCCAAATCACCGCCCCAGCCCTACCTCTTCTCCTGAGCACGCCGCGTCCCCGCTCCTCCCGTGTCCCTCCTGGAAAGTCCTAAGTGCCGCCAAACAGCTGTTTGGTGGTGGGAAGCATTGGGAGGTAGGCGGAGGAGCAGGGACACGGTGCACTGGGAGTTGGGGGGGGGGGAGGAGTGGAGCTTGGCGGCTGATGGAGTGTTTTCGACCCGTGATCTAATCTATGTTTTTATGGCATTTCTAAGGTACTTATCACCCTGATATTCTGTGGCAGCAGAATTATGATGTAGTACCAGAGAATATAACAAAGTGGTTTTATTTCTCATGGCTTCTCTCTAAGCGGAGATGTGTGCATTTACGTTTGGTTGATACACATGGTGGTGGTGCTGCTGCTGCTGTTTATGGATGCCATTCCTGGGGAACTTTTTCAAAAGGGTGTAAACTTTTGGACCTAACCACTGTCAGATTTTAGCTTAATCTGATGTCTTCAAGCCTGGATTCCCACAGGGCTAAAAATTGTAGTATAGATGTTCCCACTTGGGCTGGAGCCCTGGATCTGAGAGCCTCCCCCTTGTAGGGTTCCAGAGCCCAGGCTCCAGCCCAAGCCCAAAGTCCATTAGCCCCACTGCCTGAGCCTGTTGACCCAGGCTCTGAGTCTCAGTTCCGTTTTTTTTTTTTTTCAGTCTAGATTTACAGTAAGGTAGCTGGGTTCCACTCCATTAATATTTTGGTAGATTAAGAACAGGGATTAGAGTTCTGTTCTAAACCAAATGATGAGCTGGTGAGGGTGGTGAATCAAAGAATATCAGGGTTGGAAGGGACCTCAGGAGGGACCCCTGCTCAAAGGTGTGAAACATAGGTGTGATATACAAATGTGGGCCTGTGTTGCATTTGGTGAATAGTGCTGCATCTTTTACAAATTTCATTCTTTTTGTAGCATTTGGGTTCAGCTCCAGGTTGAAAGAATTGGGAATGGTTTAATCTGGAGGGGACAGAGGGATCACAGCAGGGCCATCCTTAGCATTTATGGGGCCCTACACAGTATTATTAAACTGGTGCCCCTATGCCCAACTTGCTCTTACCACAAACATAAGTTTATAGCATTGGAAAACTTGCCACATGTACTTTATTAAAAACAGTTAAATTAATCACACTATAATGCTGATGGACTATGCTTGCACTAAAGAAGTAGTGCTTTTGAAAAAAATTCTGATTTATTGGCAGAATGATGTAGAGTCACAGTTCCCCGCAGAGACCCAGCCCCCATACCCTGTCCCTCACGCAGAATGCACCACGCCAGCGCATTTGGCTCTGTGAATATGGCCCCTGCCTTCTGCCTAGGAAAATCATGACTGATGTAGAGAAAGTAGATAAGGAAGTGTTGTTTACTACTTCTCATAACACAAGAACTAGGGGTCACCAAATGAAATTAAGAGGCAGCAGGTTTAAAACAAATAAAAGGAAGTATTTCTTCACACAACGCACAGTCAACCTGTGGAACTCCTTGCCAGAGGATGTTGTGAAGGCCAGGATCATAACAGGGTTCAAAAAGGAACTAGATAAATTCATGGAGGATAGGTCCATTAACAGCTATTAGCCAGGATGGGCAGGAATGGTGTCCCTAGCCTCTGTTTGCCAGAAGCTGGGAATGAGTGATCGGGGATGGATCACTTGATGATTACCTGTTCTGTTCATTCCGTCTGGGGCACCTGGCATTGGCCACTGTTGGAAGACAGAATATTGGGCTAGATTGATCTTTGGTCTGACCCAGTAGGGCCATTCTTATGCTCTTAGTAAGAAGACCACAGCGCGCACTGGGTGTGCGGGAGCTGGGTGTGCGACCCGCTCTTACCTGCTGTCCTGGTCATAAGCACAGACTCCACGGGTGGGTGCTCGGAGCACCCATAGTGAAAATTTAGTGGGTGCAGATCACCCACCAGTGCCAAACTCCCTCCCTCTGCCTCCCTCTGCCCCCCTCTGCCCGTGCCTCTCGTGCTCCAGCAGCCCACTCCTCTCCCTCCCTTCCAGAGTGCCTCGAACAGCTGATTCATGTCATTCAAGCTCCGGGAGGGAGGGGAAGGAGTGGGGACGGGATGCGCTCAAGGGAGGAGGCAAGGGTGGAACGGGCAGGAAGAGGTGGGTCGGGGGCTTGGGGAAGGGTTGGAGTCGGGGCAAGGCCTGGAGTTGGGGGGAGGATGTCGAGCTCCTCCTGGCAAGATGTGAAGTTGTGCCTATGGTCCCAGTGGTGCCCCAAATTTTCGGGTGCCCTACGCAGCCGCGTATGCTGCGTATTCCTAAGGACAGCCCTGGATCACAGTAGCTAGGTCATTGTCTGATAAGAGGTGGCAACAGTTTTATGGACAATTGAAAATGGAAAACTACACAGGGGATGCAAAACTAACCCAAATCAGAATTTTCCACTCTCACAAGTGGCAGCATTTTACATGCACTTGACACAAATTTTAATGACCACACAGAGTATGAGGCCTTGGGCTCATGCTACTAACAAAGTACTTTTATAATAGTCTAAATGCTTGATTTCAGTTTGCTTTTTCACAGCCAATATATTAGTAGTGGCTAAACGTAGCGTTCTGTCATGAAATTTCCACTTTACAAAACTTATGTCAGTGTTAGCAGGGTTTCTTTGACCTACTGAAAGAGACCCATTACAATGTTCTTCCTTTTCTCATTTATTCTTGCCCCAGAGATTTTAAAATAGCAATGCCTCATCAAACTTGGAGAGACTAGCTGGTTTTAAAGTTTGACAAATCAAGACACACATCTTGTTGGGCATATGCCTTTGCATGGCAACAAGCGATAGTCAATTACTATTTAAGCTCCATACATTTTCAGGCTTAGCCATCAAGTGAAACTGAATAACCTCTTGGAGACTGGATTCATGTGTGGATTGAATCCAATTTGGAATATTTGTCACATCCCTACCTCCAAGACAACATTTTGAAAAAGTATGTGTCACTTGCATGCTGGAGAGAGGGTAGGCCTGCAAATGAGATTCATCTGTAGATTTTTTTTCAGACTCTAATGTTCTCTCTTCAGAGAGCATTAGTTTCTCTTAAATGAGTACCTGATGGGCATTTATTTAAATTACAAAGCTGCGAGGGCCCTTACTGATATCAGTGCATCATTCACCCACAACCTGTGGAGAGTAGGACATTATTGGAAAGATGATAATGAAGCTGGAAGGATCTTTTTCTAAAGCCATTCTGAATTTATTACTAATGGGCAGCTTTCTTCGATAGTTCTTTTATAGTTGGATGCAGTTGGGTGCAATCCAGCCACAAAGGGAATCTAATTTTGCTTATCATTAAAGCTGATTTTAACAGATAACTTCTGGGTAAAATAGAACCTTCTTAATTTGTCTCTGTAGAATCTGCTCTGAATATACTCAGTTAATGAACTGATTAAGTTCTTAATTCTTTTTTTTTCTCAGAAGTTTTTTTCATTATCCCAGAAATTTTCAAGCCTAAACCAAAGACAATCTCTCTTTGTCACATACACACACTCCTCACCCCATATCTATATGAATATTGTTAGGGGGCTTATTCCTTCACCCGCTTACTTCCCTGGTCCTTCTCGCATGAACAGAGAGCAACAATACCTGAAGTCCAAAGGTGCAAACAATTCAATGTTTATTGGGGTGAACTTCCAGCAAGCATGATTCCAGTTTCCTTCCTTAGTGTCCTCCTTCCCAGCTCTGCCACCACAGAGCCGTACCTGTGTCCCTGTTCCCATTCCCCCCCCTTAGCAAAACATGATTCCAATTTCCCCATCCCCATTCCCTGTTCCCATTTCCCCCCTCACTTCCTGATTGACGGCAGACTATACAGTAAAACTTGAGTTCTGCTTAGCTATACCTTAACCAATCATTTTCCTGAAATTTAACTAACCAATCCTAACATATTGTAACATGATTAGCCAACCAATTATATCCCACCACCTTAATTAGTTTACACCCAGCAAAATTAATTATACAGCAGACAGAAACAATCACAGAACCAGCCAGAGACCTTGCAAATAAACAATAGCAAAGTGGGAACTATAATGACAAAACAATACAGAAGTGAGGATTTCACAACTACATCTATAAAGACATAAGGGTTTCCCAGCTGTGTCTATTGATAAATGAGTTCTTACCGAACAGAAAACTATCAAACTAAACTTCCTTTTACATCCTCTAGGCTCTTCCCTTTCTCTGGAGGTGATAGATTGGATCACCTTTCTAACAGGCCCAGATTGCCTTATTTCAATGTAACTAGTTTGGAATGTGAGGAGGTGACCGGTTGCTTCCCAGCTTATGGCTGCCTCTGCTGCTTAGCCAAAGGCCTTAGCCTAAGAACAGGGCCTCAGACTGTCACAGTAAGAGAAGGCCCTTATACCGGCAGACAGTGATTTTGATTCTTTCTTTTATGCCTCTATAACTAGCTAAGTGATAAGAATACACCTAAATTCTCAGAGTATAGGCCTTTACAGACAGGCCTGAAAATCTATATCCTAACATATATCAGGAAAATACAAATGTGAATTCAATGGGTTTCCAAAAATTACTTTAAATACTGTTATTCTACTTAGTCATTAAGTAGTATGGAAAACACTGGATTTTTCTGAGTGTAGTGAGAGAATACTTGATAGTAGATGGGAAATGTGAAATATTTTCACAAACTAGAAGTAATCTCACCCGTGGTTTGTGATAGGTCATCCCATTGTGAGATAACAATGTTCAGCTCTGTGCCATAATATTGGAAGAGCTTTCAATAGGACACATCTAAGGTTTGCTTGAGCACGATTGGATCTTGAGGGAGTTGAAGGCTGGAAGGTATGCTGAAATTTGTTTGACTGTCCAATAGTGGTTTTTTTCCCTCTCCAATAATCTTTTTGCATCCTGTAATTGTTATACTTGCCAATAGTTTTTGCTGTTGATGAATAAGCTTGTTTTCAACATTTCCCCCTTCCCTTATGTCAGGTGTTGAATAGCCTAAGAAAGAGAAATTAAATATTGAGGGAATAAGTGAACCCCTGAAACATGTTAAGGGATCATAGCAGGATAAGGGAGTCAAATGCTAGCTCTGAGATCAGACACAGGAAAATGAAGGTTAATTTAGTGGCAGTATATTCAAATGTTCATTTTCCATCTAACAGTGAAATACTACATTCCATTGTTATGGTTTGCTTTTGGGCCAGCAAAGGCACTATATGTTGTGTTCAGTTATCAGTAATATTCCTTATTTGACTTGTTTGATTTACATTTTGGAAAAGTTGGAAAACATTTAAGAGTTTGGCGGGGGGAAGGGTCTGGGCTGTGTTGAGTGGGTGTGGTACCTCTGCAGATTTCATTGTTTTCATATAGTGGGTAGAGTTAATGTTCTGTGAGTGCAGGATTGCCTCTGAACGGTGGACTGTTAAATAGGTTGAATTCAATCCTGAGGAATTGGATTTCGTCCCTGTCTCCACCAGAGTTCCTGTGTGATACTGGACGAGTCACTTAAACCAAAATGTTCACAGCTGGGCGCTAATTGTGTGACCCTCATTTTCTGGATACATAATGTGAGAGGTACTCAATGAGGCGGGGGAAAACAATAACAGAAAATGTGGAAATGGCAGAGGTGCTTAATGACTTCTTTGTTTCAGTTTTCACCAAGAAGGTTGGTGGTGATTGGACGTCTAACATAGTGAATGCCAGTGAAAATGAGGTAGGATCAGAGGCTAAAATAGGGAAAGAACAAGTTAAAAATTACTTAGACAAATTAGATGTCTTCAAGTCACCAGGGCCTGATGAAATGCATCCTAGAATACTCAAGAAGCTGACTGAGGAGATATCTGAGCCATTAGTGATTATCTTTGAAAAGTCATGGAAGATGGGAGAGATTCCAGAAGACTGGAAAAGAGCAAATATAGTGCCAGTCTATAAAAAGGGAAATAAGGACAACCCGGGGAATTACAGAGCAGTCAGCTTAACTTTTGTACCTAGAAAGATAATGGAGCAAATAATTAAGACGATAATAAGGTGATAAGTAACAGTCAGCATGGATTTGTCAAGAACAAATTATGTCAGACCAACCGGATAGCTTTCTTTGACAGGGTAACAAGCCTTGCAGGTAGGGGAGAAGCGGTAGACGTGGTATATCTGGACTTTAGTAGAGCTTTTGATACTATCTCGCATGACCTTCTCATAAACAAAGTAGGGAAATTCAACCTAGATGGAGCTACTATATGGTGGGTGTAAAACTGGTTGGAAAACCATTCCCAGAGAGTAGTTATCAGTGGTTCACAGTCATGCTGGAAGGGCATAATGAGTGGGGTCCCGCAGGGATTGGTCCTGGGTCCAGTTCTGTTCAACATCTTCGTTGATGTTTTAGATAATGGCATAGAAACTATATTTATAAAGTTTGCGGACGATACCAAGGTGGGAGGGGTTGCAAGTGCTTTGGAGGATAGAATTAAAATTCAAACTGATCTGGACAAACTGGAAAAATGGTCTGAAGTAAATAGGATGAAATTCAATAAGGACAAATGCAAAGTACTCCAATTAGGAAGGAACAATCAGTTGCACACATACAAAATGGGAAATGACTGCCTAGGAAGGAGTACTACGGAAAGGGATCTGGGGGTCATAGTGGATCACAAACTAGATATAACGCTGTTGCAGAAAAAGCGAACATCATTCCGGGATGTATTAGCAGGAGTGTTGTACGCAAGACACAAGAAGTAATTCTTCCACTCTATTCTGCACTGATTAGGCCTCATCTGGAGTATTGTGTCCAGTTCTGGGTGCCACATTTCAGGAAATATGTGGACAAATTGGAGAAAGACCAGAGAAAAGCAAAAAAACCAAAAATGATTAAAGGTCTAGAAAACATGATCTGTGAGGGAAGACTGAAAAAATTGGGTTTGTTTAGTCTGGAGAAGAGAAGACTTAGAGGGGACATAACAGTTTTCAAGTACATAAAAGGTTGTTACAAGGAGGAGGGAGAAGAATTGTTCTTGTTAACCTCTGAGGATAGGACAAGAAGCAATGGGCTTAAATTGCAGGAAGGGAGGGTTAGGTTGGACATTAGGAAAAACTTCCTAACTGTCAGGGTGGTTAAGCACTGGAATAAATTGCCTTGGGAGGTTGTGGAATCTCCATCATTGGAGATCTTTAAGAGAAAGTTAGACAAACATCTGTCAGGGATGTTCTAGATAATATTTAGTCCTTCCACGAGTGCAGAGGATTGTACTAGATAACCTCTCGAGGTCCCTTCCAGTCCTATGATTCTATGATTATATCTGGGACCAGACCTGCAGATGGGCTGAGCACTCACGAGTGGAACTAAAGTTGGTTAGAACTAGGGTTGCAGGCATGGGTGGCCAAGGAGGCTTCGCGCGCTGCCCCCACTCCGAGTGCCAGCTCTGCAGCTCCCATTGGCCAGGAACCATGACCAAATGGGAGCTGTGGTGGCAGCACCTGCTTCCTGGGCTCCAATGCACCTAGGGGCTGCAGGAAGCTGGCGGCTGCTTCTTGGGAGCCACGGTAAGCACTGCCGGGAGCCCATGCCCCGAACCTCTTCCCACACCCCAAACCCCTGCCCCAGCCTGGAGTCCCCTCCTGCACCCAACTCCCTCCTGAAGCCCACATACCACACCCCCCACCCCAAACCCCTCCTGAGCCCCAGCCCTGAGCTCCCTCCTGCACCCCAAACACCTTATCCCCGGCCCCACCCCTGAGCCCACACCCCCAGCTGGAGCTCTCACCCCCCACACCCTAACCCGCTGGCCTCATCGCCTTAAATGCCTCATCGCCGGCCCCACCCCAGAACCCACACCCCCAGCCGGAGCCCCTACCAGCTTCCACACCCCCAGCACCCTGCCCCAGCCCGGAGCCTTCTCCCGCACCCTGAACCCCTCATTTCTGGCTCCATCTGGAGCCCACACCCCCAGCGCAGAGCCCATACCACTGCATTCCAACTCCCTGCCCAAGCTTGGAGCCCTCACCCACACCCCAAACCCCTCACCCTGCACCTCAACCCTCTGCCCCAGCCTGGTGAAAGTGAGTGAGGGTGGTGGAGAATGGGCAACAGAGGGAGGGGGGATAGAGTGATTGGAGGCAGGGCCTTGGGGCGTGGCGGGGCAGGGATATTCGGTTTTGTGCCATTAGAAAGCTGGCAGCCCTTAGAGCTCTGCTTTGAACATAAAAAGTGGTATGAAAATACTAAATACTCTGGAAAATCAGGCCCTATGTGTCTCTATTGTGGTCCCATAATTAGTGGACACTTCTTACAATTTTGGCTACAATCTCTCTCTGCCCTTTTCCCCATCTGTAAAATGGGAATAATATCATCCCCCAAGTTTCATAGAACGTTGTGAAAATAAATCCATGAATGCTTTCGAAGCACTCGTATACCATGGTGAAAGCACCATAGAAATGCCCAGAAGGAAATTAATGTCTTCCAGGCAGGGTTTGAATGGTGTGTGGTAAAAAAGGCCTGAGTCCACATTTTTAATGAAGAGGACAAAAAGATAAAAAGAAATTTCCCGTTCATTGAATGAAAGTGAAAAATAGTACATGATCATGTAATTAAAGATTATATCATAAATGCATATGCACAAGAGGGCCAAAGTAAGGTTTTATGGGTAATGTTAATACTGGCTTTTCCTAACTTTTGAGTGCTGAAATCTGCAAACTTAACATTCTTTAAATATATGTTTTGTTTTTGAGATAATTGTGTGTGTGTGTGTTTAGCTGAAATTTGTCCAGTGTTGCAAAGTGTTATAGAGAGCCTAGAGAACCATTCTAGCAATCCACCCCCCATGCATCCATACAAGGATGACAATTATGACTTAAGAGGGTACTAGGGGAGGGTCCTTTTATCACTTAAGAAGGTACTAGGGGAGGGTCAGTGGGTAGGCTGGCACCCTACCCCCATTGAGAGAAAATATGCTACATTCTAGAAGTCTTGGCCAGGACCCCAGCTGAATAGACTACATGATGTGACTAACAGCATATTCTAACAGGGTTGCACACTGCTCATTTACAGAGGATCAGTAAAGTATACCTAACATCACCCCTGCTGTGCTTTGAGCCATGCTGCCATGGACTACTGAGATGGCTCCTGGCTCATAACCATGTCCAGCACTACTTTATTCCCCTTTTAAGGACAAAACTTAAAGTTTCAAAATATGACATTTTACCCTCCATCTCTTTTGTTGTGGAATATCCCAATTAATGATCACACAATAAAATATGCTTGTCTTTTCATATTTACAACACCTTACTTTCATGATAAAGAGTATTCTCATACCTGAGAATTGATAATATAATTTTTATCTGCCACTACATAATAATTTCCTAGAGCAAAAGTATTGCAGAAAAGCCATAGCCCTTCCTTTTCCTAAGTCTTTGTACAATATGAGATATAGCTGTGTAGTGACTATAAGCTCACTTTTTCTGTGTTTATATCAAAAGGGAATTTTTTAGACACTAGACATTTGTATCTAGCTCAAGTGTTGCTTGCAGTTTCTTACAGGACATTTTTATTACTCTCGATAAGCTCTTTTTATTTTGTTCATATGATTATTTATTTCAGATTCTTTATTAAAAGCTCAAGGCTAAGATTTTTATTCATGGTTTTTGGAAAAAAATATTCTTCCCCCTTCAAAATATGGGGAAAATCTGTCATTAAGGAATAATTAATGTAAACGTGATTGTTTTCAGTAGCTCAAGAGTAATTTGCCACGATTTACTATTACAATGCTAAATAATGTAATGAGATTGAAAATGCCTTTAAGTGCAAGTTAGAAATGAAAACAAAAGAATCTCTAAGCTGTCAAATGAACTAATATCTCTTTAGTTAATATAGCTTCTGTAATTTCCAAACTAGTGAATTCCTATTTGTTGGATATCTACTCTTGAGGAAAGTAAGCAATTACTAGTGGCATTGACAGAGAAAAGCAATAGTGCTTTGCTAATTTCCCCACACTGCTCTGTTGTATTATGGTTTTATAATATCACAAATATCTACTTGGGGCTAGAAAGGAACCTCCACATTTATTGTCAGTTAAGACATTTGAACCCAGGTTTCAGCTGGTAAAAGAGCCATCCATTAACTCCATAGCTTCCAAAAATGATGCATCAGCTACCAGATCTCTCACAAGTCAAAATTCAGGGCATTTTAAAAAAAGTTTATTCAATGACAGTTCTCCTCAAGTGTTAAAGAAGTAGTGTTTCCCTTTTTAAATGTTCCTCCACATGTCTCTCTTTTGGAATCAATTTATAATTATAATTTATAATTAAAAACAAACCTTGTTGTCCAAGGTTATGCACCTTGACTCCTTGCTACCGCACAGAGAGAGACATTTTTTGTCCCCAGTTCCTGTTTTTGCTACTTGATGTGGATCCACTCTCCAGAGTCAATATTTCTTTGCATGCCTCCCAGTAGGAGTTAGGGTTAGTAATTGTGGTTTGTCACAGGGTTCATTCACCAGAGCTGTGCCTTCTGCTGGCCTTCTTGGGGGTTAGTTCTCTCAGCCGCTGTGTCCTCTCCTGGTGCCTCTCCCATCGCCTTCTCCGCCTGCAGACCCACCTCAGTCCAGGAACCACAGTGTCCTGTTCATGACTCGGCCCTCCAGCCATGTCACTATCTGTGTTTTCACCCCTTTCGGGGTGGGCAGAGTAGCTATCTCAGTCTAACTCCTGCCACTTCCCCAGTGATGAATGGGGTGGACCTGGGCTCGCTCACTACTCTGGGTTCCAGCTCAGGGACCCTGTGGATAGCAGCAGCTTCCTGCTGCGCCTGTTATTCCTCTCGCTGCTGCTATGTCTCCCTGGACCATTTCCCCATGGCCCCAGCACCTTCTTTGCCCTTTCCCAGGGCATGCAACTACCCAGTCCTGGCAGCCAGTGAGGAGCTCCTCTTGCTCCCTTGGTCTCTGCCAGCAGTTGCACTGCCCAACATGTCGCAGCTCTCTCAGCCTGCTAGAGAGACAATGCTTACTCCTTGAGCTCCCAGCACCAACTGATCCTGCTGTCCCCTGCAGCTCCCTTTTATGTGAACCCACTGGACCCTGATTGGATGCACGGTGCCACTTCCCTCTATTTGTCTGTTTCCTGTGCAGCCTCCCTAAGGCTCTATTAATCCTTTCCCTGCCAATGTGGTGGTTTAAGAATTTTGAAACATGTTAGGAAAGAAGAAAATTTCTCAATTGTGCCTGAATTTTTAACCCCAGACATTGAAGTTTGCTTTGTGAGAGCTACTCCGGGATCAGCATTCAATATGGCTGTGGTATTTGAGACTGAGCTATTTTAATTGAGGATGTGGACTTTGTTGCCTTCTTATCCTTTAAATGTTGGAGAGAGACAGGTGCCTTAAACTCCTCCTGCTGAAAAGTGTTTTAACAGTCTTGACTTTTGTACTGAATGCAAGCTCCTTTTGTGAGTTCCAGTTTGGACTTTGTGTGCAATTGTTATGACAGGGTTGCTTGAGATGGTAAGGGGCTCTATAGCTGGCTGATTTCAGCGTCTATGTCTTATGTTCCTAAAGCACATGGTTTCAGTTGGCCACAAGCAGTGCTCAGGAAAGGATTCCCCCCAGTGTATTCTGGGAGAGATTTGTTTTATGTCCTTCCTTTGGAGTATCAGGGTTGGCCATTGCTGGAGATGGGACATTGGATGGGTTGGCCAGGGCGCTGAGGTGGCACCAAGCTTCCTGTCTCTCAGATGCTTGCCTGGCTGGTTCTTGCTCACATGCTCAGGGTCTAATTGATTGCCATATGTGGTGTTAGGAGAAATTTTCCCACAGGTCAGATTGGCAGTGACCTTGGATTTTTTTTTTTTTTGGCCTTTCTCTGCAGCGTGTGGGTGCTCATCACTTGCCAGGATTATCTGGGTACATTTCACTTAGTCACTTCCCTGCCATTGCAGGGTCTTAAGCGCTGGTGCACCCCGGCATCTCCTGTTCTCTGCCTGTGGCACTTAACAGTCTAGTTTCCTGTGGGCTGTAAAACTTTGGTCTCATTTCAGTTTGTTGGGTTTAGTAACAAGTGCTGGGTGGTGTTGTTGGCCTGTGGTACATGGGAGGTCAGACTAGATAATCTAGTAGTCTCTTCTGATCTTACACACTACAACTCTGACTTTTGTAAATTGATCTAACTGGGTATGGTTGCAATGGCTACAAAAAAGGGTGGAGCTTGGACGGCATGAAAAGCATGCCTATCAGCCACAAAGGTTGATGCAAACATATCACATGTGATTTGTAAACTCAGACCCAGATTAACCAATGTGCATTCAATGCACTTGTACAGGGCCCCCATCCCAAGGGGGCCCCCAGTCACCAGATATGAGGGGGTGACTTTGCGACAGACCAAACCTGAGTGGTACTGTGACCCTACACATCAGGTTGCAATGTCTCTCACTCAGATTTGGCCTAGCTGCCCCTCACATGACAGAGGGGTGGCCAGGCCAAATTTGGGTGTGTGGCGTTGCAACCTGACTCATGAGGTTGCAGCACAACTCAGGTTTGGCCTGGCTGCCCCTCCATCATGACGGGGTTGTGGTGGAGGCAGTTGGGCCAAATTTCAGTAAAGGGAAGGGTGTGTGTGTGTGTGGTGCGGGCGGGTGGGGGGGGCAAATTTCCGTATTGCACAGGACCTCAAAATTCTTTGGTGCTGTGTGAATTCCACTGGTTCTCCATTCACTTCAGACCAGACTTCAAAGTCATGGCCTAATGTACAAGGCACTAGAGGCGAGATTTCAAGTATTCAGCACCCACCATGAGAGCCAGATATGCAAAAGTGCTCAATTCCCACTGAGACAACAGAAGAAGTGGTTGGATTCTCAGAAGAGCTCACCATGTTGAGCTCATGAAAGACTGACCATGAGTGTTAAAACAGGAGCTACTAGGTGCTGAGCATTTCAGAAAATCTGGTCCTTATTTAGGTGCCTATAAAGTAGCTGAGCTCTCTTGAAAATCTGCCTCCCATTGTAAGTGCTGAGCACATGGAAATCTGGCCCTGAACTCTTTAGAAGATCTTCTTTAAATGGACTGAAACTTAGGCTAGCCACTACCATAGCTTCTTTATTATCCAATTTCCAAATTTTCCAAACCACCCTCCCCCCAAATAATTTTCCATTTAATCCTAACACCAAAAATTAATTCAAAAAACTTAATTGAAAAATCCATTATCATCTGTTCAACAGATTTGTATCCTTGGAAAGGTATTCCCTCTCTGAGCTACAAAAGGAAATGTTTGTTCCTATAAATTATTGCCTGTAGCATCATGTTATATAATCAGACTCCTCCTCATTTTGTAATCAAAACCCTTTCTGCCTGAATATATATATTGGAATGTCAATACTTATTTAATGGATACTTTAATTCTAAAATGCTACAAACGAAATGGAAATTGCCCCACAGTTTTCCATTAAAATGTGCAAATGAATGATCACAACGAGAGATCAGCCCACACTCCTAATTCTGTGTAAGATCATTCTTATTCTAGGTAAAAATGTGCATTTGAAAATGGCATGTGTATCAACTTTCCTTCACACATGCCTGCATATTTATTCTTGCCCTAATTTTGCAGTTTTTATATGCTTATCTGGGAAGCACAGTTTTAAATATTTAACTGTGATATGTGATGGATCTGCTAAGCAAGAGACCACATCATCCCCCGCTCCACAGCACATCCTCTTCTTTCTGGCCAGGTAGGGGGAAAGGTCCTGAACTAGGAAGGGCCTGGCTCTGTGGAGAAGTGGTGGCCACATGGCTAGCTAGGAGCTGCAGAAAAGCTGAAGCATCACAAACAGGGAGCTGGAGAGAAGCTGAATTCAGAGCAGAATCCCCAGGAACTATCCCCAGGAACTGTGTGTGGAAAATGCTGTGACTGCCAGACTTTACAGTTGGGCATAGGTCTGTGTGTGACTTACAGGGGAGCAGGAGTGGCTGGGCAGCGATCCAGTGTAGAGGGGCCCCAGTGAGAGATACTGACTGAGCCTGGCCTGGAAACCTGCAAGCCTTTTTTTGCTTGGTGCTCTGGAGAGGGCACCCCAAATACTAGTCTTGAAAAGCCCTGACTCTTGATTAGACTGCCCCAGGAACCCAAACAGGAACCGCTATAAGCCTCTGTATCTATGCTATTTGCAACCTTTCCTTCTCCTGCCAGCCCTAGTAAAATATCATTTCACTTAGCCATGTATCTACATAGTTATTGGGATCCACAAGGGCTGGCACTTACAAGGCCTACCTGCTGAAACTCCTTTAGTGCCTACCTTCAAGTTGTGTACACCTGCCATGCTACTGACACCCTAGGGGTTTAGTGTGTTGAGCAGCCACAATAATTACAGATGATACAGGTTATAGACTGGCTGTCGTTTTCTGCATTCAGCTCCCACTGATGGCAATGAGGAATTCGCTTTGTTCTCTCCAATAAACCAGACCATTGCTGGACATTGGGCAGGTAATGACAATTAAAGCAATTGCAGAAGAGGACAATATTTGAAATAGCTGATCAAAAACATGGATAAATTTGGCCCCAGACATGCAAGTTGTTGAGAATGAGCGGACCCCTGTGCCTATTCAACACTTCATTGAAGTCAGTGGAGCTCTGGGCGTGTGCAGGGATCTGTGGGCACACAACAATTTGCAGGGTCAGAGAGTTTCATTTTTTGAGAACAATAGGCTTAATTAATATTTAGTTATTTTAAAAAATGCTTTCAAAAGTGATGGTCAAAGGAGAAAGAAACACTTTTATCAATTGCTAAACAGTACAGGGAAAATAAAAACATGAATAAAAATCATAGAATATCAGGATTAGAAGGGACCTCAGGAGGTCATCTAGTCTAGCCCCCTGCTTGAAGCAGGACCAATCCCCAATTTTTGCCCCAAATCCCTAAATGACCCCCTCAAGGATTGAACTCTCAACCCTGGGTTTAGCAGGCCAATGCTCAAACCACTGAGCTATCAATAGTTAAAAGAAGTTACCAGAGTGTAACAGAGAAGCCACACAATCTAAAAATGCTGCACAGGAGAAATTAAAAACAATCATTGACTGACTGAAAGCAGATAGATTTTATTAATTACTTTTCTATGCTAGGAGATAATCTGACTATACTCCTACTCACACTCTCTCTTCAGGACCTAGTAGTCAGCCAGCACTTAAAGAACAATATTGTAAAATTTGATCATCAGTTCAAACCCCTCCTGAACGATCCTTGAACTGAATTTAAATTGCTTTCTAACTTCCTTACATTTGAAATTGTAATGTGAAGGGAACTGATCTAGTTAGAGTGGCGAACTCAGGTTTCCCTGCACCCCCCGCCCCCAGCATTAAAAGAGCCTGATGTCCCTTTTAACAAGGGATGAACTGTCATAGTCTGTGTCTCTTGCTACCTCTTAGTCATGTAAATGAGGTTCAGCTAAGGCTTGGTCTACGCTAGCAACTTATGTCACTATAACTACGTCACTCAGGGATGCTGGAACAATTTGTATAGTGGGGTTGCTGAGAGCCATTGAACCAAACTCTAAACCCTTTATATGATGGAATCCACTTCAAGCCAGGAGGCGTGGTAGCATCCCCAGCATCCCTAGTTCCAGCACCTATGCACCCCTGAGTGATGTAGTTATCTGACCAAACTCACAGTGCAGACAGAGCTATGATGATGGGAGGGCTTCTCCCATCGACATAGCTACTGCCTCTTGGGGAGGTGGATTACTTACGCTGGTGGAAAAAGCCGGCACAGGTAGTGTCTTCACTGAAGATCTACAGTGGCAGAGTTGCATCGGTGCAGATGTGTCGCTGCAGCATTTTAAGTGTAGACAAGCCCTAAATGATACTGGATCTCAGTCAGGCTTGCTGACAACTAATGCTAAATTATGTGAATAAAGTGAAGATAATCCTTGGTCTAGGGTTTTGTCCATTAAACATGTTTTGTAGGTCTAGTCTTTCACAAATAAGGGGTGACACTGGAGAAAGAATTTAGTTAGAACTATTTAAAATTTTGTGAGGCATGATTATAGAAGAAACATGATTTTAGAAGGAATAGGAGGATACCTAAAATCTGTCCTTTGTGTTAAAGTAAAGTCAAACAATTTATAGTTATTGAAAGCTCTCCCAATAATGGTTGAGAGAAATAGATATTAACCAGAATGTAAGATCAATATAAAGAAATCATATGAAGAACAGAGTTCAAAAGCTAGGTTTAATTGTTTACAATGTAAACTATAGAAAAATTGGCATAGATTTTGAGGCTTCCCTATAGTTATGGAAATCACAATAGAGGCAATGTGTTGATGTCTAATAAGGATAATAAACTCTTAGTTCAGTGATTCCCAAAGTGTGGTACAAGTGTCGGTATAAGAACCTGTGATAACTACATTGGTTAAAATTACAAAGCTGATGTGCCATGTACTTCTGAGTTTTAGATGTATGGTATACTAGGTCTCAAATTCTGAGCACCTGTTAGTTGATTATACATCTATAATACTAAAAAGATTTTAAGTATTATTTGAAAAACACCTCATTTCACACGTGGTAGGGGGTGGGGGTTGTTCTGACTCTGAGAATAGTTTAACTGCAGGACAACCCATCTGGGGTAGGAGGAATCCTTTATAAACACCCTGGGATCCCAAATCCAAAGTGTAGACTTCAGGAAGAAGCCAGCCGGTCATGTGTTGCCAGTGTAGTTCAGTGGTTAGTACGCTGTGGGAGTCTGGAAATCTGGGTTCTTTTTTCCAGACCTACCACTAAAATCTGCTTTGTGACCCTGGGAAAAATCACTTAACTTTTCAATGTCTGTTTTCACATCTATAAATGACCTTTGTTAAGAGCTCTGAGATTTACAGAAGAAAATTAGTACTTGAATTCTAAGTTGTATTGTTATTATCTGTGGTTGTTATAAGGCAATTTTTCTGTCCTAATGAGAGGGAGGTGGAAAAAGAGAGAGTAGTGGTGGGGAGTGTTAGGAGCTCTTAGTTTAGATTACTGATCAATGGGATATCAGATATCCAAGATCAATCAGGTTTTATTAAGTAAAAATAGATCAGTATGATACAGAAAGGGTTAATACCTTACACAAGCTGGTTATAATTTCATATATTTTTATACAGTAGTTGTTTATGTCTTTCTCCAGTTCTTGATTAGCTGCACATGTAGCATCATCCAGTCACCAGCAAATGCCAACATTGCAATTAGTAGTCTAGACAACTAATATTAAATCCTATGCTCTTAATACACTCTAAGTTTCCAGCTTGACATACCCACAAAGGATCATGGTAGTTTGGCCTGTTTAACAACAAAACTCATCATGATTGTGCGGGTAGCTGCATAACACTTCTTAACCAATCGTTTCATGTTGCCCTTTGTGGATGGTTACATACTTGCATTATCCAATCATGCATTAATGTCACATAGGTGATTAACATTTCCTATACACCTGCAAGATGAATCATGTCCCCTCATGTGTTTCCATTCTATATGCAATACAAAACTTATTTGTGAGGAATTTTTCATTATTTCTATGCCAAGGTTCATGTTTAGTACCTAACTCAGTTCCTCCAAACATGTCTGCCAACTTATTCCTTTCTTGTGGTTTGGGTTACGGTTTCATAACTTGTTCCTAATGTAGCAGAACCAGTCACATTTACATCACAAACTACCTTATGCAGCTGTAAAAATCAGTTATGACAATAGGTCATGCCCGAGATACGTTTCCATTTCCTTTAAGGCATATCCTACATAAGCTCAAAGCCATATGTACCTTTTAGTTCCCTTAACATAACCGTGAGTGATGTCGGGAGCACTAGAACTGCATGCCAACAGAAGAAAAAGCGATGAAGGGAACGGTGGGAAAAATGGGGTAAGAAACCAAGAATTTGCATTGTCTGTTAGGGGTTGTGATCAAAAAGAATTCTAGCTGTAGACTGAGATTTTCCAAAGCCACCTATCACATTTGGATGTCGAATTCCTATTGATTTTAGTGGTATCCAAATTTCTTACACAGCTTTGAAATTCTTAGCTACTGAAGTGCTTGGTTATACTGTACAAACCAGCACTGGCTTCTGCTCCTTGCACACTGCAACTCTCTGTTCCGGAACCCATCTGTGATTTTAACTCTGGTTGATCTTCTGAAATTTTTGCCCCCATGGTAAGCAGGAATTCTGACACTGAATGCATCTTTTTGGTTGAGATTCCATACAGAGCAAGTCTGTCTGGGGCTGAAATGTGCCTTGGTTAGAGGTGCCTTGCCCAGGCTCATAGAAGTTGAGCTAGAATGTACCTTGCAAAGAAACTGGTTGCTCAGACACATGGGCTGAATACCTGGATCTAAAGGAGAAAGAGAGAGTATGGATTTGCTATGAGAAGGCTATAGAGAATGGTACCAAGATCAAAATTTCAAGAAAACTTATTTTGCTTTATCGCTGGTTCATGCTGCAACGTAACTTCAGAGTTTGCAGTTATTTCTAATTGTTGTAATTTTTTGTTGAAATAGTGGGCAATTCCTCAGTGCAAAGTCACTGGAAAACTGGCTGATCCAGCTCCCTGGAAATTCTCCCAGGGCAAATTCTCAGGTGGTTCAGAACTATTGTAGCTATTCCTTTCCTCTCCCCAGGTCCCCAAGCATCCCCTACGATATGGAGTGTGGCTAGACAAAGGGCATGTGACCAAAGCACAATTGCATTCTAAAAATCTCTAGTTGCTGGAATGACATCATGGGCGGCAGCTAGGCATAATTTAGAGCAGCCTCAGGGTTGTTTTAAGTTATGTGAGGAGCCAGACTGGTCCCTGGCTATCCCCACACCTATCTGTCTCTCTCTCACATGTACACATACGTATCTCAGCCACTGCGAAGATATAACTCATACTTTTAGTACATTACAGAGGCATTCTGAACAATATTCATCTACTAGCTTCTGCTGTAACTGCAGGTTACTGCAGGATGCAATACCTGGGCTGCCAGTGGGAAGACACACAGGCAAATTAATATAAGATAAAAATAACCAGTACAAAACTTCTGTGAGAATTCTCCTTTAGAATTTGATCCAGAGTCCACTGAAGTGAATGGGAATCTTTCCATTGACCTCAGTGGGCTTTGGAGCAGACACAATTTTCCTATACAACCAATTTTTTGCTGTGATTTTATATATGTGTCTCTCCTTTTGAAGCCAGTGGCAGTGGTGTGCACATATTATCTGAGGTGAGACTTTGATCTTAGGCTTTTTTTTCCCTTTCTTTCTTTCCACTTGCCTACTGTTCTGTCTTACCTTTTTTTTGTGGGGTTTTTTTTGGCAGGGGTCTGCTTCTGACTCTTTCTTCCTCATACTCACTGAATGCATCTGATGAAGTGAGCTGTAGCTCACGAAAGCTTATGCTCAAATAAATTGGTTAGTCTCTAAGGTGCCACAAGTCCTCCTTTTGTTTTTGCGAATACAGACTAACATGGCTGCTACTCTGAAACCTGTCACTCCTAACAGTAAAAAGAAAAGGAGTACTTGTGGCACCTTAGAGACTAACCAATTTATTTGAGCATGAGCTTTCGTGAGCTACAGCTCACTTCATCGGATGCATACCGTGGAAACTGCATCCGGTGAAGTGAGCTGTAGCTCACGAAAGCTCATGCTCAAATAAATTGGTTAGTCTCTAAGGTGCCACAAGTACTCCTTTTCTTTTTGCGAATACAGACTAACACGGCTGTTACTCTAACTCCTAACAGTGAATCTTATCTTTTTTCCCCCCATTTAACTTCTAGCTGGTTGCCCCTTTTTATTTTTCTCCTGCTTAATTGCACAATGCAGATAATTTCTCCCTTTGAAACAGGATGATATTGCTGCTATCCCCAAGCTCATCATTCCACTCTGTAGCTGTCAAAAGATGGCCTTAAAGTTAATGACTCAGTTTTTATTATCCAGTTCAATTTGGGAGATTGATTTATGGGGTGAGCAGGTCACGTCATGCCTCAGCAATCAAGAGCAGCTAATCCTTAGTGAGATTTAATTGACCATATAAGGTAGGATTAGGGCATTTTTTCCTAAGCACTGGAAAAAAACAATGGAATTATCTATTGTGTGAATACGGGTTTTTCGACAGGATGATAAAGCCAGAGAGAATACTGCTTTAAAGTTTATTCCTACGTATATACTGATGGATGATCATATGGCTACTAAAATTGGTCCTATTTACCATGGTCTAGATTGTGAGTGGACTACATGCCCTGTGCAGGGTGATAAGAAGAATTCCCCTGAAGCCCCAGATCTTGTGTCCAGTTGCATAGCAATGTTTGCTTGCCCCCCTCTGCCCACACACACCAGAACAGAGCATGGAGTTTTGGTTTTGCTGGACCAGTGTAGGCTAGCCGCAAATTATGGTGATAACTGGTTGTGTTGTCTTCCTGCTTGTGATGACTGTTGCATTACAATTAGAACCTGTTCTTTCTCTATGAGCAACAGAAAGAAACAGGGAAGGAATTGTGCCTCAGAAGGTGATCTCTGAGGTACACTGCCACACAGGGTTACTCTTAGGTGGTGTAGTTTGCACACCACCCGTTGCCTAAAATCACAATCTAGCACTAAGAACTACATGGTAAAGTACAGTAAAAAACATGTACTTATGTTACTTAAGAAAGATCTGTTTTAGATTTTTCCTCCTTGTATATGTTAATGTCAATGAGAATTACACATACATAAGGAAAGGAGAATAGACACTGCTTAATCCTCAGGTCTTTTCTTGTCATGCTCCCTGAAATCTATGGTATAGTCTCTGGATCACATCTTGAGAGGTGCTAAGCACCTATAAAGCCCCTTGAAGTCAAAGGAAGTCACAGATGCCCAATAACTTTTGGGACTTTACCTGAATAGGCAGAAATGATCATTTAAGGTCATGTGATATATGGAAAAAATTAGAATGAATGAGGTGTTTATTGTATAGAACCAGATCCCATATGGTTTTATAATAGTCAAAAATTAGCTGTCAGTACATATTGAAGCACCTAAAAATTCCCTTGCATTAAATGTTTGCTGTATTTCCTAAGGCATTCATGGTCTTAATTTAAAGTCTCTTTTTTGGTTCCCTTATATTGTATTATGGATAGCCAAATGATGTCATCCTCATGGTCATATAATTTTTGAATTACAGTTGGCATATTGCAACTCTGCAAGACTTTATTATTAAAGCTTTTTGTTTATTAAATGGTACACATGTATAACTCAAAATGCAGTTTCCTTCCCAATCAGATACATGTATATTTTAATCTTTACTATACATTTTTCTCATACTCCAGGAATTGGATGGATTAAAATTCCAACATACTGTGTTGATTTTTTTTACCTTACCACTGCCCTGTACATTAAGTTTGCATGTATTATATTCTTCCTTTCACTTTTTCATTTTCCAGTGGAAATGCCATGCTCATAAGGTAAATACAACTGCTGTCTTCCTGCACATTATTAAGGGCTAGATAATTGCCCCCCTTACTTCAGCAGAAGGGAAGTACTAGTCAGTGGTGCAAGTAGAAATCATTTCTTGCCGGTATTGCACTCATGGGAGGGACAACAGGTGGGGCACACAACCTCCCCACATGACCCTTCATGTGACTCTGCCCCACCCCCAGCCTGGGGCCCCACCTTCTGCCAAGTGAAGGGAAACTCTTCTCACTGTGAAGAATGGTGTTTGGAGTCACATGGGCAAGTTACATGTCCATCAACCCCATCCATATTCCAGTTAGAATGTTCACAGGAAAAATCCATTAAGTGTGGACAGGCATTTTCCGGGGTCCATTGTGAGCTAAGTTTAAGTTTATTAGCATTTGTATTGTGCTGTCAAAGCCATATAAAGAATGAATGCCCTCCCTAGCCGCATTCTGCTCCTTTAAGGAGCAGAGTGCAGCCCCACCCCCAAATCTTTCTGGTACCCCATACCCGCTAAAAATCTCTTGCCAGTACTGCATACTGGAGGGTACCCGCCCTACTTGCACTACTGGTAGTGCTCCACATGAGGATTCAGGAGATTATAACCTGGGCCTGCAGTGTCCGAAGATGCTGATGTTCCCACAGCTCTGTCAGGAAGCTATGCAGGCTTAGCTCCAAGGAACACTGTGGAGATTAAGAACTGCCGGTGGTACCATCCAAAGCGGTCAGAGTGACAGCACCCTACAGCCTGCTGATTGGCCCACACTTACTATTTAACCCAGGAAGGGGTCCCAGGACATTGTCTGGGCAGCTATGCAGGTTTCTGGCTTGCTGCACGCCTCGCTTCAGACTGTATTGCTACCCCTGATCCTCTGTCTCTGATGGGCCTGACCTTGACTCTTGCTTCCTGACTCCAGCCTGATAGCTACTCCTGATCCTTGGTCTCCAGTCCTGGCCTAACTCTTATCCTGATTGATTTCTGCTCTTGCTGCCTTCTCTGGCTCCCTGATTTTTACTCTATGACCTCACTCCTGGCCCTGTTTTTCATTAATTGTTCCCTGACCTCATTTGAGCCCTGGGCTCAGTGGCTCTTCCCCTTAGGCTGGGAGAGGGGCCTTTAGATGTAGGCAGGCTTGCACCCAGGCGCCCTCCAGGAACTCAATAGGTACTCTGATCCCTGCTTGCCAACCTCGTGGCCACTCCATGACACCAGTCCTGCACTAGGCAAGACTGTCTATGCCCTGGTTTCTTACAGAAAGGAAGGCAAAATCTGTCCATAAAACATCCTATTCAATGTCTGTTGGACAGCAGAGCTGGTGTCATTTAATGGGTCTTTATAGGGCCAGATTCTGCCACCTTTGCTCATCCTATTTCCAGATCCACAGAAGAAACTTTAGAATCTGTTGGACTATCCATTCTTTGATAACTAGCTCACTGAGGAGGAGAGTGTACCATCTCTGTGCCTACCAAAATACAAATCACAAGTAGTAATAATCGTCCTGAAAATGCAGCTGTGTTCCCTGCAGTACACTTTCTAGTGACTTGTCCAGCCTGCTCTTACATATGGAGTTTCCAATAATATTATTTAGGAGACTACTGGGAGGCAGTGTGGCCTGAGTAGTCAGCTCCCAGACTACTGCACTGGGCAGCACAGCATGGGGAGGAGGTGACCAGTCCTCTGTGGAGAAAGAAGTGGTTCAGGACTATTTAGAAAAGCTGGACGAGCACAAGTCCATGGGGCCGGATGTGTTGCATCCGAGAGTGCTAAAGGAGTTGGCGGATGTGATTGCAGAGCCATTGGCCATTATCTTTGAAAACTCATGGTGATCGGGGGAAGTCCCGGATGACTGGAAAAAGGCTAATGTAGTGCCCATCTTTAAAAAAGGGAAGGAGGAGGACCCTGGGAACTACAGGCCAGTCAGCCTCACCTCAGTCCCTGGAAAAATCATGGAGCAGGTCCTCAAGGAATCAATTCTGAAGCACTTAGAGGAGAGGAAAGTGATCAGGAACAGTCAGCATGGATCCACCAAGGGCAAGTCATGCCTGACTAATCTAATTGCCTTCTATGACGAGATAACTGGTTCTGTGGATGAAGGGAAAGCAGTGGACGTGTTGTTGCTTGACTTTAGCAAATCTTTTGACACGGTCTCCCACAGTATTCTTGCCAGCAAGTTAAAGAAGTATGGGCTGGATGAATGGACTATAAGATGGATAGAAAGCTGACTAGATTGTTGGGCTCAACGGGTAGTGATCAATGGCTCCATGTCTCGTTGGCAGCCGGTATCAAGTGGAGTGCCCCAAGGGTTGGTCCTGGGGCTGGTTTTGTTCAATATCTTCATAAATGATCTGGAGGTGGTGTGGATTGCACCCTCAGCAAGTCTGCAGATGACACTAAACTGGGAGGAGAGGTAGATACGCTGGAGGGTAGGGATAGGATACAGAGGGACCTAGACAAATTAGAGGATTGGGCCAAAAGAAATCTGATGAGGTTCAACAAGGACAAGTGCAGAGTCCTGCACTTAGGGCGGAAGAATCCAATGCACTGCTACAGACTAGGGACCGAATGGCTCGGCAGCAGTTCTGCAGAAAGGGATGAGAAGCTGGATATGAGTCAACAGTGTGCCCTTGTTTCCAAGAAGGCCAATGGCATTTTGGGATGTATAAGTAGGGGCACTGCCAGCAGATCGAGGGACGTGATTGTTTCCCTCTATTCGACATTGGTGAGGCCTCATCTGGAGTACTGTGTCCAGTTTTGGGCCCTGCACTACAAGAAGGATGTGGAAAAATTGGAAAGAGTCCAGCGGAGGGCAACAAAAATGATTAGGGGACTGGAACACATGAGTTATGAGGCGAGGCTGAGGGAACTGGGGATGTTTAGTCTACGGAAGAGAAGAATGAGGGGGGATTTGATAGCTGCTTTCAACTACCTGAAAGGGGGTTCCAAAGACGATGGCTCTAGGCTGTTCTCAGTGGTAGCAGATGATAGAACAAGGAGTAATGGTCTCAAGTTGGAGTGGAGGAAGTTTAGGTTGGATATTAGGAAAAACTTTTTCACTAGTAGGGTGGTGAAACTATGGGACTCAGGAGACCTGAGTTCTAATCCCAGCTATGCCAATGGCCTGCTGGGCCCTTGGATACTTGATTTCCTTCTGTAAAATGGAGATGATCACTTTTGTGCAGCACTTTGAGATCTTCTGAGAAACTGCTATATAAGAACTAGGTATTATATAGCTAGGTATTATTATTACAGCTGCTAGTTCTCTCTGCTAGAAGCTTTTTCTGGTTATTAAATCTCAATTTTCCCTTTTTAAATTTCATCCCATTTCTAGTTATCCCATTAAGCACAGTATATAATTCCCATCCCTCTATATTGTCAGCCTTCAAATATTTGTAGCTCTGCACTCAGATTCTATAAAGAGGAGACCACATAAGCACATAAGTAGATCATGTCCTCCTTAGTCATATAACAAAGCTGTATGTGTATTTCTTCTTCAATCTATTCTCATAAATCAATTTATTCAATCCCTGATCACTTTTTTTTTGCTTCTCTCTGAACCTCCCTCCAATTTGTCTGTATATTTTTTAAGATTATATTTAAGATGTGATTGTACAAGAGCAGCGTTTCTCAACCTTTTTGATACCAGGGACTGGCTTGATGCATTTCTAAACTGTGTCAGGGAGATCTCAGGGATCGGCGCTGATCCATGGACCCGTCGCTGAGAAACACTGCAGTTTATAAATTGGGCCTATTCTCTTCTGATCTGTGATGTGTGGACTTTGCTGAGGATGTTTCAAGCCATTTCACATTGCAAATTCATGTCTAATTTGATAATCAATATCAATGCTAGAGCTCATTCAGCATTATTTATCGTGTCTGAGGACTACTCATGCAGGGCTCTTACTGTGTATAATTATCACGCACCCCTGATAAGCATGACCTAGATAACTTTGTTTAATGGTGAAGCACAGGGCTGGAAGTCAGAGAGACACAGGTGCAATTCCTTGATCTTCTTCAGATTTGCCTAGTGTGCTTGAGCAAGTCACCTCATCTCTCCATTCCTCCATTTCTCTAGCTCACATGGGCACTGCAGTTTAATGCATTAATCTTTGTAAGTGCTTTGAGCCTACAGTGGATTTAAGTACTGTGTAAGTGTTGAAGTTTCTTTTCCTTATCAGACGCGGATAAAAAAAAAACTTTTTAAAACATGGGAGAAATATATGCAGATGATGATAGATGTCATCATAAAATGTGTACATTGTGATGGATCATCGGAGAGACGTGCTGTTAGAGATGTTTTACATACTTCAGTGATTATCAGTATCGATGTACACTGAGCTTCAATAACCAAAGATTTTTTTTAATTGTTAAATATGGTTATTAAAAAAGTGGGAAATATGGTAACAAAAATATTTTCACTTGTTTGATGACCTTATGTAACCCATAAATGGCTCTGCTTTATTCTACAACTCAGAAGTTATGTGACTTTCTCTAATTTATCCTTCTAGATATCATATGCACTTAATAATACAGAAACCTTTTTCCCTGCTGCATTATGGCGTCTGATGTTATTATCAATTATGTTAGAGATCTAAGCCATTATCCAAATCAATAACATGGTACTTAATCATGTTTCTTCTGTTAGTACATTCTGTTTTTCATTGCCAGACTCTAGGATTTATATGCGCCTGTTCAACAGAAGATGAACATTTCTTTTAAGGAAATTTTTCTGATTTTGTTTTAGACTGTAACTTTACGTGGGGTCGGACTGTTGCCACCATTTACCAATTAGCACATCTGGTGGTCCCAGTAGTCCCCAGTCTAGTTCTAATACTCACTAGTTCTAATACTGCAAAACCCAAGATCCACTGCTAACACACACTAGAGATGTTCTGTTTTATGTACAAGTAAAGTGGCCAATGATCCTTGAAAGCCACCTACTTCACATTGTGGCATCTAATGTGACCTGCTTGTGCAGTCAGCTAAAGACTGCAGAATGACGCAGCAGCCTTCCAACTGAAGTTTCTCTTCTCTGCGGATCTCTGTTTGGCTTTGGGCAGGGAGATCAGAACTGCCAGAGAAGAAGGGGGCAGCGAAATAAGAACAGACAGAAAAGCGGGGAGAGAGAGAGAAAATGGGCAGATGAAAGGACATAACAGCAGCAACTATGTCAGGACATGATGCAAGGGGTGGAGGGGGATGCCCACTTGCCAGTCCAAACCAGGAACAGGTTGCTAGTTGCATCACTTAGTTCACTACATGGAGGTGGTCAGATAACATGTTGATTGAGTGCAATATAAAAACGTGAACAGAGCAGAAATGCTTGGGAACCACTATTTGATTGTTGTTCATACCCTTTTACAAGCTTGAAAATATTTACCCTGCTGATTTTTGCCCATGACCATTTGGAAAAGGTTGATTTTTTTCCCCACGTGTTTTTAATGACACTGCAACAAACATGGCTGTGTTTAAGTTTAGTCAGGGGGGAAAAAAACTTTCTCTCAGAATGGCACCTCATCAACATTTGTATAGGTTTTTTCATAATTTTTATGTCTTTTTATTTCTATTTTGCCCTGAGTATAGTGTTTATGAAAGGTCTAGCTTTATTTTATCATAAATATTTCCAAGACATCTGTCAGTGTAGTATCTACCTGTAAGCACCAATCAGGCCCCAGACTGGCAATGAAGGCTTGTATTTATCTCCCGAAAAGGAGTGGCATAAGTAGTGGCAAGTTCTAGCTTCCCCATGCTGCCATGCCAAGTGTCTTAGTTATATTCTGAAGGGGCCCATTCAAGAGAGGGAGAGAGTGGATCAGCATCCGTGCCCACTTCATTCTTTTCCCTCAGTTGCAACTGCCAACGTGAGCACCAATTTTACTGTTTTCGGTGTTGTGGCCACTTGTTTACAAAGACCTAGACTGAGACCTCTCTTTTATTTCACATAAGACACTAAATATGCCCTCTGTTGGTAACTTTCATTCAGTACTGGTCTGGTCTGGATTGGACCCATTGCAGTTTCCTGGAGGATGGTTCTAAAAATTTGAATTATTCACAGCTGAAATAACAGATTGATGTGGACACAGACACGATAATACGGTGAAGTGCGGAGGTTGCAACGTTACTTAAGACATTTACATAACTGGGGTAACCAGCTCAAACTCCCCAGTAGGGTTATTATTTTTATTATTTGAATTACTGTCGCACCTAGGAGCTCAAGGGTTGTCCCACTGTAGATCTCAATAGGCCTGAGGGACTGTACATATGCGGGTGAGTGTGAAGGTCCCCTCTTGGTCCTCAGGACTGCCAAAGAGCCTTGACTGGAAGCCAGAGTCCCAGCCTGCTCCCCTCCTCCATGCCAGAGAGAAGATGAGGGGAGCCACAAGGTGCACTAGACATTAAGGCACACACTGTCCTATGTGCTATTATGCCCAGGCAACCCCCTGGGTCACAGGGAACTCATTCAGACACTGTGTAACCCCCGGTTGTATGCCAAAATTGAGACAATTGTAATTTAAACCCAGAAACATCCTGGATGCAGGATGAAAATGAAAAATCCCGCAAAGCAGCTTGCTAATTTTGACATGTGGGAAGCCCCCCAAATTGGTGCTCAGCCAAGCACTTAGCATCACCAGAACAACAGTAATCAGGCTAAAGGTGAGAAGGGTAGGGTTGAAACAGGGATCCCATCATGGCTATGCTGCCTAGACCCCTAACTGTATCAACCCTTTCAGGCTTCTCACCCCACCAGATGGGAGCCAATCACCCAGACCCAGCAGGCTTTGACAAAGCCCTGGCTGGGATAATTTAGTTGGGGATTGGTCCTGCTTTGAGCAGGGGGTTGGACTAGATGATCTCCTGGGGTCCCTTCCAACCCTGATATTCTATGATCATCTCTGCTGCCCAAGGGCAGTGACAATGAGTGGGACAGGCCCTAAAGTCCTGGCACAGATGCAGCATATGATGCTCCTACCCTTTCTATGCCCTGAGCCTGAGGAAGGAAGCGGGAAGGAAAAGAAAAAGTAGTAACCCCCACACACCTGAAGCAAAGAGGAGTAGAAGAAGGAAAAAGAGAGGGTCCACCTGGAACACTGCCTCAGCTGGTCCCAGTTGAGATCTGTTCCCCCTCTCCCTTCCAAAAATGTCTCCATTGCTCCCAGCACTAGACAAACAAGCTGCCATAAATACTTTGGTTCAGAAAGATGTAATGTACCTAATTAACTGGAAGAAGTTGTGTTCTGTTAAACAGGTGCTTCACTCAAACTGAAACGACAACCTTTGTGTTATCTGAAAAATGGGGATGATAATACTTTTCTCCATCCACAGGGATGATCTGAGGATAAATTAATTAATGAAGGACTCAGATACTATGGCAATGAGTTCCATATAAGTCCCTAGATAAAATGTTTGCAAAGTGCTGAGGGATTCTCTTGTGAAAGGTACTATGGAAGTTCTAAAACGATTAAGAGTTTTAAGGGAGAACAAATTTTCCATCTAAAACTCTTGTCAGCTTAAGAATTTACCCAGGCTTCTTTGTGACATCAGAACTGTTTGCTGTGGAGATGTTTTTGGTGTCCTAGATAAAGAATTTGCAGGTTCTGGCAGAGAATAAATTTAGTGGCAAGAACTGCTGAACTCTTCAGAAACCAAGATCTTCAATTCATGAATTGTCCTTTGCAATAAAAGCAAGGAAAGAAAATAAACTGAAAGTATGGTCCTTCAGCATAATTGTCTCAATGGTTCCCATAAGGCATGAGGAGCTGTGCGGTAGTTTGACTGCCTCATAACTTTCAAGTAGGACATTTGTTTCCTGTGGGCCGTATTGCGCCATCAGTATTTAAGCAGAACTCCCCACTGATTTCAAAGGGGACTTCTGCTTAACAGCTGCCAGCAGGCTTTGGCTCTATATTAAGTGAATTTGAGAGGACTTCCATATAAATCTTGATTTATTCTTAGTACTATTGATTTGATGATTTGCAACAAAAAGATTCATGAGACTCACATTCAGGCTGATGGTTGTGTTCGCTGGCAGACTAGTTAAACAACTAACTGGGAAAGGATTGTTGCATGTTTCAGCCAGCGTGGGTGGTCATGAGGGGCCAAGGGGACTAGGCTCTACCAATAATGCCACAGGTCTGTAATGTGGCTGATGTGCTCCAAGATGCAGACTCACTTGCTGCCAGTAGGGGCTCCTGGAGGTGTTGAGGCTGCTCCAGCTCCTGGAAGCTACAGTACATCTGGCTTTCAATTGGGACTTTTGGCACTGCAGACGGCTGAGGGAGGAGGCACAGAACAGGGAATATAGACTTTGGTCCGGTGCCCATAGAGTCAGCATATAGGACTGTTTGTACCTGTTCTCTGCAGCCTCCATGCCCTGGAGTCCCTGCAGCACAGGGAGGAGGCACAGAGCACGGATTACAGGTGTTTCAGATCATATGTGCATACTCTCTACTGGCTCTGCTCCTGCTTCTCCAAAGCAAGTAACAGGAGGGTTTGTAAGCTGGAAAGAAAGGGGTGCTTCTGAGCCTGCAGGTGGATGATGGAATGTGTTCGGAGCTTGGGGGTGGGCTTTCTGAGCTCGGAGAGTTATCTGTGTGGTTGTGGTTTTAGACCTGGATGTTGAATAAAGAGGGTTAAGGGCTGAGGGTGTGGTTCTTCACTGTAGAGAGGTTAAATAATAAAAGAAGTTCTCTCAGTTTAGGAGGATGCAAGGGTGTATGGGGGCATGTGTTTGAGCTGATGGAGGTTTAACTGGAAGGATCTAAGAGGGAGTTGGGATGTTCTGGGCTGGAACTGGGGACTGGTGGGCTGGCACTAGAGCTGCTTGAAAAATTGCATCCAAGAGTTTTGAAAGAGCTGGCTGAGGAGCTTGCTGGAACAAGCACTGGGGAAATTCCAGAAGACTGGAAAAAAGGCTATGTCTACACTACAGTCAGGATCAATGCTCTGAGATGGATGCACCGGCGGTCGATTTAGTGGGTCTAGTGAAGACCTGCCAAATCGACAGCAGATTTGCTTTCCAGTCAACCCCTGTAATCTACCCCCGACAAGAAGGGAAAGGTAAGTCAATGGGAGAGTTTCTCTCGTCAACCCTGCACAGTGTAGACCCCGCGGTAACTCAACCTAAGATTCGTCGATTCCAGCTATGTTGTTCATGTTGCTGGAGTTGCGTAGAGTAGGTCGACTTACTGTGGTAGTGTAGACATAGCCTAAACTTTTTAAACTATTGCTGAAGGCCTATATCTATAAAGTAGATTAAAAACAGACAGGCCCTTTCTTCTCAGCTCCATTTTTTGCAGGTCACTTTTTAAAAACAATTAACATGATCAAATGAATTAGAAGGGTGAGAGAAAATAGAGACAGTACTGCAGACTTTTTAATGCAAAATTATAAAGCTTTAGAATGAATAACATTGGTGAGCTGTGAGATTAGTGACTAAATCTGAGAAACCACCTTTCAGCAAGTTTGGAAAGACCTTCCTTTCCTTTTCTGATGAAGAACTCTCAGTCTAAAGTCAACAACTTCTACATGCTTTTTGGTATAATACTTCTAAAGCAAGTTTAGAGTCCCACCATCAGACTAGGCATTTGAACTGACCAACAATCTCAAATGAAACTTTATCAAGTAGGTACATCCTTTAAAAGTTACATAATGCTACCAGTCTTCCAAGACAAGAGATAAAAAGCTTAAGTCTACTGTGCAAAACTCCGTGAGCTGAGGAAAAATATAAGGGCCAATGAAGGAACGCTATTTCTGGTAACAAAGAAAGTTAGTGTTCCAACCAGCATAAATTAAATTATTTCAGTAGAATCTTGTAGCAAGAAAAGTGGAGGTCAACTTTCATTAGAAAGTTTGCAGCCAGAGGGATCTACCAGTTTTTTTTATTAAACCATTTCTTTATAATTATACACAAGACTCATGTTAAAAACATATGAAAAGACCTGTTTGAGCTCTGAGGGTTATAAAAGTAAAAAAAGGAATATTTTACGCACCAAAAACATTAAAGTTAACCTAGACTCTTCCATGCTTAAGGTCAGATGGAAACCAGGTATGACAGGATGATATCAGCATTGCAGTATCTTTGTAAATTGTTCCTAATTCATCAATTTATACTTAAAATAATACTACCTCTGCTTCTCTTCACTGCTATAATGTCTTTGTAAGCACTGAATAATGGAACATAGGCATTTTAAAACAATTATATTGGCATGCAGTGATAGTTATTGTATTCCATAAAATGGTGGGAGATTATTAGCTGGATTTTTTGTCTACTTAGGATACATTCTTGAAACACTTTTGTAGAATAAAACCATCAAATTTAGAGATGCATGTTAAAAATTATTTCAACTGGAATTTTCAAAGGGGTCTAAGGAATTACAGCCAGCTCCCAATGGAACAATGAAAATCACAGTCTTCATACTTTGGAATTATGGAGGAAAGATTGGAGTCTATCTGCAATGTGGCCATGGTCCAGCAGGTAAGGTGCTGGCCTGAGTTACAGTCCTGTCTGTGCTTTTGACCTGCCTCATGAGTTTTAGAAAGTCACTTCACCTTGGTGTGCCTCTGTTTCTCCTCCCACCTTTGTCTGTCTTATCTATTTAAATTATAAGCAATTTGGGAGTGGCAGGGGGTCTCTTAGGATGTATTTGTACAATGGGATCCTGATCTCATTGGGATTTCTGCTCATTATTGTAATATAAATAATAATAACACAGGGCCAGAATTGTAAAGAAAACATTCTAAATAAACACATAACTCTGGAAAGTACTGGAGATTGACTGAGGGCATCTCTGTTGGCATGCCGATGCCATGCCTTATAGACGATCCTGTACTCATAAGTGGCTAAGGTCAAAGCCCAACTCTGTAGCTAGGCAGCTGCCATGGCCAGCATACCCTTGTTTTCACTGAAAAGTCCCACGGGTGCTTTGTGAAATGTCAGAATGGTACAAAGCTTCCCATATAGGTATAAATGGAATTTTTTTATTCCAAAAATAATAGCTAGACGTTCTTTCTCTAACCAAGAATAGCTCCTTTCAGCTTTATGACCTGAAGACATAACCTACTGGCTGTTGTCCAACAACCCTCACGTAATGTGAGAAAATTGCCCCTATCCTATATGATGAAGTGTCACATGGCAGAATTAATTCTTTGCCTAGGTCAAAATGAACAAGGAGCTCTGAGAACTTCAGTAGCTTTTTAGAGTCTGGAAAATTCTCTCTTGTCTCTTTCCCCAATACCAGCAGGTCTCTTTCCTCAGGAGTTGATGCAAGGGTTTTGTAAGTGCTACAACATTTTGGAAAAACCTTTGATAAATAATTTAATGTACCTCAGTATGCTCGTAAATCAGTTTTGTTCTAAGGGGCCTGTTCAACTGCTGTGACCTTATCTGCCACAGGGTAAATCCCTGTGTATCCCACAGGATATGTATGCCACAGGGTAAATCCCCTCCTTGTCTGTCCAGTTTCCCAAGAACACCACTTCTAGTCTCACAAAAAAGCATTTACTTTGTTCTAAGTGAAGTCCCACTGCCTCCAATCTTTCAGGTCCCTTCTCCAGTGTTGACAGATGTTCAGCATCACTTCTGTCTGTGATCAGGATGTCATCAATCCTTGATACAACATGTGGGATATCTTTCAACACATTTTCCTTCAGCCTCTGGAAAATTCCAGAGGTGCTGACAATATTCCATATGGTATAAGCCCTTGTGTGAATTTATAATGGTACATTACTTAGTCCTCCTCCAGCCTCATCTGCTGGTATGCCTGCAACATATCCATCTTACTAAATTTTGACACCCCACCCACCTAACACTCCATCTGTGGAATGGAGAAATCTCTAACTTGGAGACCTGCTTCACCATGACTTTATAATCCCCACAGATGGAGATAATTTTGTCTGGTTTAACCATGGGCACTATAGTTGTGGCCCATTCAGAAAAGTACACTGGTTAAACGATGCCCTCCTTTTCCAGCCTGCCTAACTTATTTTCAGTCTCTTCTCTGAGGGCATAAGGAACTACTTTAAAGTATTTTGCTTTTATTAAATTAAATTATATTATATTAATGTCATGCTTTAGAGTATTTTGTCTTGATCCCATCCTGGATATAAATCCTAGCCATAACAAACCCTCCAAGGGCTCTAACGCTTCGTTAAAACTGTCTGGGTGATCATCCAAGACTTCCTGGAATGCTGGTGCCTTGCTAGGGTCTAATTTGAAAATTTCCTCCTAGTTCAGTTTTTAGTTCTTGTAACCAATCTCTGTCTAGTAGATTTTGCCTTTTATACCTGGACAAATCTGGTAATTTTTCCTTTTGGCTTTTAAATTTTACAGGCACAAGCACGCACAGACCCTACCACTTGGACAGGTTCTCTAACGTAGGTATGGAGGGACACTTCTCTGAGCTCAGTTCTGCTTTTGCCCTGCTGAGATGTATATTCATTGATCACAGTAGCTGAAGTCTGGTATCTGTTTCCCTTTGTTCTGAACGGTTGTTTAACTGTACCATTACTTTCATAAGGTCCGAATTTCTTCCCTTTTAGACAGTACATAGTGTTTACTTCATCCTACGAGTTTTCCTCCCCCTCAAGGTAAAAACCCTTCTGCTTGTCTTCTGGTCCTTTGGGGTTTATCCTCATAGGCCGATAGTCACCTTTGCATTTTCTGGCTGTGTCCAATCTTGAAGCATTTATGGTATTGGGCTGGTTTAAATTTACAACTAATACAAAATGAGCTCCTCCAAGTGGAAACACCCCTCAGGAGCTTGAGTCTCTTTCTGCTGGTTTTGCATTTTGTTTATTGAGTGTTTGATTTGCTCTGCATTCTATGTGCATATCTTTTTTAAAGCTTTTCGCTGCTGCTTCTATTTCTGTTGCTAATTCTACTGGTTTGGGCCAGATTAAGTTCCCCTCTGCCTGCAATTCTTTGTGAATTCTCTCATTATTACTAATACAACGAACAAATCTGTTCTGCAGCATCTCCTTTAGGACATTTACAAATGAACAATATTCTGTTAATCTTTTTAGCACTGCCACATGCACACAGGTACATTTTTACCTTGCCTCCTCATTCTACTATGAATCTTAAAATGTGCCACAATAATATTTGGCTTTGGTGGAAGTGCTCAGTTCAGATCTTTTGCAGGTCTTCTAAACCTTTATCTCCTGATTTCTGAGGTTGTAACAAACTCTTTCAAAGGGAATAGATTTTACTGACGCAGACACTGAGAAAAATTGCTTTCTGTTTGTCCTTATCTGTAATTTCATCTGCAAGAAAATAGTGGCCCAATCTTTTACTATATTGCTGCCAATCCTAATTTTCTGCAGTAAACCCTTCAGTTTTCCCATAAATTGCCATTCTTATGTTTTTCCTCATCACCAATTTTGTTAGGGTGGCCATTCATACATTCCCAGAATATTGGACATTGGCTACTTTCAGGAAGGGTGTGAGCCTGCCCCCACCGGTGTGACCCCACCCCGTCAGCGTGACCTCGCATGCATGGTACAAGCCAAGTGATGCCACATGTGGGGCACCATTTTGTAAAGTGTGCTGCCCGGTTACCACTGGTGTAACATTGTAAGGCCATTCCAGAGGGGGAAGAACAGCATGGTCTCCATTATGCATCCTCCGTCTGATAACAGATAAAACCATGTCCTGTTTTGTCTCGGTGCCAGTCAGTGGACAAACATTACAAACCAGATAGTCCTGCTTTTAAAACCGGATGCGTGGCCTACCTCAATTTTGTAAAGTGCACAAGAAACACTCTTTACTTAAAGTATAGCAGGCTCGGAGCATGCTGCTTTATTCAACTATATACAGAGTGGGGGAAAACACTCACTAAATAATAGAGGAAGTAATAGAGGGGTGGAGCATGGCTCCAACCTATAATACCCTAAGTAACCCAGTTGACCTGTTGATGACCAATTTTTCCATGTTCAACAATAACAATGAAAATAGGGAAATTTTTTTTTCCTCAAAGGAGACACAAAGGTACATACAGAACAAACAAGCTGGACATTTTTTTTACAGCTGCACAACTATTTCACTTGTTGAACATTCTAAAAAACGAAAACAAATCCATCTTTTCCTCCCATTTTGGCAAGATTTTCAAAATTGCCTGATTTGAAGAGGATGGATGCCCAGTTCTTTCCGAAAATAAGGCCCCTTTAAGATGACTCAAGTTGAGCACTCCAGATTGCTAATGAATTAAAAATCTTGGCCTTTGTCATTGCAATTTCATAGCGTTCTTTAATTTTCCATGCATAAATCAGTATTAGTGTATTGCATTCTGGGGGAAAATTTCAAAGGACAGTTAGGTGCCCTACTTCCATGGAAAGTCAGTGGGAGCTGCGGTCTTCACACCAATTTTTGCCTTTGGAAATCTCCCACTTTGTGTTTCGGTAACAAGACTCTGTAGGATGTGAAGCAGGGTTATATTAAGTTACACCTAGTCTGTTATTAGGCATAAGGATAAATTAAATCACTCATTGTCTGCAGACTGTCTTATAATTTAATTCATTATAAATCACACAAAGCATTTTTATAATCCTGTTATAGTTTCCTAGTGGAAAATTTCTTTAACTGTTGCAGAGGATTCAGCAGAAATACAGAATGGACTTAGCAAACCTTTTCAGGAGGGAATACTGGTTGTTAATTTTTATTAGTTTTATATCATTTTTGAAGCAGTGACTAACTTGCAAGATTTGGGGGGGAAAAGACCTTTAATGATTGAAAGGCTGCCATATATAGCGTGATTTAATTCCATGTTCTTACAATACTTTGGGACACTGGGCATGGTGTTCACCATTTGACGGATGCCTGGCGGTTTTCTAACACTGGAGCATAGGGTGCTTGATACAGTGTTTTCCAGCTGGATTTATTTACTGTTAAAGAGAAAAGGACCCGGAGGTCTGGCAGTGCTCCTCAAGTGAATGAAGTGAAGTCTGGGGCAAGGTAGAATGAGGGTGGCTCATTGTGACATTTATATAAAAATGGAGGCAGGGGAGAGAAGAGGGAAGTAATTGATTTTGTGACTCTTACGATGGAATCACTGAGTTGGCGTTCATGCCTGCATCCCTTATTCATGTATGTAGTTCATAGAGTTTCTCACAGAACAGGAGAATGGTAATCCACCACCAAAAGAAACTATAGTATTCTCTTCCTTGTCTCAGGAAACATAGTACTTAGGGCTTGTCTGCATGTGGGCTTTTTGTACTTGTGTAGTTACACTGATGAGCCTGCTCCAGTGCATCTACAAGGGTATGTCTCTATGGTAGTCACAGGGTGAGATTACACCTCGAGTAGACATACCTGAGCTAGCTTGGTTTTCTGAAGCAGTCAAGCCACAGCAGTGAGAGCTTCGGTATGGACTAGATCCACAAATAATTTCCCAGGGTACTGGGTCGGTTTATTCATTCTTCACTGAAGCTCATGTTGCTGTGGCGTCTCTGCTCCAAGATCTAATCTAATAACACCCTTTGATTACAGTATCAATATACCCCAGGTGTAGATGTGCTGTACCAGCATAAAAAGCGACCTGCACCCTGGCCTCAGAGCAGTGTCCATGCTAGGGGTTTGCACCAAAGTAGCACTGGTACATTAAACTCCAGCGTAAACAAGCCCTTTCTCAAAGTCTAGCAAGTGGTTACTTTTATTTCCATGACTTCATAAATGTATTTTTGGCAACTAGCATTTCATTAATAAATTCTAAATTAGTATTTTATTTGCTGGAGTGTTTTATATCATCTGCCAGAGAAACCCTTATAAAAGAGAAATGAATAGACTGCACATGTGGTGAAACTAAAGTGCTAAATAAACATATAGAAGTTACTATTAGTCCGGAGTGAACCTTAAAAGGTTCTGAAGCCCATTCAGCATTATCTAAAGCTCTTTGGTCCAATAGTTTGGTTGGAAATCTTACAAGAACAGGCTGTTGGATATTTCCTGGTTTTGACTGGGTCTGAAATACTGTGAGAATAAACTTTCTTCTCAAATGCTGCGTTTTTGTTTTTGTCCAGAGCCAGGAAGGGCTGAGGCAGAATTTAAAAATAAAATAATAACAAAAAAAATCCAAAACAAAAGTCAGACAAACTCTTTTGAATCTCAGTAAAGGTGCTGGTTCATTGTGAGCTCAGAGTAAAGGTACAGGCCAATTCCTGTTTTCAGGGTCAGCTTGCCTGTCTCTGCAATGGTTTATTTAAATCAAGCAACATAACATAGTAAAAATGCACTTGGAGTCTTATGCTTACAAGCTCTAGAGAATTTAGATAAAAAAGGCTCAGAACATTCCCTACAGCTGAAAAACCTCTGAGTGGAGCTTGTGGGAGCAAGAAATTGCTACAGGGGAATTCCCCACTTCATCCTTTGTGAGAGGGTCAGGGATTGCTTCTTTGTGGGGAAGGCCACAGGGCTCACCCTTAAATCTGGTGGCTGTGAGGGATTGTCTGCTCAGAACCTGGTGCTTCTGCATTGACTCTGGCTCCTAGCAAGGCCTTGCTAGTTCCCAGAAATTGTGGCTCTGATTGTGTTGTGCTTACACAAACTCCTTCAGACTTGGCTGCCCCCTGAAATCCTCAAGGAAGACTGTGCAGAAAGAATACAGCTCCAGGCTGCATTATCTTTTCTGATGAATATTCTCAGGGCTGAATACAGGACAGCACACTTCCCATCCCTGTCACCATCTCAGCAAAGACCAGGGACTTCACTAAGAAGCCTCTGCAGGGGCAGAAAAGTGGTGCCATGGAGACGAAGAGCCACCTTTCAGCATAGCAAGGGAGGAGTTGTGCATGAAAAGAGTGTGGGTCTAGGAGGCGTAATTTCAGAATTTAGAGTCAAATGCTGGGCCTGATTCTGATCTCAGTTACTCCAGAGTAAATCCAGAGTTACTTAATAAAATCAGTAAGGGCAAGTCTACACTACTGCTTAAGTTGATCTAACTTACATCACTCAGGGGTGTGAAAAAGACAGCCCCTGAGCTATGCAAGTTGTGCTGTCCACACCGGCGCTATGTCTGTGGGAGATGTTCTCCTGCTGACATAGCTTCTGCCTCTCACAGAGGTGGAATAATTATGCTGATGGGAGAGCCCTCTCCTGTAGGCATAGTGCATCTTCACCAGACATGATGCAGCTGTGCCAATCTAGCGCTTCTAGTGTAGATCTGCCCTAAATTACTTGAGTGTTACACTGGTGTAACTGAGTTTGGAACCCATCCCTTGGTCTGTAACTGATACCATACCAAGTTTCACACACTGATCCATCTGTGCAACTCCCGTGGGAGTTGATGATGTGAAAATTGGACAGGCAAAACTGATATGTTTGTATCCGCAGCTGTGATTCACACCAGTAGATTGCAAGCTGTGTCTGACCAGAGGATGGTAATTAAATCTACCTGTCTTTTCTGAGGAGCCCCTCCTGCACAGCCCTGATATCAATGTGAGTTACACACTCAGAGTGAAATTCAACACTGTCTGCTGGGCCTGGGCCAGGGCTATGCACCATGTAAACCATTGACATAGGGTTTAAATGGGACTAATGTATGTACAAGAGCTATGAACAGAAGTGAATTTCACTGATAGAGAGTATGATATGGTTGGATCATCTGTACTGTCCAGTTTGATGGGTTGTGATATTGTAAGCAAACAGACCTTTCCCCCACATTCTGGAACTCGTGAATTTCTACAGTCTGTTTGTAAATAATTTGTCACTTTCCATTTTTTTTTAAATTTATGGAACACATCATGTTTCACTTTGACTCTTTCCCTTAGTTTTCCAAATCATTCCTTGTTTGTCGTATTGATGTAGATCTTTCTTTCCTTAACTCCTAGGGGCTTGTCTGCAAGGCAAGTTATTGCAGTTCGCCGCTCCAGGCCAATGAGGGGTACGGGAAGCGGCGCGGGCAGAGAGATATGCTGGCCTGGCGCAGCAGGGGCTTTCCCTGAACAAACGGTGGACCACAGTTGGGACCACAGTTATACAGGATGTAAACAACAAATGTGTTTTTTTTTCTTTAAGAAAAATCTGAATCAGACACAACTTCAAAAAATAATGACTTACATAATTATAAGGAGACTGTATTCCTCTAAAGTTTCAGCACTACTGTCAAGGTTCCTTCCCCACTCTGAACTCTAGGGTACAGATGTGGGGACCTGCATGAAAGACCCCCTAAGCTTATTCTTACCAGCTTAGGTTAAAACCTCCCCAAGGTACAAACTTTGCCTTGTCCTTGAACCCTATGCTGCCACCACCAAGCATGTTAAACAAAGAACAGGGAAAGAGCCCACTTGGAGACATCTTCCCCCCAAAATATTCCCCCAAGGCCTACACCCCTTTCCTGGGGAAGGCTTGATAAGAATCCTCACCAATTTGTACTGGTGAACACAGACCCAAACTCTTGGATCTTAAGAACAATGAAAAAGCAATCAAGTTCTTAAAAGAAGAATTTTAATTAAAGAAAAAGTAAAAGAATCACCTCTGTAAAATCAGGATGGTAAATACCTTACAGGGTAATCAGATTCAAAACATAGAGAATCCCTCTAGGCAAAACCTTAAGTTACAAAAAGACACAAAACCAGGAATATACATTCCATTCAGCACAGCCTATTTCACCAGCCATTGAACAAAAGGAAATCTAACGCATTCCTAGCTCGATTACTTACTAACTTTTTACAGGAGTTCTGAGCTGCATTCCTGATCTGTTTCCAGCAAAAGCATCACACAGACAGACAGACCTTTGTTCCCCTCCCTCCCACACTGCAGCTTTGAAAGTATCTTGTCTCCTCATTGGTCATTTTGGTCAGGTGCCAGCAAGGTTATCCTAGCTTCTTAACTCTTTACAGGTGAAAGGTTTTTGCCTCTGGCCAGGAGGGATTTAAAGGTGGTTACCCTTCCCTTTATATTTATGACAACTACTGTCTCCTTTAAGGCTTTTACCCTGACAAAATCCCCAAAGAAAGTAGTAATGTTAAAACAATATCCTGTAAATAAAACACTTGATAGAAGTGAGAGAATTGCATGAACTTAGTGTCCACAACTTTTGTCACAAGAATGATGTCTCACAACATTACCGTCTGTTATAGTCTATGAAATATAGTCGTGTGGCATTCCACTTTCACCTTTTCACATTTTATATTTGACTTGTTAGCAATTTCATTCCACCACTTCTTGTTGATGTCCCCACTAATTTGAGGGAAAAGGTGTAGTTGCTAGTCAAAAGTTAAAATGCTGAAAGGTTAAGGCAGTAATGCACATTACTATATTTCATGGAAAAGAAAATTACTTACCTTTAAGTGCTGTTCAGTGAAGAAATGCAGCAGTCATTTCAAAATGATTGTCCTGGATACCTAGTGACCTGATGTCTCAGTGTCAGATGAAACAAAACACTGGGCAGCGGTAAAGGAGGAAAGGAATGTAGTATGAGTATGCAACACCATGTTATTTATTTATTAATTCTTATAATATCTCAGTCTTAATTTTTCCAGGTACGGGGTGGGTATAGAGAGGGGAGTGCAGTGGAAGAATACATTTCCTTTCACAGGGAGATAGAGGTTCAGTGTGTTGGAGTGTGCTCCCCACACTCATCTTGAAGGGCTTAACATAGGCTAGATGAGCCAATTAATCCATCAGGCTGCAAACTGGGGGACAGTTAGGCAGAGAGGAAGGCCCTAATTAAGGGAAGCTCTCTTGTCTAGGAATAGGCAGGGCTTCTATATAATCAGGGATTTGGTAGCAGAAAGGCTGCCACCACTCTCCCCAGGATAAGGGAAAGAAAGGGATTTGGACCTAAGAAGAAGAATTTGTCTAGCAGACCCAGGAGATAGGATTTTAACTAGAAGGGTGGAGAATGCAAGTCTGGGACAAGCAAGGTAGGAAGTAGTCCAGGGGATTGGCAGGAAGGTTTGTAGTAGTACCGACCTTAGCTGTTGGAGACAAGGCCCCTGGGCTGCAACCCAGTGAGAGGCCGGCCTGGATTTCCCTACCATCCACTGAATGAATGGCACTGTCTGGACAGTGAACATGAAGACTGGGCAGTGGACTTAAGGACAGTCTTTGACAGTGTGGAAGACTATGATAGTGCCCAGAAGGCTGTTGTGACTTGGCCAGAGGGCTAAACCATGAAGACAGGGCACATCTGCTTCTGAGGAGCAAGAAGGGGGGGCTGCAGAATGGGAGAGTGAGACTATAGGCTAAGGAACCGTGAGAAGAGAGCATCAAGCCAGCAGAGCAAATCCCCAGATGTGGCCAGAAGGAGGTGCTCCGGTGGTAATTAGATGTCCCTGTGGCATTCAGACATTCTGACCTCTCCCTGCATTCTCTTGCAGCCCACTTGTCCCTATTCTTATATGGGTGCTAAATCTGCTGGGAAGGGAGGGAGGAAGGACAGCAGCAGTGGTCTGGGATCATTCTGGATTTGGAAAATGGTGTCAGACAACAGATTATACTCTTGCCCCACCAAGCGATCTCTGATCTTTTGGAGGCCATCTTGTGAGCCCAGCACATTGTTTGTTTGGAAGATGGTCTGGTGTTTCTATTTCCTTCCCCTCTACCCCCTCAATAAAGTCCTCTCACCAGCCATCTGGGACACTGGGGCAAAGAGTCAGATTCTGTCTCATTGTGGTACAGCAGGAGTTAGATGCTCTCCACTGGCTCCAGATGCTTCTGGTCCTTTGTAATGTAAAGTACATTTGTTTATGTCTGAATAATGGTGACATCATAGCAGAATTTTTGGATGCATTCTCAATCCATCACTAATTTCTCATACTCAGCAGCTGACTTCCTATTGATCCACTGCACATCATCCGTCTGTCTTCTCATTGGTTGTCCCTACCATGATGGCCTGCCAACATTCCTCCCATGATAACTTTCTCAAGGTTATTTCTGTCTGTACGTCTGATGTGACAAAAGTACCTAAGTTTGCGCCTGTTGATTTCTGACAACAGAGTCCAATTCTCTCCAATAATATTTCTAACATCTTCTCTTCAGTCCAGGAGATATGCAAGCGTCTTTACCCGCACCAAATCTCAAAGACTTCAGTTTTCCTCTTGTCAGCAGCATTAGTTTCCCAGGATTCGCATCCATAAGTCACTATGACAAAAATTAACCTTGTCACCAGTTGAAATTTCATACATTTCAAGATGCCACAGTTTATCCACACTTTCTTAAGGTATGACAGGACTGAACAACAGTCCCTAGTCATCTTCCAATTTCTTTGGAGCAGCCTCCTTGGTTGGATATTTATGATCCCAGATAGTTAAATTTGTCTACTGCCTCTAAAGCTTGACCATTGATTTGTGATGTCCAGTTCCATCCCATTGTTATTGATTATGTCAACGTACATGCATTTTGTTTTTGCCACATTCAGAGATAGCCCGTATTCCTCACTAACTGTTTTAACAGACTCCCATGTTTATTTCATTGAATGGATGGTTGCAGCAAAGATTGTCATATCAGCTGAAGTCAGTTAAAAGGTATCCACAAATGAAATCCCAGCTCCTTCGACTTATCGAAACCTTCCAGGTCTTATCTCATAATAAATTCCGAGTACATGTTGAAAAAACATGGAGACAGAATCCACCCTTGTCTCATACCATGTACAGTGAAAACCACTCATGGTTGCTCACTGCTGTTTGCACTGTGATCTGTTGTTGACAGTAGAGACTTGTGATGAGTTCAGTGAGATGCTTTGGAATCCCCAGGTCTGCCAGTATCCTCCAAAGATGGCCATGTAGGACTGTATCAAATGTTTTGGAATAGACCATGAAAACATAATCAATGGGTGATTATACTCCCAGCATTTTTCAATGATATTCACAATTCGATCACATGTGCCTCTTCCCTCTCTGAAACCGGCTTGTGGTAGTTTTGCTTCTATCATTCACTACCCTCATACATGAGCTTGAATTATGTATAGCAGAAATTTACTTGCATGCAAGATCAGGGAAATGGTACAATAGTTACTGTACTTTGTTATTTCCACTTTCTTTGGTAAGGTTAGAAAGATATCCTTTGGCCAGTTGTCCAGCCAAATTCTAGTCATCCACAGATTGCTGCAAATTTTCCACACGATATCAATAATGAGGTCACCAACCACTTAGCACTTCTGCTGGTACATTATCTACTCCTGGGAATTTTCATAGTAGCACACACTACTTTCTTTCACAGGATTGATGGCTCCAGCTCCATACTCTCCTTTCTGTCTGCCACTATTGTAAGTGGCTCTGATGAGGCATACAGTATGGTACAGTAGTCTTTCCACCTGCATTTGATATCCTCTTCAATGAGGATTCTGCCATCATGATCTCTTATTATGCTTGGTCATGGGGAAAACATTTTAGAAAGAACTCTGATTACAGTAAACATGCCTTTTTTGTTGCTACTTTTTTTATAATTCTCATGTTCCTCACATTTTGCCTCCAGTATTTGCTCATCTCTCATCTTTTCATCCTCATCATTCTCTCATGCTTTTGAATCTCTCTGTTCAATTCTTTGTATTCTCTCCTGTGTTCTTCAGTCTCTTAGCCACTCTCTTTTACTCTGCATCATTTTTTTGCCACCTCAAATACCTTCTACATTAACCATGTTGCGGTCTGATGCTGACTTTTTGGAGTGGGTGCTTTGTCGTCATGATGCTGTGTAGAAAGAAAGGTGACCAGTTATATTACTTTTGCTACCACTATTGCACAGTTGCAATAAATCTTGTACAAAGTATATCTTGTAAGGTAGCACTGGAAAAGTTATGAGCTGCTAAGTATTGTCCAGTTTAAATTCATGTAGCATCATTGTATCTGGAGTTATGAATATTTGCTATGTGTTTGTATCTCAAACACATTGTGTTCCTGAATAACACCCACATAACAAATTTACATCAAGAACAGTGATCCATGTTTGATGAGCCATGAAGGAGAATCAACTCTTCCAATGGGATCCTCCCAAAGATTCCTCAGAGAGCATGTAGACAATGGATGCCTCATGACTCAGCAAGGCATGTAGAACATGTGATCCCTGACTCCATGTTTGAGACAGTAACTTTCCATGCACATGGATTGGAAGGTATAAATTGGTGAGTGTGACATCATTCATTCCCTTGCCTCTTTCCTGCTCCACATCTCTGGATTATGATTTCTAACAAAGAAGAGCTTTGAAAAATGGACTGAGGACCCCAATATTAGGGATGAACCAGAGAGACTTCTTACAAATTTAACATCATTGATGTTATCCTGATCTGTAAACTCTGAAATAAATTGCAATGTATATGATTCACTTTAATCTCTTAATAACTCACTTCCCTTTTTTATGTTGTTAAACCTTTAGTGTTTAGTTACTGAAGGATTGGCTACCAGCATGGTTTTTGGGTAAATTCTGAAGTATATTTTGACCTGAGATGTGCGTATGGTTCTTTGGAACTGGAATAATCTAATATATGTGTGATTTTTTGTTTTAATAATCATTTATCACAGAAGTATGGTTTGTCTGGGAGGTGTATGAGGGGCTAGAGAGCCTGAAAGGGACTGTCTGTGGCTTCATAATAACTAGTATAGTATTTTGGAAGCATACATTTGTTACTGGCTTGGTGAAATTTTATGATAGAGTATACCACCAGTTTGGGGTACATGCCCTGTTTTCTGGCAATCTGACCTGAGATTGGTGCTCTTACCTGTGTCCCATACCAGGCAACATGACAGCCATCTTCAAGCATGATCATTTTCATTTTATTCTAATGTTTATTTGGGTTGTTCGCCTCTTTCACCTCAAACCCATTCTAGAGACAAATCATGTAATTTTTGTTTATTCTGGTTCTTCAGAAATTTGTATTCTAGTGCTATGTACCCCCTCAGTGTGCAGTGGGTTGTTCTGAAATCCCTGATGTCACATGAGAATGGGGATTACCGAAATCCTTCATTATGGTATAAAGTATAAATCCTAGCGATTGTGTAAATCTAGTACGTGAAACTACATGATGTGTGATTAAAGGGTATGTACTTCTGTGTTAGGATCCTATTGGATTTGGGGTGGGCATACAAAAAGCTATGTAACGTTAGTGGTAAATTTAATCCTTTGAGGTGCAGAGATTATAGGCACATATAATGGAAAAATCAGCTGTTCTGTGCAGCGAATAGGAGAGGAATAGGTGAGAGTTCTGAGAAGCTAACTTTCTGAGCTACATCAGTGCAGCCTGCCATATGTCAGCTGGTAGGACTGACCCACAGACAGACTTTATTATCACAATCTGGAGAAGGCACATGGCTCTTTATTTTATCCTCTGGTTAGTAGTGACCCTTTCCTTTTGCAACCTATGCAGTGCCAAACCACCAGTCTGAGAGCAGAACTGGAGCATATAATTTTATTTGTCTCACTCCAGTGGTTGTTTATTCAAATTGGACTTGAAGAGGCTAGTATTGACTTTCAGAGTAGGCTCTGTTAGTGCCAGCTGTAAGCCTTGCTGGTACACAATCCTTCAGTCTGTATACTGTAAGTACCAGTTTAGCTAGTGGCCTGCAGTGACAGACTGTGGAAGTGGATGTGCATATTTTACATGCATGCCTTATAATTGTACAGCTCTTTGGTGTTATCATTTGAGATGGGACTTATCATTTTGGAATGACAAAAAAAGTGTATCTGGCAGCCAGGAACTGTACAAATAATTCCTCTATGCAGTGTTGCTGTAGCCATATTGGTCCCAGGAGACAAGAGAGACAAGGTGGGTGAGGTAATATCTTTTATTGGACCAACTTCTGTTGGTGAGAGAGACAAACTTTTGAGTTTACATAGAGCTGAAGAAGAGTGGGGTTCCAAGCTGCAAAACTTAGCTCCAGATCTGTGCATGCTCAAAGTTCGGAGGTGTTAATATCTGGGGGGATTTAGTTCAGGTCTCTCTCTAATTTGTATTATTTACTTGTTTAAATCTCTGATGGAGAGTCCTCTTTCCAGCCCTACATTGGGTAGGGGTCATTTCAATTTAGTCAGTAAATCTCATCTTTATTAATGTGTTTGACAACCTGTTCACTTCTAGTGACATCTTTTAAAAAACTGGGGGGAAATGGTCAGAGCAGCAGCACTATTATGATTAGCTTTACATGCAATAGATATCGGGAAATCTCCAGAACTATTTTTTTAAAAAAATTAAATAGTAAAGATTGAAAAGAAAACAGAGAGAACACAGGACTACAGCAGAGGTGAGATGACAGGGAGAGTCTGGGAACTACAGAAAGCAAAGAAACCACATATCAAAATAACACTGCATGGAAAGAGGTTGAAGAAGCAGTGGCAGACATCACATGCAAGATCACAAAGGGTCTGTAGACAGTCATATTTTTATACTTGCCACATTGAATAGCAGTACAATAGTTGGCCCCAGGGAGCGAGAGGTCAGAGGTTCAAAATAACAGTAGTAACAATACAAATGAAACCACTAAGACTGGGGAGAGAAAATATTCTCATGCCACAGCAGAAGGTAAAGGAGACAGTAAAACAGAGCTCAGCTCACTAGAGGGAGAAGAGCTAGAATTTGAGTGCTGCTAACGTGTCACAAAAGTGGTAAAGATATGAAACACATATGTTGATTATTATATATGAGATGTGAAACCTGAGTCTTTCACAACTTGATTGAGATTATTCCCAGACATGTCTCTAACTTCTGTGATTCCATGAATCTGAGCCCCTTCCAGGCACTCAATAAAAGTCTGAGAAATGCAGGTGAAACCAATCTATTCATGTACAAACTGAAAAGAAACTTCCTGCTAAGCAGAACCAAACCTTTTACGTGCTAGAAGGGCTAGTAGAGTGGCAGTAAAAGAAATGAAAACTCAGACATCCTGGTGCTGGTGCAGAATTGGAGTGGACTGTGGGAAAGCCATCCAACCCCAGAAAAGTCTAGTTGGTGAGTAGTGGTTATACCAGCTGGCCCACCAGAAAAGGCAGAAGAAGGTAGCCCTAATCTGATTGTTAGAGGATTATGTAAATAATCATAAAAATTAGCCATGGGGGAAGCCTCTTTGCTTTCTAGTTTTAGAGACACTCCCTTTCCCCCCTAAAAAGAGAGACATGTCTTATCTGTAATGACTGCCATCAAGCCTTTAAAGTGTTTTCCTTTCACTGCAGCTGTCAGAGCTGCTACTAATTGACAAGCAAGTCTGAATATAGAATGATTGACATTCTTGAAGGTAAACATGAAGACTTATTATGCAGAAGAAGATGCTGTCTAGAGATGGTGGCATAACATCTGACACCGATAAGTGGTGTGTGCTATCCATTAATGACCTACCACAAATATTGCTAAAAACAAGGAATCATCTCAACAGGAACATGAATGTAACTGTTTCATTATATAAAAGCTTTGACTTTCTTCACAGGGAATGACTGGCATGACTTTGTTTTATTGCCAAACTTAGTATGAGCAAACAGATGGAATAAATGAATTGGGGAGGAGGGGAAAGGAGGAGATCTTGTGAGAGAATGAGAGGGTGGAAAGCAGGTTTGAAATATATTTAATAAAGCTGTCAGTACATGTAATTTTTGAAGTACTCAGTTTATCTGTGGTAAGCAACTCTTGCCACCTGTTGTATATCTGCCTTAAGCCTTTAACTTTGATCACTTTATATTATTTGAGGACTAAAGAGAATTACCTGTGAAGCATCAATTAACAAAAAAAAAACAAAACCCCAAACCCTCTGAAGACAACACACAAGCAAAATGCACATTGAGATTGGGGCTTGATCAATTGTTATCACATTCAAAGTATTCTTTTTCTTTGCTTTTTGGAAACACAGCTGTGAGACGTTGACAATGTCCTGCACTTGATTTTAGTTTGAGAGACTCATGTCGGCACAACCATGTTTGTAAAGTCAGTTTTGATCCTTAATCATGTTTTTTGTTTATACAAATTAAAACAAACGTGTGTTTCACCTCTGCAGCAAATACTATGCAACCATGGGCAAGTGATAAGTGATATAATGCATGCACAGACAGTGCCTAGTAAAATGGGATCCCCATCTCAGTTTGTGCTTATAGGCACTTTTGTAATACAAATAATATTGTACTGAGACCAGCATTTTGGATCGTGAGATGGATTCCTCACTTCATGTGACAGCAGCAGCTGGATGCCCTGTGGTGGCAACATATTAAGAGTATGTCTACACAAAAAAGCACTGCAAGTGTCCGTCAACTCGAGCTAGCTTGAATCCTGCTCGTGCGGATAACAATAGCAGTGAAGATCGTGCAGCACAGGCTAGTGAGCCACGTACGTCCCCTAGGTCTATGCTGGGCTTGTATTACCTATGCTGAAGCCTGCACTGCCCTGTCTTCACTGCTGTTGTTACCCATGCTAACTGGATTTAAGCTAGCTCAGGTAAGCTAACCTGTGTGTAGAAATACCCTTAGGCCTTGTCTACACTTCAGGGAAAAGTCGATCTAAGCTACGCAATTTGAGTTACGTGAATAGTGTAAATCAAACTGACGTAGCTTAGATCTACTTACTGCGGGGCCCACACTATGTGACCATCGACTCCCCTTACTCTTCTCGATCCGGTGGAGTACAGGAGTCGATGGGAAAGTGGGTCTTCACTTGACCCGCTAAATCAACCGCCAATGCAACAATCGCCATGTGTTGATCCCCCGGTAAGTGTAGAGGAGCCCAGCAACAGTGATGAGACACAGCACTCCCCAGGTGGAAGAAGATTTGCTGTGACATGGCATCCATTAGGATGGCCTGGGAAAAGCAAAGATGGGAAAGAATTATTATTTATTACTTATATTAGGATAGTGCCTCAGGTCTGAGACTGGGACCCAGATATGTTAGGCACTGTACACAGGGTATAAGAGATGCTTCTTGTCCTGAAGAGCTTACAATTTAAACAACAAAACAGGCAATGGATTGGAGGAAGGATATAATGTACCAGCAGAGTGAACAAAGGGATGGTCAGCAAACAGCATGTTAGTGCTGTGAATTTAGTTTTTTATTTTTGTTTTGTCTTTAAAAATGTTTTGGGTGAATTTTTGTTGTGAGCTAAAAGAGACAAAGGGAGGTCGCGAAGTCACTGAAAAGATGAGATGTCACAAGCTATCTGGCCCTTTATGGGTAGCTGGGTTTAACCACACCTGTGGTAGATTAGCTACCCAACTCCATGAAGATGGTCCTGATTAGCTGGGTGATTTCTGTAAAAGGGCTGAGAAATCATAAGTTTGCCATAAGGAGCAAGCTGGGCTTCTGTGGAAGTCTGTGAAGGAAGGTCTGAAAGGACTCCAGGAAAGGAGCCAGAGTCAGGATTCTTTCCCAGAGCCAGAGACTAAAAGTTAGCCCAGAGGGGTTTAGACTGTGAGGAAACTCCAGGGAAGAAGCCTGGGAGTCAGAGCCATAGACACTGAAAAGTGACCCAGGAGGGGGCTGGGAACTAGGCCTGAAAGGTGGGCTGAAGAAAAGCCCACATGTGGCAGAAGAACCTTTTATTTGGGGATTTTGGTTGGACTTGTTACCCTGAAAGAAGACTAAACTTTGAGATTTACCCAGCTAGAGAGCTGAGCCACGTGAACCATGGGGGAAGACTCTGGGAAGGACAAAACAGTGGCAGGGAGCACCTGTAGCACCTTCCCCAACAGAGGGCACTGCAGGGCAGGGATGGCCTGAGATGGATGTAGAAGAATTCTGAGCATGGAGGACCAGGAATGAGGCTGAAGGGAGGAAATTGTGAGGGAAAGGGCAGGAGTGAGTTGGTGCAAACAGCCAATCAGCAGAAGGGAAAAAACATCCAGAGTAAAAAGAAAAATGGGTTAAAACAACAAACCAACCATCAGACACTGATGATGTCCTCACTTTTGGAAGGTCCCTTTGATATGGAAAATTTTCAGCTGCTCGATTCTGTTTCCTAAGCACAGCACTGAAAACATTGCTTTCCCACCACTAACTGAAAGTTTTTGGGGTAACACCTGCTGCAGCTCCTTTTTTTTTCTGCTCTTGCTGGCTGAGTTTCTGTCTGGCTCCTCCCAACAGTTTCTCTCTTTCCTGAGCTCATAAGGTTGGGAGAGCACTGGGAATAGATAGGCCCAATGTCCCCAGAGGGGATGGACTCCCCGGCACAGTTCTTGATCTACAAGTGCAGGGATGGGAAGGAGTAACCCTGACTCTCACCTGCCCACCCCCATTTCCTCCAGGTTACAGCTGTAGCTGCTTTCCCCTTCCCTTGCTGGCACGAAATGGGGGTGAATTACAGGTTACTTTCAAATTACAATGCAAAAATTGTCAATAAACGTTGTTAGCTTTGTTTTGCCTCACAGCCCAGAGAATTCTCACATTGGGTCATCACACCTCAGAAGTGAGGATAGGAGTGGGAAGGTCACTGAAATGGGTTTCCCAGTGCATCACAATAACTGAAACAACTTTGATTTGATCTGATGTGAATATTCACAGTATTGAGTACCCCTCAAAATAACTCCATTATCTGAAAGTGGTTGCACATTAGGTTGTAGTTTTATATGTGAAGGCACTGGATCCAGACTTCTTAAATGCTTTGACTCTGTTTGCAAAACACATCTATGAAATTTTACATGTGACTATAAGAGAGGGATTGCAAATTTATATTAAAGGATTAAACAAATATGTAATTGCAAACTGAAAAGATGGTCCTGTATTCATAATACGGTCATCTCATTTCTTCATTTTTTTTGTACTAGTCCCTTTCTAATTCTGTATATCCCACTATCCTATTCACTCATAACTTCTGCCGTGCATTTAATCAGATTGTTCAGTCTGCTCTCTGCTAAATTGCTTTGATCTTTTTCGAGGGAAGCTTCAGCTATTGAGAGCCAATCAGTGTGGACGACTAGTCTAAATCAATTCTTTTTATGTGATTTATTTTGCCATTGTCCTATATTGAATTTCATCTGCCTTTGTATTGGCCCATTTGATTAATTCCTCACAATCCTACAGTTTGTAGCATTTACTGACCAAAATAATTTTGTACGAATAGTGAATTTTCCTACCTTGCTTATTCACTCCATCGTCTAAATTGTTATTAAATATATTTGACAATATTGATCCCTAGATCACCCCACTACTAACTTTTCCCATCCTGAGAACTCCTTAGTGTAAGAGTATCAGAATCTAGCCCTTATTTACTTCCATTGTTTTCTTATTTCATATCTCTAATCTGAACCATAGGATGAACCATGACAGGAGTTTACAGCCCTACTCAACCTGTTGTTATCCAGTTTCCTCAATAGCCTTGTAATGAATTTTATTACAAGCTTTTAAAATGTCTGAATGACCACAAATTCTACCAGTTTTGCTTTATCCATTATAATGTTAACTCTTAAGTTAGCCCTGTAAGGATGGGTAAGGCCCCAATTTGTTTCATGTAGGCCAGACACCAAACCGTTATCATATGATGACTGTTTTAGGCCACTCACTATCAGTATAGGTGGTATTTGGACCACTCACATAAAGTGCAAGGTGGCTGATTACTAGGCCCTCTGAGTCATTCACTCTCATGCACTATAGTATTACCTTATTTGCAAGAATAGTGTGCTTTGTTAACATGAATAATTGCCTGATTGCTAGCCAGGACAGGATCTTTGTATGGATAAGCATATTCCTTCGATACGGAAAACTGAACAATAGCTGAAGGCTGATTATGAGCTACTCCTGGCTTTTCCTACTATAACAATATCTGGAAATAAATGCAGAATTACTCAAAAGACACATCAAGTTACAGTAACCTTAATTTAAGAATTAGGTCCTAGGTGAGCAACTACTGTACTGATCAAGTAATAGTTCTTTTAAATTGCCATTTTATATCCCTCACATGTCTCCAAATATTTAATGCAATTACCCCAATATTATTTTATTAGGTTATTTATAATGGCATTGTGAGCTTGCTAGTAATCATATTATTGTTTAAATTCAGTCCGTTACATACAGTCAAATCTGTTGCCTAACCAAAGCCAAGGTAAATTTGTTTTTTTTCCCAAGTATTACTGAGGCAGTTTGTGTCCCAGCTGTGTGTAGTCCAAAACTACAATTATGCATGTCTTTCCTTTTTTTGTATCCTGTTATTAACTCATTCAGAACTTAGTGGCTGAACAGCATACAGTAGTCCAGCTGCACAAATGATGGAAATGTGCAGTAGACTACATCTTTTAAAACAGTGTTTCCCAAACTTGGGGCGCCGCTTGTTCAGGGAAAGCCTCTGGTGGGCCGGGCCAGTTTGTTTACCTGCCGCGTCCGCCGGTTCAGCCGATCGCGGTTCCCACTGGCCGCGGTTCGTCGCTGCAGGCCAATGGGGGCTGCGGGAACCGCGCATGCAAGCTGTGCGTGCCAGGTATCAGTACCTACTATACTGGCAGGTGACACTTCGGTGCACAAAACTGATTTGCATCTAAATGAGAGAGCTTAGGCAAGTGGACAAGGCAGGGACTATGCCACCTATTTAAGCATGCAAGAGCACTTTCAGTGCAGTGGGCCAGATTTTCAGCCCTGATTAAGGCTGCTTGAATTTAGCTGTGCACAGCAGCTAAAGACACAGCTTCTTAAAGATGCAACTGTGGATTTCCTCTGACAGAAGAGTCCTTGGGTAGCACAAGGACAGTTATTACCATCTTTGATACCATCTAAGAGACTGTCAGACAAGGTTGGTTTTCCTTCTAAAAACTTGCTTCAGCTAAAGGGGAAGGGAACACGTGATGCTGTTAAAAACAAAGCCCTATTTAATACTTTTCATTTCAAATGCTGTAACTGTTTTCCTTTTCTTTATTTTTCATAAAAGATTAAAAGGATTTTAATGGTGTGTTTGCATGGTTTTAAGCAGGCTCAGAATCTGTAAACCAAACCCCGGACCTTGTTTAACACTGTTTAATGTTGGACAGTGACTTGGTTATGTTAGCATCTTTGACCCATTTATTCCATATAAATTAATACAACACCCCTTCAAGTGAATAGTCACCCTCTCACACATAAACAATAAATTTTCATATTTTAAGAACTATAAATTATTGAAAAGGTGTCTTTGTAATTCTTTGCTTTCTCTTTCCTACAGATCAGCTTATTACAATGGTCATGCTTTTTGCAGCTGCTGTAGAGAAGCTGAGGTTGCAAAACAATTTCTGTTAAAAACGCATTGACTTTCCCTACTCCAGACTTCATGAAAATTTACCTTTTAGGCTGCAATTTTCCATGCTTGGTGTCTGCTCAAGAATTAGCCAGGAAGAATTAGGTTGGAATGCTTGAACAAAATCCCTTAAGCCACTTTAAAGTGACAAGAAGGGAAAAAATATAATAGTCCCATTTCAAAACAACTCTGACCACTTTTTTTCTATGCGGATAATTTTACATATTACTAAAAATGGCTAAACTTTATAAGACACTAAATTTTAAAAATTCCATGGATAATATTATAAGTAATTGAAGTAATACTTCTGAACATGCTCTGTGGCATCTGATATGATTTTCAACTGAACAAATCCCTTGGCTCCCACTTGTGACATCACAATGCTATTTTTAACTCGCCAGATGCCTAGCAGGCACATTGGATACACCTGGGACAACATGCTTTAGGGGTAGGTGTGTCAAACTCATTCTGTGCAGAGGATGGAATTATACTTTTAGTGTTGGTTCACAGGTTGGAGTTACAAAGTTAGAGTTGCATACTGTCCTTTATCCACCGATAGTGGGCTCCTTATGTGTGCAATTACCCAATCTCCTTTCATCACTGCATATTTCAAGTAGGGTTGTGGGAAGCGGTGTCTGCAGGCAAAGGGGCCACAGGCACATGCTGACCACCGCTTCCCACAGCTCCCATTCGCCGGGAACACAGAACTGCGGCCACTGGGAGCTGTGAGGGGCAGTACCTGCGGACGGTCAATGTCCACAAAATGTCTCGTGGCCTGTAATCAGATTACCCTGATGGGCCGCCTGCGGCCCATCAGGGCCACCGGTTGCCCACCACTGCTATGGGAGGGCCTAACCAAGGGACTGCAACTGTAATGGCTAGCAGATCCCTCTAACACCACTTTCCAGCATACTTGGTGTCAGGGGTGGGAATAGAATGGACCAGAAACTTCGGCTGAGGCCAATAGAGAGGCTTATGCATGGGCTGATAGGGACAAGCAGTTTGCTAGGCCAGTGATGAGCCAGGGCTGCTCAGCCCCTCAGTGGGAGGGGACAGCCTGACTCAGACAAAGAGACTGGGTTTATATTCTGGGTTTATTGAGTGTTAAGTCTGGAGATGAGAGAGAAGCAGAATAGCTCAAGAACTCTCTGATTAACTCCCCCTCCCACAAAGGGAGTCTTTGAACTGAGCACAAGGATCAGGCAGTTCCAGCTCTGCAGAGACCAGTGTCCAGAGTATCAGAATCTGACCTGCTGCCGGCTTCTGAGAGCACGCCAGGACTCCAGACCAGGGAGCCAAGAGAAGTATCTGTCCCATGAAGAGGCAAAGACACTGTAAGAAGACCCTTTTCTTTAAGCTGGCCACCATTCACAACAATGCAGCACTTGTCTCTGGACTGATCCTCAACATACCATCTGCCTGCAAAGGTGCCAGAGATGGAGCTGGGGTTGGGATAAACTGAGAGTGTTGGAAGGCAGCAGATTTGTTGAGTTGTTACTGTGCAGTACTTATTAGTTAACCTAACCCTAACCCTTTCTTTCCCCAGAGTCTATTTTCTTGCTTTCAATAAAGCCTCCCTTTGGTATATTGTTGTTTTTGTGTGCATCATTTCTTTGTTTCTTGTAAACTGGGTTTTATGCTCCTTCCCAGCAGGGCTAGCATTATTCATTTTCCCAAAGGACAGCACCACTTGTGTCCCAGGGACACTGGGTGGAGGCACCAGGCATCACAAAAAAGAATTTAGGACCCATCCCATGTACTATAGGGGAGAAGCTACTCCAAGTAGCAAGCACCAGGGAGGAGGTGAGCTGCACCTCACGGGAGAGGCTAAGCGAATATGAGCACAAGGTTGGCTTTATAATCTGTTTTGGCTGAGCAAATGATTTAGAGCTACAGGTATGAAAAGGTATAAATAATATTTGCAATGAGTTAAAAGGGATTTGGAGAATTCTCTTCCATATTTTAAATTAAATAACACTTTGGTCTGAGCATCACTGAAAATAAACCTTTCACTTGCTTCTATTTACCTTTAGGTCACAATACAAAAACTCTCTTTTTAAAAAGAGAAAAAGTATAATGAGCAGTTGGGAGCAACAGAGTAAACTAAAGTACAGATAGGAGGGGAAGTGTTTGTTAATGAGCAAGGGGATATTAATTAGTGAGCATAAAACCACCCTATTTTAATTTCTGTTTCCTTGATTTAAGGTTAGTAATGAAATATTGCACAAGTTCATAAATTGGTTGAATATCTGGAAGCATGAAATTTAACACCTTTGAGATTAAATATGCCCCTTTCTCTGTAAAGTATACTTTCTGCCAGTAGAGATTTAACTGTTCACTTTTGAGGCCTGATCCAAAGCTCTTAAAATTCAGTGGAAAAACTGAGTCATTTCAGTATGCTTTGTATCAAGCCCTTGATTCCTTTTTTTGCAGTGCACTCCTTTTCCCCACCAAAAAGCTGATCTTTCTTTTGAACATAATTAAATATGCACAATAGTTTTCCACTTTACATATTGTACATTATTTTACTTTCTCAGTCTGAATATTTATAACTAAACATTACACTTATTTGGTTCATTTATTTTAAGAGGAACTTTTTATAGGGGAGAAGTTTGGCGCACACCAAAATGGGAAGAAATGCTCAGTTTCACAGTGCTGAGTATCAATGTGTAAAATTTCTTTAGCTGAGAGCATTACAAAAGCTAAACCCAGCAGAGCCAATAATGAATGGGATTACTGCTAAGTCAGTACTGTAGTAATGGTACATGATTTATACTTATGTGATGGAACTACTTTTAATACTCTGTGACTTTGAGATACTTTCATTACTGCACTAAATAAATAAATTGTAATTCTTATGTTGCTTCCTGAATTTATACAGTAAGTTAATTAATGTTATATTTGTAAAATGAATAATTACTGCACATATGTTTCTGACAAGATCTCAAAATGTTATATGGTGACATAATATTCTTATGGCTCAAGGCCATACATTTACAGTGTAGAGCATCTCAGTTAAATAGTAGTTGCAATGGAATTGGTTATGCCTAATGTAAAGGACAGTGTGATGAACTGGAAAACAGTATTGTGTTCACTATAGTTAAATCAATGCTCGCTAAGGCACAGTGGACCTCTCCAGCAGAAGTAATGTCTGATGTTCAAACTTATCTGCAAACAAAACAATAAATGATTTTGACTAGATATCAAATTATATAGATCGGATCTCCCAAATGCATTACATCCTAATGTACATTAATACATTATTTTGCAGCCCCATTCTCAGATCTATCAAAGAACATAATACAGTGTATGAGACAATGAAGCTCATTCCGGACATCAGGGCTCAGCTTTCTGAGGAAGAACTGAAGGAACTCAGTATGTGTACCATCAAGGAATACTGGGCAAAAGGAAGTACAGGTAGCAATGTATAATGATTTTATAATCTGGCTATAAAATAAAATAAATAAATGATTTTATTTTAATTTCATAATGATTTTTTTATCTGGCTATAAAATACAAATAGATTGCTTTTCCAGGTGCTGAAACAGATATGTTCTGTATCTCTGCATATATCACAGTCTGTTAGGGATATGCTTCTGTGATGAGACACATTCTTGTCATTCAAAAAGACTGTGAAGGTTCTGTCAAGGGTAGATTAGTTATGCTTTGAGAGGAAAAATAAATTTCCATATTAAAAAATTCTGGGAAAAGGTGGGTTTTTTTGTATTTTTTTCATTTTTAGCGTGAATTTTAGGCATAATGTTTAAGTTCTAGTCATACTAGAAACCTACAGGGGTGTTTGTTGTATCCTTCAGCAAGAAATCTGCTTCTAGCAGGACCTGCAAATTCTGAACAGCACTCAGTGACTACAAATCAGAAATACTAGCCAAGATTTTAAACAGTGACTAGTGATATTACGTGCCTCAATTTTTGGATGCTCAACTTGACCCTTTTCTAATCCTGCTCTATATTAGGGAACTGTTTTTATTCCTATAACTATATTATAGTGAGAAATGTCATTCCTACTAATGATTCTCTCCAATCCTTGAGAAGTAGAAATTCTGAAAGACCTATTGTAATTTATATGATGGGAGATACTAATATAATATCTCTGTAGATTAGACTTTTAAAAAGTTTATGAAGTTTTTCTTTTCAAAAACTTCTAATAGCTTCTTCCAAATTAGCCCAACCCCGTGTTATAGCCATGTCATCAAGGAATGCTGTTTTGTATTGTACATCATCAGAATACCATCACTTTGATGTATAACATTAAGTGTCATTGCTTTTATGATGGATAACACCAAGCGCCATTGCTCTGGTGATGGATAATACAAAGTGCCGTTGCTCTTATGATGTATTGTAGTGGGGGGACAGTCTTGCTATAAAATACATTATGAAAGCAAATCACTCTGAGTTATCTATCATCAGAGCAATGGTGCTTAATGTTATATAGCCTCATTATGGCATTGGTCTGATAATACATAAAATAAAATATAATCTCTTGGTTTGTACTCATTCCATAAAACAAGACTAGGAGAAGAAAGCTTAATTAAAAAATAATTGAGAGGTCCCTTTTGGAAGTGAGTAGAGGTGTGAAAATTAGAAGTAATTGGCTAATAAATACTTTGTTTAGCTATCTTAAAATAAAGTAGTGATATATATATAAACCATGCTATCTTTAGCTAGGTTAACTCCTTTGGCACGTGAGTTCCTCAGACTACACACTGTACCGAAAAAAAAGAGTGAGAACAATTAAAACTCATATCCTGCTGTTATATCAGTGGTTCTCAAACTAGGGGCACCGCTTGTTCAGGGAAAGCCCTTGGCGGGCCAGGCAGGTTTGTTTACCTGCTGCGTCCGCAGGTTTGGCTGATTGTGGTTCCCACCGGCCGCGGTTCGCCGCTCCAGGCCAATGGGGGCTGCGGGAAGCGGCGCGGGCCGAGGGAAGTGCTGGCCACCCTTCTCACAGCCCCCATTGGCCTGGAGCGGTGAACCGCGGCTGGTGGGAGCCACGATCGGCTAAACCTGCAGACGCGGCAGGTAAACAAACTGGCCCAGCCCACCGGGGCTTTCCCTGAAGAAGCACCACCCCTAGTTTGAGAACCACTGTGTTATACTGTCTGGTATATCAGAGGTTAGCAATGGGATTGTATCAATACAGGTCTAACAGTAGGCCTCAGTTTGATCCAACAGATCAATTTATTCTTAAACGTTGCATTTCAATCATCCTTTAAATGTTTGAAATAATGCATCTAAAGTGTATATGGAAATCAAAGCATGGAACTCAGAACCGAGCAGCTTTCATTACAGCATTGCTGTGTAATTAACAGGCAAACTGAACTAGAATGTGAGCAGGCAGGAACTATATTTGCATAATGATGCAGAGATAATGAATAGGACAAATTTAAAGTCAAAGCTAGTGACTCAAATGATAGTCATGAAAATTGGCATCTTGATTCACTATACACATGTGAAAGAATCGAGGACTTCACTGGGAATTACTGTACATATCTTGGTCACTGGGACATTCATGTTACTTTAGATTGGGTGCCCTATTGATTTTGCAACAGTTAATTCAATATCACAATGTGGTGTGAAATGGTGGCTAAAATTGCTGATCACCAAGCTGTGTATGAGATAAAAGCTAATCTTAATGACTCAGTCTGTCACATACTGCCTTAAAGACAAAGCTGTTTTGCACCAATGTGCAATCTTTTCCAGTTCTTTGAACATGGCTAAGCAACATTTTCAATCTAATCAGGTGCTATGACCCAAAAATAAACACTAAAATGATTTTATTCTAAGTAAAACAGACTCAATACAATTAATACATGCCAGACATGTTTTTAATCTCAGAAGATTATCTTCCAGAGAACAGTTCAGGAAAACCATACTTTTTTCTTACACACGAACAAATTCTATAACAAGGGTTTCTACACTAATTTGCTTTCCTGGTGTCTTTTTGGAAGTGCTAAAGGTGCAACATTTTCTGATTTCTATCAGAGAACTTTGACATATATCAAGGGACATGCATACATTGAACTGCATACATTAAATCAATGACACATCTCCCATTGACATCAGTGGGCGCGAGATAAAGCCCAAAAGACCTGTTAATTTATTGCTAACAGACCTGTTACCTTTCTAAGGGTTCACAACTATTGTGTTTTAATTGACTATTTTGTTACACTTTTTTGTAATATCTTATCTACTGTTCTGCATTAATCATACTTATAAAAAATAGCAGTTGTGAGGTTATATGCCACTTACTGAGTAGATGGGCAAAAGAAAATAATGACCCCCCAAAAGTTTACCTTTGATTTTCGTGTTTGGTAATTCTATGTATTGTAAGGAATATAGACATATTATTTTTCAAATTTGGGTGTGTGCTTTGCACATACATGAAGAGAGATCTCTCGATGGCCTTTTCACCAAAGGGTTTGCAATTGTTACTTTGTGATTAGGGTTTCCCTTGGTTTCAGTGGGACTGCTTGTGGAGTTAGGCTCTGATCCTGGATAGACTCATGCATATACATAACTTTAAGCATGTGAGTAGTCCCAATGAATTCAACATAAAGGTGGCAAAATCTGGCCTTATATTTTCAGATAGAAAATTAAGAGGTGTTGGAGGCACTCATCAAGAGAAGGCCTTTGAGAATTTAGAAATGTATAACAAAATGAGGTTTGGCACTAGAAATATACTATATTATTACCTCTGGTCAAAAATACGTGAAAACAAAGGTATCCATACGGGACGGAGACACTGGAAAAGCAATAATACCAAAAGAGTCTTATGAGGTGGTAGTGGTCAAGTAACTAAATATGAGCTTGCAGCAGGATATGGTAATACAATGTTGGGCTGTTAATGCAGTCACTTCATGTCTCAGGACAGGGTGTTGCCTTTCAGGCATTACCTAGAATACTGCATAGAAATATGGGCATCTTCGTGTCACAGAGATGCTCACAAATTAAAGGGAATTTGGAGAAAAACAACAGAAATGATTAAGAGGTTGTGGGATTGATTTATGAGGCAAGATTAAATGAACTGAATCATCTACAAATATTTTAAGAATGTCAACACCAAAGAGGGTGAAAAATTGTGGTGCACGGGGGCTGAATTAGTGTAATGGACGGAACTGAACAAAGGTTATTGAGGACTGATTGCAAAACACGTTTCTTGACAATGAGTGCTGGTGGGACTAATCTGCATTACAGCTAGAACTATGATGACATATCCAAAGAGGCACGGTCAGCTTAATTGGTTACAAGTAATACAGCATGATTTGTGTTCACACAGCAGCTTTTCTGCCATCAGTCACGTTTTCTCTCTGAACTTAGCAAATTGCTTAACTATGTTTTAGTGAGTGCCTTCTGGGACATGCTGCTCAGCTATTCCATAGAGTATTGACAGTGGCTAAGGACCATGGGAAGTTTTAAAGAGCCCACTGTTCCATTTAAGATTTTGGGGATTCTTGTTAGAAAAACTAAAAGTCCTCTGTTTCAGGGGTCATCGTGACTGTTTTCAGTCAGAGAGGTCTTTCTGTTTCTTTCTCTTACTGCGTCCTTCAGCTTCTGGAATTTGGTGCTTGACGTGACACAAAACATGGAATAACCGCTCTCTGAGGTTTGCTTCAGAAAAGATGCAGAGGCAAATTTTTGTTCATTTACGTTGCCAAACAGAACTATGAGGAGGACAGACTACGGAGCAAGAAAAACTTTTTCCCCTGGTGGGACAACTTTGTGGTTGTCTGAACTGGCAGTGAGTGGCAGGGACATCTGTGGATGACTTAGCCCCCTCTTTTCTTTCTTGCCCCACAAAACTACTCAGATGAGAGCTGCTCCATCTGTGGATAAGAGTAAGCAAAGTTTGTGATGCAAGAAAATTAAATTAAAAAATTACAGCAAGTACAAGAAGAGACAGGTGGGAAAGGAACAGTACTGTCTCAACCTAACAGGAACACTAGTGGTGTTTCTCTACCAACTGTGATTAATGGGGACCTAACCTAGTCTTTGCCGCATTGGCTGATAAAGCCGTACACAGACTATGGTGCTGGCAAACAATGCTTCATCTTCTGCTTCAGTGGTCCCAAAATGATTGTTGTTTGTGCTTTTGGGATACAGAAGTAGAAACGGAGAAGCCTAATAGTGAAATGGCACAACCTAAATGCCTGTGAAACCCTAAAGTCAATGCAGCTTTCTGTGTACTCCATAATATCTGTAAGCATCTGCATTTAGTCCTTCAAACTGTCACATAGGCATTTAAAATGGTATTTAGACATCCAGCTGCTGATAGGAATCCCTAAATGTGGGAACTGGGTGCCTACCTTAGCTTTATGCTTTGACTCAACTGGAGTCCTTTAACTTACATTGGACTAAATTGAGATTGTTTAATTGTTTAAAGTATGATTTGTAGCTGCACTTCGAGAAGTCTGATAGGTGCATTTCCTAAAGTTACAAATGGTAATAAATTACATTTAAAATACTTTTGATTTAAATTTTTTATGTAAAGTGTTAAATATTCCAAATATTTCAGCCCCCAATGTTTTTGCTCTTAGATTGCATTAAGGGAGACTGCTTGTCAGTGCAATGAAACACTTAGTTTAGAACCTCAATAAAAACAAGCATTTAAACATAATCAGGATTCAAATAATATATCTGCAGCGATTCCCAGCATTATGATGCAGAGCTGCTGCTGTATGCTACCTGACTTAAATAAGAATATCAGTCCTTAAATAAGAAGTAGCCCTATTGCTTGATTAGAATGTTCTACTGTCTGGGATGCTGTGACTACCTGTCAAAAACAGATGGAGCAGTTATTCTTAGATAGCTGTAAAATACCAGTGGCACAGTACTATACTGTGTAGGTTTCTTAACCTTTCCCTCATATTAGTTCTTTTGCAAACCACATACAGGTTATGGATATTCATATTGTAGATATTTTTCTAAGTTTGAATTATGTTTCTTTGTATGTTTTTGTCTAGGGACTTTATTATTATTGCAAACAATACAACGATCATGTTAAAATGAAGAGATCCCAGTATATGTGTTAAACAATCTATAATAAACTGAGAAATGAAAGTCTTGTTTTGTTTTTAATTTCAGTTGTTGGAAATCAAGGTTTCTATGCCATACTGAAAGGCTCTGCTAGACCTCAAGCAAGGTGTTACAAAAGAATGCTTGGAGAAGACTTTGATTCATTATGTATAGCAACGTCAACTGCTAGTCAAGATACTATGTTTGGTTTTTCAGGCCGAACAATGGTAAGCTATGATACAGATGCTCTATTAAAGTAATTAACAGTATAGAGAAAGCTAGTTAGGTTGTTTATATTGATACAAGAAGGAATTTTGTCAGTTCTACAGGTACATAACATAGCTCCTTCCCTTTGTTATCCTTTGATGTACTCTGCTCAACTTACCTTTAAGCTCTTTTCTTTGGGGCAGGGAGTGGTCTTTTTAATTGTCTATAAAGTGCCATGCATTTTATATAAGTAAATATTATGTACCACTATAATTATGTATGTATATAAACACATACAAAGAGAGAGAGAGTTCAGCACAGCCTTACTTACATAAACATCACATTATATAAACTGTCATTTACCTGAATTTATCTGAATCAGGTTCATGTCCCTTATCTGTTTCAAATAACAAGGTGTTTTCAGACAAGTAAGCTTCAGATCTGTAAAGACTGCTGGTCAGCTTTTCCAAAGCAGATAAATACAGCAGAACACAGGAAGACAAGAGCTCTTTGACTACCGTACTCTGCTAAGCCTATTGGACACAGGGAAGCTGGATGGATAATGTTTATTCACAGAAAAGTTTAGTCTCTCATAAGTTTCAGTGCATCAAGACTCTGTAAAGAAAGGTGTGTGCCCTGAACCTCATAAACACTTAAGGGTTTCAGCACAGCAAATTTTCCCTATGTGTAAAAAAACCCCAAACACAAAAACAAAACCCCCTTGCCCTACAAAAATAAAACAAAACACACACACCTGCATTTAAACCCATAGACTTGCTGGCTGTTTCTTAGCTGGCTGGCCTTGAGGAAGCCAGACAGTACTCTCTTGGCTCCTGAAGCATAGATTTCAAAGTCTGTGGAGCAGTAAACCCCTGGTTGGTCCAGATGTTGAGTACCCAAAGGGATAGGCTGTCCCCTTAGATCATTGGATAAACAAGATTGAACTGTACGTAGGATGGTACACATACATGCACTAGCAAATACACACTTATACACACTTCTGAAATTAATTCAGAAGTTACTGAGAGTACCAATATTATCCAGTATTTTGAAAGATATTTTTCTATTGCAGATAGGTCACTAATTTCCAGTCACTGACTGATATCCTGGCTGATTTCTGTTTCATAAATATTCATTTCTTTACCATCAGCAAAGCACACAAAACTCATTTCTTTGACTTCGTTGGTTATAATGTCATGGTGAATAGACAATTCTCCCAGAATAAAATGATTAGGGTTCAGTGGTCGATCTAAGACTACAGTTGCATTATTCCAGATGATGGACTTTCTGTCAAACTATTTAAACTTAGGACTTTCCCAGGTGGGAGAGTTCCTTAGTATAACAATGCCAACATGTATTGCTAGCTGCAATGTCAGAGTATTTTTGACGAGGGCTCCAATATACTATCTATTACATACAAAAAATACCTGAAAATAAAGTTGTTTAGGTTTTAAAGTCAAGCCCTTGAAGTTATAAAATGCCAGATTTTAGTTTGCCTGTGCAAACCTTAATTCCCAGCAATGGATTGGCTAGGGGGGCCTGGATGGAAAAAGAGGGGGAGCTGGTGGAAGCCCTCTGGTTAATTATGGAATGAAGATGAGGTTACCTGCACTGCCAGGTAGTCCCAGACATCTAATAATAAAATTACGGTCTGATTAATACCACATCCAGTGTCTCCTGTCCTTCTTTCTGTACAGCTGGACAATGAATACTTACATGAGTCGCAGAATTTTTGATGTTTGAACATATCTTATTCTATACATCAGCTGATATTCACATCTCCGTATCTCAGTTTCAAATGGTTCTGTGCTCTCGCAAAGTGTCCATGTCATTAGGAGCTAAGGGCTTCATTTTCAGAGGTATTGATCACTGACGTGCCAGTTTAAGTCAAAGAAAGCTGAGAGTGCTCAGCGTGTTTGAGGCCCCAGCTATATATACACTGTGTTGGCAGGTGCTCCATTTGAAGATTTTTTTGAGACAGCTGACAATTCAAGTAATTCATTTTGATTACAAGTTGTAAGTTTACCTGTTATCTCTTTTGTGTGTCTTGTGGCATAGTCTTGCTTTTTCATTAAAATATAATTTTGAGATAAAATGATTTTTTATTTGTTTCACCAAGTAACAAAATTGTTTAATCTTCCACATAGTATGCTGAGGGGAACTTTTTCAAAAGTGCTTGAAGAACTTAGATGTCTAAGTGCCATAGATTTTCAAGGGGATTTAGGGGCTTTTGAAATTTTTACCCTAAATTTCTGCACAATTCCCTTTTTAATGAATTATTTGTTACTCCAAGTTATATAAACCATGCAATTACATGTGAAAGTTTAACCTCTCTTTTCTAGCTGTTTCACATAAAGGAGCTAGCTGGTTTAGGGCAAATTTGTTTTATGAAATGTTCTTCCCAAGTGACCAGTTAACCAGATTGCCTACCAGTTGTTCAGTGTGCTTGTATGTGAGTTACAGCAATGAGGTATTTAAATTTTCAAATCTAGAGGTTCGTAAAAGAAAAAAGTGATAGATCTTTTAGTACAGCAGTATTTGGTATTGTTATAATTGTATGCATGACCATGGAAGGTAAACTGAGTTAATTATACTGCAGTTATACTGTCAGTCTTGTGGGAATAATGTGAAAATTACTTGTGAGAAAATTGGAATCGCCTTTCCTTCCTGCTGTATAGGTTGAATAATTCAGATTGGCACTTAGAGGTTTGGGGAAGTTATTTGATTTTGTGTGGATGGTCTTGTCACGTACAATCACTTACAAGAAGTGTACAACAACCGACTGGGATTGAGGCTGTTAGGCTTACCTTTCAGACATTTTAAGTGTATTGTCTCTCACCTCTCTTGTCTCATCAAAACAAACGATGAATAAATTCCAAATGCCTTCAGGATCTAGAGTTAATGCCTTGCAAAAAGAGATAATTGAGAATTCCTTATGTCATCCCACTAGAATAAAATTACTGACCTTGTGCAGAATGGCAGGGAGGCAAGATCAATTCTCCCTTATTCTGTCCACTCTAAACTGAATCTTTCTGACAGATTGCCAGAGGTGTGCCAACTGTTTTCTCAGAATCTTAGGAAAAGACCCCTTTAATGTGTTTGGTGACAGTCCTGGCCTTTGTGTCACGGTAAGTAAAGTATCATGCCACTCACCCAATCCAACAATTGTACTTTGTTAATTATTTAAATGAGGAATCATTGCTTATCCTTTAGGCAGTGCATTGTATGCATGGACCCTCAGGATTGTCACTGTTTACTAACAAGAAACTTCATTTGACTACTGGATCAGAAACTTACATAACATCCCAACATAAATCTGAAACAAAAGTGTGATGTGGACCATGGAGAATGTGGTAGCTTCCCACTGATCATGATAGGAGTGTTTGTTCTCAGTCTGTTTTGGCACAGGTCTTTCCATTTCAGTGTACTTTCACCCAGAGTAACTTATCAAGAAGAAAGAAATTATTTAGTGCCCTATTCATTAGTATGGCCATTTGACTTCTGAGTAAAGGAACTGTTGCTGTCAGGAGTTTATGAACAGCAGGAGAAAGACAATTTGTTCTAAAGTTCCCTTATTATTCATAAGCTAGACTCCCAGATTTATATGGTTCACAAAACCAACATAATTATGTATAAAAATGGTTTCGTTGTCAGGCCTCTATTAAATAAAGCCATTGCTTCTGGTAAGTACTTTGCTGAAATAATTTTAGAGTACTAGTTTCAGCAACAGACTTCATCTAGTATTTGCTTTCCTTGCTACAGATTTATGCTTGCAAGATGCATCCCTTTTAAAGAAGGACATCATACATTTATGAAAGTTATAAAGAAGCTTATCTCCTCTTGGAAACCTTTTGATATACACTTAATGCCAGTCTGTGCTTTTCAAGGTACTAATTGAGTTTCTCTTTGGCAGTCAGCTTCAAAAATGTTGGAGATGGCTGTCATGGAAGCTTGTTTTTCTTAGCTGTAACTTAAGCGTCCAGCTACAGGGTGTTATGCAGTATATTAAAGCACAGGGGAGATATTCTTTCTCGACTTTGAATGCATACAAACTGATGCTACAAAACATGGCCCTAATGTTTAACAGAGATATTAAAACATTTGATAACAATAACTTTTGCCTCTATAGCACCTTTCAAGATAGGACCATGAAGCCTTTTCATGTTTTAATGGAATTAGTCTCACAACATTCCTCTGAGGTATGTACAGTATTCCCTCCATTTTACAGATTGGGAAACGGAGACACACATAGGTTCTGACCCAAAGTAGACTCTAGCTTTGATTATACTGAATTCTGGGTATCCAGGCTTAGGGTATGACTGCACTGGAGCTGGAAGGTGTGAATTCTAGCTCAAAGTGGTATACCCACTCTAGCTGTGATCGAGTTAACATACTAAAAATAGAAGCGTAACCGTGGTGCCATGAGTGGTGGGAGGGGATAGCCACCTCATGTACTTACCTATGGTCTCAGGTGGGATTGTACTGAGGCATCGTTGTGACTACGCTTCTATTTTTAGCACACTAGCTAAATCAGAGGTACCACAGGTATGTCTCCTTGGGCTGAGTTTACAACTTCCAGCTCCAATGTAGACATACATGAAACATGTGTGGCCTGACTTTCAGAGAGGGGGACAGGGTCCTGACCAAACTCTCAGGTCAGGACTCCCTCCCCCAGAGTCCAATGGCTGTTTCCTTTGTCTTCTCAGGTGCAAAGAATGAGATGGGCAGGGAGAGAGAGAGAGGTGTGGGAGTCCACCACTTCTTTTTATAGCTTTAGTCCCTCTTTGAAAAGCATTTTCAGTTAAGAACTGAGACAGGGTCTGGTGGAGGAAGGAGACCTCATGCTGTTTCTTTGCTAAGACACAGATCTCTTTTCCCATACCCCCCTTTCTTGCTAAAGAATGGCCACTTGATAGGTGATGGTCCATCAGCTTTGTTGACACCTGGCTGGGGCATCAAATTGCCTTTTGTCTTTGAGAAACTGGTTTAGCCATTCCCCAGACTTACAGAAGAAACCCATTCCAGTCCTGATTTCAGCTCAGGTTCATAACTTTACACATAATGTTGCTACCTGCATTTTACCATCATATTATTAATAAGCAGGTTACGGGTTTTCAAATGATACTTTGCAAGGCATGCCTTGAACAAAGATTATTACAATAGTGTGCAGGGTGTGAATACCGGGGTGCATTCCATCACCCCCAACCCCACCCAAAGGCCAAGAAGCATAGAGATACCTAGTTCCTTTTGTTTGGATTTTTTATTCCTGTCCTACCATTTCCTCTGAGCTGCAAACTCAGCTGATGGGAGTCCACCTGCATGACTCATCTTCATGGGGAGGAAAGCAGAACAACAACAAAAGTTGTAGTCTTTTTGCTGATGATTTCTCAGTCGGATGTAGGGAGTTTCCAGTTGTAAGATCCACCCACAGCCTGTATCAATGGGGCTCCTCTTTGGGAAGGGATGTAATGATTTTTGTAGAAGAGTTTCTCTTCATGCAAATTAATGTCCCTCTCCTGTATGGCCTTTCATACAGTCACAATACTACTGCTCAAATATTACATTGCAATATGGGACACAGATAAGTAGGATTAATTCATGCAGAAACTCATAAGCATTCAATGGAGTCTAAACACTAACCACTTTCTTATAATTCTAATACCTATTTTATCAATATTAACCCACAAGCAAGCCAGACAGATTCCAGCTGTGTACCTGTTAGTGTCCATATGAGACGTGGGAACCTTGGCAGGAGCTGGTGTCTGGTCTGCTATTGTCACAGAGGCATCCTTCATATAGAAGGTTTCAGGTAGAGTATCTTTTATACCCTATTGTCAAGGTTCCTTCCCCACTCTGAACTCTAAGGTACAGATGTGGGGACCTGCATGAAAAACCCCCTAAGCTTATTTTTACCAGCTTAGGTTAAAAACTTCCCCAAGGTACAAACTTTGCCTTGTCCTTGAACCACCAAGCCTGCCACCACCAAGCCTCGTACACAAAGACCAGGGAAAGAGCCCGCTTGGAGACGTCTTCCCCCAAAATATACCCCCAAGCCTTACACCCCCTTTCCTGGGGAAGGCTTGATAAGAATCCTCACCAATTTGTACAGGTGAACACAGACCCAAACCCTTGGATCTTAAGAACAGTGAAAAAGCAATCAGGTTCTTAAAAGAACAATTTTAATTAAAGAAAAGGTAAAAGAATCACCTCTGTAAAATCAGGATGGTAAATACCTTACAGGGTAATCAGATTCAAAACATAGAGAATCCCTCTAGGCAAAATCTTAAGTTACAAAAAGACACAAAACCAGGAATATACATTCCATTCAGCACAGCTTATTTTACCAGCCATTAAACAAAAGGAAATCTAACACATTTCTAGGTAGATTACTTACTAACTAACAGGGGTTGTGAGGCTGCATTCCTGATCTGTTCCCGGCAAAAGCATCACACAGACAGACAGACCCTTTGCCCCTCCCCCTCCCCCCGCTCCAGCTTTGAAAGTATCTTGTCTCCTCATTGGTCATTTTGGTCAGGTACCAGTGAGGTTATCTTAGCTTTTTAACCCTTTACAGGTGAAAGAGTTTTGCCTCTGGCCAGGAGGGATTTTATAGCACTGTAGTGGTTACCCTTCCCTTTATATTTATGACAGGTTATTTATATATTTAGAAATGTTAATTCCTGTATGCATTTCTAAGGGGTGTTGGATCTGTGAGAGGAACGAAATATCCTGCAGATATTCAAAATGATGCAAAAGAAATTTCTCAAGCTTTGCTCAAAAGCAAAACTGGGCCAAGCCAGTGAGTTCATTGTTGAGTATTTATTTATATTACAGTATCACCTGAGACCACAAATTAGTTTGGGGTCCTATTGTGCTAGGTGCTGTACAAACACAGTGTGAGGCAGCCCCTACCCTGATCATCTTACAGTCTATATAGATGAGACAGACAAAAGGTGGGACGAAGGATGTATTATTATTATCCATTTCTGAGAACTGAGTCTGAGGCAGAGAAAGAGTGCATGGTTTGCCCAGAAACTCAATAGCAGAGCCTGGAATTGAACCTTGATCTTGTGAGGTGAAGTCTAGTGCCTTAACCACAAGATCCTCCCTCCTCTCTTATGAATTTTTCATGTTTCCTGTTTAAAAAAAACAACAACTCATAAATCAATCTGCAGCACTGATGGGGAGGAAGGCTTCGCATGTTAAACCTGGCCCAGGTATGCATGGTGAAACTTTCAGTGAAACTTGGCCTGAGTTTTAGGTACATTATGAATTAAGAAAAAGGCATTAGGTTTTATTATTCAAGAGTTTGGATAGTTTTATTCTCTATAGTTATTGTAGTTCCTATTGACTGTGGGCATGCAAATTCTAAGTTTAAGAAAAGCAATAGAACTAGAATATGGGATCCAAAACTGATGAATTTCTGTTTCTTCACATTCCTCCTTATAGCTTAAAAAGAGCAGAATGTTTTTTTCTGGTGCTTTTAATGTTAAGGGGGGAAAAGTCCCTACATTGGGAATATCGTGTCTTCGGTGTTTCAGCCTGAAGCAAATACTTCCAACCAAGTTATGACCTCCTAAAAATAGATGTTTATAATATAAGTACTAATAGAACCTTTATGCAGAAATACACTTTAAAGAAGAGAACATTTATACAAAAAATTTCTTTGCTTTGTCATTTTCAGTATTCCTTTAGCTATTATTTAAGACATTCATGTCTGAATAAGAACTCTTTCCTCCCAGCCTCCTTATCCTACAGAGAAATGGGAATTCTGTGTCAAAATCTGTCATAAAAATGAGCATGAAATCACTAACTTGGCTTTATTACTTCACTGAAAGTTTAGGATCTGATCCTGTGGGCTGCCGAATGCCTCAGTTCCTGTTGACTTCACACATCAAATTGGAGTTATGTTCCCACATTGCTGGTAGTTGAGGGAACTTGAAATCTCAGTGGATTGGGTCCCCAGTAGGAAAAGACGATGAACTGGGAAAAAGCAAATCCATCTTTCAACAAAAACAACATCAATAATGAAAACGTGACTAGAAAACCGCTATGGAAAAGCAACTGAAATGTAAATAGGTTTATGAAGAATAAAAATAATAAATATACCATATGGAAGTCACTCTGAATACACAACCGCCTGCGTATTGTAAGCCATAATCACTTTCAGATGCTTTTGTCTTATGAACAGTTTTGAACAAGTGCCGTGATTAATAATAAGCTCTATTTATATAGAAATATCATTCATAAATAAGAAAGCTCCACATTTTGCTATTTTATCTGCAAAAATGCTAACTGATAATGAAATGCAGATTGTTCTTGGGATTGTGTCTGTTTAAACGACAGGTTTTTGTTATTGCCCATATGGCACAATTTTTAATTAGTGTCAAAAACGCTACTTCATATTCAAATGCAACACGCATCAAATGATTAGATATATGTAAATTGATCTTATTTCTCTGACACTTTGCATCAGTATTTTGGGATACTGGTTGGGATATTTGGGATACTGGTTGGGATATTTTGGGATGAATGGTTGAACCATACTTAACTAATACTTGGAATGTTCTGTTTGAAACTGACATTGGTATTGAAGTTCATTTCCAGCTGTGAGTTTTTAATATCAGGGTTCTGATTTTTACAGGCAACAAAGTAAATTTCACACTCCTGAAGTCACAAGGGAAAGCTAGTTATTTGAACAGCTAGAGTTTTACATTTGTAATATTCAACATTTCTGATAGTGCCAAGCAAGGACAGACCTTTGGCTGGTTCTTTCCTGTAATGTTAGAAAATGATGCCACAAAGTCTGGACTTGCATATGTCTGTGTTAAACTGGATATATCTTTTAAGATCTTCAGTCTTAGCAGGTTATAAGCTTCGAGCAAAATTATTGAGGAATCCAGCGATAAATTTCTTCTTTCTAATATCTGCACACTCAGCACTAGTAACTCACATATATATCATGGATAGATTTGTAATTTCAGCAACACATTATAGGCTTATCATCAACTTGAATAAAATTAAAGTGAATGAGGGGCCATTGAGGACATAATTTTAATACATGAGCCAAGATAAACAGTAAATTGAAACCCCATCTGTGTTATGGCATTGGGCCAAATATCATGTTTGCACCTGCTGAATAACTGGAAAACTGTTTCCACATCATAAGGGGCACATTCATCCTAACTTGAAGGATTCACACAAGACTGCACCATCAAACCTCCAGTATGGCTCTCTGCATAGGTTCTGGGTGGAGCAGTTGGGTCCCTTTGTCTGCTTTGTTCCACATAGAATCATAGAATATCAGGGTTGGAAGGGAGCTCAGGAGGACATCTAGTCCAAACCACTGCTCAAAGCAGGTCCAATCCCCAACTAAATCATCCCAGCCAGAGCTTTGTCCAGGCTGACCTTAAAAACCTCAAAGGAAGGAGATTCCACAACCTCCCTAGGTAACACTGCCCAGTGTTTCACCACCCTCCTAGTGAAAAAGTTTTTCCTAATATCCAACCTAAACCTCCCCCACTGCAACTTGAGACGATTACTCCCTGTTCTGTCATCTGCTACCACTGAGAACAGTCTAGATCCATCCTCTTTGGAACCCCCTTTCAGGTAGTTGAAAGCAGCTATCAAATCCCCCCTCATTCTTCTCTTCTGCAGACTAAACAATCCCAGTTCCCACAGCCTCTCCTCATAAGTCATGTGTTCCAGTCCCCTTATCCTTTTTGTTGCCCTCCGCTGGACGCTTTCCAATTTTTCCACATCCTTCTTGTAGTGTGGGGCCCAAAACTGGACACAGTACTCCAGATGAGGCCTCACCAATGTCGAATAGAGGGGAATGGTCACGTCCCTTGATCTGCTGGCAATGCCCCTACTTATACATCCCAAAATGCCATTGGCCTGCTTGGCAACAAGGGCACACTGTTGACTCATGTCCAGCTTCTCTTCCACTGTAACCCCTAGGTCCTTTTCTGCAGAACTGCTGCCAAGCCATTCGGTCCCTAGTCTGTAGCGGTGTATGGGATTCTTCCGTTCTAAGTGCAAGACTCTGCACTTGTCCTTGTTGAACCTCATCAGATTTCTTTTGGCCCAATCCTCTAATTTGTCTAGGTCCCTCTGTATCCTATCCCTACCCTCCAGCATATCTACCTCTCCTCCCAGTTTAGTATCATCTGCAAACTTGCTGAGGGTGCAATCCACACCATCCTCCAGATCATTTATGAAGATATTGAACAAAACCGGCCCGAGGACCGACCCTTGGGGCACTCCACTTGATACCGGCTGCCAGCTAGACATGGAGCCATTGATCACTACCCGTTGAGCCCGACAGTCTAGCCAACTTTCTACCCACCTTATAGTGCATTCATCCAGCCCATACTTCTTTAACTTGCTGACAAGAATACTGTTGGAGACCATGTCAAAAGCTTTGCTAAAGTCAAGGAACAACACGTCCACCACTTTCCCCTCATCCACAGAGCCAGTTATCTCATCATAGAAGGCAGTTAGATTAGTCAGGCATGACTTGCCCTTGGTGAATCCATGCTGACTGTTCCTGATCACTTTCCTCTCCTCTAAGTGCTTCAGAATTGATTCCTTGAGGACCTGCTCCATGATTTTTCCAAGGACTGAGGTGAAGCTGACTGGCCTGTAGTTCCCAGGATCCTCCTCCTTCCCTTTTTTAAAGATTGGCACTACATTAGCCTTTTTCCAGTCGTCCGGGACCTCTCTCGATCGCCATGAGTTTTCAAAGATAATGGCCAATGGCTCTGCAATCACATCCGCCAACTCGTTTAGCACTCTCGGATGTAGCACATCCAGCCCCATGGACTTGTGCTTGTCCAGCTTTTCTAAATAGTCCCGAACCACTTCTTTCTCCACAGAGGGCTGGTCACCTCCTCCCCATGCTGTGCTGTCCAGTGCAGTAGTCTGGGAGCTGACCTTTGTTCATGAAGACAGAGGCAAAAAAAGCATTGAGTACATTAGCTTTTTCCACATCCTCTGTCAGTAGGTTGCCTCCCTCATTGAGTAAGGGGCCCACACTTACCTTGACTACCTTCTTGTTGCTAACATACCTGAAGAAACCCTTCTTGTTACTCTTAACATCTCTTGCTAGCCGCAACTCCAGGTGTGATTTGGCTTTCCTGATTTCACTCCTGCATCCCCGAGCAATATTTTTATACTCTTCCCTGGTCATTGGTCCAGTCTACAACTTCTTGTAAGCTTCTTTTTTGTGTTTAAGATCAGCAAGGATTTCACTGTTAAGCCAAGCTGGTCGCCTGCCATATTTACTGTTCTTTCTACACATCAGGATGGTTTGTCCCTGTAACCTCAATAAGGATTCTTTAAAATACAGCCATCTCTCCTGGACTCCTTTCCCGCTCATGTTATTCTCCCAGGGGATCCTGCCCATCTGTTCCCTGAGGGAGTACGATGGAGGGGCAACTAGTACCATCTCTGATGTGTCTGCAATGGATGGAGCCGTTGCAGGTGAGCCAGAGATGCATTCGGTAGCTAAAGAGCCGACATAGGTGGCTTGGAGGCACTCTGAACAGGTATTCTATGACATAGCAGCTGTGGAGGGTCAGAAATATAGCTCCACCACCAGCCTCTGGGATGGGCAGATTGGTTTCTGCCCCTTAGAACCCTCAGAGTTCCCTTCACAGAGCCTAACTACTCAGGGTTTGTGTAAAGGTAGGGGGTACACTTCACCTACAGTGATTTTGAAGGGGGAGTGTGTGTACTTGTGTATGTATATACTTCGTGTATGTGTATGTGCTTATAATTTCTATACATGATGGCAGCACTGCTTCTAGTAGTCTGAAGAAGTGATTCCAGTCCTTCTCGGTGTTTGAGAATGCGGGGATACAATAAGACTTATGTTAAAGAACTCTCCAATTTCTGTTTGTGGTATTTTGTGCTCTATTATGCACATTAATTGAATGATGGACAGACTCTCCAGCTACATGGTGCCTAAATGTGCATGCTATAAGATAAAGGCACATTAGGAAGAAAGGGGAGGAAAATAATTTCCAGGAAGCACTGTAAATCTGTTAGCCACAGGCAATATTGAATACAACAATGAAACCCGACAACAAACCCATTAACTGTAGGAGAGCAGATCTTAGAACATTAAATTATTGAGTGGTTCTGCCTTTGGATAAGCTCTGGTAATTTTAAAAGTTTATAACTTTTTGTGCATTCTAAACATTGATAAAAATATACAAATTTGCTCATGCCTGTATTTGGAGATACCATATCTTTTTCATCATTTTTCTTTTAAATTAAGGGGATGTCTATATGTGCAGCGCTGCAGCGATGCAGCTGTACCAATACAGCTGTGCTAGAGCAGCACATCTGGCAAAGATGCTCTGTGCCGATGGGAAAGAGCTCTTCCGTCGACATAAAAAATACACCTCTGCAAGTGACATAAGCTATGTCGACAGGAGAAGCTTTCCCGCTGACATAGCACTATGCACACAAATGCTTATGTTGGTGTAACTTATGTCGCTCAGGGGGGTGTTACCCCCCTGAGTGATATATGAGATATATATATAGATATATATATATATAGGCTGTAGTGTAGACATAACCTTAGTTTGTTTGTAGATTCCACCAAATGGGTATAGGAGTGATCAGTTTGCTATTGTACACTTGGGAACAAATTCTGGCCTCTCTCCTGCTGGGGTGGAGGTCCTCTGTAGACAGTAAAACTGGTGGAATTCTGCATGGTAGGGAGCAGAATGCAAGGAACCCTGTGTCCTACCTTGGTGAGGGGGTCTACCCCTGCACTGCTGGGGAAGGGGGCCTGGGCAAGCTAAGTAGAGGTGGACAAGGGAAGGAGTAGGGATGGGGTCGGTGGAGCCGCAACCATGTGGATACATCAGTGAAATGCTTCCAGCAGATGTGAAGTGCAATGAACATGGGGGCAGCTGCATCACTAGGGTTAAGAGAATGGATGTAGAACAGCCTGTAGGGGAGGATTCTTCCTTCAGGGGCTTTCCCTGAGCCAAGTTGATGTACTCCAGATGGGTGTGGGGAGACAAAGAGGGCCCTTGGGCCCCAGTTCAGCAAACAACATACCTGTTATTGAAGCCTCCGTGTAGAGTTTGCTGAAATGTGTTCTTAAGACTCCACTTGAAAATGAGGCATGCATCACCACATATCTTGAAAAAATCCTTGCAGTTTTTTCCTGCTTACATGGGAAGCATGCCAAAGAAAGTGAATTTGGAAATGAGCCTTTAGCATATTTACTGCTGTTTACAAAATAATTTTAAAAAATATTAAATTGTTGGTGTACATTTAATCTTTTTACTACAGTTCAATTATAAAAGTCATAACAAAGGGGAAGTTTATTGGTATGTATTAAATCTGTTTACTGATTTTCCTTTAATAAAGATATAAAAATAAAAGGGGAGAACGTCACTGACAAATATTCAATAATTTTTACTGATATTTTAGAAAAAGAAGAATCAAAACAAGAGACAAAATTCATGGCCATTGCGCTACATCTGTTTGATAGTTTCTCAAACCTGTCCACTACCTGAAGAAACAATCTGTCATTTTCCTGTTAAGCAAATTCATTAAAAATGTAAATGGTTTGTGTAATTACTACTTCTTTTACATCGTATTTGTTTAACCCTCTTTTAAAATAAAAAAGTAGATGATATATACAATTTATTAGTGGATAAAAAGTAAAAATTTAATATATGCATATATAAGAATAGCAGTGGGTGTCTGTTAATAAAAATGGTGGTATTCTTTAAGTTTTCATTGATAAGTAATGAGTGGTTCATTTTCTTCAAACATATTTTGTTAAATCTTTGAAGACTTTGAATCAAATTCCTTTGCCACAGATATTAGATTATTTTATTTGAGGTTTGTATTTAACTACTGTTTGATGGTATTTTTAATAATAAATGGTATACTTGATAACAAATATGACAAGCTTTCCCTTCTCATAATTACTGCTTCTTAAAAAGATAATTATGTCACGGAGCAATAGGGGTGTGTCCTGCTTTTTTTAAAGAAGTCACCCCAGTAGCAGACTGTTTTAATATGACTATGCTGAGGAAGAGGAGGAAAAGGGCTCCAGAGGAACTCCAACCAAATAAATTAATTATGGTATGCTGTAGCTGGTACTACTCTCACTGATGCCAGTGGAGCTCTTCTCTTGCCTGAAATGGGGATAGGATCAGAATCATAATGTACTTGGCTAAAATGTTTTGGTTTGTCTGTGAAATTCTACAACAATGGAATATTGCAGACCGCAGTGTGATACAGTGCATTTTGCCTAGGATTCCCTTTGGGAGTTTGTGGGATATGTAAGCTTCTCCCAGTGGGGAATAGTACTTTTCAGGAATATTAATTGTAAAGGCTATCAACATGCCAATCAAGGAAGCTGTTCACTAGAGTGGTCAAAAATGAAAAAAAAAGGCAATTTTTGAAAGTTTCTGAAATGTTACATTTTGAATTTTTTGAACAGAACAGATTTTGAACATTTTAATGGATTTCTTTTTACCAAAAAAAGCAGTTGAAAAAGTTTCACTTTTTTCACATCCCTCCCCCATTTTTTCTTCTCTCCCCACCACTTTCCATGGTGGTACTGGTGAAAGAAAGGGTCAGAAGGAGAAAACAAGAAAAAATTAAAACGTGAAACTTTTTGTGGTTTTCATCAAACAGACAAAAACACAATTTAAAAATATTAAAAATGTTTATGAAATTTTTGCTCCTGAAACAGGTCGTTTTCTGAAGGAAAATTTGTTCAAAAATGTTTGACCAGCTCTAATAGGGCTTGACCCTTCTCTGTGAAAGACAATGGAAGGAGAATCAGGCCCACATTCAGGATGTGAAACCAGAAGTGTCAGTTAACTAGTTCATATGTGAAGCATTATAAAATGTTTCTCTTCCAAGCATGCAAGAGAAATAAAATGAAAAGAGATCAGATTGACTGACCTTTATTATTCCTATAAAAAAGCTCATTTCCTTGATGAAGTGAAAAGATCCTTCCAGCTATTTACTGTGGAGCTTTAGCCTACTTAAGTTTCTTTGTAGACTGCATCATGTATGTGTGACATTGCACTTCATATGTTTTATGGAAATATGCTTATGAGTGTGAATATGATGTAACTGGAATATGCTTTATGCAAGAGGTCTCTTGTAAGGTATCATAACAAAGGTTATAACCTACTGAATATATTTCTCCTATTTGTATGCATCTATCATTCTTGTATCTGAATCTAGAAATATGTTGTATAACTCTGAGGTCCTATTGTAATTGTGCAAAGTGTGGTCCCTTAATGGTGGTTCACAATCTTGATGGCTCCCATTGACTAGGACAATTGGTTGTAAATGGTTTATTTACCTGCAAACCTTCCTGTGTATGTGTGGGCCAACCCAGGAGGAATGGAGACTAGGGATCTTACAGTGACATGTGACCATGTCACATGATACTGGAATCCATTTTAATCCTTGTACCTTTCCATTGATGAGGTGGGGGTGCGGACAAGCACAGACAAAAGATTCCCGCTGTGTGCCAAAGCTATAAAAGTGGGTGGAGCAGGACAAAGAGGGCTGCCAGTCATGAGAAGACCCCTGCTTACCACCTGAGAGGTCAGCTGGAACTAACAAGGACTGTATCAGTGGAAAGGATTGGGCCCAGACTAGGAAGGAGTCTAGTCTGTGAAAGAAGCTTATTGGAACATCTCTGAGGGTGGGATATTATCTGTAATCTGTTTCTTAATGTATTAGGCTTAGACTTGCGTGGTTTTGTTTTATTTTTCTTTGTGACTTACTTTGTTGTGTCTGTTCTTACTTGAAACCACTTAAATTCCACTTTTTATACTGAATAAAATCACTTTTGTTTATTAATAAACCCAGAGTAAGTGATTAATACCTGAGGGAACAAACAGCTGTGCGTATCGCTCTATCAGTGTTATAAAGGGTGGATAATTTATGAATTTACCCTGTATAAGCTTTATACAGAGTAAAATGGATTTATTTGGGGTTTGGATCCCATTTGGAACTGGGTGTCTGGGTGCTGGAGATAGGTTACCTGCTCAGCTGTTTTCAGTTAAGTCTGCAGCTTTGGGGGCATGGCCCAGACTCTGGGTCTGTATTGCAGCTAGCTAGCATGTCTGGCTCAACAAAACAGGGTTCTGGAAGTCCCAAGCTGACAGGGAAAATGGGCTCAGAGGTAATTTCAGCACGTCGGGTGACAGTCCCAAGGGGATCTCTGTGACCAAACCCGTCACAGTATGGTCTTTTCCAAAATATTCATTTGGAAACCTGTTCTCATGGCCAAAACATTGGCTGCTCCTCATATACAGCAGCTAATTTGCTCCCCCCCACACACGATTATTGAAAGCGGCAAATCAAAATAAAGATCCTAATCCTAATTAGGGAACAACCAGGAACATGAACATGAGGAAATCTTAATATGTCCATAAGTATATATCTCTGATGAATACAGCAATCCTACCACACTTTAAGAACTGGTAAACGGGGATCAAAGGAGGCCCTGCCCTCACCTCTATCACAAGATCATGCCAAGTGCCCTGGCTCTGATCCATGAGGGGGAAACCATAGAGTGGCCATACAGGGGGGTATTCACAACTTCCACATGCTGTAGTCACAGCTCTCTCTGCAGCAGCTCAGAGACATGGTATAGGAGAAGGAGTTAGGGTATTGGAGGATGGCCTGGTGCTTAGCCTGGAAAACAGGAGACCAGGTTCAGTTCCATGCTGCACTACAGACTTCTTGTATGGCTTTGGGTAAGTCACTTGCGCCCAGATCCTCAAAGGTATTTACGTATTTGAAATCAATGGAAATTGTGCCTTTAAGAATCTGTGTCAAGCTCTCCCTTTGGGGATAACAGTATTTTCCTACTTCGTAGAGAGGTTGTGAGGATAAATACATTAAACATTGAGATTCTCACATACTATGGTAACAAGGATCACATAAGAATCTCTGCTAGCCAGATGACCAGTGGGTCAGTGACTGTATGGATTGGGTACATGCATGACTGTTGTTCCAGCCAAAACCCAAAAGCATTAGTGCTGTGTCCCCTGAAAGGGAGGGAGTGTGCCAAACCCCAGGAAAAGGGAGTCTCTTAGTAAGAATCAAGTGTAAGTAAATGACTTTTTTGTACTAAAATATTAATCATTTGTGGTTGGCTCCTATGAAGTGCTGAACACGCTAATCTTCCATGACTTCTTTGAGATATAGGACATTCAGGCCTGGAGCCCCACATTTTGGGAGGTAGGCACATAAAAACCTTTGAAGGGCTGGGCCTCAATGTCTTGAGGAGATGCTCACCAACTTGCAAGGATCTGGCCATGATTATTTATGTGTTAAATATACAAGTGAAGCTTGAGCCATTAAATAGGCATGTGACAACAGAAAATAAATTTTAACATGCTAAACAGCAACTGAAGCTGCATCCTTGAATTAGCAAGTTAGCCTATGATAAGGGTCAGTACCTGGATGTTTACAATTTAGCTGTGGTTATGAGAGTAACAATATACACTCATTAAGTACTTCAGATGGTCAAACAAACCTTTAATTAACCTCTGAGCTGATGTCAAATTTTGGTACATAAAAGACCAATTTTACTTATCCCCGGTGTTTCTCATAATCTTTTTTCTGGGGATCTCAGGGGTTTTTTTTAGCAAGAAGGTGTCAGCTGATAACAGGGTTATTGAGAACAGCAGATAGATTCTGCATTATTTTAGACTTTTTCAGGAGCTGATGCAGTTTTCCTTCTTTTGGTCATGGGCATGAGGAATTTTTCATATTTGAAAGGTCTCTTGAATCTTCAGAATCTCTGACTTTAAACCAAACTGAGGAAATTCAGATTTTTTTATGGAAAATGTTAATATTGTTAGGAGATTCCAGAATCTGCATGGTTGATGTATTGCACTGGAAAAAGTTCAATATACAATTCTCTGCTTTGAAGCCTTGACTTTTGGAAGCCAGAGAAAAGTTGCAAAGTACAGTATAGTGAGCCATAAGTAAAATAGTTAAGTGGAGCTACAGAAGAATATCTGCTACCTGTCCACCCAGGGTTACAATGATACATTGTGCTTTTGTGTCATTCTTTTGAAGGACTGCTTAGGTAATAAATATGGGTTTGTATCATAGTGACAGAATTTGAGTGCTTTCATTACTGCAATGTAATTCTAACTGTATGACGACTAGAAGTTCTATGAATGATATGAAAGTATGTCAGGTAGAAAGAAGGGCAGGTAACAAAGTACTGCATCTGTACCACTGATAGAGTGTTAGAACTGAGCAAATAATTTCCAACTAAGAATTTATTCCATTAATTTAGCTTCTTTCTTTACTCATTAGCAGATTGTGATGCCAATTTTTTTTATTATTTTTGTGAGTACTTTAGACTTTGGTTTGGTTGCATATCATTTATGGTAAGCATTTGATAGTCAGTATTCAAACTTACACTGTATAGGTTTCAGAGGGGTAGCCATGTTAGTCTGTATCAGCACAAACAATGAGGAGTCCTTGTGGCACCTTAAAGACTGAAAACAGCATCAGCTCAGAGGTTAATTAAAGGTTTGTTTGACCATCTGAAATGCTTAATGAGTGTATATTGTTACTCTCATAACCATAGCTAAATTGTGGCCTGCCAAGGGGTTGTAAAAGTCCAGCTACTGGCCCTTATCATAGGCTAACTAAATGCATCTGATGAATTGGGTTATAGTCATAGAATCATAGAATATCAGGGTTGGAAGGGACCCCAGAGGGTCATCTATCCAACCCGCTGCTCGAAGCAGGACCAATTCCAAGTTAAATCATCCCAGCCAGGGCTTTGTCAAGCCCTTAAAAACCTCTAAGGAAGGAGATTCTACCACCTCCCTAGGTAACGCATTCCAGTGTTTCACCACCCTCATAGTGAAAAAGTTTTTCCTAATATCCAATCTAAACCTCCCCCAAACGCTTATGCTCAAATAAATGTGCTAGTCTCTAAGGTGCCACAATGATTCCTCGTTGTTTTTACTGTATCGGTTAGTTTTTACTGGTCACATAAATCACATGGTATTGTTCTTTTTTATTTGATAAATATAACTCCTGTAATTGAGGAGAGGGATTGAAGAAACCACTGGGGATTTGAATCTCTTCAGAGGAGGTACAGTAGAAATTTAGGGAGAGGTAAACAGAAGTAGGGAATTTCAAAAATTGTTGAGACCTTTTCCTTTGTGGCTCACCAATGCATCAATCTTAGAAAAACGTATTGATTTTTCAATTAAGAAAGATTTATTGAACAGAAATTAAATTTTCTCTCATAACACCCATACAAAGTTAACGTGTGTGTTCACAGTCCTGGCTGCAAACAGACCAGTCACATCATTGTCTAGGTCACTTAGAACTTGTTTCTGAAACATTTAAGTCAATGAGAGTTTTCCTATTGAATTGAATGGGGAGCAGGACTGACTTGAATTAGAGCCTTTATTTCCTTTGTGCCAGGGGTTCTGGAGAGGAGTTTGTTAACTGTGGCTAAGGCTGTGAGTGTGTCACAGAAGTGACAGATTCCGTGACTTTCCTTGACCTCTGTGACGTCTGCGGCGGCCAGTGCTGGCTCAGGGGCTGCACCAGTGGGGGTCCCAGGCCACCCTCTGCTGCCTGCCCCCTCTCCCCCAGCACCAGTGGGCACCCAGGCCACCTCCCCCAGCACCCACAGAGTCCCTGGACCGCCACCCAGAACATCCGCAGCCCCCCGCCCAAGTTATAGTTAGGGGTATATCATAAAAGTCATGGACAGGTCATGGGCTATGAATTTTTGTTTACTGCCCGTGACCTGTCCATGACTTTTACTAAAAATACCTATGACTAAAACGTAGCCTTAACCATGGCCCTCAGCTACCTGAACAAGCAGCATCCCATCCCACATAAAATGTACCTGTTCTGGAACAAATATTCAAACATGCCAGTTTGAAATTTGCTTTTCACAAGCTAAAGTGCTGTGACATTTGTGGGAATCAAACACAAAAGGGATGCAAGCATGTCAAAGTGAGCTAATATTTATACTCAAGTGAATGCGCTGAGGAATTTGTTTCTCAGTATTCTCCCAGCTCTGGTGGACATGGATCCTAATGTTTATAAGCTTCTGAGTCTATAGGCCTCAACATATTTATGATTTAAGGTGTTGCAGTTTAGTGTGAACATAGCACTGAAAGTAGAGAAGGCAGTGATGAGAATATTGTTTACTAAAACCATTTGTTGCGAAAGCATTATTGTTGAATGTAAAAATAGAATAGAAGATTTTGAATAATACAATCTATATTTCTAAGACCATTTTATCTATTTCACAGCATTGCAATAACACTGACAGTAAATTTCCAGTTTACTGTAATTATAGATGTTTGATGGCCTAGTACCCCATTTAATTAACACTTCAAAGCGAGTCACTTTGAAGACTATTGTACAAACATGTAAAGAAAAGTTATCTTTGTTATACTAAGATGTTATAACCATTGTTTGCAAAAGCAAAGCTTACTAGGATTTAAAAAGGATTATTTCTGACAGGCCGACTTGCAGGGAAAAATACATTATCTGCCTTATCTAATAAGGATAGATGAAGGCTCTTCTACTTATTGGTGCTGAGCTTCTGCAAGGTTCTGAGCAGTCTCTGCTCCAGCAGAACTTAGAGTTGTGGGTGCAGGATCAGGTGCTGTTTGTGGATTCAAATCAATTTGTACATTTCCCTTTTCAGTCATTTAATGTTATGCCAAGGAAATACAGAGTTATGTTACTGCTAAGTATAATTCAGGCACTAGACAGAATTGGCCTCTTGCAGTGAGTTTAGAAATTCCTGTGATGTTGCTTTGCTTACTTGCTGATCTGCTAATTACTAAATCGTCACTTCTTTACTATAAATTATCACACTGGATAACTTCAACAGATATTTGTCGTTGACTATTTTATCACTTAAATGGTAATGGAGCTTTCATCTCAGTTTAACTACACCACAAATACAGTGGGAAGCATCCTCAACTGGTATACAATGGCATAGTTATGCTGATATACATCATCTGAGAGTCTGGCCCATTAACGCTAGTCCATCTTTCCTGGACAGTCTCCCACATTCTTCCCTGAGCTGACTTCTTTGAACAGAAGACATATTCATAAGACAGGACAGCTGATCCTTAGGAATATTGCTTCTTTTTTACAAGGGGTGTTTACAAAAAACAGTGAATCAAATTGAACCTCATTAACATACTATTCTGCTGTATTATTGCCTTCCCTAACTGCCACATGATTGCATGTTTATTACATAATGTATCAGTTGGTGACAATGACTGTATCTTGGCTATGCTTTCTGAAAGTAATATGAAGCAAGACTCAGACACATTAACAGTGACTAAATCAGAAACAGTTAGCGGTATAAAAAGTATTCAAAATTAAGTGGTTGCACATAAATTAACCTTTACATTTCATTTTACCCCCATTTTACCGATCACAGAGAAAAAAGTCTGATACTTTTCCTTTCTTTTTTAAGCTTATCAGAGGAAGTTGTTTTGGGACTCTGGAAACAGCCCCCCCAAAACTGCCGCACATCCTACTGTCCATCATTACAGAAGAAAACTGCGAAATTCTTAAAATTTCTTCCACAGATTATTTGAGAATAAAAGAGGTAAAACTATGATACTATTAGAGTCTTAGAACCCTTCTAAGGCAATAGTTTTATCATTCTTGTCTTCAGTGTTGTATAATTAAGTATGATGTATTTAATTTAGCCATTTGGTTAACTTGAAAATACTCTAACATAGGTATGTTTTCAAGTTTTTGAGTATTTGCACATGGAGGGCTCAGTTATACACCTTCTAAGGTTGAGAAGTGGTGGGAAGAGGGGGAAGCTACACTGCCTCATCTGCCATGTCAGGCGGCCTCTACTTTTGGTGCTTGTCTTCAGCAGCAAGGGTATTTTCCTCTGCTCTTCAGCCCCAGGTGGAAGGACCAGATCTGTTGGTCTCAGGGAGGAAACATAGCTACCACTTTTGTAAAGAAATGAAAACCCTCAAAGTCATTCATCCTCCTGGCCGCTTCAGCAAGGGCCTCCAACACAACAAAAAGCACAGCAGCAGATGATAATATAATAGGAGCCACGTAGATCAAATATTGTAAGCATAATCCATTGTGGTCATCTGAGAAGCATCAGATCAGAGAAATCCTGTTCTGGCCAAGCATGAACACTGCCATTGAAGATAAGGTATCCAGTTGTGAAATCTGCTATAAATATGGGAAAGACAGTACAAAAGAATGGCTAAAACCACAAAAGACTAATGATAGGCATTGAATTATTTGAATTAAACAGGAAGAATTACCTTTTATTAGTGGGCTACTATTCACATGTTTATAAAAGCTGAGCTGTTCTACAACATATCAAGTAATAATGCAATAGCATATTGAAAATCAAGTTTGCTCACCATGGATTCCAGGTGAGTTAAGAGCCAGCAGTTACTACAGTTCATGTGTAGTTCACTTGGAAAATTCTCTTTTATAACTGTTTACAGTTTACCACATACATCCCTTTCCATGCACAATCAAATAGGTTGATGGAAAAGTCTGTACAAACAGCAAAAGGTCCATCAAAATACTTACAGTCCTCCCAAGGTTTCTCATCAACCACACTGTGCAACAAGAACTGTTCAAGAGACAGATAGGATATATAGGGGGCAGAAAATCCAGAACCAACTTCTCCAAGCAGTGTCTTGCTACTGTTTCCACAGGAACAATACCTGACTCCCTCTCCTGTCTGTCCAAGGAGCTAGGACCTTCATCTCCCTCATTTATTGTCAATCTGGTGGGTTGCTACCTATTGGGACTGGTTGACCATTGGCATGGTATTGTGAGTCATCATCAAAATGCTCCAGCAAATTTATACTTTGATTCATCTCCTCCTGTGATTGTTACCCCTGTATAGTTTGATGTGACCAGTAAGCTCTTTGACAAATAAGTTGGCATCTGTGGTGAAGATCTTTTTGTCTTTTTCTCTGATCAGGAGTCCTTTTTTGAAATGGTCTGTGGCTGACCCCCACACTGGAGGTTAGTTGACATTTTAAGGGACCGTCTTGTAGTGCAGGTCATAGATGTACATAGATGTAGAGTATCTATCTATCTTCATCTACATATATGCTTGGATATAGGATCATTAGAAACTGTTGGAGGAGCTGCATTTCAAGTCTAGCCCAAGTTAGCAGATCCATGCAGGACACCAGCAATCCAAAAGGCTTGAAAGCACTTTGATGAGGGGCATTGAATCTGTCTGCTTGATTAGTTCCCTGAGTCTCATCTGAGAAAAAAGCTTTGTCCATTGATGGGCGGGGGGTTGAGGGGAAGAGGAAGAGGGAGGAAGGAGAGAAGGTGGAACAATTGTGCCAGGGCCCTGAGCTCAGGTGGACCCCCAAAACATCTCTAACGTCTGTGTAAATAAAGTGAAATGCTAGGGGTGAGGCCCCAGCAAACACAATGCACTGGGGTCCCAAATTTCTCTTCTTGGGCCTGTGCATTTTGGTGTCTATTGTGACTTCTCCATTCCTGCCCCCAGTTGCTGTATGGTCTGAACTGAGGTAAACTGGCTTTTCTGGTAGTTTACTTGAAAGTTGTGGGAATAAAAACACTGAACTCCAAATATGGTGGCCCTAATTCTCAGATCCAAGCAAGCTGTGCTTAAAGAACAAGCTAAGGGTAGAGACAAAGGCAACTCTATGTCATTCTTATGCTCCCTCTTCTTTCTATCTCACTAATGCCCTCAGATTCTGGGACCAGCTGGTGATTAGTCTGGCCTACCATATAATGTAGAGCAATCACAGTGCTGCTGTAAATTGTGACTGGCTATAACAGTATGGCAAGGCCATAGTGGCAGCCAGTGATCACTGAAACACAGCAGCACTATAGCCATGTCCCTCTTACCTGGCATTGGCCACTGTCGGAAGTCAGGATACTGGGTTAGGTGGACCTTTGATCTGACCCAGAATGGCTATTCTTATGCTCCCCAGGACATGCCCCAACACATCATCTGTTTTGGGGCTGTGATGGGCATGGCCTCGACATGGCTACACAAGTTATACACCACCTAAAGATTCCCTCAAACTGGTGGAATTTTCATCTGACCATATAAACCAGTATTATGCCATATTTTTCTCCCTAGAGTAGTAAAAGAAGATGGATCAGGCCCAAAGGTCTGGCCTGTTGTCTTGTTCCATTTTTAGTCTTGAGGATACTCAAATCATGATGTCACCCAGCAAGTAATAGATGTGAATACCTCTTTGCTTGACAGCTGGAAACTTGATTACTACATCCTCTGTGAATACCCTTTCTGGTGTGGTTAAGGCCAACTTTAGAATGTTTCTGTACGTGAGAGATCCTGGGTGATGTTCTTTGCTAAGGCCTGATCAAGAGGTTCAGTTAAGCATCCCTAAATTTAGAAGAAGTCAGGAAATCAATCCCAGGAGCTGGCTACTGGTAAGCTTCAGGAGTCTTATCTTAAATTTTCTGCTCCATTTGTTCAGACTCTTCCAGCTGAGGATTACTCTAATCCCTAAAAACAGATTCATAGATTCATAGATATTTAGGTCAGAAGGGACCATTATGATCATCTAATCTGACCTCCTGCACAACGCAGGCCACAGAATTTCACCCACCACTCCTACAAAAAAAACTTCACACCTGTGCTCCTGAAGTCTTCAAATCGTAGTTTAAAGACTTCAAGGAGCAGAGAATCCTCCAGCAAGTGACCCGTGCCCCATGCTACAGAGGAAGGCGAAAAACCTCCAGGGCCTCTTCCAATCTGCCCTGGAGGAAAATTCCTTCCCGACCCCAAATATGGTGATCAGCTAAACCCTGAGCATATGGGCAAGATTCATCAGCCAGATACTACAGAAAATTCTTTCCTGGGTAACTCGTATCTCACCCCATCTAATAGCCCATCACAGGCCGTTGGACCTATTTATGAATATTTAATTACCAAAACCATGTTATCCCATCATACTATCTCCTCCATAAACTTATCGAATTTAATCTTAAAGCCAGAAGATGAGAAAAAAGATGGAATAGGCTCTTTGGTGATATTACTATTAATAATACATAAATGGTGATATTCTGACTTTGGAACTGAATAGATACCTTCAGTAGCCAGTAAGTGGATTTGGGGCAAACTGTGAACATTTGGAAGAAGAGCTCTGGAACTCTCTCTATAGCTATTATTTTCTATATCTAAACAAGGAAAACAGCATCTTGCACACAAGTAATGGATGAACTTCCAAGATACAGGGGATGCATTTTTAAATTGAAGGGGAGGATCAAGCTGTTCCACGGAGCATGTTGGTTTTCTTTATTTGTCATCCAGGTTATCTGTAATTTTTATGCGGTTCCTTTTTTGACAAACAAGAAAAAGTTACCTGCTAAAAAGTAGAGTGAGTAATGGAGAGATTTGGAAAGATAAATTCCATACATTATGCAAAGTTTTTAGGTATGTATTTTTTCTGTAATATAACAATGTGTGTTCTGTTCCCTTCCTCCTCTTAGATTGTATAATCTTTGGAATGCTAGATGGAGCCTGGGAAGTGATGGGTGTGACCCTAGGGTATTGTAAATAACAAAAAGTCATGTTTCCAAGATCTGGGTGTTAAGCCATGTTAATGAGGTGTGGTTAAATATTGTAGAAAGAGTACATGAGCATATTGTGAATGGGGCCCAAGTCTAGTTAAACTCAAAGTGGAAACACATTTTTAAGGCATTGTTTCATTGCTTCACAAATCAGCTGTTTTTGATTTGGTAAGCAGCAGCTTTATACTTCAAAGGATCAGTGCCTCTGTGTTGAGACTGACAAGATTGACTTCTGAGTTTGATTTATGCAGCAGAGACAGGATCTTAGAGTAAAGTTTCCCTCCCACCCCCATTTAAAAAAATCACAAGTGTGTTTAATCATTTTCTAAAGAAGTTCACAATTCGGAAAAAGAAATTCTAATAGCTATTTCTCAAGTTGTAATTACTAAAGATTAGTATTTTGGCTCTACTGTCACAAAACCTACCTAAAAATAAACGTCATGAGTCTCAAAATTTGCTTCACTTTATGGGTTTTTAATATGCAAATAGTGTTTTTTTCTTTGCTGCTTTTTTCATTTTAGGTTTTTTCTTCTTTTACATATTTTATCATTACTGTTGAACGTGTATCTGTCTTTCAGGAAATAGCTAAGCGTGAACAAATTGCAAAGGAAAAATTAATTCATGGCTGTCCATATTATCGCTCCTGGCCTGTGCTTTATGTATTTCACTTAATGTCTCATTTGAAATGGAGGCAATTTCCTGCAGGCTATGGTTAGTTTCAGTCTATTTTTATTCACTTGTAAATTCGCAATACAAAGTTATTTTTGGGCAAATAACAGCAAAGTAATAAATTACACATAATTAAGGAAGATTCCTATAAGTGTTTGTTTCCTTAAACTATTTTTCAGTCATTTCTCAAACTGAAATGATTTAAAGCTTCAGATAGACATAATTTAGTAGGATCATCCTTTATTCATATTAAAACTGAAACATAAAATCTTTTAACCGGCCTGTTAATACTGGGAGTGAATTATATCTATAATCTGCATTAAAATGAAAAATTAATAACTATCGGAAGCTTTTGATTAATTAGTTCTTAAAAGTTGCTTATTATCCCACTCATTGCATTGGGTGGTGCCCAGTGTGATGGATCAGAATCTATTCCAGAATGTGCATTCAGACTCAGTTGTATTAGATGATCTGGGATGATTATAAAAAGGAGTAAAATCCATATATTACGTGCAATATAATGTCATTAGAAATATTTTTCTTTTTTTCCGCTTGACTTATATAATTACTTTTTTGGCTGATCCCTTTGAGATAATGTTTTTGAAAGACTTGTATAAATTCTGAGAACATGCAATTGCATGAATAAACAATTATAGTTCAGATAGGTATTATAGATATTACTAATTGGTGTCATTGGTCACACAGGACTTGTTTGGAGTAAAGATCTGCCTTTGTTGGTGTTATTTAAAATCTGTTTTGTTGTTTATACAGCACAATAGACGCTCTCTGCAAAGGATGTCATTGGCAATTTGCCAGGAGCATTGCACCTAGTTTGTAGGGAAAGGATCAGTTTGCATTCACCTTTTGTGCCAATTTATGGCTCATTGAGGCTATCAGTCCCCAAGTATCAGACTCCATCTTGACCCCTGGGCCTCCACCTGTGTTAATATTGTGTACCGTGGCATATGGCATCCAAGGACTGTACATCTACATTGAAGATGGCGGTAGCTGAAAGCTGTATCATCGAGTTCCATGGCTTGTGTTTGACCAGCAGGTGGCACCTGTTGGAGTCTGATACTTGGGGACTGATAGCCTCAATGAGCCATAAATTGGCACAGAAGATGGAAATGTTCATTTATTTGGACATTTGATTTACTAGAACACAATAGTATTACTTTCACGTCAGGTGACAACCTTGATCTTCAGAATCATGTTACTATCAGAAGCTTGATATTCTATTGGTGAAGATGCATAATTACAAAACATGAAACTCTAGGACCAGGAGAAGGTTGTCCAGCCATGTCTACCATAATGAGGGAATGAATTAATGGATTATTTTAAAGGAAAATGGAAACACCCTGGTGACTATGCTACAAGTAAAATAATAGTTTGGCTTCATTTATGAAAATCAAGTGTTTTCTTTTTCTATTCTCAGGTCAAAATCTCCACTTCTTTAATAAATGGTTTTTATATCCCTCTCCTACCACCTTCAAAGGTGTGTGTCACAGCAAACCTCCTCCAGCCAAGCATGGCTGGCTGTAATTCCCTTCAGAACTCTTTAATGTTGTTTCAGGCATTCCCCCAAGGTTGTCATTTGACATCAATGTAAGATGTAAGCATAGTGCCTATGCAGCATACACGCCCTCCATGGGCCCATCTAGCTGTGCTTGGGGATCTGCACACAAAATCAGTATCTTTGTTTTCTGTTAAAATGTACACTGTAAAATGATGAGGTATTGCAAGGGAGTCATAATCCCAGCACTTGATCTTTGGTTTTAGTTTATTCATATTAAGTCACAATGGAGTACATTTCCTGTTGTAAGCACAATGGGCATGCCTCTCAAATTGGTTTTGCACCCCTTGTGCATGAAAAACCCAACATGTGTGCATGAAAAGTGGGTGATATCTTGTGAAAATGGGCCACTGCTCAGTTTTCATGTACAAATGGAGGGTTTTCTGCAAGCCAAAGAGTTATATGTGTGATTTTTTTTTTTTTTGGTGTGCTCCATGGTATCAGAACGTGTGGTCCAACATATTAATTATTAGTTAAATATGAACTAGTTGTCATGATTTAACAAAAACTGGAGCACTGACCAGCACAATTTAAATGTGTTTTAATCTGGGCTACAGAGTTCTGCCTTCATCTTGCTCTGTTCCTTTACTAATGTAATTTCCATCCCCTTCCTACTGTCTTTGTGCATCTGCCTCGTAATTAATTTCGCCTCACACCTGCAGTGACTTCATGATTAACTATTTCTTTAAATAAAATGGTAAGTAGAGATATTTGATTTATTTTACTATATAAAACATATTTTGGATAATTAAGTCACTTTACAATGGTGGCTGGCATTATGAGCCCCATTTTACAGAGGCACAGAGAAATTAAGTGATTTGTGTAAGGACATACACCAAATCTGCATCAGACCTAAGACTAGAATCTAGGTTTTGTGACAGCTAGGTCCATGCTTACTGTCTTCCGCTAAGCCTGATGGGAGACTCCCAGAGCATACGCACTAAAAAACACTGGGGAGGGTGGATTTTTGACAAGAGAGAAGGTGAGAAAAGGAACACCGATTACAGCCTGAATTGCCTTGGGCACTTCTGGGGAAGTCTAAGCAACAGATTTAAAATATTTAGTCTGCCTTGAAACTCAGGCTCAGATCTAGGCTGATTTGTCTTTGCTTTTCACCCTCCAGATAAATAAGCTGCATTCTAAGCTGTTTGATCTGTACATCTTTCAGACAAGAACTTAAAAATTTGAAGGTAAAAACGTGGCTCAGTTGAAGTAAATGGGAGCTTTGCCATCTATTTCAGTGGGGCCAGGATTTCACTTTGAAGCTCTATCTGCTATCACATTTTTTAAGATGAGGACTTCACCTCAGTATCACTGTATAAAATGAAAAGGAGTACTTGTGGCACCTTAGAGACTAACCAATTTACAGCTCACGAAAGCTCATGCTCAAATAAATTGGTTAGTCTCTAAGGTGCCACAAGTACTCCTTTTCTTTTTGCGAATACAGACTAACACGGCTCTTACTCTGAAAACTGTATAAAATGTCCCTCTTCCCACTGTGGTGCAGTGCACAGTTTGACAGCTGGCTGCTGCCCACATCCACAGAGTCCTGCTGCAATGTAGTATTGATCTATCTGTCTAATAGGTACAGTGCCTTGGTATGCAAGGTGCTATGTAAACGTAAAATATTATTGCAATGCACTTGACTTAACTGGGACAGTTGCTTTATTGGAAACCTCCCAGATTAATGAAGCCTAATGATAGCAGATTTTTAATGACTGCTTCTTAATTGGTGCATATTAGCATATATACTGCATGATGGATTTTTTGTTAGTGCCAAGTAGTTAAATGGTGTGGAAAAAGGTGAATATTTAAGATATGGGGTGAAATCCTTGCCCTACTCAAATAAAAGGCAAAATTCCCATTTACTTCAATAGGGCCAGGATTTCATCCATTGTCTTTTAAAAGAGAAATCTGTCACATTAAATGGCAAGGGTGGCTGGTTTCTGGAGGCATCCAGCCAAACATAATGGAAATCACAAGTTCCGTTTGTATGTCTACCCTCCATTATGTCCCATCATTAATGCAGTTTTAAGATAAAGATGTTAAGCACTCCCTATTTCAGCTTCATATTGACCCCATCCCTTCCACTCCACTAATGTCTCCACCCTGGTCATCTTCTACCCACTAGTTGCCTCTGTGTTCACTTCCATCCTGCCCTCTGTGCATGATACAGCCTCCCTGAGCTTAGTTGCAGGGCTCTTTACCTGCCTCTTAAAGACCCACTTGTGTCGTGCTGCCGAGAGTGAATCCAATTGTCTTATGTAAATATACCTTATTTCTTGCCCTCCTAAATTTTGTCTACATGCCTGTCTATCCTTAGCGTGTAAGCTCTTCACAGTGAACACTGTCCCTTCCGAATGTGTGGAAAAACACCTACCACATTCAGAGGGCAGGTCTACACTACAACGGGGATCAACGTTTCGAGATCGATCCACCGGCGGTTGATTTAGCGGGTCTGCCAAATCGACTGCAGATCACTCTCCAGTCGACCCCTGTACTCTACCCCCAACAAGACGTGTAAGGTAAGTCGATGGGAGATTTTCTCCCATTGACCCCCTGCAGTGTAGACCCTGTGGTAACTCGACCTAAGGTAAGTCAACTCCAGTTACATTATTCACATAGCTGGAGTCGCATAGTGTAGGTCGACTTACCGCAGTAGTGTAGACATAGCCTGAGTGTTGCCATAAACAAGCAGGGATAGATTTTTTCAGAAGTGCTCAGCTCCCAGCAGCTCTCACTGTAAGTCTCAATTTGTATGAGAATGGGGAACTGTTGAGTGCTTACAACTTCTGAAAATGTCGCCATTTATTTAGGGCCTAAGCGGGTGCTGTTGGATCTGAGCTCTTTTGAAAATCTTGCCTACAATAAATAAATAAATAATAATACACAAAAAAACAGGAATACATATGTAATGTTGAAAGTTTGTTAATTTTGTTTCCTTGTTCTGTTGCAAAAAGATATGGTCTCTCTTTATATCATTATAAATTATCTGCTAATAAAACTAATGAATACAAAGAGGAATTCCTTATACAGTCCTACATATAGATAATCTTCAGGTTTTTTTTAGTGCTCATTAAGATCTACAATACAAAGATTGAAAAAAGTCAGGTCAATGGTTCTGAACTTCTGAGCATTTTAAATTCAGTCGGTCAGAGTTGGAGATGATCTCCAGTGTGAGATGATTCCCCAGCTGAGATTAAATTTAAGTAACCACTCAGAAGACAGACAATAATAGGCTGCTTAATTAAAATGGCCTTCTAATAAATGTAGAGCAGAACTATATTCATTACTCAGGGGATACTCTGTACAGCCTCTTGTACAGGTTTTCTTGCACACACATTTCTTTAGCAGATTGGGCCACTTCAGACAAGAATTTGGGTATGGATATGTTGCATATCTTCAGTATGCATTAGCTAATGTTTAAATATCTATGACTCTGGAATAATACAATCCTCAATCCTGTAAAGGAAGCATGAATCCTTACTTCCCCAGGGGGTACAATTAAAGTAAAAGTTTATCCAAAGATATCTGCTTAAAGAAAAAAAAATTATCATCAGTGGGTCTTAAACCTGTTAAGCCCCCAGTGACCCAACCATGTGTATATGTATATATATTATATACATATATATAATGTAAAATATATTTTAGAAGCCAAAAACAATAAAGATTTAATAAAAGCACAGGATATAAGCCTTATTGAAACTATGAATTCTATAGGATCTGAAACAATGACTGATCTTTAGATAAAAGGAGTACTTGTGGCACCTTAGAGACTAACCAATTTATTTGAGCATAAGCTTTCATGAGCTACAGCTCACTTCATTGGATGCATACTGTGGAAAATACAGAAGATGTTTATATACATACAAACCATGAAAAAATGGGTGTTTACCACTACAAAAGGTTTTCTCTCCCCCTACCCCACTCTCCTGCTGGTAATAGCTTATCTAAAGTGATCACTCTCCTTACAATGTGTATTTATTTTCTACGTAAAAGAATAAATGGACACAAATCAGATGTCAAGAATTATAACATTCATAAACCAGTCGGAGAACACTTCAATCTCTCTGGTCACGCGATTACAGACATGAAAGTTGCGATGTTACAACAGAAAAACTTCAAAACCAGACTCCAGCGAGAGACTGTTGAATTGGAATTCATTTGCAAATTGGATACAATTAACTTAGCCTTCAATAGAGACTGGGAGTGGCTAAGTCATTATGCAAGGTAACCTATTTCCCCTTGTTTTTTCCTACCCTCCCCCTTCCTCTGACGGTTCTTGTTAAACCCTGGATTTGTGCTGGAAATGGCCCTCCTTGATTATCATACACATTGTAAGGAGAGTGATCACTTTAGATAAGCTATTACCAGCAGGAGAGTGGGGTAGGGGGAGAGAAAACCTTTTGTAGTGATAAACACCCATTTTTTCATGATTTGTGTGTATAAAAACAAACATCTTCTGTATTTTCCACAGTATGCATCCGATGAAGTGAGCTGTAGCTCACGAAAGCTTATGCTCAGATAAATTGGTTAGTCTGTAAGGTGCCACAAGTCCTCCTTTTCTTTTTGAGAATACAGACTAACACGGCTGTTACTCTGAAAACTGATCTTTAGATAAAATTTGACTATCATCTCTGTTCAACATTGGTTATGACTTGATTTTCCCAAGGCTCTTTCTCTTACTGGCAAGAAATCATATTTTCAGTGCCAGTGTTAGGTGCCCTATGTCTCAGTATAAAGGATGTGATTGCCTTGCTTACAGCTCTGAAAATACTAAATGATTCTCTGTGTGTAAAAAGAATAAGTTGATCCATGATTTTTCTGTTTGTTTGTTTGTTTGTTCTTCTGCATTCGCCTGGTTTTCATTCTCCTTTGTTTTTCACCCCTTCCTATCCTCTATGGACAATTTTGCCATTGTTTCAGTTTTATGCATTGAGTTATTCCCTAGAGAGCCATCTATAATGTGATCCATTCTGCCTTCCAGTCAGTTATGGCACCCATTGACAACATTTGGGGAAAAAAATGGTTTTGATCATTTCAGACTCAGCGCTAGCAGCCTGGGAGATTAGTATTGTCACTGTTTTTTATTGACAGGATCATCTTCTGTTTTTTTACTTTCTCTTTTCTAGGTCAAATAGTTTATGCCATCAGAAGTGTCTGACTTAAGGTGTATTAGTATCTTCATGAGCAGAAAATACTGGGTACAAAAGAGCTCTTTAATCTAGCAGAGAAAGGCATAACAAGAACCAATGGCTAAACATTAAAGCCAGACAAATTATCATTAGAAATAAGGCACACATTTTTAACAGTGAGAGTGATTAACCATTGCAACAAAGTACCAAGGGCAATGGTAGATTCTCCATCACTTGAAGTGTTCAGATGAAGACTGGATGCCTTTCTGGAAGATATGCTTTAGTTAATCCCAAATTACTGGGCTCAATATAGGAGTAACTGAATGAAAGTCTATTGCCTTTGTTATACAGGAGGTCAGACTAGGGGATCTAATGGTCCCTTTTGACCTTAAATTCTATGAATTTATGACTAAACCAGCCATGAACAACAATCACTGGTCTTAAAGTGTTAGGAAAATCCTGATCTGAGACATGTACAGATTGGAAAAGGCAAATCATTGAATAAGTATTACAAAGGCAGTTAAAGACAAGTGCAGTGCAAAAATTACTTAACTTCAGGGAATCTTCAGTACTAGAGGAGCATGAGAGTCAGTGCCACAAAACAATCCTATGCTTTGGGGCAAGAGGGCACCAGAAAGCTGGAGGCAGCCATTTGTGTGAGGAAATTGGCTGTAAGTACCTCATTCAAAGATTAGGAGTGACTGATTCTATTGCTTTCTTTGGTGAAATGATTACATAAAAATATTTTGCCCCACTGGCATTTCTGGTGACACACCCCATGCATATGTGCATGTTCAAGCACACACAGTTTATATACCTGGTAGTTATAATGGCCTCAAATATGACTGTACATCTTAACTTGATGAACAAGGAGTATTGTTGAGAGGTATGAGAATGCTCTTAGTAAAGCTGCATGCCCCTGTGGAACATGAGGATTCTGTTCTGACCCCCAAATGTCCCAAAATTCAAGCTCTTTGATTCTGTGTGTATTTTTCCTAGTCATTATTGCCAGTTTCCTTTCTTTCTTTCTTTCTTTCTTTCTTTCTTTCTTTCTTTCTTTCTTTCTTTCTTTCTTTCTTTCTTTCTTTCTTTCTTTCTTTCTTTCTATCTATATAATCCCATATCTCAGTTTGGCCCATATGTGTTATTTTATTTCCAGTGTTAGAATGAATTCCATCACTTCCCTATAGTATTGACTTTCATGAGCATGACACCTATCCCGTCTCTAATATACTCTTCTCTCTGTAATATTATCCACGCTTACTGCAGCAGCTTAGCTTTGGATAGTTGTAGCATTGGTTGCTGTGCCCCAGCTGATGTTTGTCACCGAGTGCTCTTTCAGCATGCCTTTCCTGTGCCTAATCAGCACCAATCAACAGCAGCATAGCCTGTCTCCAAAGCCTCACTTTTATAGGAAGTTTAGTGGATTACCTGTTCTTCAGGTAAGTGGATTACCTTTTCAAAACTGAGATGTGTGATAAATGCTTCCCTGTCTGTTCCACTGGGGACAGGGATAGGTCTGCATGTAGGGCCAAATTTACAGAGCTATTTAGGCATAAAGTTGTAGATGGGTGCCGGGGAGGATCTACAAAATTCCAAAGCAGCTTAAGTGCCTTACTCACATTGATTTTCATGTGACTACGCATCTTTGTTAACTTACATTTATATTTTAGCATCTCAATAAAATTAGAATCAGTTGTAGCAGTCTCTTGAAATTAGGCCAGTTATTTAAGTGGCTAAGTATGGTGCCTAACTTTAACTACCTGAGTTTGAAAATGTTGGCCACATTTAGTAAAGAACCTCTAATAGATTATAAAATAAATGCTAGTATAATAAAAATTCTGCTGGGCTCCAAGGTATATTTTTTGAAGAAGAGTATTTTTATTATAATGGATTTTATCATGCAAATATTTCATTTTAGGGCAAAGTTATAGAGTACAACACCAAGCCATAATCTAAAATGCAAACAGATAATCTCCATACTGAGACATGCTAGATGGGTATGACTGTTGCGATTGGAAAAGTATTTTGGCAGAATCCTCCATAAGAAAAATTTGGTGTCTTTCTGCTCTTTTTATATCTCTTCCTTGGGAAGTTGAGTGGATTCTGTAGTCCTACAGCTTCTATTATCCAGCTCAATAAGTATGTACCATACTACCCCTCACTTCTCTGCAAGACTGTCCATGACCAGGGAACAACTGATCCTCTTGTTCCTAGTAAAATGTATTCTTCTGATTCTGTTTAACTTCCTTTAAGATCACAGCATTTCTGTGGATGGCTGCTAGAAATAGCAGGTGCTTTTTCTATTTCATCACAGCAATGCTTGGAATATTTGTAATGTAACCAGATGCCTCTCTTTGTTTCTTAAAAAGTATAAAGAATATTTCACCAATTCCTATTCTTCTCTGCCTTTCTGATTTTATGAACAGAATTTTCCTTTAAATGCCTGTCTTTCTTTGATAATCCGGTAGATCACCTTGTTATATTAATAACTACAGAATGCATAACATCCCTTTTTTAAAAGAAATCACTGGTATATATAGACATGGAAGCTGTACCATCTATGTGTCTCATAAAAGTTAGAATAATTTCCCTTGGCATCTTTTATCATGTAAGTGTCATCAGAATATAATGTTTTCATTAAGATTATGCTCAATGATTTTTCCTTTTTTTATTTTATTTGGCTATTAAGTGCCTTACAAGATGTATAATATATAATGCTTTCTGCAGAACTGCTGCTTTGGAGTGTGTGGGGATTGTGTGTAAATCCTCATAAATCCAGATGAGGTTTTCCTACCTGTAATTATTTTATTTTAGATTTCTCATAAAGAAAACTGAGATTATATTCTGATTAGTTTCAAATCAACTAAATTGCTTTCTGCTCAGATCATATATCAATAATAGCATATAGTAAGCTGTGTCTTGGAGCCAAACGGAGCCTAATTCTGTGGTCATAGAATATCAGGGTTGGAAGGGACCTCAGAAGATCATCTAGTCCAAATCCCTGCTCAAAGCAGGACCAATCCACAGCTAAAGATCATCTCAGCCACGGCTTTGTCAAGCCTGACCTTAAAAACTTCAAAGGAAGGAGATTCCACCACCTCCCTAGGTAATGCATTCCAGTGTTTCACCACCCTCCTAGTGAAAAAGTTTTTCCTAATATTCAACCTAAACCTCCCCCACTGCAACTTGGGACCATTACTCCTTGTTCTGTCATCCGCTACCACTGAGAACAGTCTAGATCCATCCTCTTTGGAACCCCCTTTCAGGTAGTTGAAAGCAGCTATCAAATCCCCCCTCATTCTTCTCTTCTGCAGACTAGACAATCCCATTCCTTCAGCCTCTCCTCATAACTCATCTGCCCTAATTCTTTTTGCTACCCTCCGCTGGACGCTTTCCAATTTTTCCACATCCTTCTTGTAGTGTGGGCCCCAAAACTGGACACAGTACTCCAGATGAGGCCTCACCAATGTTGAACAGAGGGGAATGATCACGTCCCTCGATCTGCTGGCAGTGCCCCTACTTATACATCCCAAAATGCCATTGGCCTTCTTGGCAACAAGGGCACACTGTTGCCTCATATCCAGCTTCTCGTCCACTGTAACCCCTAGGTCCTCTTTTGCAGAACTGCTGCCGAGCCATTCGGTCCCTAGTCTGTAGCGGTGCATGGGATTCTTCCATCCTAAGTGCAGGACTCTGCACTTGTCCTTGTTGAACCTCATCAGATTTCTTTTGGTCCAATCCTTTAATTTGTCTAGGGCGCTCTGTATCCTATCCCTACCCTCCAGCGTATCTATCTCTCCTCCCAGTTTAGTTTCATCTGCAAACTTGCTTAGGGTGCAATCCACACCATCCTCCAGATCATTAATGAAGATATTGAACAAAACCAGCCCGAGGACCGACCCTTGGGGCACTCCACTTGATACCGGCTGCCAACAAGACATGGAGCCATTGATCCTACCCGTTGAGCCCGACAATCTAGCCAGCTTTCTATCCACCTTATTGTCTATTCATCCAGCCCATACTTCTTTAACTTACTGGCAAGAATACTGTTGGAGACCATGTCAAAAGCTTTGCTAAAGTCAAGGAACAACACGTCCACTGCTTTCCCCTCATCCACAGAGCAAGTTATCTCATCATAGAAGGCAATTAGATTAGTCAGGCATGACTTGCCCTTGGTGAATCCATGCTGACTGTTCCTGATCACTTTCCTCTCCTCTAAGTGCTTCAGAATTGACTCCTTGAGGACCTGCTCCATGATTTTTCCAGGGACTAAGGTGAGGCTGACTGGCCTGTAGTTCCCAGGATCCTCCTTCTTCCCTTTTTTAAAGATGGGCACTACATTAGCCTTTTTCCAGTCGTCCGGGACCTCTCTTGATCGCCATGAGTTTTCAAAGATAATGGCCAATGGTTCTGCAATCACATCCACCAACTCCTTTAGCACTCTCGGATGCAGTGCATCTGGCCCCATGGACTTGTGCTCGTCCAGCTTTTCTACATAGTCCCGAGCCACTTCTTTCTTCACAGAGGGCTGGTCACCTCCTCCCCATGCTGTGCTGCCCAGTGCAGCAGTCTGGGAGCTGACCTTGTTCGTGAAGACAGAGGCAAAGAAAGCATTGAGTACATTAGCTTTTTCCACATTCTCTGTCATTAGGTTGCCTCCCTCATTGAGTAAGGGGCCCACACTTTCCTTGATTTTCTTCTTGTTGCTAACATACCTGAAGAAACCCTTCTTGTTACTCTTAACATCTCTTGCTAGCCGCAACTCCAGGTGTGATTTGGCCTTCCTGATTTCACTCCTGCATGCCTGAGCAATATTTTTATACTCTTCCCTGGTCATTTATCCAATCTTCCACTTCTTGTAAGCTTCATTTTTGTGTTTAAGATCAGCAAGGATTTCACTGTTAAGCCAAGCTGGTCGCCTGCCATATTTACTATTCTTTAAACACATCGGGATGGTTTGTCCCTGTAACCTCAATAAGGATTCTTTAAAATACAGCCAGCTCTCCTGGACTCCTTTCCTCACAAATCTTGGGAGACAGGCCAGTCCTTGCCTACAGACAGCCCCCCAACCTGAAGCGAATACTCACCAGCAACCACATACCACACAACAGAACCACTAACCCAGGAACCTATCCTTGCAACAAAGCCCGTTCCCAACTGTGGCCATATATCTATTCAGGGGACACCATCACAGGGCCTAATAACATCAGCCACACTATCAGAGGCTCGTTCACCTGCACATCTACCAATGTGATATATGCCATCATGTGCCAGCAATGCCCCTCTGCCATGTACATTGGTCAAACTAGACAGTCTCTACTTAAAAGAATAAATGGACACAAATCAGATGTCAAGAATTATAACATTCATAAACCAGTCGGAGAACACTTCAATCTCTCTGGTCACGTGATTACAGACATGAAAGTTGCGATACTACAATAGAAAAACTTCAAATCCAGACTCCAGCGAGAGACTGCTGAATTGGAATTCATTTGCAAATTGGATACAATTAACTTAGGCTTGAATAGAGACTGGGAGTGGCTAAGTCAATATGCAAGGTAACCTATTTCCCCTTGTTTTCCTACCCCCGCCACCAGATGTTCTTGTTAAACCCTGGATTTGTGCTGGAAATGGCCCACCTTGATTATCATACACATTGTAAGAAGAGTGATCACTTTAGATAAGCTATTACCAGCAGGAGAGTGGGGTGGGGGGAGAGAAAACCTTTTGTAGTGATAAATACCCATTTTTTCATGATTTGTGTGTATAAAAACAAACATCTTCTGTATTTTCCACAGTATGCATCCAATGAAGTGAGCTGTAGTTCACGAAAGCTTGTGCTCAAATAAATTGGTTAGTCTCTAAGGTGCCACACATACTCCTTTTCTTTTTCCCCCTCTTGTTATTCACCCAGGGGATGGCAGCTGACTGGCTTTTTATAACAGACAGGCCCACTCAAGGCTCACCTGGAACAAAGCATTCCCAATTCACACTTTTCAAACAAACAACCAATCAAGCACATGGTTAAACTGTCCCCACAACAGACACTGGGATACTCACCAACACAGCCTCCCTAATGCAGCCTTAGCATACCTCAACTGGTCCTTAACTGAGCAAAACTCCTGTAGATTTCAGTGCTCTTTGCACCCATTTACTGCAGGACTGAGTTTGGTCCCCACATAACACCAAATCTGTGGCACACCCACTGAGTACCAAATGGGTGCAAGTCACACTACTTTGCCATTTCCGTGTTCTGACCTCTTAATGCAGCAGGTAATTTATGTCATCATTTATGTCTCTGCTGTATTTGGGCCCCAGTTAGTGCTGGTTGGAGAACTTTTGCCTACAGTTTTTCATGAAAGGTACAAACAATTTTTCACAAAGCTTTTTGTGAATTTTTCACCTAATTTTGTTTTTACCTGCTCTCTCTTTAATCTTTGTCCAAAAGAAAATGGCTGAAGGCAATAGAAGATACGTTAGAGAATTCTCAACAGTCTGGTTCAAATCCATGACAGTGCAGCTCCATTGATTTGAATGGAGTTGTAGCAGGGAGGAATCTGGCGCTCTCAGTCTACTATCTCTGGGTGAGAGATGAGTTTTATTGGTAATGCAGGGCAACAGAGAGTTCACACTAAGGACCTAATCCTGCAATGATCTCCATGTGGGCAGATCCTTCACCTGCATGGAATCTTGCTGACTTCCTGGAGGTTCTTCACAGGAGCTGGAGTCTGCTCTTGTCGAGCCATTTGCAGGATCTGAGTCCAAGCTAGTTTGTTCTTCAAGTAAGCAAGAGACATCAGCCCAGGGTAAGCTCTGGGTTTTATCTTTAGGTTGATAAACATTCATGAGAAAATATTAACCAAAACAGTTGCATTATATGGTAGTTTCCTACATGTAATAGAGACCATTGTGATCATTTCATCCCACTTCCTATGTAGCACAGGCCATATAATTTCACCCAGAATGTCCTACATCAAGCACAATAATAGAGCTGGGCAAACAACTGATTTTTCGGTTTTTTGGAAGTTCCAAAAAATTGGTTCTGGGGTGAAACAATATTGAAAATTGTCAGAATTTCATTTTGGGTAAAGTAAAAGTTTTCTTTTTCTTCGAAACAAAATGTTTCGTGTTGGGTATTGTTAGCAAAAGAGAATGAAATAAAGGGCTAGACTGACAAAACACAGCTGGAGGAGGAAGTGCCAGTGTCCCCTTATAACATTTAGCTCAGTGGCTAGGGCAATCACCTGGCACGTAGAAGACCAGGTTTGAATCCCTCTTCTGGAGCAGGGTTGGTTTGACATTTCTGGTGGGGGTTTTTTTAACCAAAACAATTTCCCCCAAATTACACAAATTGGTTTCAGTTAACCCAATTTAAAAAAAAAAAAATGAAGAAGCTTCAGCAGCTCTACCCAATAACCTGTGGTTAAACTAAAGCAAACCTTTTAGAAAGAATTCTAATCTTAATTTAAAAGTTTCAAGTCATAGAGAATTCAACACATCCGTTGGTGAATTTTTTTCAGTGATTGATACCTCCACTCTTAAAAATGTGCATCTTCTTTTCAGTTTAAATGTACCTTGTTCTAACTTCCAGCCATTGAATCTTGTTATGCTGCCATCTGCTAGATTAAAGATCCCTCTCCTCCACAAAAGTTTGTGGCTATCTTCAGTTCCATTGGCTTGAAATAGAATGTTTACATAATTTCAGAGAGGGTAGTGGAGAATAGACATGGTATATTGTGAACTACTGTTAATATATCAATTTGTGATTCCCATGGAAAGCAAATAAATGACAAGACAGGTCTCAGTCTGTTGTCACAAAACAGAAAAATGGCCAGTATCACAGTTTTGCCACCTCACTGTCCTAGGATCTTTTTAAAAATTCTGTCTAATGATCTAATATGTTGCTATTTTTGTTAAATCTGATTAATGATGGCATCTAAAAAGAATAATGACAGGTTTCAGAGTAACAGCCGTGTTAGTCTGTATTCGCAAAAAGAAAAGGAGTACTTGTGGCACCTTAGAGACTAACCAATTTATTTGAGCATGAGCTTTCATGAGCTACAGCTCACTTCATCGGATGCATACCGTGCTGGAAATGGCCCACCTTGATTATCATGCACATTGTAGGGAGAATGGTCACTTTGGATGAGCTATTACCAGCAGGATAGTGAGTTTGTGTGTGTGGTTTTTGGGAGGGGGGTGAGGGGGTGAGAGAACCTGGATTTGTGCAGGAAATGGCCCAACTTGATTATCATGCACATTGTGTAAAGAGTTGTCACTTTGGATGGGCTATCACCAGCAGGAGAGTGAATTTGTGTGGGGGGGTGGAGGGTGAGAAAACCTGGATTTGTGCTGGAAATGGCCCAACCTGATGATCACTTTAGATAAGCTATTACCAGCAGGACAGTGGGGTGGGAGGAGGTATTGTTTCATATTCTCTGTGTATATATAAAGTCTGTGGCAGTTTCCACGGTATGCATCCGATGAAGTGAGCTGTAGCTCACAAAAGCTCATGCTCAAATAAATTGGTTAGTCTCTAAGGTGCCACAAGTACTCCTTTTTTAAAAAAAAAAAATAAGCTCAGCTAAGTGGAACAAAATGCAATCTTATTTTCATTTTTTTCTACTAACATATAGGTGTTGGTTTAAGGAAAAAAATATTTCATCTTACAAATGTATGTGCTTACAATGATTTTGGGAAATCAGTGAGACCTACATAACCACTGATGGTTTCTCCAGTTTACAGAACACCTGGAGTCATTCACTTTGAGAGCAATTAATTAGTATTTATTAAAATAATATATTTAACAAAAACAGAAACATTTTTGCTTTTTCCCTTAAAAAGATGACCTCAGCATTATTTTGATTTTCATTCTCTTGTTAGCTCCTTCCCCTCTATTAATGTGAGTGTTCTGGTGTTCTGTGTACTGAGGTGTACTGAAGTGTACTGTGGGTTTGAAATAGTACCGCCCTGGTCTCCAGTTATCCAAGTACAGGCTTTCCCATTCCACTCACCCACTGTGCCTTAGCAGTGAACTGTTAATCCAGTCTTTGGCTTCTTTGCAGAGGCTGCTAAGAAGGGTGCAAGATATTGAAGAGAAAACCATCAAACTAATTTTCACATAGGCCACCATCAAACGGCCAGTAGAGGGAGTACCATCTTTAACATGAAAATATACAGTTGTATGACCAAGGCAGGCCTTTCAAAATAGTCTTATTTTTTGTGCTATAATTTCAATCTTTTAAAATGTAACATCATGAAAAAAGAGGTTTTTGTAGGAAAGGCGTTAGCCTGACACGGTAGACTAATATATTGAATAAATATGCACTTAGGCCATTTTTAAATGTTCCAAACTCATATTTACTTGTTGTTACGGGATTTCACACAAAGATATATTTAGACAACTTTTAGCCTCTTATTTACTTGATAGGCTGCAATGACTTCTTTTAATAAATATATATCCTCTGCTTTGAAGCAACTGTAACTCTTAGACCTATAGTAACTGCAACCTTGCCTAGTTCCTTTAGTATGCATACATGGTAACAGTCTGCCCATTGACTACTTTGATGCCTCAGATACATATGAATGAACCAGGGATTCACAGAGGATGAAATTCACCCTCCTTCAGAGGGCCAGCATGTTTGCATGAGTACTTTGTGCTTAGCACTTTCTAAGAATCTGTATTTTTGCAATATTAACCCTGCTCTTGCCAGATTCTGTGAGCAGGTCCTGCCTCATACCAGGCCTCTAATACAAGGGCTTATGTCTCAGGTTCTCTTCCTACTACACTAGATTCCTTATAAATATGAATGTGTGCCCTTGCTTAATGCATTTATAGCACAGTAAAAATCATTTGATGTAATTCTCTGTCAGGGAGAAGTTTGATATTCAGATTAAATGAAGTGCAAATTTTTCTTCAGCTTGCTCAAAATGGAATGTCAGTGGAAGAAACAAAGCCCCTGAGCTCTTGTTTGCAGCTAATATTTCCAATAGTGAAAGTGTTTGGTAAAGTGATGCTTCCATTGGTACGAGAATTAAAAGATGTTTTTCTGTACAGTATTTCCCACTTAAACACAAAGGGCCTCGTATTCAGCCATGCTAGACACCCTCAGCACCCATGGGTGTGTGCTCAGCATTCCTGAAAAATCAAGACTTTAATGTTCAAAAGTGACGAGTCATTTTTAGTGCCTAAATTTTTGGGTACCAAAATTGACACCATAAATGGGCCATGAGCATCCATGAGGATAGGTACTCAATACTTTGAAAATGGGGCTGTTCTAAGGCAGTGGTTTTCAAACTTTTCTTCTGGTGACCCAGTTGAAGAAAATTGTTGATGCCAGTGACTCAACAGAGCTGGGGATGAGGGAGGGGTTTGCGGTGTGGGAGGGGCTCAGGTCTGGGGCAGAGGGTTGGGATGCGAGGGTGAGGGCTGTGGGGTGGGGCCAGGGATGAGGGGTTTGGGGTGCAGGAGGGGCCTCCGGGTTGGGGGGGGGGCTCAGGGCTGGGGTGGGGGTGTGGGACAGGGTCAGGGTTTTGGACTGGGGGTGCAGGCTCTGGGGTGGGGCCAGGGATGAGGGGTTTCGGGTGCAGGAGGGGGCTCCAGGTTTGGGGGGCTCAGGGCTAGGGATGGGGGCGCGGGGTTAGGGCACGGGCTTACCTCAGGTGGCTCCCAGTCAGGGGCGCAGCAGGGGTGCTAAAACAGAATTCCTACCTGTCCTGGCATCGCGGACCATGCTGCGCTCCAGAAGCAGACAGCAGCAGGTCCGGCTCCTATGAGGAGGCACGCAAGCGGCTCCGTGCAGCTCTCGTAGGCACCGACCCCGCACAGTTCCCATGGACTGGTTTCCAGCTAATGGGAGTGTGGAGCCGGAGCTTGGGGTGGGGGCAGTGTGTGGAGCCACATGGCTCCCCTGCCTAGAAGCCAGACCCGCTGCTGGCCACTTCCAGGGCGCAGCGCAGTGTCAGAACAGGTAGGGACTAGCCTACCTTAGCTGGGCAGCACCGCCGAGGGGACTTTTAACAGCCCGGTTGGTGGTGCTGACCAGAGCCGCCGCGACCCAGTGCCTGACATTCCGCGACCCACTGGGTTGCGACCCGCAATTGAAAACCACTGTTCTGAGGTGTCTCAGGTTGGGCACTCAGAAACTGAGGTGCCCCGAATCACTAAGGGTATATTTACACGGCAGCTGAGTGCGAGCCGCCAAATCTGCATAGACAGACATGCACTGGTGTGCTCAGAATAGCCGTGTGGACGTTATGGCTGTGGTAGAGGCTTGGGCTAGCCACCCACACTCAAACCTAAGGGGTAAGGTGGGTTTGAGCTCGGGTGGCCGGCCTGAGTTTTCGCCAGCGCCGCAACATCCACATAACTGTTTTTTAGCATGGTAGCTTGAATGGAGCTGGCACAAATCTGTCTATCCAGGGTGGGATGCTTGCTTCCAGCTGCAGTGTAGACATACAGCATAGGCCTGGGCTTATTACAGTACCTGTTAATAGAAATAATAGTTTCAGTGTCCAAAACAAAGAAAACATTAAATAATGCAGAAGTATCAGGAATATACCATCAGGGAATAAGCGCATGAAAAAGAGTAAATTATCAGTGCACAAAAAGGCAAAATACATTAGAAATGTGATCTGACTAAATAAAATAGATCTAGTCCATGAACCTGTGTATCAGACTGAAATATATTTCATAAAACTGCTGAGCCCTCCTCAGCAAATAGTAGCTAAATGAACAGTCATTAAAAGAATAATATTTTGGTTCAACAAGTTATCCATTTCACAATTTTTTATTGTATGTATTTAATAGTGTTTCAATTTGTTCCAAACAGGATATGTACAGAAATAATAATACATAACATTTTCCCCTTCCAGATATTACACCCCCTGCCAGTGGCAATAAGTCTGCCTACAATAGTAATGCTTCCATTCATGCTGTTCCCTAACGTTGGCATTCCTCAGGAATTCAACACCTGCGAGAGTTAAGTGCTCATCTGGCAGTGGTACAGAAGGTGTTGCTGAAGTGGCATTTTAGAAACTAGCCGCACTACGATATATGCCAATTCACAGGCATTTAAAAAAAATCCCAGCATAACACTGGTTTATATAAATACTTTGAGTGAAAATTTTAAAAAAATAATTTCATTCTGAGGAAATAAGTGTTCTCTGTTAGCCTCTACATACTCCTCTTTGTATACTCCTCCCTTCTAGTGTTTCTCACAGTGCACAAGATTCTTTTGTGAAGGATCTAGAATATACTTACAGTCCATTTCAAACCAGTTATTGATGCAGAAGGGCTCAACAAAACTTGAAACAATGATGCACTGGTTTAAGAAAGGGATATACTTTCAATATGACCAGTGGGCATGTAAATAAACAGTGAAGCAATTCTAAACAAACAAACAAACAAACAAAAACAGCTGGTATAAAGCATCCCACAAAAGAGAACAAAATGTAAATTTTGTTATTAGTAACAAATTTTCAATTAAACACAAGTTTTAGGTGGACTTCCAAGATAGTTGTTTCTGTTTTTGTGATCTGTTCTAAAATCTATGTGTAGCAACCCTCATCCTTGTTAACAGCAGAACCTGAACTCTGGACCTTCAGCACCAAAGGACAGACCTCTATCATTTGACCAAGGACTAGCCCTGGGAACTAATGCCCTCTATAATTTGGAAAGACTTGTTAATTATGTCAGTAGAAATTGTATCAGACACTAAATCTATTACCTGGGAGAAATAGCTGGCAGCTATCCTCTGTTGATCAGTCACAAAAGGAAATGTGTACACAGCCTAAACAGTTACATGCATTCTATGCAGTACTTCAATGGGCTTGTCTACATTACCCACAGGATCGACGGGCAGCGATCAATCCAGCAGGGGTCGATTTATCGCATCCAGTCTAGAGCACAAACAGTAGAGCGCAAATAGACCTGAGCAAGAAACCTGTATTTTCCCTTCAGGCTCATTGCAGCCTCAGAGATTTGTACCGATATCAGTGATCTCTCTGAGCATGTTAATTTCATTCAGCATTACAGTGTTGGTGGTAAAATAACGATGCACTTTAAGTAATGCTGAATGACAGTGGAAATCCGATACTCATTACATCTACGTTAAAACCAAATGAGCTTATTGTATTATTAAAATAAATGTTGAAGAAATTAATAGAGCAATGATTAAATGGCTATTTTAAAGAGTTACCATACTAGCCATGTTCCATACAGGGGCATGGAGAAGATATTGCTTTACACTACGGGATATAACATCCCTTCACCATTAGTAAGTTTGGTGGGAAATGAAGATCCTCCCATTCACCAACACTGACATATATTGTCTATAAAAGTGGTCGGTTACATTGGTAGTTACAGCTAGGGTGACCAGATGTCCCAATTTTATAGGGACAGTCTTGATTTTTGGGTCTTTTTCTTATATAGGCTCCTATTACTCCCTACCCCCGTCCTGATTTTTTTCACATTTGCTGTCTGGTCACCCTAGTTACAGCCATCCTGTTAATACCTCTCCAGATCCTCAGGCCAGGCTTATGTGTAGTGCTATAATCATGGGGCAAAGGAGTCTGTTACTTTTTGATGGGGAGAATCATGACATTTCTGAGGATGTGCTCGCTGCCTGAACCTCCCATTGAAGGCAAGATTGTGGGCAACCTTTCCCTCTGAAAGCCCCGCCTTCCCTTTTATACGGATTTACTACCAGTGGAGATCCTGTAGAACACTAGGTAAATTTGTCAGGGGCGTTGGCCAAAAACTGGGTAGGAGCCTGGGGTAAGCCTGCACATACCCACACTGCATCATATTTCAAAGAAGACCTGGTGTCAGGTATTTAGGCAGGATGTTAGTGTTTGTGGTTGCAAATGTTTCTAGAGTCAGGAACCTCTCCTTCTTAATGGCTCAGTCTTCAAACACCTGCAGATGTTAAAATATTAATGGGATTGCCTCCTTTTCACAGCAGAGGAGACAGGCAAAGTGGTGAAATAGGGTGAGAGATTTAAGAACCAGCAATAGTCCGAAAACCACTTCCGTATCCAGTTTCTTGTACAGCAATCAGACTGGCTCTCCTCACGATTCATCTCCTACCATACAAGAGATTTATTGTGGCAATTCTTGACTTTGAGATCAATAACAGAAGATTATTACAAAGTGTTTTGTTTAAAAAGATTACTTTTCTCATGCCACCTATAATTTAAAAAGCCCTTCTCACACAGCAAAATCAAAGCCAATTCACTAGCACACCGAAAGGCACCTTTACTGCCATCTTGCTGCTAGGTTCAACTTTCTACTCCCAGCTATGTCAGCACTAGAGCTGTTCACAATTAAATGTATGGTGGGTAGAAGTGGTATTTTCCTCTTCACTGAATTCATTCTCAAAATTGGCTGAACCATTTTTACTTCCATTTTTTTTAAAATCACACTTCAACAGAGACTAGGCCTTGAAATTTCGACTCAATTCAAAGTGAAAGATTTTGAAAGACAAAAACAACTGAAGAAAGATTAGGAACAAATCTCTTAGGCAACCTTACTTATAACTGTCGCCAGTAGTATGAGTGCAATGTGTATGGGGCCAGATTTTCCAAAGTGAGGACCCACTATCCCAGAGACACCTCCTTCCCCCACAGAAAACCCCCAGGGTCAAAGATACTGCAGACCCCTGAACACAGAGTCTAACTAGAGCTGTGCGAATAATCAATTTTTCAGTTCTCTCGCAATACTGAAAGTTTTGGGAATTTTCAGCAAATTGAAAAATTGAAAAATTTTTTGATGTTTTGGATCAAATGTTTTGATCCAACCCCAAATCCAATATTTTGTTTAATTTCGACCACTTGTAAAGGGTTTTTGATATTTAAAATAAAATTGAAGGACATTTTGAAACAAAAAGTTGTTTTAAACTGAAAAAATTGAAATATTTACAGTTTGAAATTGTTGAAATAAAATATTCTGACTTCAAAAAAAAATTGGCTGGTAAACAGCTTTATGAAATTGACAGAAATTTGCAAAACATTAAAGTGTCGTTGGATGCCCATTTTTACTGAAAAAGTTTTGTAAACATTTTTTGGCCAGTCCTACCTTTAATCTCATCCACAGCCCCTCCCTTCCATCTTTGATCTCCTCTATCTGTCACTCCCTATGCTGGTCGCTTCAAAGAGCTCCCCATGCCATTAGCTTCATCCCCATGGCTGAATTAGCTTCAGTGCCCTGCATGGAAGACAGAGAGCAGGCAGTAGGGGATCTTGACTGAGCTGTGGTTTAGCAGCAGGTGCATGTAATCTCATATGTCAACGTGGCAGTCTGCAGTGACAGCCGGTACAAAGAAGACAATTCTGAGTCAGGCTTGATCAAAATGCCTAACCCCACGTAGGAGTAAAGGGCTTTTGTCCCCCAGGATTTGCCCCCCAATACGCAGCATTTATAGTTTTGTTCCCCTTTCAATCTCTCTGGTCACACGATTACAGACATGAAAGTTGCGATATTACAACTGAAAAACTTCAAAACCAGACTCCAGCGAGAAACTGTTGAATTGGAATTCATTTGCAAATTGAAGTGAGCTGTAGCTCACGAAAGCTCATGCTCAAATAAATTGGTTAGTCTCTAAGGTGCCACAAGTACTCCTTTTCTTTCTAGAAACAACTCTGACATCATAATCAAAAAGGCTGACAAAGGAGGTGCTGTTGTCATCATGAATAGGTCGGAATATGAACAAGAGGCTGCTCGGATCCCACTGAGAGCTACAGCATTTGCTCAAGAAATTCCCTGAAAAAGCACAAGATCAAATCCGCACAGACACACCCCTGGAACCTCGACCTGGGATATTCTATCTACTACCCAAGATCCATAAACCTGGAAATCCTGGGCGCCCCATCATCCCAGGCATTGGCACCCTGAAAGCAGGATTGTCTGGCTATGTAGACTTCCTCCTCAGGCCCTACGCTACCAGCACTCTCAGCTACCTTCGAGACACCGCTGACTTCCTGAGGAAACTACAATCCATTGGTGATCTTCCTGATAACACCATCCTGGACACTATGGATGTAGAAGCCCTCTACACCAGCATTCCACACAAAGATGGACTACAAGCCGTCAAGAACACTATCCCTGATAATGTCACGGCTAACCTGGTGGCTGAACTTTGTGACTTTGTCCTTACCCATAACTATTTCACATTTGGGGACAATGTATACCTTCAAATCAGCGGCACTGCTATGGGTACCCGCATGGCCCCACAGTATGCCAACATTTTTATGGCTGACTTAGAACAACACTTCCTCAGCTCTCGTCCCCTAACGCCCCTACTCTACTTGCGCTATATCGATGACATCTTCATTATCTGGACCCATGGAAAAGAAGCCCTTGAGGAATTCCACCATGATTTCAACAATTCCCATCCCACCATCAACCTCAGCCTGGTCCAGTCCACACAAGAGATCCACTTCCTGGACACTACAGTGCTAATAAACGATGGTCACATAAACACCACCCTATACCAGAAACCTACTGACAGCTATTCCTACCTACATGCCTCCAGCTTTCACTCTGACCACACCACACGATCCATTGTCTATAGCCAAGCTCTGCGATACAACCGCATTTGCTCCAACCCCTCAGACAGAGACAAACACCTACAAGATCTCTATCAAGCATTCTTACAACTACAATACCCACCTGCGGAAGTGAAGAAACAGATTGATAGAGCCAGAAGAGTTCCCAGAAGTCACCTACTACAGGACAGGCCTAACAAAGAAAATAACAGAACGCCACTAGCCGTCACCTTCAGCCCCCAACTAAAACCCCTCCAACACATTATTAAGGATCTACAACCTATCCTGAAGGATGACCCAACATGCTCACAAATCTTGGGAGACAGGCCAGTCCTTGCCTACAGACAGCCCCCCAACCTGAAGCGAATACTCACCAGCAATCACATACCACACAACTGAACCACTAACCCAGGAACCTATCCTTGCAACAAAGCCCGTTGCCAACTGTGGCCATATATCTATTCAGGGGACACCATCACAGGGTCTAACATCAGCCACACTATCAGAGGCTCGTTCACCTGCACATCCACCAATGTGATATATGCCATCATGTACCAGCAATGCCCCTCTGCCATGTACATTGGTCAAACTGGGCAGTCTCTACGTAAAAGAATAAATGGACACAAATCAGATGTCAAGAATTATAACATTCATAAACCAGTCGGAGAACACTTCAATCTCTCTGGTCATGCGATTACAGACATGAAAGTTGCGATATTACAACAGAAAAACTTCAAAACCAGACTCCAGCGAGAAACTTTTGAATTGGAATTCATTTGCAAATTGGAAACTATTAACTTAGGCTTGAATAGAGACTGGGAGTGGCTAAGTCATTATGCAAGGTAACCTATTTCCCCTTGTTTTTTCCTACCCCTCCACACCTCCTCAGACGTTCTTGTTAAGCCCTGGATTTGTGCTGGAGATGGCCCACCTTGATTATCATACACATTGTAAGGAGAGTGATCAGTTTAGATAAGTTGTTACCAGCAGGAGAGTGGGGTGGGGGGAGAGAAAACCTTTTGTAGTGGTAAACGCCCATTTTTTCATGGTTTGTGTGTATAAAAAAATCTTCTGTACTTTCCACAGTATGCATCTGATGAAGTGAGTTGTAGCTCATGAAAGCTTATGCACAAATAAATTGGTTAGTCTCTAAGGTGCCACAAGTACTCCTTTTCTTTTTTCTATAGCTGGCGAGCCTCTGAAGCTCTAGAAAAAATAAGCCAATATACCCTAAATGCTGCATAAAGGAAGGAATAAGTTTCCATATGTCACCTATATTCCTTTTTTTTTCTTTAAATACACTGAAACATCAGACACACTCTGCAGATGTTTCTCTGGTCTTAGGGGTATATGACCTTATCTCAATCAACTGATGTCCACTCAATAATTTAAAACGCTATTGATTAGCCAATATTATTTATAATGCAAAACTATTTTGGGTCACCCAACCCTGTCTCAGCCAATAGGACAGTATTTGTCAAGCCAAGGATTCAGTCAATGATATAAAATGAATGGTAATGAGAGTTTCATAGTACCTTGATCCATCACTTTTTTGTTTATGCTACTTACTGGGTTTACTTTTTCTTTTTCTTTTATAGTCTTTCTTCCCTTCCCCCATTTTAAAGCACATTGGTTGTTATGGAAACATTTGTCATTGGCATGGGTTAAGCTTAGTCACAGCCACTTGGCAGAATAAAGTCAGATTATGTAATAGTTGAACATTTATACAAAGGTTTTGGAAATATAAGAGTTTTTATGATGGCTATACCTGTGTGGGTTTGCATATGTACATATATATACACAATTCACGGAGATGTGGTATAAAGATTTTATCGGTATGAGTTTGTAATGGCCATATTACTCGAGTTTCAGGAACTTATGAGTGAGTTGTCCAGGTCATCCCAAAAGAGAATCCTTAAAAGCCTTTATAGCACATCACACTGATGTGGGTTCTGTAAATGTCATATATTTTGCAGAAAATCCATATGAGAAATATCTTAGAGACTTTAAAAAAAAATACAGGGTCTGTATTGACTGTAAAGAATTAGAAGATTTGACTCATAGGCCCTTTTATACCCCCAAAGGAATGCCCCCAAATGGACACTTATGCCCGTGCAGATGTTAGACTCACAAACCAGGGTGTTTATCCAGGAACATTTTGTTAATGTTAATGTACATTTGTAAGAATCAAAGCTGATACAGCCCAGTACTGGAGTGTTGCAAGGAGCTTAAAACCCATCAGCAAATACACCCTGCTCACCAGAGATCTGCTGCAGACTATTGCAAGATAGACTATTTATTTATTTGTATTATGGTAGTGCCTTTGAACTCCAATCATAGATCAGGGACCCCATTGTGCTAGGTACTGTAGAAACACAGCATGAAAAGAGCTTACAGTTCAAATTTAAAGAGACAGAGGGGTGAAAATACAGCTGTATTATTTTACTCAGTTCTGCATAAAACAAACACGTCAGGGGGAGAACTAATAGGCTGTATTTATTCTAAAATGTACATAATCACTTTTGAGAACTACACAGCATTCTATTAATTTCAGTTGAGCTCTTTTCATTCACATATCTTTGCAAGCTTGTAGTCAAGAAAATGGCAAGTTTGTAAAGAACTAGCTTTTTCATGGTCTTCTAATTTTGTGGGTACTGTATCTATTACCTTGCTTATTCCTTCTGTAATGCTCTGAAACAGGAAATGTTTTTCACCAGGGTTTGCTTGTCGCATCAAACTTCCTGTCATCTAAGTCTTGTTTCTCTGCTTTGGGATGAACTGACTAGGTTGATTTTTTTTTTATTTACCAAATAATGGCATATCCTCCATCCTTTCTGATATTCCTCTTTAAGATGACTGCTAGATGGAGTGCTAACTGAGGAGTTTAGACATTCAGACCTCATTTTCCCTCTACCTATTCCCCATAATGCTTCTTGAGCCTGGAATAGTATAAATGACAGCAGTAAAAATATTCAATTTGAGTGTATTCTGGTTAGAATTTTGTGAACATCTTTATGGCAGGGAATGTGTCTTATTACGTTTATTACACACCAAGGATAAATTTCACCCCTGTGTATCTTTCACAAACTTAAGCGAGACTTAACTGATGCTTAAGCCTTGTGTGAAGGCTTTGTGAAGATCCCCACACTCAACTTATGGGGTAACATACATGATGTATAATAACATAACAGAGGAGCAATTGCTCATTTTAGATGAGCACAGATTAAGTAAATTAAGCCAAGCATGAATGAAATTTCGGAAGGCTGATTTACTATAAAAAGCTGGTTTCAGAGTAACAGCCATGTTAAAAGCAACTCATATTGGGTGTGCCCTTAATGAAGAAGCAAAATTGAGGAAGATCTGGCTTTTAGTAAACCCTGTGAAATTTCATTAAATGAGTAAAAAAGGTAGAAAAACAATATATTGATCACTAATGCAATTTAAAAAAATTGCACAGCTTGAATTCATAATACAAGCACACATTGCATCATGTGTTTAGCAGTAAGTCCATGTTTCAGAGACAGTTACGTAGGGTCAAATCTTGTTCCCTGTGCTTGGCCCAAGTAAATTGCTCATGAGCAGAGGGCTTCCACTGAGGCTGTGGAATGGGGATGGAATCTTCCACGCAGGCCACAAGCTGCGGGGAAGAAATGTCAAGGCTGCAGTAGCCTATGCAACTGCTGAGCCCTCCTAGATAGGGATTCTGGCTGTGGATTCATGACGATCATGATCTACCTCCCACTGACCCCAGCGGTCATCATCCCAGCTCCAGAGCTTTCCTGCATGCTAGGTGGGATGGAAATACCTAAGAACATAGAACCATGATGCATAGGAGTGAAGACCTCTTGCACAAGCTGTACACCACACAGCCAAAATGCTGTCCTTCTGCACCAGTTGTGAGGATCCCCTCAAAAGATCAGAAATCGATAAATGTAAATTGTGTGAATGCAAATAGGCATATTAAAAGAAAATCCTTTAAGACTTCATTAAAAATCTGGCCTTGACTACAGACTGGCTAAATGCCCAGGCAGATGGTGACGTATAAAATTACACCATGAACAGCTACAGCTGAAAATGTGCTATTTCCTAGGTAACTATAAATGTGAACATGAAGATAAATACAATAAACAAGAATATTTAATCATAGATCTACAAAATCGCCTCTAGCTTTAACTGAAAAATGTGTGCAGTTATTTTTCTGCCAGTCTTTTTGCCAGAAAACCAATATCTGTGTTTTACAAAACTTCACCCAAGATTGTAGTCTTATTGTTCCATCTCAGGTTGGGAAAAAACTAAGAGAGATTGTCAGGTTTCATTTGGAATTAATGAGTGGGATTTCCAGAAGTGCCTCAGTGATTTAGGAGCAGCATGACTTAAGGATGTTATGGATCTACTTAGCACCCAACAGTTGCACTTAAATTGTTCCTTCTAATGATAAAGAATCATTTCTGGTTTGAGAGAGATCTAATGGGTAATAAACCAGGACACATTTTAATTGCCTTAATTGTATATGAGATGTGAATTAATATTGGGAATCTTTGCTCGTGGTTGGCCTTGATGAATGATAGATGGACAGTGAACATCCCAGGCTTCCCTCTCAAGTGAGTTTTCTCTCAGATGTTGTGGTCTGGTCAGTTTTTTTCTTCAATTAATTAGGCTCTTGAGTCATAAAGACAGGTTTCAGAGTAACAGCCGTGCTAGTCTGTATTTGCAAAAAGAAAAGGAGTACTTGTGGCACCTTAGAGACTAACCAATTTATTTGAGCATAAGCTTTTGTGAGCTACAGCTCACTTCATCAGATGCATACTGATGAAGTGAGCTGTAGCTCACGAAAGCTTATGCTCAAATAAATTGGTTAGTCTCTAAGGTGCCACAAGTACTCCTTTTCTTTTTGAGTCATAAAGGTTGGTCATCAGGTATTGCACCAGCCAGTCTCTCAGCTATGAGTGGTTGGTTGGTCCCATCCCAGAAAAATCTTATCTCTGACTCTTCAGGAATTAACAAATTCTGTCTCTAGGTATATTAAAATTCTCTTTTGCTCTGAACAGTTATTGAGTGAGATTAGGAAATTTACTAGCTATCCTAATGAGTTCTATAATCAATAAATCACAGACTGGTTGTTTTCTGTCTCACTTTCACAGCTTTTCTCCAAAACTTCTAAAATGTAGGCCTAATTCTTATCGTTGATGCAGACTTTCTCTTTCTTTCAATTTGTACATTATGGCATTTTACAGACACTTTGCTTCTGCTTCTTTCTTGCTTGCTTTGAGTCTTTTCTGTCTGATTACATTTTCCTGTCTCTTTTCTGATGTTTCTCTTGATGTTTCTCGTGGAACTTGCTTTCTCTGCTGATTACATGAGTTATTTTTTCCGCGCTGTTTGCCGCAGCATCTTTCAGGTCCTTGGTGGAAATTACAGGTAGGATTTTCAGAAGTGCTGTGAATTGGCCTAACTCCCATTGAGCTCAGACACTGCTGAGTGGTTTTGAAAATCACACTCTACAAATGACTTCAGCATTTTTAGAAATTTCCTTCAGTTTCCCCCGAGTCATTTTCAGAAAAGGTGCCATTGATGCATCTCTGGTCCACAGCTTGATTCCACTGACGAGCCAGGCAGCAGTTTCTTCTTTCATATTATTGGAGCCTCTGGGACATGTTTGCCAGTACACTTCAGCCACTCTGGTTATGCAGAGCAGCCATAAACCTGGCATAACTGGCTGCTTGCTTTGGGCTTACAGCTGCCTTGCATCACCAAGCAGCACAAAGGAGCAGGAACATATTGGCCATACATTTTTAAATCATATGTCTAATTTTGTTACTGGTTTTATTTCTTCCAGCCATGAGACAATGTGGATGCTGAGTGAAACTTAGTGGGCCAGCTGGTGTAAATTAGGGCAGCTTCATTGACTTAATTGGAACTCTGCCAATTTACACTAGTTCAGGATCTGGTCCAGACTGACTTGTCTGTGATATTGTAATCCCGGGGAGCCTCTCCTTTCGACAGCTGTTCAATCTGTCTGCATCATGTGCCTCCTTCACCACAGGTTCATTAGTATTGTAGTGATAAACATTGTAATTCTGGTGTCATTGTTTTCGTTAGTATGATATGTCAAGAAAGAATTCTTGCAGAACAGCAAATTTGTTTAATTAATTCTTCTCCCAAAAGCAAAACCATGGCTCCTTCCTTGCTGTGGAATCATAGAAAGTCTTCCAGAGTCGAGGGGAAAAGAGAGAGAAAGCACCAATAAAAAGGGAATTTAGAAACGTCTTGCGGCTCACTGGCCCGTGTCCTCAGCTGGTGTAATAAGGCATAGTTCCATTAACTTCAGTGGTACTATGCCAATTTAAGGCAGCCAAGGATCTGGCCCATTGTTCTTAGATAAGATGGTTTTAGGTAAAGTTGCTTGTCTGAGGAGTTGCAGTGGCAACTGCTGAGTTTCGCCCATGTCATTGTGCGTCATGGTGTGAAATACAGGAAATGTAAAAATGTCAGAATTCAAGATTTTCACATTCAGTTTAAATGGTCTGATTTCAAGGGGGAAAAACTACTAAATGTGTTGATGTAGTTATTTTGTTTTGTTGAAAAACATGACCATTTTTGTGGGAACATGGGTTTTCCTTTACTCAGAAATGCTCTTGTTTTTGAACAAAAGCCTCAACTAAAACTCAGAATATGACTTCACTCCTTTTTTTTTGAGGGGGGAGGGTAAGTCATTACTACAGTCTATTGATGTATTAATTCTATACTTAATTACTGCATGTTAAGGCCCCGGTACTGCAATCGACAATGTGGTGATGGATTGCTGTGCCCAAGCAAAGCCCCACCAACTTCCTTAGGGCTACACATATATGCAGCAGTCTGCCTGCACATTGTAAATTTCAGGACTGGTGTCTGATATTGGAGTAATGAACCATTTAACTTTTGAATACCACATAATAGACTGAATTAAAATTCATTCTTGCAATATGCCAAATTTTTGCAATATTATAAATGTTCTTTTACCAACAATTGTTGAGAGAATTTTCAGTTGTTGCTTCTCTTGTTGCAGTGCTTTTAAAAGGAGGAGAAATCAGTACATTTGTTGGATTTATTAAATCTGGATACTGTAATGTTTACAGAGAAACTGAGGCACTTGTGAAACTACCATTGGGGAAAATGGTAAGCTAATTTATGTCTTGGAAAATAAGCATTTCACTTGTTTCTTATGGTTTGTTTCTGCAGGGACAGGGAATTTCCCTGGGGTTTGTTTCTTATTGACAGGGAATTTCTAGTACAGTCCCCAGAGGGATCTGTTCTTGGCCTACATTTATTGAGTATCTTTATCAATGTTCTGGAAGAAAATGCAAAATCATTGCTGGTAAAATTTATAGATGAAAAAAGAATCAGTGGAGTGGGAAGTTATATTGCGGTCAGGCCAGTTGTATAGACTGACCTGGATCCCTTGGTAATATGGGCTTATTTGAACATATGTTTTAACACAACCAAATGCAAGGTCATACATCTAGGAAGAAAGAATGTAGGTTACACTTATATGTTGGAGGACTGCACCCTAGAATGCTGTGACTCTGAAAAGATCTTATGAATCATGGTAGATAACCAATTGAACATGACCTTCCAGTGTAATATTTTTGCTATCCTTGGATCCAGGGAATACTGAGTAGGAGAAGGGAGGTGATATTACTTATGTATATGGCATTTGACCATTACTGGAGTCCAGTTTCGGTGTCTAGACATCAAAAAGGATGTTGACAAAATGAAAAGAGTTCAGAAAAGAGCTACAAGAATGATTTGAAGTCTGGAAAACATACCTTCTAGTGAGAGGATAAAGATGCTTGATCTATTTAATCTAAGAGATGGTTAAGAAGCAACTTGTTCACTGTCTACAAGTACAACATGGGGAAGAGATTTCTGATAGTTGATGGCTCTGTAATCAAGCAGAAAAAGGCAGAAAAAGATCTAATGGTTGGAAGTTGAAGTTAGGCAAATATAGAATAGAAGTAAGACACAGGAATGACTTATCTGGGGTTTGCAGGGACTCTATTACTTGAAGTCTTTCAATCAAGACTGGATATCTTTATAAAAGATATAATATAGCTCAACCAGCAGATGTGGGCTTGCTGCAGAAATTACTCGGTGATGTTCTTTGCCCTGTGTTAGATAGAAGGTCAGACTAGATGATCATAAAGTGATTCCTTCCGGCCCTAATATCTGTGAATCTAAGCACTAACTCAGTGGGACTATGTACATGAGTAAGAACGGTAATTGTTTGGGCTTTAAACACTACTCTAAATAGAAAGCAATAAATTAGCTCTTGCTGAAAGACAATATCAGTAATACAGCATTTTGGTATTTCGGGTACAAAGTAAGGTACTTTGGATCCAAAGGAGTAAGGTAGAAGCTGCAACTACCAAAAGAGGAAGGAGCTACTCAACATGAGTAAGGCTATGACGATTTGGCTAAAAAGCAAAACTGGCAAGATTTTAGTCAGTGACCATTTGTACTTTGCTTTGAGCAGGTCATGTGATTAAATTTTAGAGGAAAAATAAGAAAATAGATTACTTTCACTTATGCTTGAAATTTGGAACAAAATCAGCTTTTTGCATTTTCTCATGCTCTGATGCAGAAAAATAACTAGACTACTACATTTTCATAGAAAAGCATAATTGTGGACAGGCAAAATCATTTAAAATGGAACAGCCAAAGTTTCCACAAGCTATCATGAAATTAATGTTCACCACTGCTCTTGTCATTTGGGTAAACTGCAAATTCCATTTTAAGTTGCCAGTTTAGTGAATTGAAATATAGTCTACATATGTTTTTAGAGTGTAGTAGCTGTGTTGGTCCCAGGATATTAGAAACAAGGTGGGTGAGGTAATATCTTTTGTTGGACCAACTTCTGTGGGTGAAAGAGACACATTTTTGAACTTACACACGGCTCCTCTTTGGGTGACCTGAAGAAGAGCTCTGTGTAGCTTGTAATCTTGTCTCTTTCACCCACAGAATTTGGTCCAATAAAACTATTACCTCACCCAACTTGTCTCTCCTATATTTTATTAAAAATGCTTATATAATGTATTAGTTCAGCTATGCTGTAATGTTATGTGGTACTGAACATATTAATGTTTCTCAACCAGGTTAAACAAATCCGACAGGTTCTTGTGGGTCAGCTCCATGAGCAACAGTCCTTTGGAGAAGTGAGCATTCTTCTTCAGACCCCTTTCACATGCAGAGTTGTAACAGCGACAGATGTTAAATTGGGCATAATTGATGCCAGTGCTATACTAGGTAAGTATTAATGGGTCCTTTATTTTCTTGGCATTTTATTATCATCAATCAACGATTCAAGCAATAATGGGTGAACCTCAAAAAGATTTGAATGTTTTTTAGTTCAGATATAAACATCCAAAATGTGGATGCCCATCCAAACCTTAAGTGAACCATTTAATTGAATTTCCCCCTCAATCCCTGCTTTGCCAAGATTTTCTGGTGACTGTCAACAGTCCATGCAAACTATGCAATATGCCTCCAGGCCTCTCACGCTCAAAACATGCTCCAGGTTTCTTTCTTCTCCCCACAGATAATCCCCTTACTTTCTTTCATGGGGTTGGTCGGACTATATGACATCATATTCTTATCATATGACATCAAAGGCGGTGATTCTTTATGGAAATATGATAAACTATATAATAAAAATATGGCAATGGAAGAAAAGCCATCTGTTGATATTAAGAGAAGGGTATTTTAGTGCCCACACAATTCTTTAAAAGTGTTTCCTTTACTATTGCACTGATATCACTTGATATGATAGTTATTTTTTCTATACTAATTACGTCAATTGATGCAGGACAAATGCACATTGGGCTGTTTTGTATAAAATCAACATTTCACACATGAAAGTGCTTGTTCCAAGCATATATTAAGCATATATTTGCCATCTGGCAGACTAAAACTCCAAAGAGGCAGTACAAGGATTTTAGCACTGCACAGATTTCAAATCTTAGTCCACATTAAGCTCACTTGAAACTATCCCCTGTAAAGACGTTGTCATGGTGTGCATAATTAGCTAAATATTCCCTAGGCTGCATTAAGTTTTTTGGACTATATTCTTTGTTTTACCACAACATGCTAAAGAATATGGTTTCTTTTAATTTCATGAACTGGGTTTTATGGGTGTTTTTGGGCATTTTAGCTGAACATCTGAAAACAAACCACAAAAGGTTAAAACAACTTTATTGCAATGATATGTTAACCGTATGTGAATGTCTAATCAATAAGACTAATATTGAAGGGCATTTTTACTCTTAAAATGTGCTGGGTTTTTGGTATTTAGGCAGTAGGTGTATTGTGACTGCTGCTTATTACAATAATCATAATCACCGCACTCTTACTTACGCTCCTAACTTGTGCTCCCCAGTTTGTTCATTGTATGTACTTATGTTTTGCCTTATACTTAGATTGTAAGCTCTTTGGGGCTGGGACTCTCTTGTCATCACATATGTATTCAGTGCCCAGCAAAATGGGGCCCTGATACTTGATTAAGGCATTATCACAATACAAATAATAAATAAGAACAGTGGGTTTGAAACAGAGTTTTAAGTGGGTCTGCCTATAATATTATAGATCATTTGTGAGTCTGAGTACTGACTCAGTAGCTTCTTTAGAGAATCTGAGTGTCCTCACAAATTTGCTGTCCAGTGAGGAACCCCTTAGGCACAAACAGGAAATGAGCCTTGATTTCATATCTCAGCATGCTCTGTGGGAAAAGCAGGTGATCGAGGCAGTTACTTCACTATGATTCACTTTACTTAGAGTATGTCTACACAAGAGTGGTGCATGAACTACTCTAGCTGTGAGCTAGCTTGAATCCAGGTAGTGTGGGTAACAACGAAGGCAGTGCAGCGTAGTCTAACAGAAAGATGAGCTGGGTACATACCCAGGGCCCATGCTGGTCTTGCACTATCTGTACTGAAGCCTACGCTGTCCTGTCTTCATTGCTGTTGTTACCTGCACTAGCTGGATTCAAGGTAGCTTGATGAGACTAACCCATGTAGCAGCTTTTGCTGTGTAGCCACGCACTTAGGATGAAACTCACGCCTGTGCAGAGGGCCAATTTAAGACCTATGCACTACTGAAGACTGACTTGAGTTCTCAGAACAGATCAAATGTGTTTGGATGTGAGATGTCTGTTCATTTTGACACACACACAAAAATACATGGAGTCACTCGACTCTGCCAGTCCAACTATCACACCCATTTTGAACTAAAACCCAAATTAATGAGAGAAAAAGTAGTATTGACAGTCCCTGAATCTGTTGTGAGACCAGTAATTTGGAGAGTGCACTAAGGCCAATAGTCCATTCTCAGATTCTATGATCCAAAAAAGGCCTGAAACTCTTGTTTTCAACAAAAGGTAATATTTTACACTGGAGACGCTGTAACTGTTGCTACTCACGAGATAATAATTTTACAAATGGGCCCAATTCTTCTTTCAATTGTGCTGCTTTTACTACAGTGTAACTACACCATCTTCAACGGAGTCCATTCTAGTTTACTTCTGTTAAACTAGGAGAAGAATCAGGCCCATCGTGCTTAGTTTTTAAGTGTTAAGAACAAATCTTGCATTCGGACATTCATGATTTTACTGGGAGATCTATGCGTGCATCTGAGAATATAACATGACCCTACAATTTTATTGGTTGTTTGGGTTCTCTGCTTTGCTTCTCTTCTGTGACCTTCCTACCAATTTTCCCCCTCTCTTCCTTTTTCTGGCCTGGCTTAGACATAGCAATATGTGTAAGGGACAATCTACAGGATGTTACAGATGACTGAGGTTTTAAACAGGTTGTTTTGCATCCTAATTTCAGAACTCTAAACAGATCAGCCCAAAATCATTGTGTTCTTCACATTAATAATGTATGAACCTCAAGAGGCTTGGTTCACATAAACAGCTGTAGCAGTTGTTCTATAATCTCACTGGATCTCACAAGCTATGTATGATTTGAGTCAAGTGTTTGGTTCTTGGATGGGAGACTCAAGGAACCTGTAGTTGCTGCAAGTGTTGTTCCTAATTTGATAGGTGGCACTGTTCCCTTGGAATCTGTACTGAATCAGTGTGTCAACAAAAACCTGCGAATAACTGTGCAGCTGGAGGTGCCATCTCATTACATCAAATAAGATGTGTCATCAAACTCCTGACCACTTGTGATTAGTAGAGATCCTAAGATAATTTTTGTAAGATGATGGTTGTTAACCCAGCGGCCCTGCCAAATTTCAGTGCAGGTAATTACATTCTGCCTGCTTAAATTCCCCTTGCAGATTCATTTGGAAACAGTTTTCTTTCTTCACTCCTTTTCCTAAATTACTGTTGTAAATCTCAGCGGTTGCTATATTTCAGTGATAGGTGAAGATAACCCTACAAATCCTTTATTTGTCCCATTGGCTGCCATGTGAGGGTACTAAATAAATGTATAAATTAATATGACAACTACCTTAGAATTCAAAGCAAAAAAAAAAAAAAGAATTAGCAGAATTAATTAAATTAATTTAATTAATTAATTTAAAAAAGCAGAATTATTATCAATTATTATTCAATATGTTTATGATGAACCCATCAACATGAAATAGCAACATCTGGATGCTTTATCTGAATTTATCTGTATATCTTCAGTCAGGAAATTATGTGAAATCTTGCTAAACCAGTTTCTGGCAAGATTTCCAGTATTTCCTAGATTCAACAAGGACATACATACCCCAAGAATAGCCTTACCTGCAATATTTTGGTTTCATCCATTCAGGCCAAAGCCCAGCAAATACAAAAGTACATTGAACAAAAAATTAAAAATATTAATGAACATTTTCAAGGCTCAGTAAAGTTTCAGTTTGAAGTTTCTGCAAAGGTTTGGGTCGCTTCTACCTTTCTCTGAGCTAATTCATCCATCTGAGTTTTCTTTTCTTTCAATGGAAATCTCAGTCTCCCAGCAAGGGTGATTTTTCAGATACTTCCTAAACAATACTTATTCCTTCACCCTATGCAAATTCATGGTTTGGTAAGTAGAAATGTTTGAGGATTTTAATAACAATATAATAAGAGATAAAAAAGGAAAATGTTCTCCAACTTGTCATCACTGTAGCATCATCTAAATATCTATGGCCAGTTAGACTATCAAGTTTGAGAATTTAGGTATTGTAGATCCTTACAGAAGGTATGTCTAGCCGCAAGTGCAGTGTACTGCATTGTAGTTGTCAAGGTTCCTTCCCCACCCTGAACTCTAGGGTACAGATATGGGGACCTGCATGAAAGCCCCCTAAGCTTATTCTTACCAGCTTAGGTTAAAAACTTCCCCAGGGTACAAACTTTGCCTTGTCCTTGAACCATATGCTGCCACCACCAAGCCTCTTACACAAAGACCAGGGAAAGAGCCCACTTGGAGATGTCTTCCCCCAAAATATCCCCCCAAGCCCTATACCCCCTTTCCTGGGGAAGGCTTGATAAGAATCCTCACCAATTTGTACAGGTGAACACAGACCCAAACCCTTGTATCTTAAGAACAATGAAAAAGCAATCAGGTTCTTAAAAGAAGAACTTTAATTAAAGAAAAAGGAAAAGAAAAACCTCTGTAAAATGAGGAAGGGAAATAGCTTACAGAGTAGTCAGATTCAAAACACAGAGAATCCCTCTTGGAAAAACCTTAAGTTATAAAAAGACACAGAAACAGGAATATACATTCCATTCAGCACAACTTATTTTATCAGCCATTTAAACAAAACAGAATCTAACACATATCTAACTAGATTGCTTACTAACTCTTTACAGGAGTTCTGACCTGCATTCCTGCTCTGGTCCCAGCAAAAGCATTACACAGACAGAGAGGACCCTTCCCCCCACCCTCCAGCTTTGAAAATATCTTGTCTCCTCGTTGGTCATTTTGGTCAGGTGCCAGCGAGGTTATCTTAGCTTCTTAACCCTTTACAGGTTAAACGGTTTTTCCTCTTGCCAGGAGGGATTTAAAGGTGTTTACCCTTCCCTTTATATTTATGACAGCAGTGTACCCTTAGTCAGCTGACTTGGGCTCATGGGGCTTGGGCTGTAGGGCTAAAATTTGCAGTGTAGATGTTTGGGCTTGGGTAGGAGCCTGGGCTCTGGTACCCTTCCCCTTTGCAGAGTCCCATAGCTTGAGCTTCAGCCCAATCCCAAATATCTATACTGAAATTTTATTGCCCCTCAGCCTGAAGCCTTGCAATCCCAAGTCAGCTGACCCAAGCCAGCCGCGGATGTTTCCTATCAGTGTAGACATACTCTTAGGCATCTAAAGTTGTATTAAAAGTGCCTACCTTTCAGCAGTCATTTGAAAATGTTGATCTTTCTGTCTGCCTGCTTTTTATATATATTTTCTCTGATTATCTAATGTCTCCTGTTTATATCTATCACTTTCAATCATCATGGGCAAACTCTTGTTTGTTAATTGTTCATAGTTGTATGCTCTCATTTAATTATTCATTTAAAATTGACTCATGTTCTATTGCTAAGCTGGTGAATATTCAGATGTATAAATAGCTGATATTGGAAAGCAAGAAACTGTGTAAGGATGAACATACATGACCATAACCCCCTGTCATTCTACATTATGGGAATACAAATCTATATTTAAACTTGTCATCACTTTTTAATTTCAGACATCATAGTTTCATGGCATGCCCCTTTAATATAATGTGAGCATACTGCTACACTAGTGGAAACAGTGCTGAATTTAAAGAATTGGAAAGCTATCATAACTGGAGCAGTGTCTGAAATACACAGGCAATATGCAGACTGAAGGAAATCGTGTAGTTAAGATGGTGACAATTGCAAGGGCAGTCAAAGTAAGACACTTTCATTGTGGCCTATAAAACAGAAGACTCCTTTGGATCCTTTGCAGATCCCTGAAGGGGCACATAACCCCCAAAAGTGTTAGAGATGAGGTAGAGCCATGGCCCAGTCCCCTCCTGTCGAGCATGTTGGGTGTTCTTGGAAGAGCAGGATGTACTAGCATACATGCACCATGCTGTGCACCAGAGAGCAGGCAGGATTGTGGTTCTCTAAAACTTAGCCTCTCTCAAACTCTTCCTGAGGCAGTATGACAGTCCCAGCTCAGGACTGTGTCCAAATGGCATATTTTGTTTTGCAGGTTTATGGAACTAGCTCAAAAGCTGAATGATTGTTAGCTCTATGGTTGACCAGGGTATCAGAGCTGGTCCTCCTGACAACTAGTGAGTCCCAGACAAGTGAAAATCCTAAATCCTATGAGTTCCTCTTATCAGGGAATACTAAATCCCAGATAAACCCTAATTCTGTTTTGTTCTACATTGCCACAATGGGTGTATCCATCCTTGCAGTAGGGCCTGATTCTTTTCCCATTTAAATTGATGGAATTTTTGGCAGTGACTTCACTCAGAAGTGGGCTCAGGTCCCTAAAAGGTACCTTGAAAGTTGCATGAATAGAAGCAGTTGATAATCTCCTTTTGTGATGGTTACAGGTTCCTGCAAGCCAGTCAGCTCAAACACAATCTGGTCTTGGAACAAATCTCACATAGATATAGACGTGGCCAGACTTGCAGCTTGCTCTGTCAGAGGATCATTAGCTTCTGCAGCAAGCTAGCAAGGAACAGGATGTTGCTTTGGTCTTTTCTTCAGCGTGCTGACCTGGACACAGAAGGTAAAGTCCTGGCCCCACTGAAGTCAGTGGAAGTTTTGCCATTAGCTTCAGTGGGGGTAATATTTCACTCAGAATCCTCAGCAGACACTATTGACATCAGTAGGTTCCTGGGACCAGAATGGTTGAATTCTCATTTGTAAAAAATAACAAGCCTTTAATCCGTGATTTAGAGAAGCAGGTTACCTTGAATTAAATAGCAGCCCCATCCGCTTGGTGTCATGTAAAGAGCTAAACGGTATATGTTAAAAATGAGTGTTTATTTGTCTAACACAAAAAGAATGATTTTTTCTTAAATCAAAGGTAACCAATTTTTTCTAGTTCTCATGTGTAATTTACAGAGGATTGAATGACAACTGTACAATCAATTTAATTTGTCTAATTATTACCAAAGGTCCCAGTGAAGTAATAAACAGGAAGCCTTTCCTTATGCTAATTTATGTGCTCCAGAAACTTCCAAGTTATGTGTTTTTATTTTAGTATATATTTATTGCAGTTTAGAGAGAATAAAAAGACCTGATGTAAAGTAATAAAGGTCTGGGATAAGAAACATTTATTAAAATGGAATACTGATGCATTATTTTTATATATAGGGCTCACCTTCCCCCAATTGTGGTAAATTATGTCAGATTAATGGCTTGGTATTTTCTATAATAAAAAGAATTACCCACTCTTCAAATAAAAATAATCTGTATTTATTCTGCAGAGCATAATGACCCATTATTTTTACTTATGGGGATACTTGTGCAAGTTGGGGAGAACCATGTGTAGTAATAAGGGACTATTATTTCCTTCATAAAAAAACTGAATTACCAATTCTGAAATCAAAGATAATCTGTTTTTCTCCAGCATGTAATAAAAGAACTTTAACTCAGCATGGGCAAAAATATCTTTTCAACAGAGAAACTGCCAGATTTTGCTTGACTGGATCCATGTGATACCATTAAACAGGTTATGCTTGTGTTATTATACGGAATTGAATTCATGTATTATCACTTTAGAGAACACTGATATTAGCTCTGACTATTTATAAAGTGTCAAAATGTTGCTTAGAACTCTGCAGTGCTAGGTGATAAGTGCCCTTAATTTTATAAGATTGTTGCAGTTCCCATGAGAGAAATGTTTTCTGTGTTCCAAGATTGGGTAAAGAAAAACTGATTTTAACTGAAAAGTACAATCAATATACAATATATTGAGGTTGCAGTTTAATTGTCTAAAAATATACCCAACACAATTCCAAATGTTTGATTTTTTTTCTTTTCTATTTTCCTGTTTATCTTGCTCGCTGGCTTAATTGAAGAATTAACTATTTTGAGTTTACAGTTATGCTATAGTTGAAATAATGAAAAGGAAAAGGTCTGGAACAGCAAAAGCTTTATAGTAGGTTAAATATTTAACATTGCAACACGTTATATGAAGATCATTCTATGTACATAAAGCTTGAACAGTCAGGTTCTATGCAGATGTAACGTGTAAGGTTTGGTGAGGAAAAATGCAGACAGCTAGATCAATGAGAAGGACTAGCTCTCCAATAACAGCTATTCCAGTGTATGGGCCACAACCCTTCCACACCATGAATGTGGGGTGTTGGTGCCAAAGGCACAACATGAATTCAGATCTCATGGCTTCTTCCATGGCCATAACCTTTCATGGCCTTCTATGCCAGCATGTGCAGGGCTACTGCTGAGCCCCTTTCCATGATACACAGAGGGAATCCAGGTACCCAATGTGCTCTGCCCATATTCCCACTTGGCCACCTCTTTGTTTAAATCATCCGGATGGCTTTGCAATGGCATGCTGCTCTGCAAGTGAATTTCACCCTTAGATACTATGGTGATGCATGCTAAAGAAAGCCCTTAAAAAAATAGGCCCAGCTAAAATATCCACTGAAATTAGTGGGAGTTCTTCCACCGAAATCAATGGTTGCTATGGCAGTCCCACTGAAATAAAATAAGCAGATCTTTCACTGCTATACTGACTGTGACAGGGTGTACCAAACCCTCTGAGACCCTCTGGAGGCCCCTGCAGTCTCACCACATCCTGTGCCCCAAAAAGGCAGTAGAGTGGGGTCCTCCAAGCAGCTTAGAGAGTCTGTAGGGGAAGCAGCCAATCAGGGCCCAGTAGACTAATATAAAAAGAGGTGTAGGCCCAGCACAAGTTCAGTTTCTTGCTGGAGCTGGAGGAGTGTGGATGGTGTGCCTTGCTGGCTGACAGAGCTACAGGACTTTAGACAGAGCAGTGCTGGCAGAGACAAGAGGGAGTGAGAAGGAGCTCCCTTCTAGCTGCTGGGATTCAACCAGGACAAGGCCCTGAGGTAAGGGTGAAGAATGTGCTGGGACCATGGGGAAATGGCCCAGGGAATCATAGCAGGATCCTTGGGCTGGAACAAGGAGTAGTGAGTGGACCTGGGTCTCCCCACTGGCTGCTGGGGAAATGACTGGGAATTTGATACACCCCAGAAGGGGAACTGAATTATTTTAATGGCCCAGCAGGAGAGCTGGGACCAGAAAGACCTAGAGAGGGTGAGGACATTGTTTCCAGGGCACCCTGGAGTATGGCTCAATACCAGGGATGAGACCATTTAAAGATGATCAGGCTAATTAATGACTTGAGTCCAAGGAGGGCTACAGAGAGAGAAAGGCTAGGCACGTGCACTCCATCAAGGGAGCTACCGAGAAGTGTGTCACCCCTCTACACTGACCTTGGGTTGCTGAGATTAAAAACAGACTAATGATATTGGCTAAAATGTTGTTATAATATAGTTCGGTGCTTTGTTCAGTAGCCATGTGTGTAAATCTCTCTCTGTGTGTGTGTGTGTGTGTGTGTATATATATATATTCGAGGCATTGAGATAGAGAAATGTGCCTTTTGTACATTTCACATCCTTTGAATGTCCTCTTACAATGACACAATTAATAGGAAAGATTATGCTGTATATTTCCACAGATGAGAACCATTTCATTCTCAGGAGCTCTTCAGGAACACAGAATATGATTTAACATTGCTGTCTTATCCAATGACAAATTGAGGAGTTTTGCTTGTTGTAATAGAAATTTTATGTGGCCTTAGGCAGTTGCTGGAATATGAAGAAACGTTACATTATTCCTAAGGAATCTGAATAACCCTTCACAGCTGCAAATCCTAGAGTTCCCTTACAGTTTCTATAGGCAGACAGCTAGGAGACCATATATTTTTGAAATGAGCACTTCCCAATTGCATTGAGTGGGTCTGTCTAACTTCATTTCTGGCAAAAAGACAGAATTAGCCATATTTATTTTTTTAATCGAATTTAACATGTAAATAATGCCCTTAGAATATATTTTGAAATCCAGCAATTCAATGTAAAATAGAGAATTTACATTTTCATACAATGAAGGCTTGTGGTTTTCCACTAATTTTGATGTCAGTACAAGGAAATCAAATTTGGTATGATTTCTTTTAATAACCTATGCTGTTTAATGCTTGTGGTTCTGTTTTCTGAGTTTTTACCCATTATTTTTCTAGTAAATGAGTGAAATTTACCAGATTATAATTACCTGAATGTTCCTCCTTCAGCTCCTTTCCCAGATTTAAAGAAGAGCTCTGTGTAAGCTCAAAAGCTTGTCTCTCTCACCAACAAAAGTTGGTTCAGTAAAAGATAATACCTCATCCACCTTGCTTTCTTCAGCACCGTATTTGCTACTCTAATCCTTTGGTTTTGCATGCTTCCAGTAGCAGTTTTGGACTTACTACCCCAGTGACTTGTATCTAGTATATTCATTTATACTTGTACAAAGTGGTTGCACCAGGCTACCATTCTTCTTTGGTAGTGTTTTAGATCCATTTTGCACTCCATTTGCACAAGTGTAAATGACTGCACAAAGAGCAAAGCAAAAAAAAATCACACCTCTTTGGTTTTTTCCCCTGTATTTAGTGTGATTGAAATTATACTTAATGAATGAATGGTAACTGTCACAATTATTTTTCCTTTGGTCTATCTGGTTATTTTTTTTAAAGATGTCTTTCACTGGTAATGGCAAGATTTCAAAAGCAGAACCCAGCAGTTCCCGAATCTGGCCATTTCATTTACAGGTTACTAAATTGGAGCTGTGCTCTTCTGAAAAACCAGCCATAGGTTTCAGAGAGAGGCTTTGTCTATACTTAACTGATTGTTGAAATGGTGCTTTATCAAAAATCAGTTCAGCTGAACTGATGTGGGGTTAACTGAACAGGTGCTGACTTTATGTTGTCCTTGTCTACACTTACAGATAAAGTGTGATCAGCATTGGTTCAGCTAAACTGATTGCCAGAATGATTGCTGAACTGGTACTAAAACTGTAGACAAATCCATGGACAAGACATTCCTTCCTCCTCTCAATCGAACTCCTCAGTTTTCCATAACCTTTCAAAAATAACTTAATGAAACACTGAACATTATTTGGCTAATTCATTTAAAGTCCTCAATCTATATTCTCATTGCTGATTTCTTATAGTCACTTCTCCCTTGTGCTAAGTAGTCTCTTGTCTATTTCTAGGAATTGTTAGATAGCCAAGATTTTCATTACTTTGAAGGAAATCATTCCATTCTGCACAAAAAAGCAGATGATGAAATAGGAAAAAAAACTCCATGGATTTCAACTGGTGGCATATCCAACACATGGTGCCTCAGTGGGTGGATTTAGCAGCCACATGGAGGGGAATGGCTTTGCCAGCATGCCCACCAAAATCCATGGAAATCCTCATTTAGTCCTGCATATCTTAAAACATCTGTACAAGATGCCTGATCCAAAGCCCACTGAAGTCAATGGGAGTCTTTCCATTGACTTCAGTGAGCTTTGGTCATGGCCCAGAGTGCATACCCTTCCACTGTCCTGGATTTCCTCTTCATGTCTGTCCAGATACCCACTGCAGGTTGTTGTGTTCTGTGTTTCACTTTCACCTCCAGCATTATCAATTCTCTCTTTTTTTTTTAACATACTCTATTTTTGACATCTTGCCATCAAGACTGCCTCTAAACCTGGATAAATTTTGTGTAGTCACATTTTGTGCTGCAGTCTCTCCCCTTTCCCCCTCTATCTACAATTGTGACTTTACTTACCCATTTAACCACATATGCAGGTTTTGTCATACATCATGGCAATATAGACTGGGAGTTAGAGGAGACTGGAAATCCAGAAACATGGGTTCTTCTTTTGACTGTGCTGCTGACCTGCTATGTCACCTTGGACAAACCATTTAACTTCTTTGTGCTTTACTTTTTTTCATTTATAAAACAAGTATAATAACAAACCACTTAAATTTGTAGCAAGTAATCCAAACAGACTGCAGAAATGAGAATCTTTCATGTAAAGGGTTCAGAACAAACAATAGTGCAGACATCTCAACTCTTCTTGGAGACATTACATAAAATATTAATTCATTTAGAAAAGCTTAACCAGTGTGCTGAATTCTAGGTGCATTGTGATCTAGTGATTGCTTTCTAGTAAGTTAGGCTTCTATACTGCACCTATCATGTAACTGTAGCATGGTGACTTGGGCAGTCGGCAGGCCTACAACAGCTTTGGGCCTCCAACTTCAGTCTTTGTCAGTTTAATCTCTGGGTGAGATTTTAGCTGGATTGGTCATCTTAATGGTAACTCCCAGCTCTACCCTCCTTAGGGGCCAGGGATCATAGCTCTGGGGTGTGTCGTGAGATCCAGGCCCTGCCTCTCCACCAGGTCCCCTCCCAGGACCCTGAAAGTGAAACAGCATGCCCCTGCCCTGTGTCTGGCTAGATCATTTGCCCACCTTTCCCTGGGTCACTTCCTACAACCCTTGCATCTCAGTTTGGGGCATGGTCAACATGGACTTAGTATTCACTTCAAACCCCCACTACCTAGGGCCTATGCCTGTGGCCTTCTCGAGCCTTTGCCAACTGTTCTTCCTCCCTGTTTTTTGGGGGTAGGGGTGGGCAGTGTGTCTAGGAGCAGAGGAAAGAGCACAGCAAGGTCTCCTCAGTAGAAACTTCCTCTCCTGTTACAGCTCTGCAATACTTCCCGAGGAACTGGCCTCTCTTCCCATCCCCCCCTGTGCTCCTTGCCTGGGGCTGCCAAGGGTCCCTTTATTCTGGTCTTCTCTCCAGAAGCAGGCTTGACAGGGGCCTCCCTGGCCCATTACTGCTCCAGCGCTTTCCTTGTGTCTGCCTTAGTATGAGGCTTATAAACCTCATCACAGTAATCTAAACACCTAATAGCAGGAGCACATGCCTAGGAGTCAGGACTCCTGGATTTTTATCTCCAGCAATGCTACTGACTCACCATGTGTTCTTGGGCAGGTCATTTAACATCTGTAATTCAGTTTACAAGTAAACAGAATCTTTTCTAACTTCCAGCCTTGAAAACCTAAGTTCCTAGGATCAGAGAAGTTAGCTGAGCCCTTTCCTTCTCACATATCACTACCACTAAAGTTCTGCAGTAGGATTCCATTACAGTTGTAAACTAGAGCTTATCAGAAACTTTTGATGTTTTTTTTTTTGTTTTGCTGGAAAATGCCAGTTTGTCAAAACTAAAACTTTGTTGAAAATGACCTTTTCCTGAAAAAAGTCCTGTTTTTGAGAAAAAAATTGAGAAGTTTCAAAATTGTCAGAATCCTATTTCAACACTTTCAAAACAAAAGGTAGTTTTTAGTTCAAAATTACTTCATTTAATAATGTAAATGAACGTATAGTAAAAAAGTAGAAAGGTCAAAAACATTTTGAAAAATGATCAATGTTTTGGTTGACCTGATGTGAATTTTTTCCAGGTTTTTGGTTGATGAAAATTTGAGTGATTTTTTTTTTGTCCCAATTCCAAGACCGAACAAATTCTGAAATCTTGAAAATTGTCATGTGATAGGCAAACCATTTCCTACTTAACTCTTTTTAAACCCACTGCTTCAAGTTATGCCCTAAGACACTGAAGGCAATGGGATTGCACAGATATAATTGATGAGAACTTGGTAAGAAATGCTGCTGGTACTAAATAAAGAATGGAATCTAGTTTGCTTTCTCATAGCTGTATTGACTTTGGAGGTCTAACAGGAGTATAAAAACTTTGTATCTACACTCAAGTCCATAAATATGTCTCTGAATACACTGAAGGAACAGCCATTTTTACAGTCAACCAAATGTCAGATCATCCAATTTAATTTTTTAAGATCAGGTTTCTCACTTTGTACTTGTCTTCCATGTTATCCATTCTGTGCAGCTGCAGCAATTTAATATAGAGTGATGTCATGTTCAGCTAAAGTATTTTCTAGATCAGTGAGTCAAATCTACACATTCTGGGTTTTATTTCAGAAAAATCCATTTTATTAGTGATCCTAATGTTTCCAGAAATGAACTGAGTATTTCATGAAGCAGACCTATACTTCTAGTGATCTCTAATTTAATGTCTTGAGATATTGCATGAGTCAAAGGACACTTCTTGGCCTTCAGAATATATCTGTGTCTTAAATGCTGTCATGCATTAAATTATCACCATATTTCAGCATTGTAAACAATTCCTCTAAAACCAAGAGCTGTCCACAAGCAAAACACGATAAATAAAAGAAACTACAACAAAACATTCAGTAATATGAAAATGAAAAACAATTCCATGACTTATCTACAGCTTGTCCCTGTGTACCCCTGTAGTCCGTTAATTTACATACAGCTCCTGGCAGCTTATCCTGGCTAAAGGGTCTTTTAGATGTTGTTCTTGCCCAAGGGCTTCATGACATTTGGCTATTGATCAGTCAAATACATTGTGCAGACATCACAGAAAAAACGTATTCAAAAGACTTTTTAGTGGTGCCAGAAAATACACTGTTTCTTTCTTAATGTGAATTTTCCTTTCCCCACTGCTATTTGGTAATACCTACTTGTGCTGTACAGCAGAGGCCACAAAATTGGTACTTGCAAGTCTTTCAACAAGGAAAAAGGATGAGTGGCAGGAGAGAATCTCTTACTCTGGAAAAATGGAGTATTTAATACAGAACTCTCTGATATGAAGGTCCTGGTGATGCGTCTGCTTCATTTACAATCTATTTATAGGGAGGAATACATAGCCCCACCAGTACATCAAGGCAGATTCTTCCAAGAAGTGTCCTCATCATGAGATTATCTTTTCTTCTTCCTTGAATTTGCACATCGTATTTTTAAAGTGTGGCAGATTGCTTGGCTGATATCATCTTTGACAGGATGCAGCTGGTGATGCTAGTATTAGTGTATTGAAAAGTGCAGCCAGCCCTCCCTGATCCAGTAATTTTTTTTCTCTGCTATTTTCTATCCTCTGGCACTAGCAATGATTGAAGCAATTGACTGACTGAGCCAGTGTTTCAGGACATAAAATAACAGGGGAAAAAATCATAAAAGTGGGTGATGGCTAGCGATTACAGAAAACAGCCATATGGGTTAGCAGTGACTAGCTTTGATTATCCCATAGCATAATTTATGCACATATAGAATCCTAGACAAATGCCCAGATGCACTGAGAATTTTCCAGTTAACTGAATACACTAGTAGGCTGCTGCTTTAGTCACATACAAATTACAGGCCTGATCCAGCAAGGGCCTGAACCGCTCCCAAATGCACTAAGCTATACTGAGCATTCTCAGGTTCTGATGAAGCTGGTGGAAGCTAAGGGTGCTTGATGCCCTGCAGGGTCAGGTTTGAAAAGAGAGATTCTAAAAGTAGGGGTATATCTTTTAAAGGCTGTCAGAGCTGATCAGGTTATTGATACATAAAAATATCCGTGCATTATTGGCATGTTTAAAAATATCAAAACTCAAGCTCTCAAACTATATTCCTACGGCTCAGGCTTGCAAGATGATGATCACACTAAGCCTTTAAAGAATGAAAAATTCTGCCTCCTGGCAAAAAGGCTTAGCTGTATTCAGGAATTGTTAAAACACAAAGGAGAGCAAAGCCCAAAACAGGGAATACATCGTGGTTTAACAGGGCACTGTCATAATTTGAGGTACTGGGTGCACTAAAAAAAAGTTCATTCCAATTTCAGAAATATTACCATTTTCAATGATTTCTATATCTAAAATGGGGATAACTGTGGGATTGGGTAATAGCTTTAGAACTGGAATGAATTTTTTATGCAAAACCAGTGTATGTTTATATAAAATATCAAAACCCACGCATGCTTGCACAGTCCAGTGATATTCTTCATGTTTTCATCTAAAAACAAATGTTTCAATAAAGAATTGTTTGCAAGAGATAAAGGAACAGATCATCCCTATTATTAATCCAGTTTCCAGCTCTGAGATGTTACTATAGCTAATGGTGAGGAAGAAACCATTGGTCCTGTTCCTATAGGCTTGAATGGGAGTAGGCCTGGGCACACAGGGCTAGCTTCACAGAGGGGACTTAGGCATCTAAAGGGGCAACTAGCTGCTTAAGTCCAACATTTAGGTGTCACTGGCATTCACAAAACCTCTGCTTAGCTGTCACTTTGTAGGCACCTAAAGTCCCTAAGTGCTTAAGTTTCTGTTGGTAAAGTCTCTTATGCACATACATTTGTGTTGGTGGACATGTACAAGTCCACCTAAGCCCTGGCGGGATTCACAGTCTAGATGATCCCCTATTTCTCACCTGTGAGGCCAGATCCCACAGGTGTGCTCAGAATATGTCTAACCCCTCCACAAAACACAGCTGAGGAGGAGATGCTGTCCTCCTTACACTCAACAGCCTATTGGTTGGAGCTCTCCTCTGGAATTGGAGAGATCCAGGTTCAAATCCCAACTCCTGATTTGGAGAAGGAACTTGAACCCAAGTCTCCCACCTGCCAGGTGAGTGCCCTATAAAGATTCTGGGGTGGGTCTCTCACTCTCCTATTGAAGCTGTTCCTCCTTGTATAAACAGTGAATATTCATTGGACCAGAGGTAGTGAGAATGACCCTATAGCACACTTGTTAAGGCACTCACTTGGAAGGGGGGAGACTTGAGCACAAGTCCTGCCTCCAGATCAGGCAGACTCAGGATTTGAACCTGCATCAACCACATTCCAAGGGAGTGTGCTAACCACTGGACCATTGGATATGAGGTGCAGGGGAGGGTTAGTTTCACAAGAAAGGGCTGACCTAGCTTAGGTGTACAATTCCAGTAGAAGATTCAGTTCCCTCCAACAAACAAAAGTGTCTGAGAGTGACCAGGAGTTTGGAATGTTCTAATAAGTCCCTGGTGATGGATTAGTTTTCTAAAGAGCAGGTAATGAGCCCAGAAGTATATGATGAATTCCTGTATCACTGCATGTACACACCAAATATGTATTAGTGATTACCTTGTGACTGACTGAAGAGCCATCTGAATAATAAATCGACAATAGTGAAACCACCATATAAAATTAGAGAATTAGTATATGGGAGCATACAGAAACTTGCATGGAAATGTATATGGGAATACTGTATATTACCCATTATTATTTTTGAAAATATTATGTCCACACTGCAAAAAAGCATGTTAACTTGGGTTCAAATAGCAGTGAAGACACAGCACCTCTGCTTTTAACTCAGGTTAGAAGCTGGAATTAAGTCTATAAGGGAGCCTGCATTGGTATTTGAACTGCTAATCTGAGTTAACAGCAGAACTGCCTTGTCTTCACTGTTTTACCCTGAGTTAACTAACACTGGTGAGTGGTTAACTGCACCCAACCACCTAGGTTGTTAATTAATTAAGGAAACCTGGGCCTTGTGAAATCTTGAGGAGAGGGACCTCTCAGTGGAGCTGGTTACAAAGCTTACCAGGAAAAGGGTCTAAAAAAGTGCTCCCCAAGGAAGCAGGTTCCAAATGAATGATAAGAGGCAAAGCTGTAGGAAAGCCCAATCCTAGAGAAAGGACCTTACCAGAAAACTGCAAGTGAAGAGCCTAGACCGAGAAGATGGATAGACTCAGGTGGAGAAAGACTAATATTAACTTGCCCCCCAGCTAGGACACTGGGGGTGAAGACTTGCTTGCACGTCTGTTTGGCTTTTGATTAAATACACTATACCCTGGAAGGAGCACTGATTGTTATACACAAACCTCATTAAACTTATAGCCTGCCCATAAAGGGGAACTGAGGCAGGGACACACCCGCCACTCCACATTGGCCTACCAGAGGGCATGCACACGGCAATGCTAGGATTGACACCAGGGGTGCATTTTGAGTGAGAACCCATAACAGGGAAAAAGGTGAAGCCCTTTGACCCCTTCCTTCTCGGTCTAGCCATGCTGTTGAAGGCCCTTCCTCTGAGAAGTGATGTTGTTCATGGTGTGTATCATGGCTGGTAATGAACTCACAGCGGGTCCCTGGGTTGTCAACATAAAGAATGTCAGGCTTATTTCTCAATTTAATTATCATAAACTGTGTAACCTCTGTCGTTTCCACACTTTGGCTTCATCCTAACAATTCAAACTGGACAGTGCATTCCTCTCTTCATAATGACATTTGCTAGCAAAGGCAGAAATCATTGTCCAACAATCTATGTAGCTTTGCAAGCATTGCTGGTGGTAACCTGTACTTATGCAAGGAAGTGTGAGTGGAAAATACTGTAGATAAACCATTTGTAAATCTAGTTACCTGGAGCAACTAATCCCTCTGTCAGTACAGTGGAAAGCCAGAAACAGTCTCCTTTACTACATAGATCTAACCTATATATTACTTTCCTACTCTCAGCTCTTTCTCTGCTGCATTATTTGAAAAATGAGTCTCTGTTTTGAATATTTTTGCTTTTATTACTTTCTGTGATTTTGGCGGCTTTTTCTTTGAGTCCAATCCTACCAACACAAATGGGAGTAAAATTACTTGCACAACTAGGCATGCATCTGACAAAGTGGGTATTCACCCACGAAAGCTTATGCTCCAATATGTCTGTTAGTCTATAAGGTGCCACAGGACTCTTTGCCGCTTTTACAGATCCAGACTAACACGGCTACCCCTCTGATACTTTACACAAGTAGTTTTATCTACTGCAGTGAGACTATTCATACAAGTAAACTTACTCACATATGTAAGTGTTTGCAAGACTGGGCCCTAGATAAGCTGACTAAACATTTATTAAAGCTGTTCTGCTCTTCACTAGAATACACCAACTGTTATTTCACCCAGGAATGTTAATAAGATTTAGAATGAAAATGTCATGGGGAGGGGACCTTGGGCCAGATTCCACTGTCACACTGCTGTAAATCTGTAGTAAATCCATTGTAAGCGAGAGCAGAATTTCTCATTATCTGTCTCTCTCCTTGTGTATGGACATAATCAAAAGTATTTTGGGGAATTAGACATAACAGCAGGATTCTGTACAACTATTCAAAAGAAACAAATTCTTTTTTCCAATTTTTTTCCAAACGTTAGGAAACACATTTAGGGCTAGTTTGTGCTCTGGACTACTACATGTCCTCTATATAAAGGGGACCAAGAACCTTCCCTCACATCATGTCCCTTTGCAAACATTGGGTTTGGGTGCGCCAGTGCTGCACCCACCTAACTAATGCTTCTGCAAATGGGTGGGGAGAGTCAAGGGGGGGGCTCAGCTGAGCAGTAATGGGGGAGGGTAATAATTTTCTGCTATTACAGGCCAAGGACAAATTACTGCCTCTCCCTGGAGCAAGGAAGGAGCAGAAAGGGACTTGTGACTGAGCTACGGTTTCTTTCCTGGGGTGCTCGTGAGGCATGGCAGTAATGTGTTGTCCTTACAATGGGCTGGGCCCTAAAGGCACAAATTATCCACTACTCTACATAAAACATATTCCACTGTGTACAATGTTGGTTTTTTTTAAAAAACCAATGTATTCATAGATATTAAGGTCAGAAGGGACCATTATGATCATCTAGTCCAACCTCCTGCACAACGCAGACCACAGAATCTCACCCACCCACTCCTGCTAAAAACCTCTCTATGTCTGAGCTAGTGAAGTCCTCAAATCGTGGTTTAGAGACTTCAAGGAGCATAGAATCTGTGACTCGTGCCCCATGCTACAGAGGAAGGCAAAAAACCTCCAGGGCCTCTTCTAATCTGCCCTGGAGGAAAATTCCTTCCCAACCCCAGATATGGTGATCAGCTAAACCCTGAGCATATGGGCAAGATTCACCAGCCAGATACCCAGGAAAGAATTCTCGGTAGTAACTCAGATTCTTGTTGTTAATCCCTAAATGTATAACCTTACACTTCTCACTATTAAATTTCATTCTATTAATATTACTCCAGTTTACAAGGTCATCCAAATCTTCCTGTATGATATCCCGGTCTCTCTCTAAATTGGCAATACCTCCCAGCTTTGTATCATCTGCAAGCTTTATTAGCACACTCCCACTCTTCGTGCTGAGGTCAGTAGTAAAAAGATTGGTCCAAAAACTGATCCCTGAGGAACTCCACTGGTAACCTCCCTCCAGCTTGACAGGTCACCTTTCAGTAGGACCTGCTGTAGTCTCCCTGTTAAAACATTTCCTTATCCACCTTTCAATTTTCATATTGATTCCCATCTTTTTCCAATTTAACTAATAATTCCCCATGTGGCACCGTATCAGATGCCTTACTGAAATCTAGGTAAATTAGATCCACTGCGTTTCCTTTGTCTAAAAAATCTGTTACTTTCTCAAAGAAGGAGATCAGGTTGATTTGGCACAATCTACCTTTTGTAAAACCATGTTGTATTTTGTCCCATTTACCATTAACCTGAATGTCCTTAACTACTTTCTCCTTCAAAAGTTTTTCCAAGACCTTGCATACTACAGATGTCAAACTAACAGGCCTGTAGTTACCCGGATCACCTTTTTTAAAAATAGGAACTGTGTCAGCAATTCTCCAATCATATGGTACAACCCCTGAGTTTACAGATTCATTAAAAATTCTTGCTAATGGGCTTGCAATTTCATGTGCCAATTCCTTTAATATTCTTGGATGAAGATTATCTGGGCCCCCCGATTTAGTCCCATTAAGCAGTTCGAGTTTCGCTTCTACCTCAGATATGGTAATATATACCTCCATATCTTCATTCTCATTTGTCATGCTACTATTATCCCTAAGATCCTCATTAGCCTTATTAAAGACTGAGGCAAAGTATTTGTTTAGATATTGGGCCATGCCTAGATCATCCTTGACGTCCACTCCATCCTCAGTGTTTAGCGGTCCCACTTCTTCTTTCTTTGTTTTCTTCTTATTTATATGGCAATAGAACCTTTTACTATTGGTTTTAATTCCCTTTGCAAGGTCCAACTCTACTTGACTTTTAGCCTGTCTCACTGTATCCCTACATGTTCTGACCTCAATAAGGTAGCTTTCCTTGCTGATCCCTCCCATCTTCCACTCCCTGTATGCTTTCTGCTTTTTCTTAATCACCTCTCTGAGATGCTTGCTCATCCAGCTTGGTCTACAACTCCTGCCTATGAATTTTTCCCCTTTCTTGGGATGCAGGCTTCCAATAGCTTCTGCAGCTTTGACTTGAAGTAATTCCAGGCCTCCTTTGCCTTTAGATCCATAAGATCTTCAGTCCAATCCACTTCCCTAACTAATTTCCTTAATTTTTGAAAGTCAGCCCTTTTGAAATAAAAAACCCTAGTTGCAGATTTATTTTTGTTAATCCTTCCGTTCAGTTTGAACTGAATTAGCTTATGATCACTTGAACCAAGATTGTCCCCTACAACCATTTCTTCTATGAGGTTCTCACTACTCACCAAAACCAAATCTAAAATGGCATCCTCTCTAGTCGGTTTAGCAACTACTTGATGAAAGAATCCATCAGCTATCGCATCTAGGAAAATCTGAGCCCTATTATTATTACTAGCACTTGTCCTCCAGTCTATATCTGGGAAGTTAATGTCTCCCATGATCACGCAGTTTCCATTAGTATTTATTTCATGAAAAACATTAAAGAGGGCTCTATCCATATCCAAATTAGATCCCGGCGGTCTATAGCACACCCCAAGCACTATCCCAGGGGAGGCTTTAGTAGCTTTCTTCCCCAATGTAATTTTTGCCCAGACGGACTCTGTCTTATCCATTCCATCACTTCTTATTTCTTTACATTCTACCTCATCATTGATATACAATGCTACTCCACCACCTTTACCTTTATTTCTGTCTTTCCTAAACAGCATATACCCTTCAATACCCATAGTCCAGTCATGACTACTATTCCACCGTGTTTCTGTTATCCCTATTATATCTGGTTTCACTTCCTGCACCAGTAGCTCTAGTTCCTCGCATTGGTGTACAAACATCTTAATTTTTGCTGTTTGGCCTCACTCTCATTCTATACCCGATTTAGGCATGGTCATTCTACAGCCAGTATAACATATTAGACTGGTATCCACACTGCCCTTCCTCCTTATATCCATTCTCCTACCCATGGCTGTATCCTTTCTTTCTTTTTCTTCCCTTTTAATGTTAAAATCCGGCGTGGAGATTACCTGGACATCTCCCCCAGATTCCTAGTTTAAAGCTCTCTTAATCAGTTGTGCCAGCCTCCATCCTGGAAGTCTATTTCCTTCCCTACTCAGATGAAGTCCATCCCGAGAGAAATGTCCTCTGTCCATGAATGCCTCACAGTGGCCATACATCCCAAAGCCCTCCTTATAGCACCACTGCCTAAGCCATCTGTTGATAGTCATAATCTTGTGACACCTTTGTTGCCCTTCTCTAGGAACAGGCAGAATCCCACTAAAGATCACCTGAGCCTCCATTTCCTTAAGTGTCTTCCCCAGCCTAGCATAGTCTCCCTTAATACTTTCCAGTGAGAATCTAGCCGTATCATTTGTTCCCACATGAAGGTTAATTAGGGGATTCTTTCCTGCTCCCTTTAGGATCCTTTTCAACCTCAGGTCTACATCCCGTATCTTAGCACCTGGAAGACAGCACACCCTTCTATTCTCTAGATCAGCTCTGCTTACAGGCCTGTCTATCCTTCTCAGTAAGGAGTCCCCGATCATGTAGACCTGCCTTTTCCTGGTGACGGTGCTACTCTCCAGTCTATCCCCTGTTCCCTCTGGCTGCAAGTTCTTTCCATTCCTATTCTCCCTTGTAATCCTGTTCAACCCATCCTATATCCTCCTGGGGCTCATATTTAGTGTAGTCTCCATTGACTCTTCCCCTTTTCCTATAGGAGTAGCCGCTCTTCTCTTCTTTCTTGCCCTTCCACCTTCAGTGACTACCTGCTGAGCCCCTTCTTAATTTTCCAACTCTACAACCCTATTCTTGAGCTCTTTCTCCTTCACTAGCCCATCTTTTCCTCTGCCTGGTTCTTTTAGTCACATGCTTCCACTGACCACTTTCCTCACCCAGCAGTCTCTCCTCAGTCCCTCCTTCCATCTGCAAGTCTGAGCTTTTCCCTTCAGATACCTCATGTCTTTGCTCCATAATCTGCTCGAACCCCTTTCTAAACTCAACCAGACTTTCCACCTGCATCTCCAAACCTCGGATCTTTTCCTCCATCAGCTCTATCAGATGGCATTTTATGCAGACAAAACTCTTTCCAGGTACCCCCTCCAGGATCATGTACATGCCGCAGCTTCCACATCCAGTCATCCTCATTTGTGTCTTCCACTACATGGATCACTCCTGCTGCTGCCTCTGTATCTGTCATAGTCTTCCCACCTAAATCCTGTTGTTCTGGGAAACACAAACCACACCAAAACACCACCACCCACAACAAAAACAAACCCCAAACAAGCACCACAAGACAAACTCCCCCGTTTACAGCGCTATTTGCTGGCTCCTGTGCCGCTGCAGCTGTCTGTGTCGCTCTCGCTGACTGCAAATGAAAAATCCTTATAGATGCAGTGGGTGAGGTAATATCTTTCATTGGACCAACTTCTGCTGGTGAAAGAGAAGCTTTCAAGCTACACAGAGCTCATCTCCTGGGAAAAGTACTAAGTGTCACAGCTAAATACGAGGTGGAGTAGGTTCTTTAGCATAAGAATATACTTAGGATATGCGTTTACTTGTTCCGTCTTGTACTTAGCTGAGAGTTGTGGTTAGTAGTATTGAAATTGGCTCTCTCTCTCCCATAAGTGTTTCTTTACCTCCTTCTGCCGGCCCTATTCCAGACGCGTGAGCCTTTGCTCGTGGCTCCAGATATTCTAGTCTGGATAAAAGCCCTAACATTCTTAAAGAGAACCCTAAGACTGCATGGGCCATGGCATTGATTTGCAAAGAGTAAGGGCAGAGACTGTCTCATGTACAATGTTAGATTTATCTGCCACTTGAACGAGTGGTATTTTATTCTTTACCTAGAGATCAAAATTTAAAGGTGAAAAGACCCTCTGACTTAGGCCTACCAGATTGTGTTGGTAGCGTTTAAAAATTGGTGGGCAGTTAAGAAAATCTGGGATATGAGAGATCTTCTGTTTCAGAGGATACAGGATAGATAAGGTTAAAAGGGACCAGTCTGGGAATGATTTTCTGAAGTGCTCCCCTCTGCCAGGTTAAATCTTAAAAGAAAGGATGAGGACTCTTCCAAAAATTTAGTTGGTCTTTATCCTGTGTTTCAAGTGTAGTAACCTTGGTCCTGGCACTAGCACCTACTGCAGCTGTCCTGGGGAGAGAGACAGCCAATGAGAGGGAGACTGAGCTGGGGAGAAAGCTTGGAATTCACCCAAAGAGGGCAGTTGGAAAGTGGTTGGAGGAGGAGGAGGAGAAAAGACTGTGCTGGGGTGAAAAGGGGATTGATCAGAGGAAGCTATTTTAGAGAAACTGGACTGTGAAGGTCATGTGTAAGGAGCCTGATAGGGAGGGACAGAGAGCACATGACCAGTGAGGTTGACTATTGGGACACTGAAGAGGGAATATTCTTTAGACACCTGGGGAATGGGGCTGTTGTTTGCAGGTGGACCTGCTGGAAAGAGGTTCTGTCATTGCAGTGTCAAAGCAAAGGAGCATCACAAGCCAGAGAGAGCTGAATTTGGGACAGTAGGGGTGAGGCTAGACTTTTCAGCCAGGGAGAGGAAAAGTTGACTCCCTCTTGGGGTGTGTCAGCATATTGTTGAACTAAAAACTCCTTTTATTGTGCTGATAATTTACAATTTTCCTAAGCAAGTATTTGATGTTTTATATTGTTTCTGCCAAATTTCTGGGGTTTTCCTTTACACAATTTAAAAGGTTCTCTCCATTATATTGGTTTGCCTCCGCCTCTCCTCACAGCAAGCAGAGCCTAGCTGAGGCCTGGGTCACTGCAGAGGTATACCCAGTTGGGCTTGCCTTAGACTGTAATGAACTGGAGTAACAGATAATCAAAGGATTAAAGAAGAAGGAATTGGGAAAACTAATCATAACTGTGAACCCAATGGGGTGACTTGTACTGATAACCTAACAACTGAGGCCGCTGATAAGGAAATGACTTGACAACAGTTTGCTCACCAGCTACATTATGAAGTTTTTATTGAAATTATATCCTGGAATATCCACATCTTAAAAAGTAAAGCTCAATATCTGGAATTTAAGAATTTACTTAGCACAATTTGATTTAATTTTTTGACAAGAAATCTGGCTTACCAAAGATAAATCTTTTTCTCTTCCAGGCTATGAATCTTGTTTCGAAGGGTCTGTTAAACAAGCTAAGAAGGGCAGACCAGTTAATGGTCTATCCCTTCTTATCTCAATCAAATTAAATGCTATAGTTAATGTACTAGCTCAGAGTAATCCCTGTCTTTAATCTTATAGTATCTCCTTCCCAGATAATATATTGGTTGCTTTGAATTAATATTTGCCTCCATCGGGATCCACCTATTAAAATTAATCTATATGGGCAGAGTTAGAATCTCTTATTGACATACTGATTTGAAATTATCCAGTGGCAAATCTGATTTTTAGGTGATTTTAATGCTCAATTGGGTGTAGAAAACAAGGAATTGCTAAATCTATCACATACTAAATTTAATGATGGGTTGCTTTCCCTTTTCCAAAAAAAATTCTGAAGATAAATTAAGAAATTCAGCAGGCCAGATATATTTGGCAATTTTGGATAGATCCAGATTGGAAGTTCTAAATGGTAGGGTAGGTGATGACATGGTGGGTCACTAAATCTCTCAAGTGGGAGGAGTGTGACTATATTGCCATTCCAATTTTAAGCTGGTCTTGTTTTTTCTAATGTTTCAATGACGCCTAAATCTGATGGTGACCATCAACCCCTCCAGGTTAATTTTTGTCCCCTGCCCCTCTTATATTGGTTGATCCCTGTTGGACAGGATTTCACTTCTAATTTTGAAGGCTTATATGCAAGGTAAATTAAGTGGACTCCATTGGCTAAATATAAAATTAAGAGAATCTCTCCTCTATTTGTTAGGGTAAAAAAATCCATTTTCAGATCTTAGTTATGTGAGTCTGTCCCTTAATTTACTTAACTTCATTGTACACAAATAATCGGTTGATCTGATTACCAGAAGGACTGTTCTTTCCATTTGAAAGATAAAAGAATTTGGTATGTCATAGATTTTTTTTTTTTCAAAATAATACACAGCTATAGATTTTTGGCAAGGGAGGTCAGGAAAGGTTGCTTGCAGGTTTCACCCAAAAGCTAGTCAATTTTAGAAAGTCTAATAAAGATTGCTGAAAGAAAAAATAGTCAACGTTGTGGACTTGTAGAAGGAAATTGAATTTACTGCCAAAGTGAGAAATTCTGAGTATTTTTGGAAATTGGTAGCAATGGATTCCAAGAGGATTGGGGCAATATTGAAGCTATGATCCCCAAGCATATCTGGGAGAAATATTTTCTGCACTTTATAAAGATAGGACATATATTAACTTTTTGGCATGATCAGCTCTGGTAGCCGCCATTCCCGGCTTCCATCCAGAATGGTCTGCAGTATCCAGTAAGGAAGAACTTTACATTTTTAGTTGATCAACAACATTATAATCAAGTGCCAGGGAAAGATTTTTATTCCTGCAGAAATATTTAAGGAGAACGTTGACTGGTGGGCACCTGTTCTGGATATAAATAATACACAGATTTTCCACTCAGCTTACGCTATGAATATTATCAATCCACTTCACAAAAAGGGGCAGAGGAGAAACTTGGGGAATTGTTGCCCAATCAGTTTATTGGACACTGCTTTAAAAATTTTCACCAGATATCTTTTGGGAAGATTAGAGGATTGGGCAGAACAAATAATTTATTTGCTCAGGAACCAGCTGGTTTCTCAAATGGCCACTCCATTACAGATAATTGTTGTTCATTAGTACTTAATCTACAAATATGTGCCTCCTAAGGGGGCGGGGGAACTGTATGTAGCTTTTATTGATCTAAAATCATTCTTTCATTCTAGTGATAGGGACTGTCTGTGGGGCAAATTGGGAATACCTGAAATAGATCTGCAGTTTGTTTTTTAAGAGCTCTTCACAGACAAACAGTGGCCAAGATTAGAATAGGTCTGGGTGGGCAATTAACAGATTCCACCTCCGTTCCAAAGGTGGTTTGGCAGGGCTGTCTTCTAGCCCCTTTTCTTTTTAACTTTTATATCAATTATGTTTTAACATTAAAAGGGAATCAGTATTTCCCCCCTAAAATCCATGAATCATCCTGTCTGTCTTATATGCAGAAGATATGGTTCTATTGTTGCAAACACCAGTGGGACTGAAGAATTTATTACTTTCATTTGGTTTATACTACCAATGAGAGGGCCTCTAGATACATTAAATTCTGAAGTAATTGTCTTTAGTCAGACAGAGGTTGCATAAATAGAGGATCAATTGACAATATATTGAACAAGTTAGCTCTTTCCCCTACCTGAATACCTGGTTCTCACAGAATGGTTTGTGGGATAAGCACATTCGGGTAACAAAAGACAAGGCCTCAAATTCTGTGCAAGCTGTGTTACATTTTATTTCAACTCATGGGAGCAACTTAATTGCATCATCCTATAGTGTTTGAGGCTCAGACTCCAAATCTTGTTTGGTGCAGAAATTTGGGGATGGAATGAACCCATGGAATTTGAAATGATTCAAAACAAATTTCTTAGGAAGATTCTTGGTCTCCCAATAATACTCCAATTGCTCTTCTTAAAGCAAAGACAGGAATTAATTCTGTTTTGTCCAAAGCGCAATATTGCAATATTTTTGGCTTCGTATTACTGGTATGTACCCACAGTATTTGCCAAGGCTATGCTTAGAGCAGTGGTTCCCAAACTTGTTCCGCCGCTTGTGCAGGGAAAGTCCCTGGCAGGCCACTGCCCCAGGCCACTGGGAGCTGCGCTCGGCTGAACCTGTGGACATGGCAGGTAAACAAACCGGCGCGGCCCGCCAGTGGCTTTCCCCGCACAAGCAGCGGAACAAGTTTGGGAACCACTGGCTTAGAGGAACAGCTCAGTGGGAATGTCTCACATAAATTTCCTTGGTTAGAGTATTCAAATTCTTTGCATTCGCTATGTTTCTCAGAAATGAAAATTATTAGATTTAAATTTAAAAATATGAAATCCCTAATTAAGTTGAGGGCAGGGGATACTAATAAGCAATTGGATATGGCAGTTGTTTCTATTACAAAGATATCACCTTGTTTCCTCCTTGTTAAAAAGATTCATGGATATGCCAGATATTTAGACAGTTTGTACAATAATACGTTCAGGAGGGCCTTGACAGGGCTCAGCTTTCAATCCATGCAGACAGGTTATTCAGAATGCTGATATATTGGCATGAACAAATGTAACTATGAGTGTCCATGTGGCTCCAGGCAGGTGAAAAACCTAACCCATTATTTAATATATTGTGCTCTGTATTCACTGATAAGCTGCCAAAATCTTAACAACCGGTTCCCTCCTCACCCCATGAGGGGTTTGTACCCTCCCCTCAGGACTCCTGCCCCATCCACCCCTGTCCCCTGACTGCCCCCAGAACCGGGCAGGAGGGTCTCGTGGGCCACCATAGTGGGTGTCCACTCCGCCCCACCCCTAAGAGCCAGAGGGACCTGCCAGGGGGGCGAAGTGGGGAGTCCCGGTGGTGCTTACCTGGGGCGGCTCCCGGGAAGCATCTGGCAGGTCCCTCTGGCTCCTAGGAACAGGGTAGCAAAACTAGGGGTTTTCCCCCTGTTCCCGCCACTGATCACATCAAAAGTGGCGCCTTAGGCACCGATTCCATGGAACACCAGCCCCAGAGCACCCATGGGAAAATTTGGTGGGTGCAGAGCACCCACCGGCAGCTCCCAGCCCCAGCTCACCTCCGCTCTGCCTCCACCTCTGCCCCTGAATGCATCGCCCCGCTCTGCGAATCAGCTGTTCGCGCGGGAAGCCTGGGAGGGCTGAGAAACAAGCGGCTGCTTCATGCTCAGGCCCAGGAAGGAGGAGGCGAGCTGGGGCAGGAAACGGTTCCCCTGCGCACCCCCCCGGGTTACATGCTGTGGCGTGGGCGGCCCTCCTCACGCCTCCCCACCCCAGCTCACCTCCGCTCTCCCTCCTTGGGCCTAAGCACAAAGCCGCTGCTTGCTTCTCAGCCCCCGCTCCCCCTCCCCTCCCCGCCCCGGCTTTCCGCACGAACAGCTGATTCTCAGGAAGCCAGGGGGGTGGAGAAGCAGAGCGGGGCTGAGCATAACTCAGAGGCAGAGCAGAGGTGAGTCGGGGAGGGGAGAGCACCCACAAATTTTCCCTGTGGGTGTCCCTCATGGGACAACTGGTTCTAAAAGGGCTTCTAAGTTTAACAACCGGTTCTTGCGAACCAGCTCCAGCTCACCACTGTCTGTATTGCCATTTGAGGTAAAAGTGGCTTTCTGTGGTTTTTGGTTTTTTTGTCCTGGATGCCTTTTTCTGTGACCTCTCAGAAAATAATTCCTAAGTAATATTTTGACAATGTATCTGTGATCCAAGCAGTTTCCCTATATGCATGGTCAGCCACTAAAGCAAGGAAAAGGCAAGTGGCCTGGTGATGTCTGGTATAATGGTTTGTCCCTTTTTACTTTTTATTTATAAAATACTGAAATGTATATAACTTTGGATTTAGTTTAAAGTTCTGTTGCAATACTTTCTTGTGCCTTGGCCTATGGCTAAGTTGCTATTAATACATTCTTATTACTATTTAAACCCTCCAATAAAATGAGTCTCTACCATTAAAGACTGTGGGTGAATTCTTGCTCACCTTACTCACATGAGCAGGCCTACTGAAGTCATTGGGGCTGTCACATGTGCAAGGTGAGTAGGATTTGGCTCTCTTGTGAATAAATAAATGTTTTGACTCTTCAAAGTAACATGCAGTCATGTTCACATTTGTGCAAAGAGAAACCTTCATAAGTGTTTGCAGCGTTGTTGAACAAGAGTAATCAGGAACCTTTGGAGCAGGTTTTCCCTCCAAATCTGGATTGGAGAGAGAACATTGTCTCTATACTGAGGCAAAACCATTTGTCTTACTCAGATGGGTCATTCAGGTCAGTGGGTTTGAATGTGTGAGTTAGGCAAACAGGAAGTTATGCCCTCTTTAAGAGTCTAATCAAAAACCCTGTGAAGTGAACAGATTCCCATTGGCTTCGGATTAGCCCCTAACTAGTAACACCATTCACTGTAGCTATAATCAATTAAGAATATTTCACCCACTCACTTTTCTGCTTCTGTCGTTTGTATTAACTTTTAAAATTGAGTAATTTCTTCTGTTTTTTTGTGTTAGGTTTGGATATGGTGATTCAAATGCTTCTCCTCCAAACAGCTGAGCCAACATTTGATAATATCATGCAAGTAAGTTTAAAAGCTCAAGGTGTGATATGTTTAGAATGAAGGGGCAGATCCGCAGTTCAAGTCAATAGAGCTATGACAGTTTACATCAGTTGATGCCCCGGACTGTTCAAAAGGAATCACCTGAACAAGACTGTGATGAAAGAAGTAGTAATTTTTCCCCTTGGCTCACTGCATGCTAGCAAGTTAACTAGGAATACCAGGTATGATACGAATGTCTGTAGGAATCAGCATTTTTACATTTGTCTGCGGGGAAAAAATGCAAAGTGAAGCAAAAAGTGAGTGAAAGCTGTTGTCAGTTCATCCACCAGCTAATGTATGTTGTTGCTTTCAGCTGTATTTTGTGACAGCTCAAGAATTTACAATAGTCTCCCAGTCACAACTAAGCCCTTGTCTACACTACGAGTTTAGGTTGAATTTAGCAGCATTAGATTGATTTAACCCTGCACCTGTCCACATGATGAAGCCATTTTTGTCGACTTAAAGGGCTCTTAAAATAGATTTCTGTAATCCTCCCCAAGGAGGGGATTCGCACTGAAATCAACATCGCTGGGTCGAATTTGGGGTAGTGTGGACGCAATTTGACAGTATTGGCCTCCGGGAGCTATCCCAGAGTGCTCCATTATGACTGCTCTGGACGGCACTTTGAACTCCGATGCACTAGCCAGGTACACAGGAAAAGCCCCGGGAACTTTTGAATTTCATTTCCTATTTGGCCAGCGTGGCAAGCTCATTAGCACAGGTGACGATGTAGTCCCAGAATCGCAAAGAACTCCTGCATGGACCGAACAGGAGGTACTGGATCTGATCGCTGTATGGGGAACGAATCCGTGCTATCAGATCTCCATTCCAAAAGACAAAATGCCAAAATATTTGCAAAACTCTCCAAGGGCATGATGGACAGAGGCTACAACAGGGACCCGCAGCAGTGCCACATGGAAAATTAAGGAGCTCAGGCAAGCCTACCAAAGAGGCAAATGGCCACTCTGGGTCAGAGCCCCAGACATGCCACTTCTATGATAAGGTGCATGGAATTCTAGGGGGGGCCCTACCACTACCCCACCCCTCTCCGTGGACACCTACAAGGAGGGAGTCTCATGCAACAGGGAAGAGAATTCTGGGGACGAGGAGGAGGAGGATAGCGCACAGCAGGCAAGCGGAGAAACCGTTCTCCCCGACAGCCAGGAACTGTTTATCGCCCTGGAGCCAATACCCTCCCAAGGGCAGGCTCCTGGACCATGAAGCCAGAAAAGGCACCTCTGGTGAGTGTACCTTTATAAATATAATACATGCTTTAAAAGCAAGCGTGTTTAATGATTGATTTGCCCTGAAGTCTTGGGATGCATTCGCGGCCAGTACAGCTACTGGAAAAGTCTGTTAACGTGTCTGGAGATGGAGCAGAAATCCTCCAGGGACATCTCCATGAAGCTCTCCTTGAGGTACTCCCAAAGCCTTTGCCAAAGGTTTCTGGGGAGGGCAGCTTATTCCATCCTCCATGGTAAGACACTTTACCATGCCAGGCCAGTAGCATGTAGTCTGGAATCATTGCATAACCAAGCATGGCAGTGTATGGTCCCAGTGTTTGCTGGCATTCAAGCAACATCTGTTTTTTATCACTCTGTTATCCTCAAGAGAGTGATCATCCCAGATAATTTGGGGGCGGTGGCAGGTTTAGTTGGGTTTGTGCTGCATGTTAACCCAAAAACCACAGCCCCTCCTTTTTAAATGGCCAACCCAACGGGTGCTTGGTATGGGAAATGAGGGTGCTGCTGTTTGAAACCATTCCCACATGTTATGAAGGTTGAAGAAGCCGAAAGACTCTGGCTTACCATGGCTGCCTGCATGCTGAATTCTGTTGCCCGGTCCTGCATGTGTGATCTCTCTCACCAAATCAGCAGGCCCTCAATATAAGAGGCAAAATGTGACCTTGTACTGAAAGCACATGTACTATGTAATGTTAACAGCTTGGTTCACCATGAAAGAGTCTACCTATTGTTCTCTAAAATGTGTCTTTTAAAATACTAGTCTCCCTTTTTATCCTCCTGCAGCTGCAAATGTTTCAACACTCGCACTATCCTCTCCGTCCCAGAGGCCAGCGCAGATAAGAAGGCAAAAAAAAACGCACTTGCTATGAAATGTTCTCTGAGCTCATGCAGTCCTCCTGCACTGAAAGAGCTCAGCAGAATGAGTGGAGGCAAACAATGGCAGAGTCCAGGAAAGCAGAAAATGAACACAAAGACAGGAGGGATGAGTGAGATGACAGGTGGTGGGAGCAAGATGAGATGAGAGGAGGCAGGATACAATGCTGAGGCTACTGGGGGATCAAACTGATATGCTCCGGCATCTGGTGGAGCCGCAGGAAAGCCAACAAGAGCACAGACCCCCGCTGCAGCCCCTGGGTAACCACCCACCCTCTTCCCCAAGTTCCATAGCCTCCTCACACAGACACCCAAGAACGCAGGGCCAGGGGACTCCGGACACCCATCCACTCCACTCCACCCCAGAGGACTGCCCGAGCAACAGAAGGCTGGCATTCAATAAGTTTTGAAGTGCAGTGTGGCCTTGTCCTTCCCTCATCCATCACCCCACCCGGTGCTTCCCTCCTCCCCCACAGCTCCCAGGCTACCTTGACAGTTATCCCCCTATTTGTACGATGAATTAATAAAGAATGCATGATTTTGAAACAACAATGACTTTATTGCCTCTGCAAGCGGTGATCGAAAACAGGAGGGTGGTTGGCTTACAGGGAAGTAGGTGGGTTTTCATCAAGGAGAAACAAACAGAACTGTCACACCGTAGCCTGGCCAGTCATGAAACTGGTTTTCAAAGCTTCTCTGATGTGCAGCGGGCCCTGCTGTGCTCTTCTAATCGCCCTGCTGTCTGGTTGCGCATGGCCAGGCGATTTGCCTCAACCTTCCACCCCACCAAGGGTGACCAGATGACAAAAACAAAATATCAGGACACATGGGGGGTGGGGGGGAAGCCACAGGCTCATCTTCCCCCATCAGGGCCAGCTCTAGGTTTTTTTCCACCCCAAGGGGGGAGGGGGGGAACCAGAGTGCCACCAAAGCAAAATATCGGGACAAATGGTGTCCCGACCATACATCGTTCGGGACGTGGGACAAAAAAACAGATATCGGGACAGTCCAGATTTTATCGGGATGTCTGGTCACCCTAACCCCACCATAAACATCTCCCCCTTACTCTCTCAGATATTGTGGCGCACACAACAAGCAGCAATAGCAATGGGAATATTGGTTTTTCTGAGGTCTGTAACTGAGTCAGTAAACTGCACCAGCGTGCTTTTAAATGTCCAAATGCACATACTACCACCATTCTGCACTTGCTCAGCCTATAGTTGAATAGCTCCTGACTACTGTCCAGGATGCCTGTGTATGGCTTCATGAGCCATGGCATTAAGGGGTAGGCTGGGCCCCCAAGGATAACTATAGGTATCTCAACATCCCCAACAGTTATTTTCTGGTCTGGGAAGAAAGTCCCTTCCTGCAGCTGTTCAGAGACCAGAGTTCCTGAAGATGTGAGCGTCATGTACCTTTCCCGGCCATCCCACGCTGATGTTGGTGAAACATCCCTTGTGATCCACCAGTGCTTGCAGCACCATTGAAAAGTACCCCTTGCGGTTTACGTACTGGCTGCCAAGGTGGTCCAGTCCCAACATAGGGATATGCGTTCCGTCTATCGCCCTCCCACAGTTAGGAAATCTCATTGCAGCAAAGCCATCCACTATGACCTGCACATTTCTCAGAGTCACTACCCTTGATAGCAGCAGCTCAGTGATTGCTTTGGCTACTTGGATCACAGCAGCCCCCACAGTAGATTTGCCCACACCAAATTGATTCCCGACTGACTGGTAGCTGTCTGGCATTGCAAGCTTCTAGGGGGCTATTGCCACTCGCTTGTGAAGTGTGAGGGCTGCTCTCATCTTGGTAGTCTTGTGCTTCAGGGCAGGGGAAAGCAAGTCACAATGTTCCAGGAAAATGCCTTTATCCATGCGAAAGTTTCGCAGCCACTGGGAATCATCCCAGACCCGCAACACTATGAAGCCCCACCAGTCTGTGCTTGTTTCCGGGGCCCAGAGTCGGTATTCCATGGCATGAGCCTGCCCCATTGCCACCAGGATGTCCAAATTGCTGGGGCCCATGCTTTGAGAGAAGTCTGTGTCCATGTCCTCATCACTCTCATCACCGCGCTGCCGTCGCCTCCTCACCTGCTTTTGCAGATTCTGGTTCTGCACATACTGCAGGATAATGCTCATAACTGCTGCGGTGATCTGAGTGAGCTCCATGCTTGCCATGGTATGGCGTCTTCAGGAGAGCAGCGTGGCAGCAGAAGTGGTGGCTGACAGGGGCCACGAGAATAGATATTTATGGAAAACGACGAGAGGACCTGCGAGGTGGATTAATGAGAGCGGGAGAGCAGAGTTGCAGCAGAAGCAGTGGAGGATGACGGTTAGCATGGCGCACGTTTCCCTGAGGAAGAACACACGTACCTGGGAGCCCATGACAGAGAAATTGGAGAAATTCGCTATTGAGACAATAGCAGCAGAGCAGAGCTGCAGCGGAAGCGGTGTATGACGACAATTAGCAGTTCTACTGCACTGTCTGCTGCCAGCAGCACCCAGGACACAACAGCGGCGGTGTCGCTGAGTTGAGCAGGCTGCACGCTTGGCGTGATATGGCGTCTGCATGGAAAAATGGCTTGAAACGATTGTCTGCCATTGCTTTCATGGAGGGAAGTGTGACTGACAGCATGTACCCAAAACCAGCTGCAACAATGTTTTTGCCCCATCAGGCATTGGGAGCTTAACCCAGAATTCCAATGGGCGGCAGAGACTGCAGGAACTGTGGGATAGCTACCCACAGTGCACCGCTCCGTAAATTGATGCTAGCCACGCTAGTGAGGACGCAGTCCTCTGACTTAATGCGTTTAGTGTGGACATACGCAATCGACTGTATAAAATTGATTTCTAAAAATCGACTTCTAGAATATCGACCTAATTTCATAGTGTAGACATAGCCAAAGATACTTGCTTTCACTTTTTATGGCATGCAAACACATTGTCAGAAGAGGCCTGTTTAAAAAGCTGCACAGAGTCCTTTTAAAATACATTTTCCTGAATCGCTCAGACGGTATACATGCTCTTTTTTAGCGTCATGGAGATCTGCGTAGGCTGCATATAAGGGGCCAAATTCTATGCTGCAACTTTCAGGAGTTACAGCTCAGAAGACACTGCCCAGGCAGAGTGAGGTCTAAGGCGACTTTAAGCTCCATTTGTGGCATTCAGATTCTGGGTTGTTCTAGGGACCAATGCACTCTTGTCTACTTTCAAATAGGCTGTTCCACAATCTGTAACAGCCAGAGAGCAGTCTTTATTCCTCCAGCCATGGCCCAAGCATGCCTCTATACTGGGGCTGAAAGCAAATCGAACTCCAAGCTTAACTTTGCTTCTGTCCTGGGGGAATACCCCAGGGAGACATTATGGACCATTTACACCAGCCTTGTGGTGTAAATGAGCTACAGGAGGGGTTAGTATCTGGCACTAGATACTGTTGGAGTTCAAGCAGGATTTAAAATAAAGCTTGGACAAAGCGAAATATTTCAGCAAATGAATAAATCAGTTGGGGTTACCTCCCTGGAAATTAATGCTGTATTCAATATAAAGCTCTAAAAGGAATTTGATTATTTGTCTTGCCAATGAACAACAGCGGTGTGTGTGTGTGTGTGTGAGGCACACACAGAACCAAAGCCAATACTGTGTTATCATAGAGCAGATCTTCAGTTGATGAATATACACCTCTTAAGCCAGTGATGTATGCACGTCTCAGAAGGGAGCAAGTGTTATTAACAGTAAAATGGCAGGAAGCTTGACCCTGGCCAAACTTTGCTTAGCAAAAAAGAGAGAACTTAACATTCAAGTTCTGATTATCTATTAGTCTGCACAGGAACAATGATTTGTTCAGCAAACCTAAAATAAAATTGCTACAAGTAATCTTGGTGTGTATAGAGGGGGAAGCAGACATACTAGGAGGAATTATTTCCTATTTTCTTGTCTCCAAACATGCAACTGACTCAGTGCAGTGATGCTGTATTTATACTAGCTTCACAGAGAACAGGATCTAGCTCGTTCTTTTAAAATTGAATCAATTACAACACAAGGGCTCTGATTCAGCGAGGTTTTTCAGCCTGGAGTGGCTAGAGGCATTCTATACGCACTGTCACACCAAATCCTCAGCATAAAGTCGTCTAACATTGTGCAAAACGTCACCATCTCACAAAGATCTGGCCTTCCTTTAGTCACTCATTATACTCAAAAGGGGCATTGTATGCTTTACAGCCATGTCGCCAGAATGGACAAAAATGCCCCAGCCTACCAACCTCTCAAATTCTCCATCAATAAGCAAAAGGGAGTACATGGTACCCCATCTGGAATTGTCTCTGGGGCTGCCCCAGAAATTTATGGATTTTCGGGACTGAGCCAGATTTGAGAACTTTACTACACGATTCATGGAGCTATCAACTGTGGTCACTTTGGGTAGAGCAATTGTCCTCATTAGACTGTGCATATTTGTAAAGCCCTTAAGTCAGTATTTCTCAAACTGGCGGTCGCAAGGATATTGCGCGGGGGTAGGGGGTATTGCCAACCTTACTTCGGCACTGCCTTCACGGTTGGGTGGCTGGAGAGTGGTGGCTGCTGGCCAGGTGCCCAGTTCTGAAGGCAGTGCCCCTGCCAGAAGCAGTATAGAAGTAAGGGTGGCAATACCACAACTCACCCTACACTAGCCAGATTTCATGGGGGAAGACCAGATTTGATTCCATGACACGTATTTCATGGCTCTGAATTTGGTAGGGCCCTAAAGATAACCTAACAGCTAAAACTAGAATTGTGTGCTTGAAAGTGAGGTTAGAGAGAAAAATGGCTCAGTTTAATATTCATATCCTTAGAGTGAGCAAAATGAGATGGACTGGATGTGGAAGATTTCATCCAGACAGTATAACAGTATTTTATTCAGGAAGACAAGATGATACTCACTCAGAGGGAGCTGGACTACACCTTAACAAAAAGGCAACACGAGTGCTACAGGAATGGAAACCAGTTGACTCACAAAATTGTAAGAGCACATTTTGTTACAAATCATGCTAAAATAAGTGTTAACCAGTGTTACACACCTAACCAGATCATGATAAATAGGTAAAAGACAATTTCCACAATAAGTTGAAAGATGTACTAAACCAGGTTCATGCTTATATCATTCTGGTTATGGGTGATATGAAAGTCCAAGTTGGTAATGATAACTCTAGATGTGAACGTTGCACGGGTAATCATAAAACTGATGGATAAATAGTCAATGGTGATAGATTCATTAAGCTGTGCAGTATGTATAACCTGTGTATTGGGGGTGGGGGAAACTCCTCAGTATTAGGAATCAAAAACTAACATGGGAGTGAAATGATGGTATTACTGAGGAACAATTGGATCACAGACCGAAAAGAGCAGGACAAGAGATAACATAAGAAAACCATTGAGAAAGATGTTGCTGTCATGGAAACAGACTATAACAGAGCAAGAACAGGCATTTGACAGCTGGAGGTTGGAAGACTAGGTTCCCAAGTGTCACAAAACACAAGAAAATCTAATAATAATAAAAGTGAAGCACATGCTTGATTACCTTGCTGGGTCGGGGGTCATAAACCCTAAATCTGCTAATGAGTTGAACTTCAAGACCCTTTTTTCCCATTAGTGTGAAATACCCATTTCCCACAGATAGTAAACAACATTTGGGGAGAGCTCCCTCCCCAATGTACACTGTGAAAGGTTCCCCCGGGGGTGCCACCTGGAAGTGAGGTACCACTGAGCCCTCTGACGCACCAGCTTGGGCTCCCTCTCAGCACTGTGCTGCTGTGATAAGTTATAGACTGCTCCTGGACCAACACTTCCACCAGAATTCACACAGGCAGGGACACACCCAGCTGCAGTTACATGCAGGTTTTGGCCAGCCACTGCATGAACTAACAATAGAGAGGCTACAGCCAAAATATCCCCCAATCCAGGTCCTAAGAGCTGAACCATCCTGCCCTGATCGAAACCCCGACCACTATGAATGTATTACCCAATTCACCTCTCCTTCAGTGTGGAGAGGAACATGCACAATACGCATGTGTTAAACCAAGCTGAGATTTTACCCAGACACTTCAGTCAAAGGCACACTGGTTTAGATTAAAACATAAAACAGGTTTATTAACTAAAACAAGATAGATTTTAAGTGATTTATAAGTGAAAGCAAACAGATCAAAGCAGATTACCTAGCAAACAAACAAAACTGCAAACTAAGCCTAAAATATTAGATATGAATTAGCAAGCTGTCACCCTGGCTGACGATACAAGCAGTTCATCAGGTTTCCGTACATAGGCTAGAAATCTTTTTAGCTTGGGACCAACCCTTTTCCAAGTCCAGTCTTTGTTCCCCAGGTGTTTTCAGGAGTTCTCATGCCTGAGGAGTGAGGCCCCTTGATGGTGTCACATCCCACCTTATACAGCTTTAACATATGGCAGGAACCCCTTGTTTCAAAATCAGTTCCCAGCACAGTTTGTGGAAAAATACAGGTACCCAAAATGGAGATCAGTGTTATGTGATCTGGTCACATGTCCTTGCATATCCTGCTGAGTCATAGCAGTCATTACTCATAGGCTGTCTGGAGCATTCTCAGAAAGGCTCACCCGGTGGAGGATAAGCTTTTCCTAAGGCCTGTGGTTTTTCCTAATGGTCCATTACCCTGAATAGGCCCTTCACAACCAGCTGTCTAGGCTGGAAGCATTTTGCCTAGTGGGTGTCACCCAAGTGTAACCACATATGAAATACAGATACATCATCAATATTTATAACTTCAGATACAAAAATGATACATGCATACAAATAGGATAAGCATATTAATCAAATGATAACTTTTCCAATGACACCTTACATGACTCATCTTGTACAAATTCCATCCTAACTATGTCATAATTATATCATAATCAGACAACCATAAGGAATATGGGGTGCAGTCTCACAATGAAACCTAAATCTGCGTATGAGTTGAACTTCAAGACCCTTTTTCCCATTAGTGTGAAATACCCATTTCCCACAAACAGTTAAAAAAAATGGGGGCACCCGCACCCCACTGTACACAATTAAAAAAGTTATTTAAGATGAAATCACAAAGTAGTTCCTACTCAGATAGTAAAAACAGTTTCAATCAATTTTAGGCTGATTACACAACTGTCATGCCATCAAATATTCATAGTACATTTTATAATTCAGCCTGGTTAATATGTAATATTTAAGTAACCACATTTGTTTTATTCTAATAAATATCGTTCAACCTTAGCTTTACTAACAAAAACAGTAGTTCTACTCTAACATTTTATCCTTTTCTAAAGTCACTTTATTTGGTCCTCATGGTCCATAGAGGGGAATACTCTGGGGTCAGTGAACTCAACTTCTGAGATAGGGAAGCATTTTCTCTTTGGTTGCTCCATTGGCACTGGTAGTGGGTTGAGGGAGTGCACTCATGTCCAACGTGTTGGATATCTATTGGGTCATGTGGTTATAGCACTACACCACAATTGAGGATATCTGAGTTGTGTCCCTTGCTCTGCCGCAGACTGGTAGGGTGACTTTTGGCAAACTATTTAACTTTTTTGTGCCTCAGTTTCCTCACCTGTAAATTAGGGATAATAATACAATCCATATGTACCTCACAGAGGTGTTGTGAGTCTTAATCAAGTAAGGCTAGATTATTATGAGCTCTAATACTGCCACAAAGGGCAGTTGAGGGGCATAAGGCCCACCCTCAGCAGCCCACACTATCTGGAATGTCGTTCAGGGATCCCTGCTACTGCTTCCTTCTGTGGCACAGAGAGGGACAGGGCATGAACACAGCCATTGCTCTGCTCATCCAACACACCAGCCAATGAAGCTGGATGGGTGCAAAGGAAGAAGTAAACTATGCTCTTGTAATGATTGCAGTCCACTTTTTTCTGCCATCAGAGCAAGAGGGGAACAGAAAAGGAATTGTGAATAAGTCACAATTGCATTCTTGGTGCTCCTTCTGCAGCAATGCAGCTGTACACCTCAACATATTTAGGGCAGAGCCTAAAGGCTCAGTCTGGTCTTTTGTTCATGAAGGGCTTTAACATTCACGGATGAAAGAAGCTAGATGAGGACTACATTGTGCAATCTTTATGCTGGGTGAGCACTTACTTACTCCAATGGTTCAGTTGACTTCAACAGGACTGCTTATGTGAGTAAGCGTGCCAACTAATGTCAGTAAAGGTTGCACAATCAAGCCCTATGTAATAAGTGCTTTCCTCTCTCTATTCATCCTAGGCCCGATTCTAAAATTCTTTCTCAAACTGAGTAGTTCCTTACTGCACTGACTTCAGTGAAATACTCATGAAGTAAATTACTACTCAACATAAATAAGAGTGGTGGAACATTGCCATCTGTTAGCTGCAGGGGCTGGGACTAGAGAAGTCAGCTTAGTCAGCTGCTAGAGGAAGGGAGTGTTTCCTATTCTTATTTCCCAATGTAGGAGCCAGAAGTGGGAGGTGGAAGGGAGGAAAAATGTGTCATTCAGATAACTCACCCTCCCAACTAGCACTCTGAAGTGCTGACAGGGACCTATATCAAGATCTCCCTGGATAAAGAGGGGTACTACAGTGTGTGTGTCCTTCATACTGTAGTCATGCCCCCAGGAATATTGTTCCTTAAAAATATAATTTTCTCTTAGTAAACACTAAAACTTCTGTCTATAGTATTAGAGCATTTGCTTAAAAATATTAAGAATTCATCCTCTGAACTTGGAGTGTAATACTGCCAGTTGGCTTTCATTTTCCCTGATGTTTTATATTAGTGTTGATGAGGCAAACTCACTGTGGGAAAATAATATCACGTCTTTGTTTTCCATTTGAAACTTTGGAAGTACTACAGCAATCTGATATTATTTTGACTACTGCAATGCCAACACTGAAAAAATATGATTGTTGTTGATCCATACATTTTACTCCTTGCTTGGTCTAAAACTTGTAGTGTTACTTTCCAGTAAAAATTTGTAGAGGGCAGGAATTTAACAGAGTTGAAGGAGAATTTTCAGGGACATAAAAGGGAAAATGTCTCATTAAAAGGCATCATGGTCTAGTGGTTTAAGTTATTGGGAGTGGGGAGACCTGATTCCTAGCTCAGATTGTGTGGCCTCAAGAGAGTCACTTCATCTTTGCCTTGGTTTCCCTATTTATAAAGCAAGGCCCTTACATTCCCTCCCTTCATCACCAGGATGTTGTGAGGATCAGTTAGTTAATGTTTACAAAGCACTTGGAGCAGGAAGGCACTATTTCAGTGACCAGAATTATTAACGAAAGGTGGAGGGGACTGATGGTAGGATTCTGTCCCGGTGTGAAGGAAGTTGGAAGGGTGCTGATGGGTAATGTGATGATATGTGAAAATTGCCAGTGAGGTAATATAGGTAAGAGGATGAGATTTTGCCTTGCATTTGTGTATGTGCTCACCTGCTCGGCAAATCAGACTGTATGAGAGTTTTTGGATGAGGAAATGGAACAGAGCCCTGGTGACTGTGGGTACAGTGGGACATAAGGTGGGTTAATGATTGCTGGCAGATGGGGGTGAGGGGAGATAGGGGTGAGGGAAGAGGAGGTTGACGTGTGTATGCTTGTAGGGAGGGGCAAATGGTTAATTTAAATACTGGAAAGAATAAAAACTAAAAAATGCATACTAAAGGCTTTTTAAAAGAAGTCTTATTAATGCTCAAATGATACATGACAGTACATAACTCAGCTACTCATTTTCACATTTCTGAAGTTTTGCCACACCTGCTTCTGGCTTTGCAAAAATGAAACCTGCTCATGAGGCTTTACAAAACCGAAATCAATCCCTTTGCCCCATGGAGTAACAGAATATCAACAATGCTGTCTTATAATATTGAGTAATGCAAAATCTTATAATGCAAACTGGTGAAAGAGAAACCTATGCCATGTTTGTCCCTGGAATCAATTAGGTTGTCCCACAGCTGAAGTTACTCCATATTTTTTCCATATTAATCTTTCCAAGTCTATAATATTGTGTCTTTTTAGTCAAGGCATTTAGTATTGTCTTGTTTTGGAAAATAGGGTGAATATTTTACTGGGCATAATGAGAGAGCATTTGTGGAGACATAAAGCATAGAATATGGTGCATGGTTTGGTAGGATGGAGAAGAAAAGGTCTTCATTTGTTTTTGCCCAGTGGAAAGGTACAATCCTGTTTTTCAGTTTCCCCCCTACTATGCCAACTCACCCATACTTAATGATACTTTGGCTGATGAAGGTGAATGATAATTGTTGCTGCATTTACATCAATATAATAAGACTAATAAATCCACTTGTCAGCTAAATATTGAAATACAGTGCACTCCACTTAATTGGGATATATTCATTTGGATATCTGCTTGTCAAGGTTCCTTCCCCACTCTGAACTCTAGGGTACAGATGTGGGGACCCTACACCCCCTTTCCTGGGGAAGGCTTGATAAAAATCCTCACCAATTTGCATAGGTGAACACAGACCCAAACCCTTGGATCTTAAGAACAATGAAAAAGCAATCAGGTTCTTAAAAGAAGAATTTTAATAGAAGAAAAAAGAAAAGAATCACCTCTGTAAAATCAGGATGGTAAATACCTTACAGGGTAATCAGATTCAAAACACAGAGAATCCCTCTAGGCAAAACCTTAAATTACAAAAAGACACAAAAACAGGAATATACATTCCATTCAGCACAGCTATTTTATCAGCCATTTAAACAAAACAGAATCTAACGCATATCTAGCTAGATTACTTACTAAATTCTAAGACTCCATTCCTGTTCTGTCCCCAGCAAAAGCATCACACAGACAGACAGAGCCTTTGTTTCTCCCCTCTCCCCCCAGCTTTGAAAGTATCTTGTCTCCTCATTGGCCATTTTGGTCAGGTGCCAGCAAGGTTATCCTAGCTTCTTAACCCTTTACAGCTGAAAGGGTTTTTCCTCTGGCCAGGAGGGATTTTAAAGGTATTTAGCCTTCCCTTTATATTTATGACACTGCTTAACTGGGATATTTCCCAGGGATGACTGCTCCTTAATTAGGATAGTAATTCTCCTTCTTGTGAATTATTTTGGGTAGAGAAAGTGGTGCTAATTTATTATGGCCTAGATTCCATCACACATACTCATGCTGAATAGTTCCTCGCTCTGCAAGTAGCCATGTTGAAACCATTGGGACTACTTGTAGACTGTACAACACATATTACTCATGTTGTATTACCACTCAACATGAGTAATATTGGCAGGATCCAGCCCTACATGAGATACCTGACTCTGGATGAAGCACAGGATTTCAACTGTGCAAAACAAAATTCTGTCAGGTGATCTGAACTCCCAGACACAGATGGCCCCCACATTTTTCCTACCAAAAATAAGGGACCCTTACTGAAGCTGTCTGACGGAGATAAGTGATCCAAGAAGAACCTCCATGAGGGCTTGCTCTGTGATATAACTTGTCTCAGCTTGCTCCTTCCTTATTCTACTTCCATTTACTTTTTAATTCCTGTCTTTTCTTTGCAAGAATTTTCTGCTATGTGTCCTCAGAACGGAGTGTTAAATTTGGAACCCTACCACAGTATAAATAGCAGGTGCGAAAGAGTATTTCAGTTAAGTTTGGTTAAGAAGATTCTATTGTATTGTTTAAAGTATTTAAATAGTACTATCTTAGGCTAGATTAATGGTACATTCCAACCATGATTATCAAAAACAGTATTCCCCATATAGTATAAGCCAATGCTTATGCAGAATAGAGTACCAAATGGTAAATCATTACAGTTCTTAGAATAACATAGGTCTATATTAAAATAAGAGATTTCAGAGCTTCCCCCCCCCCAACTCTTCTGTAATGAAATAACTTCTCAAAAATTCCAATCCTGTGGAAGATAATAAAATAAAAAAGATTTGTACTACTTCAATAGTTAATCATACAAAAAAGATTCCGAGTGCTACAAATTAGTAGCATTGATTGCTTTTGTCTAATAGCAATAATATGTTTTGAGGATGAATAGACATTAATGGAGAATTTCAGTATAATTATAGTTTGACTGCTCCCTGCACTGAAAAGTAATAGAAGATAGGACAACTACTCAGAGCTATAGCCATGCACTTAGTAAGGACTGTTGACATTGGCTTCCTGTCAGAAGAAAACTTTTTGTGTGGGGAGTGTGTTTGTGTGGGCAGGTGGAAGGGGGTTTGGGTTTGTGTGAATTTAGAGGTCATGGAAGATACTTGGTTGATGGCGCTAGGCACTGAAGTCTACAGATGGATGAGCTCACTTAAACATTATTGGTTTTGTGCTCTACTTATGAGAAAGTGTGAAAAAAGAGCAGAGAGGTGGAAATATTAAAGTGAAATCAAATATATATATCTGTATATATATCTATATATATATCAATCACACAGAGAGAGAGAGGGATTGGAGGATTGGGCCAAAAGAAATCTGATGAGGTTCAATAAGGATAAGTGCAGGGTCCTGCACTTAGGACAGAAGAACCCACTGCACAGCTACAGACTAGGGACCGAATGGCTAGGCAGCAGTTCTGCCGAAAAGGACCTAGGGGTGACAGTGGACGAGAAGCTGGATATGAGCCAGCAGTGTGCCCTTGTTGCCAAGAAGGCCAATGGCATTTTGGGATGTATAAGTAGGGGCATAGCGAGCAGATCGAGGGACGTGATCGTCCCCCTCTATTCGACATTGGTGAGGCCTCATCTGGAGTACTGTGTCCAGTTTTGGGTCCCACACTACAAGAAGGATGTGGAAAAATTGGAGAGAGTCCAGCGAAGGGCAACAAAAATGATTAGGGGTCTGGAACACATGAGTTATGAGGAGAGGCTGAGGGAACTGGGATTGTTTAGTCTGCAGAAGAGAAGAATGAGGGGGGATTTGATAGCTGCTTTCAACTACCTGAGAGGTAGTTCCAGAGAGGATGGTTCTAGACTATTCTCAGTGGTGGAAGAGGACAGGACAAGGAGTAATGGTCTCAAGTTGCAGTGGGGGAGGTTTAGGTTGGATATTAGGAAAAACTTTTTCACTAGGAGGGTGGTGAAACACTGGAATGCGTTGCCTAGGGAGGTGGTGGAATCTCCTTCCTTAGAAGTTTTTAAGGTCAGGCTTGACAAAGCCCTGGCTGGGATGATTTAATTGGAGATGGGTCCTGCTTTTGAGCAGGGGGTTGGACTAGATGACCTCCTGAGGTCCCTTCCAACCCTGATATTCTATGATTCTATGAGAGAGAGACTGAGCTCCTGCACTACTCTCGAGATTTAAATAGTCCTCTCGGAACACCCCTGTCATGAGGAGAGAGGTACTCCAATTGGTATAGATTGGGTGTGATGGTTCTATGTCAGTTCCCTTCCCTGCTCTCAGGAGAAAGGATGTGTTGGATATGTCTGGGGGCAGGACGGGATGTGGCTGGAGCACACTGCACTCTATAACTCTTCTCTGGTGGCATAATGGCCTGTAGAGGGATGGAAGAAGCTGATATAATTAGAGTAGTTCGGGGACTGAACGGAATATATTCATCGATTACAAGGCCAGAAGGGACCGTTGTGATCATGTAGTCTGACCTGCATAACACAGGCCATAGGACTTCCCTGAATTAACTCTTGTTTGAACCAAAGCATATCTTTTTAGAAAGACAGACAATCTTGATTTAGTGGTGGAAAAACCAGCACAACCCTTACTAGGTTGTTTTAACAGTTAATTTCCCTCACAGTTAAACAATTGCACCTTTAAATAGATTTATTTTAATATGATAAATCAAATTAAGCTAAATTGATTTTAGCCACTCTTAACTGTTGTAAGAGTATCTGTAGAGATTGGTACTGATTTAACTAGATCAATTTTGAAACCAGCTCAGTCAAATCACTGTAATTTCTGTGTGTAGACCAGCCCATGAGGCAGAGGGGGTAGGCTACTTTTAAAGTGTTGATATTGGTATTTGAATGTAAGACATTTTTAAGAGTTACACTGCAGCCACCCTATAGGAACTGCTGTTATACAGGCACTTACTGTATTTAAAAAGGAAAGCATTTTGTCCTGTGTGGATGGTTGAGGTCTTTACTTGCCCTTTGACCCCAGAGCTTTTAGTAGCTTCATGTTTCCTACATAATAATCTTGATTAGGAGTTTTAAACACTCAAACTGACTTAGGGATTTTCTTCAAATGTCTTCAGGATAATGTGACACGATGCCAGGAGCTGCAAAATGTGAGCCTGGTCCTGTAACCTAATCCACTAACAAGCACCCGATCCCCTTCTACAGAGAAGCGCCAGTGATTTCCCCACAGGGGGGCCTTAACAGGAGAAATCACTTTTTTCAGTTTGGGCAACAACCAGTTCCTCTATGAACTGAAAACTCCAGTTGATATATATTTTATATTAGAAAAAATTGAAGTCTTGAGGGGTCAGCTGTTCCCATTCCCACACATTACAATGGTGATGAGTGGTAATAATTTTACTATCTTGTAGAAACAAAATTCGGTAACAATGGATTTAGAAATGTGCTGTGGGGAGAGGGGGCTTATCATAATACTGCTGTGGTGAAATCTAGCCTTAAAACACATTGGAAATCAACAGTAAAAGGGATCCATACACCACTCTAATTAGAAATTTACTTCCAATAATTGTTGCTTCTTTGGGACTTCTGCATCGCAAATCATCAAACATTTTTAAACTAAAAGAACAAACTGTTGTAAGATGCTTTAATTCAATCTCTTTCCAAGCTTTATCTGTTTTGAATATATTTGTCTTGATTTTAACTTGAGCCTTCATATTAAAAATGTACTTTGTGGACATTTTGAGAGTGTAATTTAATTGATTCAGCCTGGGCTTCCTGTCATACACACATCCTGGTTTGGTCTGGAACTTATCAGGTTTTGTTATTTAGTGTCTGCTGACAGTTCTGTAAGAACCCTTCAAAGACGTAGGCAAAAAGAAAACAATGCCGATACTGTATGTTCTATATTGGATTTCATCCTTTTTCCCTTTCTGTCTAGAAAAAGTCTCTAGAAAACCACTGTAACCATCTGTGATCAGCTTTGCATGATGCTATCCAATAAAATCAAGTTTCCTTTTCAAGACCCCAATCCTGGCAAGAGATTGATATGGGAAGAGTTTACCCCTATGTAGTGTCCAATTAAAGTCAGTGGGACTCCATGCAGTTGTGAAAGTCCACACTTCTAGATCCCTTTAAGGATCAGGGCCCAAGAATACAAATTTAATTGTGGCAACACTTTGATCTTAAATTATTAAATTCTATGTCCTTGATACAAAACTTCCATTCTTTTGCTTGGCAACTAAATATAGTATTGTGAGCATAGTCCAGTGCTTTACTATATTGTATGAAAATGTTAATGTTTTCCCAAATAGCTATGTACATTCATAAAAATAAACTTTATTAGTGTTACATATAGTTCTAGTAACTTTCATAAGTGTGGAATCAATATTTTGCACTCTTCCAATGTTAATCTGAAAAATCTTTAATAAAGGTTAGAAAAAGAATGTTAGTGCTTGTTGAATTCAACATTTTGGGAGAAAAAACTTAGAAGAAATATAAAATAAAATATTGTACTGTAACTGGAAAGCAGTAAACATTTACTGTTCCCATTTAACAATTCAGAATAAATCTTTCGAAACTCTAGAGACAACAATGGTACCAAATACTGTATTATTTCCATGGGATGGGGGTTTGAACACTTCTTGTCTTTAGAATAATGACTTGTGGGAATTTCAAGTTAGAGGAATAAGTTCATATCTGTCCCACGCCACAGCTAATTATGATGATGTTCTACTGAGCCAAGTTATATTTTCCCTCATCTGTGAAGCTGTAGAAAATTGACTCATTAATGCTTCTTTGTCTCAGTGATTTCACTTCTTGTTCTTTTCCACATTAAGAATAATTACTTTCCCACAAACCTGGCCTGTTTTGATGGAGACTACTGTTTTCCAAATGTAAATGGTCATTGATCTGCCAAAAGTGGCCTTATTTATAAGTTGAAGATCGTTGCACAGCTGGGAACAAATTGTGAAAAATTACCAATTTGGCAGTCATAAATCTAAAGCAAGGATTGACTTCTAAATGTTTTTTCATCCATATTTAAGTTTTTTACAATATTATTTATTTTGTCTCAATTGCCAGCTAAAAACCATGTAAAATCTACAGCATAGATAAATAAGTATAACAATAATAACCATCCCTGGTAACGTCCCATATTCATCATTAGCCATCGTGCTCATTTGAACGATCATTTGGAACTCCTGCAACTGGAGAATGACTGTCTCTGGTGAATGATGTGAGTTTGCTGTGGTGGTAGCTAGATGATAGTAAGTGTCACTATACTCACATGTTCGTAGCTTATTTTACTTTGGACCAGATTCTGATATGTCTGTTCATGTTGAATATCACCTTACTGAACTAGTGTTGTCATTAATTTCATTTAAAACTGCTCGTGGAGTAAGGTGCTACTCAACACAAGAAAGGAGAACACAAAAAAGGATGTCCCTTTATTTCTTGAGACTGATATTTCCTGATTTTGTAACTCTTATGTTGAATAATACCTTACACTGTTAAGGATCCGTTGCATCCGACGAAGTGGGTATTCACCCACGAAAGCTTATGCTCCGATACATCTGTTCGTCTAGAAGGTGTCACAGGACTCTTTGCCACTTTTACAGATCCAGACTAACATGGCTACCCTTCTAGTACTTTACACTGTTAAGTATCCCAATAGATTGCAACATGGCTGTTTGGTGAACAAGACACTATAGAATATGAATAAGTGTCAGAATTGGGCCTATACAATGTTAGAAAAGGCTATATTGCTGGTCAAAATTTCCTAAGTAACACTGCTAGTTCTATGGTGTTCATACTCTCTCTGACTATAGTATATAATGGTCACGTTTTACCAACAGTTGTAACTGAGATTGCATCTGAAGAAGTGAGGTTTTTACCCACTAAAGCTTATGCTCAAATAAATCTGTTAGTCTTTAAGGTGCCATCAGACTCCTTGTTGTTTTTGCGGATACAGACTAACAAGGCTACCCCCTGATACTTGAGATTGCTACAGTTATTTTTTAAAAGCTAATGATAGCAGTTAATGATGACAGTGTATAACATTTAGGTGATGAAGCAGGACATTGTGGGCAAAGATTTCAAAAGCATCTAAATGATTTAGGAGGCTAAATCTGATTTTAAAAAGTGACTTAGGCCCCTAGGGAGACAAGTGGGTGAGGTAATAACTTTTATTGGCCTAACTTCTGTTGGTGAGAGAGACAAACTTTCACGCTTACACAAGAGCTTAGAGCTCTTCTTTAGGTCTAAGAAAGGTATTGAAAGCCTCACAGCTAAACACAAGATTGAACAGATAGTTTAGCATAGGGGTTCTCAAACTGGGGGGTCGGGACTCCTCAGGGGGTCGCAAGGTCATTACATGGGGGGGTTGTGAGCTTGCTTCCGATGATGAAGTTGTGGGGTTGTTTGAAGGCCAGAAGAGAGGGTTTGGGAAGGATTTCTTTCAGGATGTGGTCTCCATCAAGTATGGGTTGTAATTGTTTAAAGATATCCTGGATGGGTTCCAGTGTAGGGTGGTAAGTGACAAATACAGGTGTGCAGTCAGAGGGTTATTTTTCTGTATTGAAGCAGGTTCTTTTGGGGTATTTGGGTGGCCCATTCAATGGTGCAATTTACTTCTCTGGTGGAGTGTCCTTGTTTGGTGAAGGCGGTTTTAAGCATTGTAAGGTGTATATCCTGGACTTTCTCCTTGGAGCATATTTTGTAGTATCTGAGGGCCTGGCTGTAGATAAGAAATGTCTTGGTTTGTTTGGAGTATAAAGGTATGTGTGGTCGTGATGTTATCTGCTTAAAATAGGACCATATAGATCATTGTTGCAACCACTGATATATTTGCAGCAAATATTGTACAAAGGTTGTCAAGTAAGATGTCTATGAAAAGGTTATGATTTGCTGGTTATGATTATGCTATCTGTATGCATGTATCATTTTTGTATTTAAAGTTATAAGTATTGGTGCTATACCTGGTATTCAAATGTTTGCTCCTGGGTAACACCCACAAAGTAATCAGCCAGATATGCCATGTAAGATATCTGCAATAATGTCATAATTTTCCAGATATGATCTGGTTGATATGTTTGTATCACCTTTGTATTATGAGTTATAGAAATGTATGTCTGTATTTCAAACTTGTGCTGTGCTTCTGGATGACACCCCCAGACATTTTGGCATCAGCACTGCCTAGCCTGCTTGATGGCCCATTAAGGACCATCAGGTATACAATTGACCATTGAGAGAAGGCAGATACACCTTATGACTCAGCAAGACGTGCAGGGAAGTGCCTATGGAAAAAACTCTAAGGCTTCGAAGCCATGTGCTGGGCAGCTTGTGTTGAGATTAATCTCAAGTGTTTCAATGGTTTCATGGTACATTTGTCCAGAAATTCTTCCTCAAGGTGGCCCATGAAGAAGTTGGATAATGGGGAGCCATCCTATACCCACGGGTGTTCCCATGGTGTGGGCAAAGTATTCGGTTTTGAGTGTAAAATTGTTATAGGTGAGGAGGAAATGGATGAGTATGGCAATGTTTGGGGTGGATATGTTTGTGTTGTCCATTGTCTTGTAGATGTTTGAGACAGGCAGTAATGCTGTCATTATAAGGGGTGTTGGTGTATAGGGAGGTGATATCTATGGCAGCAAGGCCCTCAGAGATAGATTTTCAAAGGTATTTAGGCACCTAAATACCTTTAGAATCTGGTCTTTAGGAGCCTAATGCCCACAAAGTCAATGGGACTTAAGAGCCTAAGTTACTTAGGCACTTCTAAACATTTCACCATATATCTCTTATACATCCTTCTGCATTTCTTCCTTATGGTGGTGAACTTGTGCTATCCTTTAAACATTAGTTAGATATGCTTGAAATCTATACTCTTAATAGTAATGGGGATGTGCAGGACGCCTGCTTTGCTAAGACTGTATGGATATTGAAGGCAATATACATATTTTATGCTTTTTTCCTTCTTAATAACTGGGTATGCAATTGTGGTTTCAGCTTTAACCAACTTATGGTGAAAGTACGAGTGGTAGTAGACACATCCTCATTTCTCCAGTGTACTTAGATATCTACTAATACGTTTAGGGAACTTATATGTAAAGTGTTATGTCCAGTGATCTAATACACCTTCAGATGGAAAGGAAACAGGCATGCCGTGCGTATAGAAATGATTTCTTCTGCCATCAGAACTAACTTTACAGAAAGCTGAGCTTCTTGCTGATCAAATGGAGTATGTTTATGGCAGTGGCTAGAATAATTGCTCTAGGGATTATAGACCATGTTCAAACATTTAATTAATTAGTTGTGCAATCACTAGACAAGCATGTCAGACAACATAGTGGTAAATGGAACATAGTTCTTACATCTAGGAAGATTCATGCATCTCAGCATTGCCCATTACTTTGAAAAAAAAGTCATGTCTTCATTCTGGATCTTTGGCTGTATGCAGCCAACTACAGAGGCTACCCTACAAAAGGGGTCCGATTTTGCCCTCATTGACTTGTATGGGAGTTGTACTATTGACTTCAGTGGTATAGAATCTGGCCTAGGATACACAATGTGGACATTTAGGGAAGGTAGATCATGTAGGTAATATATTCCACTATTGTTATTCCATAAGACAGGAATATTAAGTTACTGTCCTTAATGTAGATAATTGCAGTTCAGCTAAACTTGTTCATATAAACTTTTTTGCCATATGGATATTTCCACCCATGGAGGAAAGCTACACTCCAGTGAGCAGATGATATATTAATTCAGCTGTGTCAGTTCTGGCTGAATCTACTGGCCTCCAGTGTTTTCAGTGCTCGGCTCACAGATCCTAAACTAAGTCTGGTAACTTACTTGAGGAAACCAAGCCCTGTGCTTGGTTGCCTTAATGCACTGATGACACATAACACTGGTAATATAATTGTGGAGTTCTGTATTGTAAAATATCAGCCCAGTTCTTGGACTAGACCTTTTACTACTTTAAACTTACAATGTGTAAATGGATGCATTTCTTCCACACCTTCACAGAATGACCTTGCTTGTTAAGCCTCTGTCTCCATGGTGACAGACTACACTGAGTGATACACTGAACAGTGCAGTTACATTTGCATGCAAAGTAAAACTGAGAAGAGCTGTTGCCTCGTAAAACAAAAATTCAGACATTTGCTTTTGTCTGTGAGGCAACTGCGTCCAAGGAACTGTAAAAGAGAGTGTATAAAAGCAGCATGAAAAGAATGGTGAGACCCTTCAGAAAGGATGCCTTCAGTTGATGTTTCCAAGAGAAAGCTGGTGTTTTTTGTATATTTGTGGATCAAGATGAGCCTTCTAAGGAAGCTGTGAATGACAGCAACACATGAGCACATGCTGAGGAAGTCTACTTGGAGCCATGAAGCAATAAGCTATTCACTACCTTTGATTTTCAGGGCACACATCATCAGGTATAAAATTAAAGCTACGAATCTGTCACAGAAGTCACGGATTCCATGATTTTATGAGTCCTCCATGACTTCCTGAAAAGCCCAGTAATTCAGCCCTGGACAGCAGGTCTCAGACTTCTCAGTAAATCCATGATTTATTGTTTATTGCCCATGTCCTGTTCATGACCTTTAATTAAAATACCCATGGCAAAATCATAACCTTTGGTATAATACTAAAATAGCCACTATCTTTCAAGCTGCATAACCTACGGGGGGGGGTCTCTCTTTGGTTTTGCTGCATGTCTTCTAGACTTGTATCATCACCGAATGCTTTCCAGAATGTAATGTCACTGATTTTGCAAGGCCGGTTTGGATTTACACTCTAGTGTAGTGAAGGACACCAGCATATAATGAAAAATATTCAGAGCTCTGTTTGAATATTAAGTTAAATGTAGTTTGAAATTGAATCTTTCCACGTGCTATATTAATCAGATACATTGTTTTCTTCTCTGGTCATATGATCTCAGAGAGGCATAAAATCTTGATCTGCAGCAATCTCTAGCAGATTTTTTTTCTGAGATTTACATCATGATGTTACAATTTATTCAAGAATTGTGGATCTCATATAGATATATGTGGTATTTTTTTCCATCTAAGCATGCCCAGGGGTACTTTGCTGTGCCAACATGAGCTGGAAAAACTAGCTAGGAGAGGTGCCTGACAGGATTACATGGAAGGATCTTCAAAAGAGGATCCTTACTGAGATTTTTATCCCCCATCTTCCAAGTTGTTCCACCGAGAGGATGAATTGGGCCTCTAATCTCACTGGAATAAACCAAAAACAACTTGACTGAAGTCAATGAAGTTATACCAGTGTAAATCTTATCTAAGTGAGGTCAGAATTAGGCCAGTTCTATGATTGTTCCTTTAAATTCCAGCTCAGGTTTACTCAAATTGTTCATGAAACTCATCATAGATTTATTCAAGTCAAATCAAAGCTTACAGGTCTCTGTTGGTGGCCAAGAACGGACTCACAAATTGAGTGGTCTAAAATCATGTTACTTCCCAGGGACCTGATGTAATTGGCCATTGAAAGTCATTGGAGTTTTCCACTGACTTCAGCACGCTTCAGGTCAGGCACTGTATTTATATTAAAATAGCTTTAACACACACAGTGCTGTCACAGCCAGTTCCCTGATTCTTAATGGCAAAAGATTGTATTGATACAGTAAGGCATTTTGAAACAACAGCAGCCAAAACTGCTATGCTGATCTATTTACTTATTATTTCTGCAACTAGCCAGAATTAGCCTTAACGTTACTTTCACAACAGGAACTTCATTCCTGTTAACAACCTTCAATCTTAATGAAATCTGAAATAACTAGTCACTGACAATGGACCTCAGTTTGCTTGCATGTAATATGAAGAATTTCTATAGGAGAGAAGTATTAAGTACAGATGTTCTTCCATTTATTATCCTTAGGCCAGTGGGGAAATAAAGCATTTTAATTGAATTTGAAAGACTGTTTGCGAACTGCTGACCTAGAAGAAAAGCCCTGGAAATCATTTGTTATCCGGTTTCTTACAGAACTACTAAGCAAACTGTCATGCAACAGCCCAGTACTATCCCTCAAAACATAGGTGGAGTTTACAGACCAAGTTAAATGTTAATATTCTCCAAAAGGTTTAAATCTGACAAAAAGGTATAATAGAGTGTACAAGACATAGTTGGATGCTAGAAAAATAAAATAAATTGTACTCAGATACATTCTGTAACATTACTATCCAGACTTCCAGTCAGCTTCCATTGTATGAGACATGTTTAAAAAAACAAAACAACCCCTCTCCTATGTTTCCTGAGGTACTTAAGAGCATGGAAGAGAAATAGAAATGCACATATAATTAATCATATGGAAAAGTACTGGCTGCTGTTCCTCCCACACTTACATCAGGATTAGGAAATCCGTGTTTCTGATTCTCTTGATGGACAGATTCAACTCTTAAGTTTGTTTTACACCTTAAGGAATTCCCCTGCAAATTAAGGAGTGCCAAGTTGTTATGGACCTGAAGGGTGCCTTTCTGGACCAAAGGTTCTGTTATGTGACAAGAGACAAAGTGCATGTGGACTTTGTAATGGCTTTATTGCATTCATGGTGTTTGTTGTAGTATGATGATTAAATATAAGAAACTGCTCTGTTGAATATTTACAGCTATACTTACAATTTTGACACCTGTAAACAATATAATGGGTTTACAGATTTTCTTTTAACAGAAGTATGGTATGTATTTCACAGAGGGCAGACTATCATATGTGAAGATGTTAATTATATTGGGAGTTAACTAGATTGAGCTAAAACATACTTAACTGTTGTTTTTTTTACTATGTATTGTAGTAAAATGACGGGAGTACAACCCATGCTGTTGGTTAGAATTTCTTTGAAGAAGGATAGTATTAGCTGTAGGTGGTATTGATCTCTCATAATTACAGCACATAACATTCTCTTTACTAGTGCAGTATGGTATGTCAGATGAGGAAAAATGAAGATCACCTTTCAGATTACTTTGCCCCATAGTGCATACATTATTATACAGGCACTGGAGTATCAGACTTAGCAGCTAATTAATATTTACTTATTGTTGTATTTCTTGGGGGTAATACTTTTGTCTACACTACTGAAAGTAGAAGTACTATTTTCTCAACATCACATAAAGGGGAAAGTAAAATGTCAGTTGTTAACATTTATAGGACTAAACTGTGCTCAGATCCACACTGTGTATTTCCAGATTTTGTGGAAAGGGATTAATGGTCTGGCAGGAGCCTGCGCACATAAATAAATCTTCTGTAATTCTGCCATCCCCTAAAATGCATGGATTTTCTGATCAAACTGTCTTCCATGATCTGATTCTGGATCCCCTTAAAGAAGTGGGCTGAATTAGGAAAACACTGAATTCCATGTATGCCTCTCTCCTTAGATGTACTTGGATCCAGTTCAGCGTGTGTCTATTACCATTGACATTGGAAGAAATAATGTACATGTCTGAACCTTTTCAGATGTGTAGCCAATTGGAATCTCTCTGGCTAGGGATCTGTACAATATTTTGAAAGTCTTTCTACCTTTAATCCTGGAGAGGGGAAATTGATTATCAAACTGTGGAATAAATGAATGTCATGGATTTGTTTATGACTGGGTTATGCTTATTTTGGGCGCCAAATGGTCACCAGTATGATAAGGAAAAATATAAGAAGTTTTCTAGAATATCAGATAGTTCCTGGAGAGAGAGATGTTGGGTCAAAAGAGTTTCTTGGGAAATGTAGGTCAAATGAACATTTATATTTGGCTGTATTTGAATAAAAATCAGCTGTTTCATTCTGACCTGAGAAGCTCAGCTTCAGCTCCCCAGTGAAGTCAATCGGAGGGCAAGATTGTATACTAAATCTTTTGAATTTCATTCGTCTACTATTATTATTGGTATTTCAGTAGCTCCGGGAGGCCCTAGTCCGAACTGAGATCCCATTGTGCTATGTGCTGTATAAACCTTTAGCAAAACATAATCCTTGACCCAAATATCTTTCAATCCAATTGTAACAAAAGAAGGAAAGGGAAGAAGGGAGGACATGGGTAACACTGACAGGGGTCTGTCATTTATTTTAAAATGAAGTGTAAATAAGGAAATATGTGCCAGCAATTGCTACTGACCAAATAACTATCGACATATTGGCTAATTGACAATTGTTAAGTGGGAGGATATTGTCTCATCTGTAATCAGTCAATTTACTAATGATGGACAGCTTGAACTAAAGAATAATCCTTTATGATTTAGTGGGATTGCAGATGTAAATGGCACTTTACAGCTGGTGTCAGAGCATAAAATTAACAGAGTGAAATAGAATGCTTGCCCCAAAGAACTTCAACTCTGAAGTTCTAGATCCTGGCAATTCAATCTAATAGTGAACCCTAAACCACATTCATTGATTTTACACAATAGCTCCTTACACAATAGTTATACTAAATCTGTCATGATTTAAAGCAGATAAAGCTTATGGAAATCTTATCTCTGGCTTCTTAATAAGGGGCACACTGCCTTGAGTTCTCTCTGGCATCAATAACACTGGCCTTAATGTGGGGAAGAGGCTTTGAAAGTTGGGTGGGAAGTGTAAGGAGAGGATGGGGGTTATATTGTGGGACGTGTCAAGGAAAGTGGGGAAACAATGTCAGGCAGGGATTGCCAATGGAAAAGGGTTAAAACAACTAATCAACATAGATTGGAAGGAGGAATGTGTGGGAAACATGGGATGGAATGAGGATGAGTTTAAAAAATACTGTTAGTGGAAAAATCAAAGGATAAAGTAGAGTATCTGAGGTCAGGCTGGCATAGATTAAATAAGCAGAAGGAAAATAGGCTGTGTGTTTTGGACCAAAGAAAGAAATATCTGATGGTGAAAAAAGTAATACAAACAATATTATGCTGCTTCCTTCCACCCTTCCCATGTCTTTCTGTTCTCAGTCCTACAAACAAATGTACTGATGACACTTGTACCCCCACGTAGAGTCCCACTGAAGGCAAAGGGATTCAGCATAGGTATAAGGGTCCGTATTTGCACAGTTGTGGTAAGGTAAAGGCCTTAGATCGTAAGCACTATGGGTTAGGGATCTATCTTATCCTATGGGCCTGATTCTCATAGAGAACATAAATCAGTGAAGTTACACCATCATAAATGCTATGAAACATTGTGGAGAAAGAGCCAGTCTTTCTGTAAAGATTCTAGCACGTTTTTGAGCACTTCTTAATATTAGTGATAATAATGTCCCAGCTCTTAGTTACTTTCTTCAAAACAGGTTGATGTCTCCTGAGACACTATCCCCCAGTACTTTTACCATATTTGTCTGTTGAAGATTTGTTGTTCTTTTCTTAATAACTACATATTGATATCCTTATTTATTCTACTGTTTTACACTGTATTGGATTAGTCTAAATGCTGTAGAATTACTCGATTAAACCCTTTTACCTTTCCTGTTGACTGACACAAGACTTTTTTTCTTCCTGTCTGCTGTCACCTCCCCTGTTTTTCTTAATTTTAAGAAATGACTGCTAGTGGCACTTCTATTTTCTCTGGTAGTTCCCTTAGGAACGTTGGTGATTAATACTGCAGATATTTAATTGATCGAAGCACTCTTTCATTTTTCTCTTAACAGTACTTTTAGTGGAAATTAATATTTTTACTTGAAATTAATATTCCCTTCCCTACATTCCCCACTCATCATTTTTTTTTTATTAATGCCAGAGGAAAGGTAGTGTTGAATAATCATGGACAATTTTAGTTTAGGTAGCAACATATGTGGAGATGGAATCTCATCCATAGTCAGATCTGCCACTATAGATCTTCTGAAATGCAAGGGCAGGAATATTCTGCTTTGTGCACCTTATAATGTGGCGACACTGGTAATAATTTTAGGCAAAGGGCAACAGGTTATATAGCCATCAGTCCAAGTGCAAAACTCTTGTTCTTGTAAAGGTTAGAACCAGGTCCTGAATGGTTTTAAAATGATTCTAAATTGCATATAGAGCCTGATCCAAAGCCTACTGAAGTCAATGGGAATCTTTTCATTGACTTCAGTGTGTTCTTAGTCTGGCCCTTCACGAATTAGAGTGAATAGATAGCTGAGCTAGTCTCAAGGCTCTGTTGTCTTTCATAAGCCATTCAGCCTTTCCTCTTAAATTTTATAATTTCAGCAAACCCCTCATGTGAGTTACTTCCACATATTCACACTTAACTGCATACTAAAAACAGCTTAACTCTAGAATAAGAGACAGTGGATTGTGTATAGGGCCTGGAGCCAGGAACTCCAGAATTCTAATCCTAACTTTCACACTCACTTTCCCTGCAGCCTTTGGCAAGCTCCTTGGGCTCTATTTGTGTGTTTCTCAATTTTGGAGTCTAGGAGGATCTAAGGTGCTGGGCAGGCCAACCTTACCATTTTTGCCAGGACTGCAAAACATTTCATCTCCGCTGCCCAAGGACCATCCTCCCCATCACGGACTCTTATCTCTTCATCTCCTCGCACTGTCTCTTACCCACTATGATCATCACCCTATTCTGCATTAATATGAGCAACACAAGCTCAGTTTTTAATAAGTAAACAAGGTAAACATGTCTGCTTGTTAACCAGGAATGCTCCCCCTTTTCAGGGTCTGATAGTTTTACAGAAAACTGCCTTGTCCTTGTTTTTGTAAACATCACTGGCTACCTGAAGGAGCCACTGGCCATATGAGCCAGTGAAACTCACAGCAGGTTTGTGAGATGTATGCACCTCAGAGATCATTCCCAAGTCTATTTTACAGTAATGTTACTCGCCTATCTCCTCCATAAAGCCGCTCAGGGAACTTCCCCTCAGGTCATGTGCACTTGAGATTCTGGCATTGCTGCAAGTGGTGAGCTCCTTTGTCAGTTCCTACTCATCAAAGTCAGACTGTTTATTTTTTTTGTCTGCTAGTATTTCTTTCAGGGCTCCAGAGCAGAGCCAACCTCCATATTGTATTGTGGACATGCATGCATGCAATAGATAAATAAAAAGTGCCCCAAATCTATCAGGATGTCATCACTATGCACAAAAATTTGGTGGCAAGTTAGCAATATGACTGTTTGGCCTAACCCCAAACTTAAATGACTCATTTTGTGTGTAGAGGGGACTTTTAGGTTCTGTCCCCTCCTAGATTTCTGCAGTAAGAAAAGAGAATTCCAGCTGCTTGAACTGGGTTCTGTGTATAGTTACCAGCGTTTAAAAAATAAATAAATTGGGGGCGGGGGGGAATTGTCCTAATGAGCAGGGGTTCTTGAATCAGCCTCTCTCTCCCTGTGACAAGAACATTCTTATTCTTGTTAGAGAACAGTTATTCAATACTCCTGTTTCTGTAACTAAGAATATTTATTTTCATATTGTTTGCACTGATGTATTCTGTGTAGGAGTATATAAATTCAATCATATAGTCTTGAAGGGATTATAAAATTAGGTAGTTATTGAAATTAGGCCACAAAAGACTAAATAATTGAAAAAACATTGACTTAACTAATCAGCATTGTTCTGTTTTCATGCAGGATGAGATCAACTTTGAATATATAAATAAAGAGAAACAAAAAGAATGGCAGAGGGTCAAGGTACTACAATATATAAACTATAACATTGGAGAGCTCTTACTTAGCACCTTTCCATGGATGTGAAATGGCCTGTATAATGAGTAGTTTCATGAAGCCTTAGAAAAATCCATTTTAATATAATTAAAATATTAATAGAAACTGTAAGAAGTAAAGAATTTCAGATGCATCTTTTTACAGTTGTGGTGGAATGAAAGGGACACTGTCTTGCTTAGATGAAAATTTGAGCTATTTTAAAATGAATATCATTTGGGGAGAAATATGCTTCATATTTAAAAAATAAATTTCTTTTTAAAATGCACCAATTCATTGCCAAGTAATAATAAAAAAAATCATGTTCTTCTAATTGTGTACTGATATGTAGATGTGGTTTAGGTAGTTATAGAAATAAGATAAAGAATCTCCAATTTTGTTTATGCAGCAATTAGTCAGCTGCTTAATCAGTGAAATTTACATGGATCCTTATTATACTGTAGTTTGTGGTTGCCAGAATGCAGTCACTCCTGTCCTACAACCCTCTCCAACTTGCAGATGAACATCAGATCTCATTACTTTTCACCTCACTAAGATGCTTTTGCTTTCTTCCAGTCCTGTCCCTAAATGATTTGTTTTCTGATAAAAGGTGCAGCTAAATGAGAAAAGATAAATGAAATTTCAGTAGAGTAAAACATACTATTGAAAAAACACTACATAATGTGTTTAATCTTTTAGCAGGTGTTATCACTGCTCTGCATTAAAGTATTCAGATGTCCCTATGTGATCAAGACAGTGCTAGATTTTTAATAGATGTCCTGCTGGTGATTGGAAGACATTTTTGAGATACCGAAAATGCTATATTTTGCTCTGTTTTTTTTTTTTTTTTTTGGGGGGGTGGTTTTTTAAAAAAAAATCTGTTGGCTCTTACCTGCTTGTTAGCAATCAATCCTACAAAGTTTTTCCTGCATGTAATGTGAAGATCAAATGCAGATGCATTATAAAAAACTAAATTAGTTTAATAGTAAAAAGTGAGAAAGTTTAGATAGCATAGTCTTTAGATAGCATAGCAATAGGTGCTGTAGAAATACCAATAATTCATAAATAGATTGAATTATTGAACTGGGAGAAAAAAGGCTATCACACTTCCACAATATTCTATGTTTTATCTGCCTGCCACAAGATTCAGAAAGAAAGGACACAACTCACTGTGGTTCATTATTCACCAAATTTCAGAGTTTCACTTCTAATCAGAATGTACAGTACATATCATATAAATTATTTAACATTCTGATTAAATACCGATTCAATAACAGCACACAAACTTCAATCTGGTTAGCAGAATATTGATATTTCTGCCTTTGTCCCATATGGAAATATCTCTTAGAGATGTTTTTGTTAATTAAATGGAAAAAATCTATTTTCTAGTTCTTTGTAAATAGCAACAAACCATAAACATGGCTCCAAACTCCCCAAACTTACAGGGAGAATTCAGGTCTGGATCTGATCTTCACAGCTGGGTCCCAAAGCTCGGCCTTCAGCCTGAGCCCAAACGTCTACACAGCAGTTTTACAGCTCGGAAGCTCGAGCCCTGCTAGCCTAAATCAGCTGAACCGGACCAGCCACAGATGTGTAATTGTGTAGATGTACTCTTTGTGATCTCTCATACAGACCTGGAGATTCTGGACCAGATTCCCTACTCAGTTACATCTACACAGCCTCACTGAAATCAAATAAAAGTCCCAGGGGCTCCACTCACATTCACTGGCTTTAAACCTGTGTATCTCTAATCTAATTGCCTTCTGTGAAGAGACAACAGGCTATGTGGATGAGGGGAAAGCAGTGGATGTGTTATTCACTTTAGCAAAGCTTTTGACACGGTCTCCCACAGTATCCTTGCCAGCAAATTAAAGAAGTATGGGATGGATGAATGGACTGTAAGGTGGATAGAAAGCTGGCTAGATTGTCGGGCTCAACGGGTAGTGATCAGTGGCTCCATGTCTAGTTGGCAGCCGGTGTCAAGTGGAGTGCCCCAAGGGTTGGTCCTGGGGCCAGTTTTGTTCAATATCTTCATTAATGATCTGGAGGATGGCATGGATTGCACCCTCAGCAAGTTTGCAGATGACACCAAACTTGGAGGAGTGATAGATATGCTGGAGGGTAGGCATAGGATACAGAGGGACCTAGACAAATTAGAGGATTGGGCCAAAAGAAATCTGATGAGGTTCAACAAGGACAAGTGCAGAGTCCTGGACTTAGGACGGAAGAATCACATGCACTGCTACAGACTAGGGACCGAATGGCTAGGCAGCAGTCCTGCAGAAAACGACCTAGGGGTTACAGTGGACGAGAAGCTGGATATGAGGCAACAGTGCGCCCTTGTTGCCAAGAAGGCTAATAGCATTTTGTGTTGTATAAATAGGAGCATTGCCAGCAGATCAAGGGACTGATCATTTCCCTCTATTAGACATTGGTGAGGCCTCATCTGGATTACTGTGTCCAGTTTTGGGGCCCACGCTACAAGAAGGATGTGGAAAAATTGAAAAGTGTCCAGCGGAGGGCAACAAAAAGGATTAGGGGACTGGAACACATGACTTATGAGGAGAGGCTGAGGGAACTGGGATTGTTTAGTCTGCAGAAGAGAAGAATGAGGGGGGATTTGATAGCTGCTTTCAACTACCTGAAAGGGGGTTCCAAAGAAGATGGATCTAGACTGTTCTCAGTGGTAGCAGATGACAGAACGAGGAGTAATGGTCTCAAGTTGCAGTGGGGGAGGTTTAGGTTGGATATTAGGAAAAACTTCTTCACTAGGAGGGTGGTAAAACACTGGAATGCGTTACCTAGGGAGGTGGTGGAATCTTCTTCCTTTGAAGTTTTTAAGATCAGGCTGGACAAAGCCCTGGCTGGGATGATTTAGTTGGGGATTGGTCCTGCTTTGAGCAGGGGGTTGGACTAGATGACCTCCCGAGGTCACTTCCAACCTTGATATTCTATGATTCTATGAAATCATTGGGGAAAGGAAGTAATATCCCTATTTTACAGATGTGGAAACTAAGGCACAGAGCGATTACATGATCTCGATCCATTTCAGTAGGGTTACGGCCAATTTGTACCAGAGCAAGGAAAGGAGAATCAGGCCATCAGGCTTCATAAACACTGAAGTTAATGAGGTTAATTGGTTGTAATGGAGATCAGAACTGCTCTGTGTTGAGGCTACATATTAAATGGTATTCCCTTTTTTAAGTTTGTGTTTAGTTACTTTTCCATTCTCTTTAATACATTATTTTTCTCTTGTCAGAACAAGGTGGTACAGGATATATTGTTTCACAATGGAATTATCCCTGGTTTGGGGAAATGGACACATGAGTGGAGTCATCCCGCCAAGAGGGGGCAAAAATCGACGGAACAAGCATCGTTGAGTTGCTGTCTGAGTGATAGCAATGTAGGAGAGCCTGGGGACTTCAATGTAAGGCAACAGTCATTTCATCAATCCTCTCTCTCTGAGCTCTTCCAGCAGCCTTCCTAGATTAAATCCTTCACCCACTCTGTTTGTTTCTGTAGACCAGCAAGCAGCTGGTAATTATTTTGGCTTGGCAACCCTTCCTTCTCCCTACCCGCCTGTTTCCTGCACTATGACCCATTTAATCTTTTTGGGATGGAAGAAATAAAAGCAAGCAAGTACATCTTTTTCTTAACATTGAGTTACCCTGAGGACAGTTTTAACAGGTTATTAAAAACTCCAGGAATAAGAGGATTCTGGCTTCCTAACAAAGCACATTTAATTAGCCTAGTTTTTCCTTATTGAAAACAATAGTAAAGAAAAAGGGTATGGTTCTCTGTGTAGTAGAATGTATTTGTACATAGCTGTACAGATACTGAATTGTGCTATTTGTAGCTCTTTTGGAGCCTGAGTATCACAGACTTTTGTGTGATTTTCTAAGCATAAGGTATTTTTGTCCATCCACAACTTCCCTGCAGTCTCACCTTACTTCTTCCAATGCCTTCTATGCCTCTATCCTCCTGAGACTTCCATTTCCAGCAGTTTCTCCCTGCAATCCTAGTGAAGAACTCAATTTTGTTCTGTCAAACACCTGAACATCCCATGAGGAGCAACTCAGTGTAGTGTGTATACAATATTTGAAGAGACTTGTGCCAGTACCCAGCGCAGACGTAGAAATATGCCTGTGAAGAGACATTTCTGCCCACCAGGGGATCCCGAGATAGGAAAACTTCATCAGAAAGCACACAGGATAGGAAAAAGAGCCATCAACCTCAAGAAAGGTGATGAAAGGGATGGGAAGTTGAGAACCAACCTATTGCTTGGCCAGTCCTGCAACACAAACATAAACCCCTACCCTTGAAGTCCCAAAAGATGTTAATTCTACCCTTACTTTTGCCTCAGTCATTAACTGTTTCACACTGTCAAGGTTCCTTCCCCACTCTGAACTCTAGGGTACAGATGTGGGGACCTGCATGAAAACCTCCTAAGCTTACTTTTACCAGCTTACGTTAAAACTTCCCCAAGGTACAGACTATTTTACCCTTGGACTTCCACTGCCACCACCAAACTTTATCTGGTTACCTGAGAAAACGTAGTTTGGACATGTCTTTTCCCCCCAAAATCATCCTAACCCTTGCACCCCACTTCCTGGGGAAGGTTTGGTAAAAATACTCACCAATTTGCATAGGTGAGCACAGACCCAAACCCTTGGATCTTAGAACAATGAAAAAGCATTCAGTTTCCTTACAAGAAGACTTTTAATAGAAGTAAAAAAAGAATCACCTCTGCAAAATCAGGATGGTGAATATCTTACAGGGTAATTAGATTCAAAACGTAGAGAATCCCTCTAGGCAAAACCTTAAGTTACAAAAAAGACACACAGAGAGGAATATTCATTCTATTCAGCACAGCTATTTTCTCAGCCATTTAAAGAAATCATAATCTAACATATAACTAGCTAGATTACTTACTAAGTTCTAAGACTCCATTCCTGTTCTGTCCCCGGCAACAGCATCATACAGACAGACACAGAACCCTTTGTTTTTCTCCCTCCTCCCAGCTTTTGAAAGTATCTTGTCTCCTCATTGGTCATTTTGGTCAGGTGCCAGCGAGGTTACCTTTAGCTTCTTAATCCTTTACAGGTGAGAGGATTTTTCCTCTGGCCAGGAGGGATTTTAAAGGTGTTTGCCCTTCCCTTTATATTTATGACACACACCCTTCCCTCACTACTTTATAAATGAAGATTCACGTATGGCTCTTTTGAATCTTTATGCCAAAAGAATAATTTATGTTCAGTGGATTGTGAACAACTCGCAGCACAAGTGAGGGTTTTTCCCTGGCCTTTGTAGTATAGCTGTAATCAAAAACTGGAATTTGATTATTCGCTGGGTCGGTGAGTAGCTATTATCTTTATTAATAGTTTGAAAGTAGCATTCCCATCTCTGTGGTAGTTCTGTATGCTGACAGCATGGGGATGCTAGAATGGATAGTGCCTGTTCATCTGGAATCTACAACTGCAGAGTTTGAAATGATGGCAAAGGGGATACAATAATGCCCTCTCCTCCCAACGATTTTCATTTGCCATATGCTTACTAGAGGTACAATGAAAACGAATGCAGAGGGGCTGCATTATTGCTGTGGCTCCCAGGAGGAATTCTGGTTGGGTTAGCCAGGGTTCCTTCTGGCCATTCCCAGGGTTTGAATGCTGGAGTGGTGGATTTCACATCCCTAATGAGGGTACACCTGACTGGGTGATTGCCTGCAACTGCCTCGGCACTTACATTGGTGATAGCAAGTATTAGGAACTGCTGTCCCCAGCGGGATTCTTGCCAGCCCCTGTGCAGGGGCGTACAAGTGCATGCCATCCCTCTTGCCTGTGCAGCCAGAATCTGGCCTACGGAGAGCGAGACTGTGAGCTGAATGGCTTTTCAGTAGAGCATTTGTTCAGTATGGGAATTACAGTAATCAAGGTCTCAGAGGTCAGTACAGTAATCAAGGTCTTTAAAATTAGCTTTCAGAAAAAAATAATCTAAGAAATGGAGTTCCCCTGCTTATAGTTTGCATGACTTTTTACCTGATTCAGTTTATATTTGGAAAAATCTTTGATGCACTTGGGTCCTTCATAGATGTTCAGTTTGGGAAAAATTGCTGCTAATGATTATGTTGCCTGTAAGAAGTTTTGCTTGAATAAGAAATTTGTTAGGATCTCAGATTTTTTACCCACTGGGCCTGATTTTAAAAGGTCTCCCGGCCCATCCTCTGATAGTAGGCTATAATTCCCTGCCTCAATAAATGTCTGCAACTTTGCACTTGCATTTGATTGAAAGTGTAGTTCATACTACTTAGATGTTTATTAGATTTCTCCTCAAAATAAGGTGATTAGACTTCTAAATTCTGTTAAGTGAGTCTATAATTAAATGCAACTGCAAAATTATAGACACAGCTGGAAGCAGCCTCTCAAACCCAGGCCCTATATGCACTTTTATTCCACTGAATGTAATGGGAGTTGTGCCTGAATAACAGATTTGGAGATTGGTACAAAAATATTCTTATTTGGCTTATAAATTAAGGTTTTGTGCGCGGGTGATAGTGTGCACAATCATAAAACCCTATTTTAAGAGTACAATTTAGATGTAAGATTTGAAAATTTGAGTATTACAGTAACACCACCATTTCTAGTATAACCACACAGGTTTCAACGTTTTGTCCACCTTCCTACCCTAGCTCACGAAAGCTTATGCTCAAAAAAATTAGTTAGTCTCTAAGGTGCCACAAGTACTCCTTTTCTTTTTGAGAAAATATCAGCAGACATGATTTCATTTTGGAGTCTGTTGAAACGTTAACTCCATAACTGCTGGTTGGAAAGAACCTCCTCTTTTCGAGCCTAGTCTGCCTTCTCTACAGCAAAGACATTTTTTTAAAAAGTATTAATCTGCCAAATTTAAATATGCTTTCATTGAAAAAGTTATTGAAAACATTTAAACACTTTTACTCATTACAAAATGTAACAGAATATAACACATAGATTGATGCTGCTAGACAGACAGTGAAGCTAAAAATGGCATCAGATATGTTAATATTGATCCATTTTTATAACAAACAGTGATATGAATGTAAATAACATGCTTACAATCTATGCAGGTTACAAACCTCATTCATTTCCCACTATGATGTAAAGGAACACAAAATGTAGAGAACGTATTTGACAGTCTTCTGGAGTACATAATATAGTCAGATTTGCAATAGAATAATACAGTTCACAAGTTATCATACCTATTAACTGTCCGTCATTTTGAGATACATCACTTAGTTCAGTCCCAAAGTTACCAACATTCCACACACAATTGGTGGCCCCTCATTTTCATCTTTGAAAATTATTTACATCTGAAAGAAAGAACCGTGAAACTGTGGTTTATAGAAAGGCGAGAATCACACTTTGTTATAAGACTACTGCATGCCTTTTGTGTGTGTGTGTGTGTCCCTCATTTGGGGATCTTTGTAACATGTTGCTTCCAACATGACGTGGGTCTTCGCTGGTAGAGAGACATGCCTGCTACTATTTTTATTAAATGTAAAAAGATGTAGTTAAAACAGGTCTGGGGGTCTCACTGTGTTTCTTGGCTAGCAGTGTAGCTTTTCATTTTATCTTCTTTCTCAGATGCCAGGTTGAACCATAGCAGGAGGCTATGAAACCATTGCAGTAGACTTGACAGCGTTTCTGTTTCTTTGATTCTAGATCTATTCATGTTTTGCTTAATGTACCTGCATGAAGGAACAGAAATCTGTATACAGATTATTTATTATTATTATTATTAATTTAGGTTGCAGAAATTTCAGTTTTTACTTTATCCCTACAGGGGGCTAAGATTTGATCTTTAGGAATTTGGCAACCCAGTGAAGTGAGATACAATCAAAGTCACAATGTTAGATTAGAAAGTTTGTATGACTTGATAATGACACATAAACTAATCTAATTCCTTCATGGTCACATTAACACAAATATAATGCTCTGGTTTACACTTCATTATGAACAACGGAAATGATGTGAGAAACATTCACTGAAACAGATTATATTGTATTTCAGAGATGAGCACAGTGTAACATCCAATGTAATGAAACCCAGCAAGACTTCCATTTTGTAATAGGTATGGCACTAGCGAGATCGAATGCCCAATTTCCACAAAGGTATTTGTTCCAAGAGGAGATTTACTGTACACTTCTATAAATACCAGACCATCCCAAATTGTTAAATACAGAGAAATCCAAGTAATGTTTTATGGAGCCTCGGAACATAAGACCTTCCAACAGACTTAAATTAATCATGTATTTCTTTGTATGAAAGCCAGGCTGAAGAAGTGAATTTGAAGGGGAAAAATAACCCCCCTGTAATATCAGAAGGCATAGGCATGATGCCTCTGATCTATTTTGCTCATGTTGTTCAGGAAGTGAGATTGACTCCTGTCATAAATATAAAGGGAAGGGTAAACCAGAGGAAAAATCCTCTCACCTGTAAAAGGGTTAAGAAGCTAAAGGTAACCTTGCTGGCACCTGACCAAAATGACCAATGAGGAGACAAGATACTTTCAAAAGCTGGGAGGAGGGAGAGAAACAAAAGGTCTGTGTCTGTCTATATGTTGCTTTTGCCGGGGATAGACCAGGAATGTAGTCTTAGAACTTTTAGTAAGTAATCTAGCTAGGTAGGTGTTAGATTATGATTTCTTTAAATGGCTGAGAAAAGAATTATGCTGAATAGAATGACTATTTCTGTCTGTGTGTCTTTTTTGTAACTTAAGGTTTTGCCTAGAGGGATTCTCTATGTTTTGAATCTAATTACCCTGTAAGGTATCTACCATCCTGATTTTACAGAGGTGATTCATTTACCTCTATTTACTTCTATTTCTATTAAAAGTCTTCTTGTAAAGAAAACTGAATGCTTTTTCATTGTTCTCAGATCCAAGGGTTTGGGTCTGTGGTCACCTATGCAAATTGGTGAGGATTTTTACCAAACCTTTCCCAGGAAGTGGGGTGCAAGGTTTGGGAGGATTTTGGGGGGAAAGACGTGTCCAAACTATGTTTCCCAGTAAACCCAGTTAGAGTTTGGTGGTGGCCGTGGATATTCCAAGGACACAAGATAAAATTAATTTGTACCTTGGGGAAGTTTTAACGTAAGCTGGTAAAAGTAAGCTTAGGAGGTTTTCATGCAGGTCCCCACATCTGTACCCTAGAGTTCAGAGTGGGGGAGGAACCTTGACAACTCCTATGGAAAAAAAATCTGTTTCAAACAGGAAAGGCTAAAGGAGTGTATCAGTGCTCCATCATTCTTACTATAACATTCAGTCAAGACTTTTTAATTTAACTTTTTTTTTCAGATCATAACTTGAAGGATGGAGGGCTCCTAAGCCTTAATGTCGGACCCTCTAACGTCTCAAGGCCAGATACATGCACACACAGGGGCAAAAGGGGAACTAAAACTCTCCCTCCACCCCTGCACTGACTGTCTGGATCTTGGGTCTGAATGTGGAGGAGTAACTAAGTGCTGTCTGCCTGCTACATCCACCACCCGTGCAGTTGGGTGGCAAAGAGGCAGTGAGTTCATAGAATATCAGGGTTGGAAGGGACCTCAGAAGGTCATCTAATCCAAGTTGATAGAGCCTTGGTTTTAATCTCCTAGCACAGTGGACAGTGCAGCAAACTGGCAGTGGGTAAAGTCATGGTAAAATGCCATCCCAAAGTATCAGTTTGTAAACCTGTATTAATTATATCTAGAGCTGGTCCAAACTTTTTTGACAAAATGGAATTTCAAGGCAAAATGCTGTTTTGTTGAAACCAAGGTGTTTATCGTAGATGCATCAGCTTCAAGGATGGTTCTAGGGGATCGTATGCGAGGTCTTCTGCTTTCTGGACATTTCTGGAGGGAGGGAGGGAGAGAGAGAGAGAGAGAGACTCAAATCAAAAACTTTAGCTTATTGATCCAAAACCACCCATTTAGACACAATTTCTGCAAAATGGATTTGTTGTCCATCACACAGATCTAATTATGTCTAAGATGAGGGTTGGAGATCTTCCACTGAAGACACACAAAGGCTAAAGCCAGTAGCTTTGCAAATGGTGTAATTTTTTGCAGCCTGCCTGCTTTGACACCTTAAGACATCTAACTCCAGGTGGAAGGGCTTGAATCATACTCCCAAGAGCTGTATCCTATGCATATCCCTGGTAACTCTAGAGAGTTGGTGTATCATGAGAATTCTTGGCCATCATTCTCTAACAATCCTTTGTTCATTTCCCTCTCAAAGTTCACATTACTCACTACATGTCTATGTATTTTATTCATTTTTGCAGGGGTTCACATATCAGTTAAGTCAAGATTCAGGAGAGAGGTGAAAAAGGAAACCATTCCTTCTTGTTCGCATATTTTATGAGCTGTATAAGCAAGGCAGCTTCATAAATAAAACATGAAGTCCAACTCTTATCCAACAAAATCTATTGAGCACAAGTTTCTGACATTGGTCCTGAAGTCCAGTCTAACTATTAATATAACATAAAACATTTACTTACAGTTGATCTGGAAAAAGAACACAAGCAAGGTCATCTTTTTACTAAAATAACATTTTTGGTTAAAAGTATCCTATTTGGCACATGAGTTTATCCCAGTGTTTTAGGAGCTTAAGAACAGTTGCTGTTTCCTGATAGCTATCATGCTTTGAAGGTCAGTTGTGTCTTAGTACATAATACATCAACTTGAAGAAAACATTGTGTCTTCTAATTGCTTATTTTAAAACCCACTGTGAAAAAAACACAGGTTAAACACATTGTCAGAGAGGAGGAAATTGATGTGTTGCTTGACAAACCAGGATAGCTACAGCCTGAGTGTAAAATCTCCCACAGGGTATGTCATTTAACATCCCTGATAAGTCATTTATCTCATTTGCCAACAGATACCATGATGTGCTGCAATGGAATGTCAGGGAGTTTGATACTTAATTTGAAGGAACTGTTATTTTAAAAGGAAAGTTTTTGTTAATGATTCATCACTGGTGTTATTAGCATAGGGGTTTATAAACTATACAGTAAATAATAAGAACCTTGATAATTGGTCCACAACTTAATGCATCAGCTGAAAACTTTTTTTTTGGTCCACATATTCTAGATCAAAGTCATAATGCAAGCCAATTTTTTGCCAATGGAAGCCTCATATTTTAAATCAAAATTATGATGGAAGTATTATTCATAATTTTTCATAAGGATCTGTCTCTGGCTTTCTGAGAATATAACTAAGTGGGTTGTTTTCTGTCCAAGCAATGAATCTATAGCTCTTTTACCAATGTCTTTGGCTTTTTGAATTCAAATGGCCTGTTTTCAAAGCAAACATTTAGTAACTATTGAGTAACAGTACATCGAGCATATCAAATGTGCATTTGAATTAATGCTAGAAGATGAGTGTGTATTTACTTTCCCCCTGCAGTCTCTGATAGAATTGCCCCAACCTACTTACTAATACAGTCAAAGACAGACTGAATGACTTTTTAAAACCAACAAGTACTGGAATGGCTTATGGGATATCATATTCCTTTACCAGCTATGGCTACAGAGCTTGATTCTGAACAGGATATACACCAGATGTATTCATCATAAGATCCTTTAATGCTCTCCCAGATATGGCTGAAGTTAGCTTAAATAAGGTATTTTACACCCAGTGCCACTATTCTGCTGTCATGGAAATTCAGTACATATCAGTCTATTAGGTGTCTCTGAATTGTTCTGGTTTTCTAATTACGTGACCTGAATGCATAATAACTTGGTCATCTGGCTGTCCATTAGTTGCAACAACTAACTGTGGTTGGCCCAGAATCCTTGAGTCATTCTTGTTCTGCATCCGCCATTTGTAGAGTTTTCTCTTTTGATTGTTTTTTTCTGAGGAATAAACAGTAACTGTTGACTTTCTGCTGAGCTCTTCACTGTCGGTCTCAAACATATATGATCTGGTAATGTAGGGTGCTAGTAGTATGATCAAAATAATATTTCATTTAGAATTACTTAAATTCTGCTGCGGTAATTGTGGCCCGTTGTCCGTCACTAGTTGTTCTGGAATACCAAAATGAACGAAAGTGCACTTCAGTCTCTCAGTAACACTGCAACATGTTAAGTCTTTCAAATACATTATTTCAATATACTCAGTAAAATCGACACCAGGAATATAGTTTAACTAGGCCTCAACTTTATTAAGTAGTATATCTGGGAACTACCTAACAATAACGCATCCAGTGCAGCTCATCCACTGTGATCTGTTCCACCTGGTGGAGTGCTGCTATCAGCCCCTTACCTCTCTGTATTCCATCTGATGGAGGGCTGCAATCCCTATCCATTGACCTGATCCCAGATGTATGGCTGGGACCTCATTACCTTCTCCTTGTATGAGTTTAAGGGTATGGGAAAGAGAAGATTGTCTCCAGGCTGCACAAGACATTAAGAACCACAAACCCATTTCCCATCTTTTTAAGGAGATGCTTTCTCCTAATCCACTTTCAGGGAGCCAGACCTCTTAACTATCCTAGGCAAACCACTACTTCCGAGGCTGGATGGGAGGGGGCATTGGGGGTGCTGTTCTGCCATGGCTGTGGGGGCTGGAGGGGGACACTGAAAGTGAGTCCCTCTGTGGCTACATCTGCTCTATGAGCTGGGTGGGTGGGTGATTTCCCCTTCTTGTGTACACCTACTTGTGCTAGCTTGAAAGAGCAGAGTGGTCATGGGAGCACAGCTAGCAGCGGTGAAGGCATGGCTGGGCCGAGTACCTACCCACTGGTTTCTGGTGGGTTTGTACTTGACACAGCTCAGCTGCACCTCCGCTGCCACTGCCGGTGATACCGCAGTGACACTGCTGTTTACACTCGCGCTAGCTCGAGGAGAACTAGCATGAGTACACGCACAGCGGAATCATACCTTAGCAGGTATTGTAGACTTGGCCTATGCTACTAGTTGAGTTCACAGGCCTGGAAGTTCAGATACTGCCAGATCATTGCTTTCCATTTCATTATTTGACCCTGTCTTGCAGATTGGGTGGGGGAGAATGAAGAGACTGTGTGACTTTGAATTTTTTTTCCATTTCATTTATTCCCCCTGATAGGTTTTTGAACGGAAAGAGAGCATATGGGGAAAGCTGATCCAATATTAGCACAGACCAATAAAATGTTCTCTAAATTCAAAATGAGTGGTTGACAAAATCCTATTCAGTTGTGTCAGATGCATCCAACTGTGACCCTGCTGTATTACTGACTTATGGTTTTATACTGACTGTTCTTGTGGGCATATTCTGTCTCAGCTGCATGAAACTTTGGCCATCGTCACTTCTGTTACTCTAGTTAAAAATATATATGTGCTTACAAATGAATTTTAGATCTAAATTTGGAAATGGAAAATGCATTTGCCTTACAGCGCTGAGTTAAATACATCTCAGCAAGAGAAAAATTTAGCATCAAAGTTGGCATACAGCATATTGTGGATCCCTGATCCTCACAATGATAGGTTTGGAAATGGTGACAAGAAAACTCCTGGCTTTCATTTTTCAGAAAATGTTAATGCCTTGCCTTAGTCCTTGCAAAAACAGGCTTGAAAAAATAACTGCTCACTAGGTTTGAAAGTTTGTCACTCTGATTGTTCCTAAAGGTCAGGGGTTATTTTTGTGATGCACTATGACCAACCAAACACTGGCCCTGGGGCCGTGATTTTGCAGAAAACCAAAAATAAATTTGTGGTTGAGGGGTGGGGGAAATAACAGATTTATGCTGATGAGGCTGGCTCTTGCAAATTCCCTTCCAGCTGGCTGTCTACAGCTGAGCCAACTTCTTTGCTGAGCAACCAATAAAACCTCTGGCCACAAGTGAGTAGAGCACCTCTGTAATGCAAGACACAGCCTGGCTTAGTGGACTACACTCAGGAATGAGACCAAAGGACTCCTGCTCTGGAATCTTGGTCCTAATACTGACTCCTCAGTTACCTTAGCGTAATCACTTGGGCCAAGATTTGTAAAAGACATATAGGCATTGTTTTGCTCAGCGTTGCAACACCTAACTGACTTACGAGACTAAGGCTCCTTTTCAAAAGTGACTTAGTCCCAGATCCTCAAAGTTATTGAGACATCTAACTCCGATTGAATTCAATGATTGCAATGGGCATTTACTGCCTGAATACTTTGGAGGATCTGGTCCAAATGCCTCAGTCATGTTTGAAAGAGACATAAGCTTGTGTAAGCGTGGAAATGGCCCCACTATTTTGGGGAACTTTCCTGGATTATACACTACCCCGGTGAAGTGGGCTAATGAAATGATCCGAGTCCTCACTCCCACTTCCTTTACCAGGAGGCCTGACTGACCTCTGTGGCAGTCCTCATAACCCCAACAAGGCTGGGCCTAGGATTCCTGGAAGGCTCGACCTACAATCGTGGTCACTTAGGGCAGGGGCTAGGGTTTCCCCACTCCGGGGAACTCTCTCTGCACTGGATGCTACCCTGACCCACTGATCATTACACACAGTTCAAAGCAAATACAATTTATTAAACAGCAATCAATTTTAAAAAAAGGAAAAAATGGGAAAGGTTAAAGGAAAACACGTCACCCCACTCTGTGGCACGGGGACATCACAACCAGCCCTGGCTAGAATGTCAGGGAAGTTCAGTCTGTTCCTCACAAGTCCCAGGCCTCCTTCTTAGGCCCTGGCTATGCTGCAGGGATGCTGCGGGTCGGACACTTGCTCTGGCGGTGGCCACAGGCCCTCAGGCTCTAGGTGGCAGGACCCTTCTTCCCAGCATCGCCGCTGCCCCGTCAGGGTTACGATCCCCCTCCAAGTCTGGCCTGCAAGTCATCTTGGCTGGGGGCGTCTCCCTGTGCTGGGCCTGCTGCCCAGGGTCCCCCTCGCTCTCCACAGCTGCTCACCTTACCCAGCTCTGGACTGCTCCAGCTCCAGCTCCACTCTGCTACCTCAGCTCCAGCTCCACCACTCTACCTCAGCACGACTGCTGCTACAGCTCTGGGCTGGTTCTCTGGCCCCTCTGGTTGTGGTTGCTACAGCTCTCCTCCCAGCACAGGTCTGCTCTCCGGGCTGCTTCTGTGACTCTGTTCCCAGCATTGACCTGCTTCTTGGGTTGCTTTTCTGGCTTCTCTGGGTGGCACAGCTCGGCTCCCCAGCTCAGCTTTGGCCCCTGCTTTCTCCTTAGCTGGACCCCACTCAGTCTGACCCCTGCAATTCCAGCTCACACAGAGGACAGGATCCCCTGGCCTCCTGACTCCCTGATTAGCCTGCCCGCCCTGTCAATCAGGCTGACCTGGAGCATTGGCCTCTCCCCATTGTTCCTGGGGACTGTCAGTCTCAGGGTCCTGATTTCCCATCGACCCTTCCCCTTTCTTTTGGTACTGGGAGCTAACCAACCAAAACACCCACACTGAGTTTTAGTAAGGGGAGAATAGTTCCCTTACACTTGCAACCCTGAATGGAACATTACCTAAATATCTTTAAAAATCTGAGCCCTAATCATTTTTCAAAACAGGACGTAGACTCCTAAGTCATTTAGGTGCTTCTGAAAATTATAGCCTTAATCTTCCCCTGTTCATTTCATGAAATGGAATAAGACCCACAAGAAGGAAGTTTTCAATGGCTGCAGAAATGGTCAATATTCAGAGGGATAATTAAATACTTTATGTTGGAGAGCACCTCACAAGTGTTCAGAGTTCACAACCGCACAATAACCTTCTAGATACCCCCACCCCCATTACCCCTTGTAAATCTTATTTAAAGTGATAGCATCTGTGCACAGCCCAACCCAACCCAAGCAACCTATTTCTCTTCCAGCAATGAGCTGATAGTTGCTTCGAGTTGACCTCCTCCACCCTTCCTTTTATACAGAATGAGCACTTAAGTCCAAAAGAGTCCCACAGATCACAACAGACAGGAGTCACTTATGTTTAGCAGGTCACCAGAAATTTTGCAGGTACTCAACTAACATGGTGATAGTGATACCATAAACAGAAAGATAGATCCACCCCAGGGTTCCAAGGCAGGGTCTGATCAAACACGTACTCAGTGCAGTGTGCTGGATCCAGGTTCAGTCATGCATCAACTTAACAAGTCTGTAGCCTGTACCAAAAGTAATGGGTTTACCTGGAGGATTCCTCTCCCCCACAATGCAATTGAATTGCTGAGTTTCAGTTTGTTCTTTCAAGCAATCCAAGTAACATGTCCTAGTATAGAATACTGACCATCCACTTGAAGGAAAAATAGTTTTTCTTCATTGCCAGGTCAATCCTCTCTATTCAGATAGCGAATGCAAGAGTTCAGTTACTTTTGTGAATTTGTTCAGTAACATTCCTTTGCTAAGAGTCTTTTATTAGCAATAATGTTACTTACTTAGTTAACATACACCCATACATTATTGATGAATCTCACTTCTACCTCTAACTTCTCTCTGTCTTATTCTAGGCTCACATCTCTTTCTGTTTTCCCAGTATCTCTTCCTAGATGCCCTGCCATCTCATCATGTTAAACATAGCTAAAGATGAGCTCCTTACATTTCCTACAAAACACACTGTGCTTTTCTGTTGATGATGGTAATACCATAACCATCCCTGTCACTGCACAGACTTGGATTCATTTTGACTTTTCCATTTCTCCTCCTTACACATCCAGGCTGTCCTCAAATCCTGCTGCATATAAAAAGTCTGCTCATTTCTCCCTATGCCTTCAATTAAAGTATTTGTCCGAGCTTTGGTTATCACTCATTTTCATGACTGTGCCCTCCTCACTCTGTGGGCTCCCTGTTTCTCATTTCCATCCGGTCCACTCACCATATATATATATATGCCACCAAAGTGTCCCAAACCACTGAGGCAAGATAGTTAGTTTCCTGTTACATACTCATCCCTAGATTTGGGCACCCTCCTTGCAGTAAGAAGCAATGTTTTATTAATTCCACTAATACATTTGCCTGAGAGTTTGCAGTAGCACCATTAACAGTATCTCAGGAGCATCTCCAGGAAATGTCTGAACTAAAGGAAAATCTCTATTATCTGTTAACAGTATAAGTTCTATTGCAGGGATCAGCAACCTTTGGCACACAGCCTGCCAGGGTAAACCCCCTGGTGGGCTGGGCCAGTTTGTTTACCTGCCGCGTCCGCAGGTTTGGCCAATCACAGCTCCCACTGGCCGCGGTTTGCTGCTCCAGGCCAATGGAGGCTGCGGGAAGTGGCGCGGATTGAGGGATGTGCTGGCCGCTGCTTCCCGCAGCCCCCATTGGCCTGGAGCAGCAAACTGTGGCCAGTGGGAGTTGATCAGCCAAACCTGCGGACAATGCAGGTAAACAAACCGGCCCGGCCCGCTAGGGGGCTTACCCCGGTGGGCTACTTGCCAAAGGTTGCCTATCCCTGTTCTATTGCATTCAATTAACCCGTTCTTTCTGATTTCATTCAGCAGAGATCAGTGATGCATGTATACCATAGCTACTTCATTACAGAGTTAGTTTTCCCTCTAAAAATCAAGATTTTGATAACTGTCGTTTTGATTTTATTTGTTTAGGGTACAGAGAGGGAGGGAAAAGTATAATGTAGTCATAGATTAGATTTAAATCAGCTCTTTGTTTATATGTATATAAAATTTGTTCGTGTATGTGTGTGTGTATGTAAAATCAGTTTTAAGACAATGAGCTGTGTCATTGAGCAACCATGGCAGTGTTATATATAAAACCCATCTTTATTCCAAAAAAGATTTTAAAAGAGATGTTTAGCAAAATATATTAAAATACAAATTGCCGCAGCTGAAATTAATAAATTCTCTATTATCTGAATTATAAACGAGCAGAAATGCTTATAATCCAAAATCATAGCCAGGCTTCTGCCTGCTTCAATAGTTCCTCCAGCTGTACCATATTTCTATTCCTGTTCAATACAGACCATTTTCTATGCAAAGGTTATGCAAAGTTCCTCACCCAAAAGAGTTAAAGCTGCTTCCTCATTCATAAAGGAAAACAATCAAACAATTAACCTCATACCAAACCATAACAAAGCATTTACTGATATGTGATACAGCTCGAGTAGAAAACCCTTCTATTCACTTGTATGAATAAAAGTAATTCTTAAGACACATTTTTTCATCTAAGCAACTACAAAGAAAAACTAAATAGCCACTTGACTTCTGACCTGCATTTCCTAGAAAACAGCAGGCCAGGGTTCACATGCCATTCCCAGCTACAAAAGCTCCAGTGGCTGAGAACGGCAGCTATTATTGGGAGCGTCCACTGCAAGGAAAATAGCCAGCTTGGTCAATGGTGTTTTCTCTCTCACTGGCATTCCTGTGACACAATCAAACATGTAATCAGCTTCAATGTGAGTACACTCAGGTACCTTTATGATATTCTCAATATGTTGTTTGGATTACCCAGTACAATAAATATTATTCACTTAAATACTTGCTTTTCCTGGATGATCCCATAAATAACTGTGCTGATAATTAAACTCCTCCCCATAGGAATACAGAATGTTCTGAGTGTTCCACTTTCACAAGTATACTTTTGGGTTCAGGTTAAATCATGCCAGAGGTCAGGATTACCCCAGATCACACAAAAAGGTTGCTGTTATCTATGTTACAGTAGCACCAGGAGTGTCCTACTGTGCTGTGCACTGTATAAATGAAGAGGGAGAGAGAGTTCATGACCCAAAGAGCTTATAATACACAAGCCAGACACAAAAGTAGAGTGGAAGCAGAGGGACTGAGAGAGGAAGTGCTGGAACTAAGGTCATAGAGCAGGTCAGTAGCAGAGCCAGAGACAGAACTGAGTTCTGCCCATCCCAGTGTTCTATCCACTGAACCATGCTGGCTGCCACAGGGCAAAAATAGTGGTGGGGAAGAATAAAACAATAGAAACCCATTCATACACATACATCCAGTACTAGTAATAATCTGGTTCCTTTACCATTTATCTCTTCCACTTGATCTAAGATCCTATTGGACTCCATAACTACAGCAAGCCTTTCGAGCCCCCTCTGCTAGCTAACAAAATATTTCCATGCCTCTTACCAGTACATTAAATCCTTTACCTAAAACTAAAAATACGGGTCAAAGACAAGCTATGGAAACACTAAGTAAGATTTTAAAGCATTACCTGGGGTTTAGCTGTTTGACTCCTTGTCGTGTTGAAGTCATGCAGCCTAAATCAACTGCAGCACTTTCAAAATGGATTGCTAATTGTCTGTTTTAATAGGAGAAAAGTTAGTAATGAGTTTGAACTCATCAGTATAGAACAAATTATGTCACAAGTGAGGGAATGTGACTACGATGAATGACCCAGGAAAGAGGAGGAAGTTGGGTTCATGAACAAACACTTCTAGTTATGTGCAAATATTTTATAAGCAGTATGAAGGGGAAAGGAAATGGATTAAAGCACAGTTCCTAGCAGTTTTAATGAGGTCTTGGTAACTCTCTTTTTAAAAAAATGTTCTTGGTTTACAGAGCTTTAAATAAGTCTACAGAGGTCATTTGGCTACCCACAATCACTTAAAAATGAAGAGCAAATAGAGACAGCATTAATGTTTGTAATACACATTTACCAGTTAGTCAACTGGTGTTAACTAGACAGGTAATCCCGTCCAGGTAACGCTGACATTTTGAAAATTGCACTGTGTGTGATGAGGAACTTGCTGGGACATTTTGCATGTATACTGGAAACACTTCTGAACTGGAAATGCTTTCTTTTTCTTAGCTGGAGGGGTGGAGAAAGAAGGTGGAAACTGTCAGTTAGACAGTTAGTGGGTGCTCCATCTGGTACTGGGTATCTGTCTGAGCTTGAACCTGCTAGGTGCTGAGCGCGCTGGCTTAATCCAGAAAAGTACAGAAGCATGTGCTTAACTTTCAGCATGTGAGTGCTTCCACTGACGTCTATGGAAGTGGCTTGCATATTACATCAGCTGAAATTTGAACCAGGATACTTGTGCTCTGTAGGCAGCAGCTGTACAGGCAAGCCAGAAGTTGAGCCTTACAAGTCTCCATGCTAGCTAGCAGGAACTATGCTAGCCCTTTTCTAAACTGGAGTACATTTTTCATATTACTTCTGTACTGTTCCTGTACCTTTCTTTTTTTCTCTGCAAGTACCAGGATCAGAAACGACTTCATTCAGTTTCTGCTCCCATAAGCTATTACCAGCAGGACAGTGGGGTGGGAGGAGGTATTGTTTCATATTCTCTGTGTATATATAAAGTCTGCTGCAGTTTCCACGGTATGTATCTGATGAAGTGAGCTGTAGCTCACGAAAGCTCATGCTCAAATAAATTGGTTAGTCTCTAAGGTGCCACAAGTACTCCTTTTCTTTTCATCAGATGTGTGTTCATTTGGAGATGTAGCTTTCCTTGTGAGTTAACGGCTAGAACCACAGAGGGATTTACGTGCCTAAGTGCCACTTTGGGCACCTAAGTCTGTTCTCAAAATCCCTGTATGCTGGAGTTAGCATTGTAGTTACTTAAATTCCCTAGGTGCCTACATTCCCACCACTGAAGCTCCATAATCACCTAACAGTCTGCTGCTAGGCACATGCACAGCTGCCTCAGTCATGCCATCCAGTGCCTAACTCATGCTGAAGCCCCAGCAGGACCCACAAACTAGGAGTTGACCTGCCTATCTGCGGGACCTGATCCAGTAGCTAGTCTCAGAGGCTGACTGATAGATCAGGCCCTGTACAAAACAGTAGTGGTTGTGGTGAAAGCAGGATCTTTATAACTTTTAGGCTACTGGCTACAGCACTTGCTTGCAAGGTGGGAGACCAAGGAATCAATTTCCCCCTCTACCTGATGTGGAGAAGGGTTTCAAACTATATTTTCTACCTCTTAGGAAAGAATAATTAAATAGTCAGTGGGACAGGAACTTGAACTTAGATCACCCAAGTCCCACACAAATGTCCTAACCACTGGGCTCTAGAATCATTCTTGCACTTTCTCTGGCCCAAAGACTATTTATTTATACACAGTGGAACAGCCTTCACAGATGAGATTGAGAAAGTGCCACACTAGACTATCCCATAGTTCAATGGTCAGGGCATTACTATATGAGGTGGCAGACGTAGGTTTAAATCCCTGCTCCACATCCAGGAGAGAGGAGATGTCCCATCGTAAGTGAATGCTCTAATTCTGGGGCTAAATGTTATTCAGCGGAGTGGTGGCTCCTCTGACTCAACTTTTGTGATAAAGGCTTTGGCCTCTAACTCCAGGAGAGGGTCCAGGGCTGTGACTCCCAAGTGAAGTTAGGCTGGTCCCACTAACCAGACTTGAGCACCTAAGTCCCTTTAAGTCCTACCCCTCTTGTCATTTCCTATTGGCTAGCTTGGGCAGATCCCTGTTCATGGAGCTGGCTTTTGTGGATACCATTCTTAGGTGCCTAATTTTTCCCTTCCATTGTATAGGGAGCTTGGGTGCTTAACTAAGGGCTATGGATTACACTGCATGACAAGGTGACTGAAAATTAGCCACCGTCCCCTTTGTGGATCTAGCCCTTGGTGTCTAATCTACCATTGGTGTTGACGAAGATCTACTTCAGAACTTTTAAATCTATGGAATTTTCCTGCCTATCTGCTGGGTGGTGGAGAATGGAGATAGTGTGCTGGGAGGTAATTGAAGATGGAGGCGATTGTAGAATGAGAGGCTCAAATGCAGCACTCTCTGATGGAGACAGGTTGTTCTGTTGTTTGTTTGGGGAGAGGAGGGGGTTCCTCTCAAAAGCACACATTATCTCTGTGTGTGAGAAAACATGCCCATTCCTAATTCATAGAATCATAAAATATCAGGATTGGAAGGGACCTCAGGAGGTCATCTAGTCCAACCCCCTGCTCAAAGCAGGACCAGTCCCCAACTAAATCATCCCAGCCAGGGCTTTGTCCAGGCTGACCTTAAAAACCTCAAAGGAAGGAGATTCCACCACCTCCCTAGGTAACACCGCCCAGTGTTTCACCGCCCTCCTAGTGAAAATTTTTTTCCTAATATCCAACCTAAACCTCCCCCACTACAACTTGAGACCATTACTCCTTGTTCTGTCATCTGCTACCACTGAGAACAGTCTAGAACCATCCTCTTTGGAATCCCCTTTCAGGTAGTTGAAAGCAGCTATCAAATCCCCCCTCATTCTTCTCTTCTGCAGACTAAACAATCCCAGTTCCCTCAGCCTCTCCTCATAAGTCATGTGTTCCAGTCCCGATTCTTTTTGTTGCCATCCGCTGGACTCTTTCCAATTTTTCCACATCCTTCTTGTAGCGTGGGCCCCAAAACTGGACACAGTACTCCAGATGAGGCCTCACCAATGTTGAATAGAGGGGAATGATCACGTCCCTTGATCTGCTGGCAATGCCCCTACTTATACAGCCCAAAATGCTGTTAGCCTTCTTGGAAAAAAGGGCACACTGTTGACTCATATCCAGCTTCTTGTCCACTGTAACCCCTAGGTCCTTTTCTGCAAGACTGCTGCCTAGCCATTCGGTCCCTAGTCTGTAGCGGTGCATGGGATTCTTCCATCCTAAGTGCAGGACTCTGCACTTGTCCTTCTTGAACCTCATCAGATTTCTTTTGGCCCAATCCTCTAATTTGTCTAGGTCCCTCTATATTCTATGCCTATCCTCCAGCATATCTACCTCTCCTCCCAGTTTAGTGTCTTCTGCAAACTTGCTTAGGGTGCAATCCACACCATCCTCCAGATCATTAATGAAGATATTGAACAAAACCAGCCCCAGGACAGACCCTTGGGGCACTCCGCTTGATACCGTCTGCCAACTAGACATGGAGCCATTAATCACTTCCCATTGAGTCCGATGGTCTGGCCAGCTTTCTATCCACCTGATAGTCCATTCATCCAGCCCATACTTCTTTAATTTGCTGGCAAGAATACTGTGGGAGACGGTATCAAAAGCTTTGCTAAAGTCAAGGAGTAACACATCCACTGCTTTCCTCCCATCCACACAGCCAGTTATCTCGTCATATAAGGCAATTAGATTAGTGAGGCATGACTTGCCCTTGGTGAATCCCTGCTGACTGTTCCTGATCACTTCCCTCTCCTCTAAGTGCTTCAGAATTGATTCCTTGAGGACCTGCTCCATGATTTTTCCAGGGACTGAGGTGAGGCTGACTGGTCTGTAGTTCCCCAGATCCTCCTCCTTCTCTTTTTAAAAGATGGGCACTACATTAGGTAATTACCTGGATCTTAGCGTGGCACCTATGGGGGATTATAAGAATCTATTAATCTTTGGGATATTTTTTTCTACTCTGTGAAGAGACTCTCATCACTGCTAGGTGATGGACAGATAGGACTATCTGTAGAACAGAAAATGGCTATTTTGCCTTGACCTAATCTCTAGTTTCCCTGAAAAAAAGATCAGAGATATGAGGCATCTTTATTATAACTGATTGCATAGAGTAAATATGTGCATCATGGTCTCTTAAGAGGTTGTATTCTTTTATTTATTTATGCCCATAGCTATTTTCCCGGGGAGTAGTTTTTCCTGTTTGTTTTTTGACTCTTTGCTTCACTGTCCTAATGCTTTTCTTTTGATTCTGTGTAATTTTCTAAGTAACACCTTTACATTCTAATTTGCTGATTATAAGATATTTTCTGTAATGTTATATGGAGACGAGAATGTTTGTTAAGTCCCATTTTCTTTCTTTCAATTTAAATTTAAAAGTTCATTATAGTACTTTGCCTCATAAATGCAAAAATAACGGGGGAGGGATGGGGAATAATTTCACTTAATGTAAAACAATGCATTTCTGATTAAATTTACGCACACTGGCTACTACATGTGGTTTCTATTCCAGGATGTGTTTGCTACACTGCTGTTTTCTGTAATGTATGCCGCATGCTGTCTGTTGCCTTGTATTTAGGAAAAGCATTTTATATACTATAGACTAGACAAAATAAAACCACATTATATTTACTTTTCAAAATTCCAGGAGCATCACTTCTGAGATGGGCACAAATCTTGGCATTGCTCATGTCAATGCCGATAGGAGGGTCAGTGAGTAGCTAAATATATGCATCTACTTGTGCACTTCTGAGCCACCTTGTATAAGTTGTAACGTACCTTGGGTTTGCCAGGACAGCTTATTTGTATCCCAGGGCTATTTGGACATATCTTTTCAAAGTTACAGAACTAATCACTTCCAGTCTTATAAGAGAAAAGCAACATGACTAAAACTGAGCTCTTGATCATAATAAGCACTTGTTTTCTCTCTCAAGGCCCTTCCTGGCTTATCCCCAGCTTTCCTATCACCTCTCATCCACTATTGAGATGTGGACTTTTGCATGCCCCATAGAATCATAGAAGATTAGGGTTGGAAGAGACCTCAGGAGGTCATCTAGTCCAACCCCCTCCTCAAACCAGGACCAACACCAACTAAATCATCCCATGATGCCAGTCTTCATTGCCCACTTGTTACATTTTCAAATAAGCAACTTTGTGCTTTCTCCAGTGCTGCCCCTCATGCTTGGGAGGAGCTCCCCATAAAACTCTACAAACCTACCTCATTATCCACCTTAAAAACCTCTTCAAAACTCTCCTTTGCTCTGATGCCTGGAAAACACTTGACAACACTTAGGCTGCTGAGGTGTGAGACCACTGCCTATCATGCTGACCAACATTGTCCCACTGTTTCCTTGTTCTCTCCCATCTGTCTGCATCTGTCTTTTGCCTCTTGATTTATGCTTACATGGTAAGCTTTTGGGGCATTGGCTGACCTTTTTATCTGTGTTTGCACAGTGCCTAGCATGATAGAAATGGCATAATAGTGCACTCTGAGGCACTACAGTAATACTAACAATAAAACATCATAATTGATCTTTCTCTCTTCTCTTCGTCACCATGGATACCACCACCAGTCACTAGGCTTGTAATCTGGTCATCATCTTGACTCTGCTTCACTCGTGATCTATACATTCAGACTATGTCCATATCTGGCAATTTCTATCTACATAACATCAAAAAGATTCAGTCTTTTCTGAAGTACTAAGGGTCTTGTTCTGTCCTTCTGCTTCTACTACTGTCACTTCCTTCTCTCTGGCCTTGACGCTTACCATGTTGTCCCCCTCAAGTCCATTTTAAGTGCTGCTGCTAGGATTGTCTTCCTGGCTACATCACCCCTAGTCTTGAATCCATCCACTGTTTCCCTCATCACCCTTTTGTCCTTTCCTACCTATCAGATTAACTAACTTATTGGGCCATTAACTCTTGCCTTTTGCACTGCCAAAAATGACAGCTTTAATTGCCTATCTATCTGCTTCTCATTTAAACATCTCTGTGCTTTCATCTGTGCCACCCCTCATGTGTGGGGGAAAAATCCCCATCAATGTCTGGAAAGCTACTACTTTATCCTCTTAAAACCTACCTGTGCCATGATGCCTACAAAGCTGGTATTGGTTAGGCAAGTGGAGAGCAGACACCTCTTCTTTTCTGCTATAAATCTGTTCTATTGTGACCTCATCCTTCCAAGCTACTCTCACCCTGTTTGTCTTCTTTGTCCATTTGTTGTGTTTAGTCTGATTTGCAGATAGTTTGCAACCTGGGGCAGGGCCTGTCTTCTTTGTCTGTACAGTGCCTAGTACAACAGGACGCTGATCCTTAGCTAGTGTCCTTAGGAAGTACTGTAAAATAAAGAAGATCAATCTGAGGTAAATTCTGCCTTACCCAGGAGTGGGTTGAAATATGGAGTAGAAAAACTGGGTATGATATCTTCCTTAAAGTTTTCTTAAGAATCAAATTTTGCACTTCATACACAGGCAATTATTTGTTCCTGAATTTCATTTCCCCCCTCATTGTTGTTCATTTTCTTTCATTGTGTTTTATTATGCTAGGTATTTATGTGTTGTTATTATTATATTAAATTATTTTAAATGTGTTGGCAGTAGGAAAGGGGACTCTGAGGGAGACAGACACCCCAGTCAGTAGTCACAAATAGACTTTCACTGTGGTGCAAGCAAATACTTTTTTGTGTGTCTTTATTCTTAATTTATCATTAGTATTGTAGTATTGCCCTGTTGTGTTAGGTACTGTACATAGAACTAGAGCTGGTCAAAATGTGAAAATATTTCACAGTTCTTTTGTGAAAAAAATTCATCCTTTTTTTTTTTCAGATGAAAAATTAAAATTTTCCAAATTTCAACCAGCTCTCTCTATAATAAAAAGATGGTCCTTGTCCCAAAATCTTGTACTCTGGGTATACAAGAAGAGACAACAGGTTATGCAACAGAAAGGGATGACACAGAAATCTATAGTGGTGCACAGATGTAAATACAGGCAGAATACATTCCCAAAATGTTCTCACCCTATTTATCCACATTATATTGAGGGATTGCTCATTTGTTATGGATTGGCCCAATAACATAGAGAATGGCTTTTCAAGAACTAGGATTTAAACTAGGACTTAGGTTTCTGTCTCCCCCCTCCAACAGTGTTTTTAAACACATGGAACACAGATGTTGTTGCCATCCCTACCATAACCTCTTTATGATTGTGTGCTTTCTGACATCAAATTGCCAGGGCAATCCAATCCCATAGAGCTAGCTAAGTGAATTGCTTCAAATGATACACTTTCATTTGCTTCTCATTTCCTTCCAATAATTACTTTCACATGTACTCCCTGAAGATGTTCCAGTGCCCCCATTTTATATTCTCCTGAGTTGGAAACAGCTTCTTTATTTCACGGGTCTTTATGGAAGAGTCCTATAGAACTTAACAGGAATTAAATTAATTGGATTCTATAGAAATTACTGTAAAAACCTGTAGAATGTAATACAGAATTTTATTCCCTCTATAAGGTTTTGGACTATGCTATAGAATTCTTTAGCAGGGATGTAATTCTCTATTAAATTCTACAGGACAGTTCAAAATAGTATTTTCCCATGTGTTCTGTAGGACTTTTCCACATACAAACTCAAATGTGCATAATGAGACACTGAAAGAGGGTGAATTAAGGGACCAGCATGGTGTGTGTGGTGCAAAACTCAGCTTTGTACTACCCTGAGCCTGGGATGCCAGTGTGCAGGGCTGGTCCCTCCATAAAACTTAGAGCAGACAAGCTGCCATGCCTGCTGGAGGGATTGGTATAACGAGACTGTTCCTATCATGCCCTCTATGCTAGGAGCACAGAGGGGATGTCCTAGGAGTATTCCACTATTGATCTCAGTAATATTGTGTATGGAAGCAATAACACATCCTTATTTCTCTCTCTATTCTCCCGCTTGTGCATCCAAGGTTCTGAAGTAGCTATGTTACCTGTCTACTTTAGATATTTTACCATATAATGTGTATCTAATATTTTGAATATAAGTATGGCCATATTGGGTCAGACCAATGAGCCATCTAGCCCAGTATCCTGTCTTCAGTCAGTGGCCAGTGCCACATGCTTCAGAGAGAATGAACAGAGAACAGGGCAATTTTGAGTGATCTGTTGTCCAGTCCCAGCTAAAGGCAGTTAATTGGAGGTTTAGGGACACCTGAAACATGGTGTTACATCCTTGACCATCTTGTCAAATAGTCATTGATGGACCTATCTACTGTGAATTTACCAAATTCTTTTTTGAGTCCAGTTATACTTTTGTACTCTCTGCAAATTTTGTCACGTCACTATCCAGCCCCTTTTTCAGATCACTTATGAATATATTGAGCAGCACTGGCCCCAGATCAGATCCTTGCGGGACCCGGCTATTTACCTCTTTCCTTTGTGAAGACTGACCAATTATTCCTACTGTTTGCTTCCTATCTTTTAACCAATTACTGATCCATGAGAGGACATTCCTTTTTTTCCCAGGACTGCTTAGGCACATTTAGTGAGGGATCTTGTCAAAGGCTTTCTGAAAGCCCAAGTACACTATATCCAGTGGATCGCCCTTGTTCACATGCTTGTGGACACCTTCAGAGAATTCTGATAGATTGGTGAGGCATGATTTCCCTTTACAAAGCCTTTTTGACTCTTCCCCCAACATATCATGGATATTTATATGTCTGATAATTTTGTTCTTGATTACAGTTCAACCAATTTTCCTGGTACTGAAGTTAGGTTTACGGGCCTGTAATTGCCAAGATAGCCTTTTTTAAAAAATTAGCATTATATTAGCTAGACTCCAGTCATCTGGCACAGAAGCTGATTTAAGTGATAGGTTACATACTACCATTAATAGTTCTGCAATTTCATATTTGAGTTCCTTCAGAGCTCTTCAGTGAATACTATCTGGTCTGGAAGAAAGCATAAGAATCCATGTCTATTCCTAGGCTCTCAAAGGTCTGTAAATAATATATTCAGGAATTAGCTATTCTTTCAATTTAGTTTCAGGTGTTGTTCCTGATAAAAAACCTTTATTGAAGATTGTCTCTTGCCAATTTGGTCTGGGCACAGTTGAGTGTAAGGAGTTCCATAGCTGGGGCCCTGTTGCTGAGAACTCTGCTTCTGTAGAACCCTGTATTTATAATGACACGGGGGGAGGGAGGGAAACCAGGAAAACACTAAAAGATTGAATTGGTGGGTGGTATAACAGGGAGAAATACAATGACGTGCAGTGAGAATAAAGGACACATGAGCATCGTAGATTAATCAAAGGTTTGTAAATCAGTATCTTATTGTGTATATAATTTGGTCTAAATAGAAGGGCTCTGAATTATCATTTTGGAGCCTGAAATACGTGTGTGCGCATGAGTACCATGCTGTGGAATAAGGAGAACAATGGAGTTACGCCCGCTTGAAAAACACTTTGATTATTTATGTGCTTTACACTGCCACCTATAGGATTTTGGTCAAAACTGAACTACTTGTTAATTGAAAACATGTCTTTTCTCCTCCAAGGGAAGAATAATGTTCATAGACAGTATATGGTACAGTTCTCTTGCATGAATAGTTTTACTTAGGCATATAATTTAGAGTGAGGTTTATCCACATGCTTTATTTAGATAATCATTTTATTTCCAAAGGTTTATTTCCCTGTTATTTTTTGCACAAGATGCCTTACCACAGTAACTTTGAGTAAATTGAAACCATTACCACAAAAACAACCAGAAACTTAACTCCCAAGATACTGAAAAGTCAAATCTATGTTATCTCATGGGAGTTGGAAAATTAACATACATCACCACTACAGGAATGATAAACCTGGCTATGAGAACAGGAATTTTATATCATTGCTTGGAATTCTGTTGCTTTGCTAAATATGGTGTTAAAAGCCTGCCGCAATCACATTCATCCAAATGTTAGTGTGTGCAAAACCTCCAACCCCTCCTATGCTGTACAGCCGTGAAACAAGGAGGGGCTGGAAGCGCATTCTAAGCAATGGCATGCAAATGAGCACCCAAAACTGTCCACCCTCACTCCCCATATGCACTGTATACTTAAAGTGGAGCGGGATTTGTCTGTACAAACATTCAACCAGGGTCACTTGGCTTAGAACTCTGAGAATGACTATACTGGACCTGATGGTTTGAACTGAGAGACAAGAGCCATGTAAACTGTGTTCCTGTTTCTCAATTCTTCTTCCTTTCTGTAGAAGGAACACTACATCTCTACTATTCTCACACCTGTCCCTGAAAAATGAAGTATACCCTTCTCAAATTCCCAATCTTCCCTTGGTCCCCAAATACCGCAAAGACTCTGCTGAGTGGCAACTTGGTGTGATTTATTTACATTCCCATCACTGACACCAATGCAGTCCCATGTAGGAATTTGATTTATAGTGCTTCTCCACCGTTAGCTCTGTCCCACAGGGCCAGAGAAGAACAGAGGTCTCCTTTTCCTGAGCTCTCTACACACAGTGGCCTCAGCTAGACCTGGTACTGCCTTCTGTGTCCTTCTTGTGCTCCTCAGCTGACGGACTGATTGGCTTATCCAGCTTCCCAGCTTGATCAGCAAATTAGTTGCACATTCCCAATCAGCATTCTCCAGGGTAGCTGACTGATGCCTAAGTGATCAGAGGGCTGGCTCCCCTGCTAGCTTCCAGCAAGGATGCTGGACAAGGAGGTCTCTGCAACTGTGGGACCTATTTCTGTTCCTCCCTTCGATCATGTATCCGGGGAGATTTCCTCTGGGCCACATCTGCTGTTTCCCTAGACACTTTTGAGGAGCAGTAGGCACCATCCTGGGACAGCTGTGTTTTGTTGTTGTTGTTGTTGCTTTTTGTTTGTTTGTTTTTGTTTTGCAATGTAGACATTCCCAAAGGGTGTAAAATACACAGTAAGTTCAAAACAGTACAACATAAGGGCTGCACAATGGTGTTTGGTCTTTATACTCACAATATGTCACCAAATACACTGGTGGCTGCAGCCTTCTGAAAGTGTGAGGACTGTTCTACCTGTGTTATGTCCTGACTGTTTGGGGGATTGGTCCTGCTTTGAGCAGGGGGTTGGACTAGATGACCTCCTGGGATCCCTTCCAACTGTGATATTCTATGACTGAAAGAAAGCCCAAAGACTGGAATAGGTGAATGAAACAGGGATAGATTAGGCAAGAAACAATGGCTCACTGAGAGCTGAGAGCTGAGAGTGGCTTGAAAATAAGGAGGAGAGCTTGAATTGTATGTGGAAAAAGAGAGAAGCCAATGGAAAGAATCCAGAAAGAAGAAACCTAATCATCATCTTGGCATCTCTGTCTTTTGTTTCCTCCTGTTGTTATTCCTCTTATATTTAGCTCTTTGAGGTAGAGACCATTTTTGTTATTTTTGTACACCACCCAGCATGATGGAGCTGGGTCCTATACATGCTACAGCAATGCAAATTATTATTAATAATATGGTAAGCATTGAAAAGGAAAGACTATTTACAGCTACATTTTGGACTGAAGCGGAATCGGGAGAGATGGCAGCTGAGTAAGCCAAGATGGAAAGGTACAAAAATTAATGACTCAGCAACAAGGATGGAGAAGAAAAAGGTGAACCTGGATATGTTTAAAAGAAAGAAGTGGCAGGTTTGGGAAAGGACCTTCAATTATTTATTAATGGAATTTTTCTCTTTATAAATTATTTTATCAGGTTAGCACAGATTATACGAATGGTTAAATATAATTTTTAAATTAGTTTATGTATTTTTATAATATTGAGGGCTAAAAATACATATCTGTTAAAGACCACATAAAATAACCCACAAAAAATATGTACCATTATTACCTCTTCCCATCTCTCTCAAGGCACAAGTTACTTAAATAAATACTAGGATTCCTGGAGAAGATGAAACCAAATTAAAACAATTGTAAACATAGCAAAGTTAACAGGTTTTTTCCCCCCAGCTCTGTGGGCTTAGTGAGAATTGGACAGGAACAGAACTATATACGTAGAGCTTAATACTTTCGAGTAACCAAGGAGAGATGTCCAAACAGGAACCCTAGCTTTATACATCCCAGAATTAGTAGAAAGTTTGGAACAAAGTTCATGTTGCAGACCCCCTTCAAAAAAAACCCATCTATAACTAGTACCACCATTCATATTTCTTAATGAAAACACTCATAACTTAATTTTTTTTACACTATTTCTCAAATTCTGGCTAGATACTCCATATAAAAAATCAATTTACTGCAAAGGGACATCCAGCTATTTCACGTTTAGCTCTCATATACAATTGCTGATCCATCAATGAGTCAGTGGGCATGTCTACACTGTTCCCCAGTTTGAACTAACGGAGTGTGAATAGCAATGAGCACCAAAGTGCCGCACTGTCACTCCCTGTGGGGATGCTGCTCTGCCAGTATCTGCCGCAGTGTCCACCCGGGGAGTTACAGCCTAGCACTTTGGTGCTCATCGCTATTCACAGCCTGTTAGACCGGACTGTGGGGCAGTGTAGACGTGCCCTTTGACTCACTGATGGATCAGCAAGTCATATATGAGAGCTAAACGTGACATAGCTGGATGTCCCTTTGCGGTAAATTGACTTTTTGCATGGAGTATCTAGTCAACATTTGAGAAATAGTGTAAAAATACTTCTCAGGGTCCTAGGTCTTTTGCTAATGCTGGCTGCATAAAAACGTCCGGTTGCTGGAGGAATTGGATATTGAAAGGATGTGGCCAGAGGTCCCTTTTAATTTTTGGAGACTTAATCTAAACATGCTCCTGGCTACTTGTAATACAAGAAATACTAAGCCGCTTAGGCCTTTTATTTACATCAAAACAATTCGAAAGCTTCTGTTCCTTTGTAGAATCACAGGAGACATAGAAGAGCTAAGAGTCATCCAGTCCCTTTTCCTGTCCAGTCTGCTTTTAAAAGTCCAGTGTGATGAGGCTTCCTCAGTGATCTTTGTCAATTCTGGTTAAGAGCATTTTAGATAAATCCTGTTCTGTTCTATCCTCATTCTCCCACTGTCCATTGTAATCAGTCAGCCTAAAATGCCAGTAAATTACAGATGGGTGCAAACTCGAATATCAGAGATTCCTTCTGCACTCTGGGGAAATCGGCATTCAGACCCAAATTAATATCTGAGTTTAGTGACTCAGACCAGACTGAGCTTTCCTTGCTTTTTAATGTCATTTGCTTTTCTGAGTGACACTTTCTTCTCAGTCTTTGTTTTGGTTTTTGACAGGTTAAGCTTATTTGATTCAAATATTAAAGTCGTGGCTGATACTTCCTATTCCATGTTCTCATCCACTAGATCAGAAATGCCCAAGGTACATATTGCTCCAGTGGTGTATGTTGGGTATTTCTTTTCAATTCTATGACACATCAACAATATTGCCAATCCCAAAATCTGGAGTCAGGTCTCAAAATCACAAGTGCTTTAAAAATCATGAGATGTATTATTAAAACAAACTATTTTAGAGTCTCTTTCTTTGCCTTAGGGTACACTTGGGTCATATTTTCAAGCTGTTCTCCAAAATCATGAAAGCTAGAAATTTTCATTTAAAAAACTAAAGCAGAAATTCTTATGTTATCACAAGACTCCAGGAGCTAGAGCTTTAAGAAAAACACGAAATATTGTGATACTTGGGATAAAATCACAAGAGTTGGCACTGCTGCCTCAAATGCTAAACCAGATGATTAAACGTAAGGTTGTACATTTCAACATAGCTTAGTATGTACTTTTTATAGCAGTTTTTGTGGGGGCTTGTACAGTTAAAGAAATGGCTGAATTTTTTATTTAATGGGACTCATTTTTATGATTTACTGACCATACATATTAGAAATCTGAACATTAATATGTTGTATTAAAGTCTTGCTTTTTAAATAATATACAAATGGTCTTCCATACATTAGTTGAAATGGCTCCATTAATTAAACTATGCATTCAGTTGAAATGGCTCCATTAATTAAACTATGTATAGTGAAAATCTATGGCTAGACAGAATAAACAGTGGTGTGCATTATTAATTTGAAGTTGCATTTTTTTCATTATGGTTGAGTTAATGTTTTCTTGATGACTGAATTAGGAACCCACAATGTCAGGAATCTTTTTATATTCCTTATCTCAGACAGTGATTTTTACAACGAGATATACATTTTCCTGATTGTCTTTGTGAAATTTTACAAGAACATGTGCAAAGCATTGTTTTCAAAGTAATGGCTCGAAGGGAAATGTGCTTGGCCAAGTCACAGATGCTGTTTCCCCCTCTTGCGGTGTTACTACCCTCCAAACATAGTACACTGAAATCTTTGTGAAGTTAGGAAAAACAATGTTTCCACTATCATTTGACCCTTCTTTGCACACAACGTTGAAGCTGCCGCCACCATTTCTAATACTCACTTGTGGAACGCAAAGGACTTATTTTAACACTTCAAGTAACAACTCCAGCAGGACTCAAAATTCCTGCCAAAAACTCTCAGACCAGACACAATAACATCATAACATGCAAGACAACAAATTAACATGAAGATTCAACACCATCTATTAGTAGAGGTGTGGTCTGCACTGCTCATTACAAGCCAGCAGAACTTCTATTTTTATGAACACCAATCTTAGGAATGGCCAGTTATTTTTCATGATGGGGAAGAAATATCACATCAGGAAAATGAAGTTGATGAAGAACAAGTCGACATTTCTTCATACTCCAGTGCCTTCAGTGCATTCAAAGTCACTTTTCAGTGATTTAAAGGACAAGAAGAAAGCAATGCAGTGCATGATACTTAAACTTATGGACCTTGTCTACTGTAATTTCGAGCTGTTCAATTTAGTGAACTCCTCAGTTCCCAATTAGCTCATAATAGAGAGGTTGTTCTGTACTAAGAACACTATGTACCACTGTATGGTCATCGTAAGATCAGGTTCAAAATTAGTTCATTTCTTAGAGGCCAGGACCTGACTGTAAACTGTCATGCAAGTAAATATAAACACAAATATGCACATGCATGCCTATGGACGTAATAAAAACTCTGTGTAACATTTGAAATCACTAATTGAATGTGTAGACATAAATGTTAAAAAAATTAAAACAAACTATTGGAAACAAAGTTTCCCATTCCATTAACTGTGTAATCTGGAATTCCATCAGTTAGTGAATCACAAATTAGAGACAGGCAAGATGATTCCAGTAGGGTAAAAACTAACTGAAACCTTTGTCCGGCTTTTGAATTAAACTTTAACTTGAGCCTTGGAAAAGTTTGGTTAAACTGTTCTTCTTTGTTTTGGTTTCCAGCACTCTCTTCCATTGGCTAAAAAAACAGGAGAGAGGCACGTCTCATTGCATGGTATTTCTGAATCAGCCAAAACCACAAGATGATGGAAACCTTGCAAGAAAGTCTATTCTTGCAAAAAATTGTGCCTGGTTGCCTGCAATGTTTTGTTTAGCCTGTCATTTTGAGGAAGGGGTGGGAGGGGGTGGTTACTCCTTGGGTAGTGTGTGGGTAGTCATCAGCCTTACAGCAGCGTACCTCTGGACCACTTAACTAACTGAAACAGGAATCAGACAACCCGAAGGGTAGAAGAAGGAGAAAATACATTTTTTAAAGTGGCAGCAACAATATCTGCTTAAGATGCAGCAAGTATAGCAAGTACACAGCCTGCACAATACAGCCTGCACATATCTTAATTGTTTTACTTTCTTATCTTCTGTGTTTCAAGTGCTCTTTTAGAATTAGCTCTGATTGGGAGCCAAAGGGCTCATAAGGCCCCACTGATTGCTGCTCCCCAGGCAAGTCTGTGAACACTGGTATATTTTAATGTTGGAATATTTGTTTAAAACTTCTGTTTTCATGAATATCAAATTACTCTAACGTTTCTTAGCCTTGTGCTCGTCTCCCATGCTCCAGGTTCACTAGTAATCTAATTGTCTAGCTACAGCTACTTCAGGTAGCTCTGGTATAGACAGACAGTATATGTGTACAGAGCGAAGTGAGTGGGAGAACTTGTACATGGCACTTGCAAGCTGAGTCTGGTAGGGACCATGGCAATAAAGAAAGAGCTGGCTGCCAGTGGTCAGGTTAGAGCAGCTTGAGAGAACTGAGGCCCAGAGCCACAAAGACACATAGGCCTTGCAATGCTAAATGTGGCAACATCTAACTGGAATACACAAAACCTGAGTTACCACCTAGGCTGCTTATACAACATATGGGGAGAGATAAGTGCCTGAGAACAGGATCGACAAAAGCCAGCAGGCTAGATAGGTGCTGCCTAAGTTAGATAATGGAAGATGCCAACAAGAGGGATGTCCCTATGCCCCACCCCTCTCACAGAGATTGCCACTTCTGTCTGGGCTGCAGGGAAGTACACATCTCTGTATAGGAGCCACAGCCAGAAACCCCTCTCTTGGAGTCACCTAAGCATTTTTTCCCCAAGAAACACCAGAAGCAGAAGCGCCCACTTTCTAATTTCCCCAGGAGGCCTCAATCCCCGCTCCACCACAGGCCGTGCCCCCACTCCACCTCTTCCCCCAAGGCCCCACCTCTTTCCACCCCCTCCCCTGAGTGTACCCCCTCCTCGCTCAACCCCCTTCCCCCAGCACCTCCTGAACAGCTGATCCGTGGTGGGTGGGAGGCACTGGGAGGGAGGAGGAGGAGCTGATCGGTGGGGCCATCAGTGGGTGCTCAGCCCCGGAGCACCCACGGTCAGCACCTATGATCAGAAAAGGATGTGATGGTTGTGATGCCTCCCTTCTAACATCAGGCAAGTGGTTAGACATCCAGGTTCAGTGCCCCCCCTCTGCCTGATAGAGGAATGGATTTGACCAGGGTGTCTCTCATGAGAGTGTCCTAACCATGGGTCTGTGGGGTATTCTGGTGTGTGCTTCTCTTAATCTCTCCCACTGGAGCTGTTCCACTTTGGAATTGCCTGCACTGGAGGGGGCGGGCGGGGGGGGGGGGTTAACCTGCAGTAACTCGAGTTAGTTTGGTGTGACAATGCCTCCATCCACATGATGCAATTCATTAGAACCCACTAACTCTGTATTTATTGCAAACTCTGGAGTCCTCTTTCAAAATGTAGGAGGTTGGATGAGAATTGAATCAGTGCAGTTTATTGCTCATGTGCACGTAATGCTGCCAAGCACTATTTTGGCTGTTCTCCGACTTCTCTCCCACTATGCTTTGTAGACCTCCTTTACTGACATGTTTACCTGTGTCCCCTCCGCTTCTTGTGGGTCAAGTTGATGATATACCCCCTCCCCCATGTTAAAAATTGGTGTTGGGCCAGCATTTGCTGTAATGTTGCTTCAGAAGCCTTACAACATGCCTCGAGCAGCCACGTGGAGCTGTGCTGAGATCCTAGAATTTGTCACCCTCTGGGGAGAAGCATCGGTGCAACAAGCTCTTGGGGCCAGTCACTGCAATAAAGATATGATTCTGGACATTTCTAGTCAGATGTCTGCGGGGCGGGGAGTGTCACAAATGATACACTGACCAGTGCTGGACACAGAGCAAACAGCTCAGAACTTACATTAAAACCAAGGGATGCCAGGAAATGGTCCAGCCATGGAACCGTATGCCATTTTTCGAGGCCAACCTAGCCCATAAACAGCACCACCTTCGTTTCAGTTGGCCAAATACACACTCCACTCTCTTTCTGCAATTACTAAGGCAGTAGTTGAACACTTCCTTCCTTATGTCCAAGTGGCTTGTGTGTGGCTTGATTACACAGGGATGCAGAGTGTAAGCTGTGTCTCCCAGGATAACCAGTGCAATCTCCACACCATTTAAGTCCATAGTGATCCAGGGAGCAAACAATCCTTTATTCATTAAGTAGACAGAGCTGAGTTCTGAAGGATCCTGGCATCATGGACCTTTCTAGACCATCCTGTGTTTACATCTGCAAGTGTGTCACGGTGGTCACCAGCCCTGAGAGCACTCTGGAAAAATACACCTTTCTGAGTATACATTCTGAGCACTGGTTGGGGATGGGGGGATGGCAAACAATAGGCACATGAGTCCCATCATTGGCCCCACTACAGTTTGGGAACCTCGTGCATAACAAGCCATTACCAAGCTCTACGATCCAGTATGACAATACCTCATGCATGACAATGGCCCCTGCAGTCGATTTTCCTATGTTGAATTGGTTGGCTGTGAACCAGCAGTATTTGGAGTTGGCCAGCTTTTAGATGGCAATGACAACTTGCCTTTCAATGGATTTGGTGCACCGCACGTTGGTATGCTGCCACTGTAGTTTTGGGGGAAGTTCATCATGTATCTGAAAAAACGTCACCTCCTTCATGCTGAAATCCTCTCGCCGCTGCTGGTCATCCCAGGTCTGAAGAACAACTCTTTCCCACCAGTCGATGATGGTTTCCTGAGCCCAGAAGTGGGACTGGACCATGTGAAGCTACTTCTAGAACAGCTCGTATGGCAGTAGCTGCTCAGTGCGAACCTCTTCTTCCTTGTCCTCCTTCCTCTGCCCCTGCTGAAGCTGCTGCTGATGGAGCCACTGCTGCAGCCACATTTGTTCAGTGGTGCAGTCGGAAAGTCCCAAACCAAAGCCAGCTGGCTCCAAGGCTCACATACATCCTGACCTCTGCATATTTGTGGTTGCCAGCATAGTGGTGCAGAGCATTGTTGGGTCCATGCTGACTGACAGCAATTTGAAAATGGCACGAGCCTTCCCAGAAAGAGATGAAGCATGCGTGGAGGAAGCAGAATCATGGGGTTATTTGAATTTGACCTCAAGTCCCAGACTTCCATTGGCTTCCACCTGTTTCCACTGTGCATCCCACAATGCACAGCAAGAAAAATCCCAGAATGCACACTGCTCAGCAGTGAAGGAAAGTACCATGGGATGACCTCCCAGAATATCACACACTTGATACTCAACAATCTCCCACTATGTGTACACAATAATATGAACTGAAAGAGAACACCGCTATTCCATGTGTATGCTATTAGTATGATTTACATATAGTGCACCAAATAGTATGAACTAACCTCCCTGTATAGACAAGGTATTTGCATAAGTACTTAAACAGTCATTGGCCCAGGGCGAGATTGAGAGTGAGCATGATTCAAAAGCATGATGGTTAGGGTATTCATCTGGGAGGTGGGAAAACCAGGTTCAGTCCCCCAGCTCCAATTGCTATATAGTTATTTAGCCGAAGTGGAACAGCTTCAGTGGGAGAGACTGAGGAAGCCTCATATCAGAATATCCGATAGCTCAGTGGTTAGGGCACTCATATGGGAACCTTTTGTTAAAATCCTTTCTTCCCTGTCAGGAAGAGGAGGAGCGGGAATTGAACCACAATCTCCCTCACCCTAGGTGAGTGTCTAGCTTCTGGGATAAAAGTTATAAGGAAGGCATCAGCCCCATCGCTTCCAGATGGATTTTTGAATGCGCTATGGGCCCTGCAGGCGAGCTAGGTGTTCCCCTGGCTATCTTCCCTGGTTTGAGGATCCCACTGGAGGTTAGGTGCTGAGGGGCTCTTACAGTGACAACTTAGGTGCCAAAGGGTTTTAGGCTCCTACGTGGTTAGGCAACAGCCAAGAAAGGGCTTGGGGGTGTTCCAGGAGGGAGCTACACTTATGCTTTTCTGAACGGGGGCCATAATGAGGTAGGGAGGGGGTGGATAATACCTCAGATCAACGTGATGGAAGCAGGAAGTGAACAGGCTTAAATGTGTGCACAGAGATTACTGACCTACTACCATCATCCACAAAGTTTTGTTCATCCACTTCTTAAGCAATCAGTTTCTACTGACTCTGTCATTGGGGAATAAATGAAAACTCAAATCTGTGAGGTGTCACAAAACAGTTGAAAGTGGGTTGGAGGAGGAACTTTTATCCTCTCGTTTATCTGAACAAGTGTAGCCAGGCAAAACTGGAACAAAGTCTTAGAAATCATCAGCAAAAGGTACAGTATCATCTCTGTCTGGCCCCACCTGCAGTACCTTGTGTTAGAACATACGACATTAATATGGAATCCTTAAAAATTCCTCACATTCTAAATAGAACCTCCTCAACCTAATGTTAATGTAGAGAGCAAGGAAAAGTGTGATTAGATTGCTTATGAGTGTGAACCATGGACAATGGGGCATGTACCAATGCTGGGGAAAGGAACATCTTTTGGTTACTCCCAAAATCAATGAAGCAAATGCAAGCACCAGCACCTAGTGAGCGAATAACAAAGGCCAACATTTCTGAATCCAAATCTCTTCTTAGTTCTGGTTCAGTCTGCAACCGAAAAGCTCAGTACAGTCTGTGTCCATTTATTTCTGTTAACAGCATTCTGGTAGTGTTGAGAGATGCCAGTCAGGAGCCCCATTATTAGAAGCAGTTGCCAAAAGCATGTAGTCTCATTGAATGAGATAGATGAAGAATTGGAAGAGAAACAGGCCCAACAAGGTGAAGTGAGTTATCCAAGGTTGCCCAGTGCGTTAGTGGCAGAGCAAGGAATAGCAGTCAGGTTTCCTGATCCCAGCCCAATGCCCTCTCTGCGACACCATGTTGCTTCTTAATACCAAATTATTAGGTGCAGGTCCAAATTTAGGGCCCCAGTACATCATGTTAACTGGGTTCTCACCCCTTTTATTTCTTGAGTTACCAGTACTTTATTTATACAGATGCTGTGGAGGTCCCAGGTGCCTTCAATAATTCATCACCTGGGAGCTCTTCCTAATGGGCATTCAACAGTGGTTAAATACAAGACTGGAAGTGAGGAGGCCTTGGTAGTATCCTTAGCTCTGCCAGTATCTGACTCTGGTCTTGACTAATTTAACTAGAAATACTTGGTTTTAAAATAAAAAAAGTTTTGTATTTAACTGTCAGTATACAGAGCTATAATTTTCAAGCACTAACTAAAATTTCAAAGTCATTTTGGCAAACAAGGCATGAAATATATTTTCAAATAGTTTACCCATAGTACTCTGAAGCTTAAATTGTTAGCTTACTCTCTCCGTTCTGCTATACTGGAAGTTTAAATGGAGAAATGATAAAGATATAATTAAAATCTTGCAAGTTAAGTACATTGCATGAATTATTAATATCTCGCTCCTTCAAATACTGCTAAAATTATTCCGCTATACTCAAGTTTCTGCAATTATCCTTCACAGGGTCAGACTGGCACCTAAAGGGTCCATCTGCAAACCTGAGATAAGGGCTTGTGGCTCACTCAAACAGCTGTTCAGTGGGTGAGGGGAAAGGAGGCTGGTGCCTTGGGGTTCCATGCATGTCTAATAATATAGCATTCTAGAGTACCTCATGATAATTTATTGGGGAACAGATGGATTTCCTTACTCAGTTTTAGTACATGGACCTGCATTTTTATCAAACTCGGCAGATTTCAACTTTTGTTAGAAACGTTTGATGATAGCGTTGGAACTTGATCGCCTTCATTAACCTTCTTGGTCCTTGTTTGTCTTCAAATTCACTCTCCTGTAAAGGTGACTTGTTCACTCTTAATTGTCACAAACCTGTTATGCAGAAATGTCTTTAATCAAGCTCATTGGTGTCTTATGCTGCTTTCTGTAGAAATTTTCATGTTTTATTTATTCCATTCAAGAAAGGTCCATGTGGAAATTTCCAGGGAGGCAGGCAGCCCAAGGCCAGTAGATGCCCCAGCTTAAATTGCCTGGGTATAGTCAGGTGCTTCATTGGGAACGGCAGTGTGACCAGCTGAAGCCAATGATATGGAGCATCAGATCTGGCACATGAAATGCACAATTTTGTCAGTCCAGCTGCCAGTGTAATTATCAGCAATGGGGACTTGGAGTGAGACCTAAGAAGAGAAGGTACAGAAATTCTAGAATAAGTGCAGAGGATAAAATGAACTCTAGAGATATATTAACTAGAGAGTTTCCATTGAAGAGGAGGAGGAAAAATATTATTTGCCTTGTGCATCAATACACCAAGGGCACGAATCTTCTACAAATACACAGACCACAGATAGAGTGAGGAGGCAGCAGTATGGTTTTGCAAAACCTTTGCAGCCAGATTTCATCCCTTTCATATCCAAGTTCCATTATATTAAACTATCAGAGTGCTCAGCGAGATGGTATAGGGTTCAGCTAAAAACTGCTGGGTTTGTCCCATCTCTTTATTGGGAAAACCTGCATAGTTTTGATTTTACAAACCCTCATGAGTCTAGTTCTAGTTTGTGTAAACTCCAAAATATTAAATACATGTTAAAACTTTAAAACAGTGTTCAAACTCAACTGTTCCTCACTGAAATCACTGGGAGAGGGATGCTCTCCTTCTCATTTTAATCTTTTCATAGCACATGCCTGCCTCTGTGGAATGAGTATGTTTTATCCTTTTGCCTTACGTACATTACTAGGCACCGATCCTGGAACCACCTTCATGCTGGATTTTAAGCACATATAATCCCCTTGTGTGCAAGAGGGCTAATCACTTGACTATAAGTAAGCCCATATTTAAGTGTGTACAATATTGGGACCTGGTAATGCACACAGGATAAATGTTAAAACATGCTCATTCCATGGAGGCAAACATGTACCTTAATATTTAGATTGTGCATTTAAACATGCACCCATTTGAGGGAGAAAGGGGGGAGTAAGAAATCCACTTTAAATCCCTCCAAGGCCTACCTGGCCTTTGGATCCACACGAATGGGAATAAGTAGGCACTGCATCCCCACTTAATTCTGCCCCCTAACCACAGAGCACATGAGCAGAGAGGAACAGGTTTTGCGCCTACAATCACTATCCAGTGCAGCTGAGCCAGCATGCGTAAATTGGTTTATATACTATCAACAAATTACAAACCCCCAGGCATAAGGGAGAGAAGGGGGAACTGAGACTCAGATGGATTTGAGGCCAGATATCACTAAAAAACTTTTGCTAGTATAGCAATGTTGGTTAGGTATGTGATTTTTTGCAGTGTTTCTGTACTGGTAAAAGTTCTACCGTAGATGCAGTTATACAAGCATAAAAGTACTTTTGCTGATATAGCCTATTTTGCTCATGAAACTGTTATAAACTATACCAGTAAAAATACTTTTTTGCAAGTATAAGCTGTGTCTATATTAGGAGGGTTTTGCTGGTAGAACTCTACGGATATAGTTATGGCCTGAGTCATGGTGCCTCCTGGGGCTATTCCATTACTGGTTACTCACCCATTCTTGGTCAAGGCTGTGCCTAAAAATCAGGATATAGCCCTCTATGTTGAACTTTATTATGACAAAATTAATAGTAAGAAAATCTGGAACATATCTGTGTAGCTTTACCTGATCACTTCTGCATGCAAACAGTGTTTGCACATATAAATTCTCTCTGCAAACACATATAAAAACCTCTTTGATAACGCACAATTAATTGGGTGTGTAAAATAGTATGAACAAAAATAGAAGCCATATTTTGAAAATGGTGACCCTACATATTCAATGCTAATCAGACTTTGTGAAATAAACTCTGGAAAGAACCAAAACAATATACAAAAATTAAAAAGAAATATTATCAAATGGAATCTCAAATTTGGGCCCTGAATCTTTTGATGACCTCAGAGTTATGTAATGCATTCCAATGGAGTACACATGCATTCATTCCCTTAATTCACTCTGACACTGAAGGTACAGAGTCCTTTGTTCAGTGTCTCATTTTACAATTTCTTGCTACTGAAAGTGCTACTCCCTTAAGTTTACTTTGATGTCTATTTAATATAACTTGTACATTATTTAAAATACCAAACATCTGGACTACATAAACCAAACCCAGCCAGAAAATCTTTGTGTATACAGTGCTTGATAACCTTTGACCAAAATGTTGCAGTTGGTCTACATTTTCAAGTCATAGACAAAAATGTCCCAGTCTGGTTTACATTTAGGAAGCAGATCTGAAATGGAAAGACATCATATTAATTATTACTGAAATGACATATAATCCTGGTTGAAAATTTCATATTATCCCACGTTTAGTATTTTTTATTTAAATTTAACTTGTTCTTTCTTACTAATCTCCAGCCTGCACCTGAATAATCTGTATGTAATTCTGAATTTCACCTTTCTCTTGCCTCTTTACATATTTCCAATAGCTATGAAAATTTCAAAAATGTATTTTTGAGTTAATCAAAACATTTAGTTTTGATAAAATCACTAATGTTTCATCTGGATTTTGAGTTTAATATCATATTACCTACATAATATAAAACAATATAAATTGTGAAACAAATAGACATTTTAAAATGAAAAATCAAAATGGAACATTTTGACATTATCAAAGTGCTTTGTTTCAGTTTTTTTCCTAAAGAAATTTCTGTTGAAATCAGCACAAATCCCTGGAAAGTTTCCATTTCGAAGAAATGGCATTTTCTGATGGAAAAATGTACAGCTGGGCATTATTTGACCAGCTTGAATTTGGAAGTATTCTTGTTTTGAACATGAAATGCTCTTCCTTTCTGAATACAGTACTTAAAATGTACCTAAAGCCTAAGCTCCCTAATGGAATATTTATTTTCTTTATCTTGCAAACTGACACACTGCATTTCTCAACTGGCTTCTCCTGTCTTGATCAGAGCACAAGTTTACCAGGAGCCAGTCAAGTCTAATATAACTATAAAAGAACAAAATACTGTTTAGGACTCAAACATTTTAGCAATTAGCCCTTTTCAACATTTGCCAATTTAAACCAGTACAAGGTTTCCACAGAGATGGGTGAGTGGAAAATTATATTTTTAGTGCATCCATTCATCTCCCTATTTTTCTAGAAGAGTTTTTTTTTGACAACCTGTCATTGATTCAACCTCCTTTACTCCTTCTAAAGAGCAGGTTAAGGGCATGAGTGCATGTATTCCACTGCAATGTATTACAGAACATCTTGGAGTCACTACCAGTGGCCCACTGCCCAACCATCAATGGTAGAGGAGACCTTCATGACCCAGCCCCTCTCATTCATTCTGTATCAACCTGGGTCAGAGTCCAATGATTCAACTCTCAATAATTTTGCTGACAACAGTGAATTGAAGGAGCTCTGCGCTAAGGGATACACCTTGCATGGGAAGCTCATTGTCACAATTACAGGGCTGGCTGCACTGATGTACTCTTTCTGGGCTCTCTGAGAGCACCACCACAGGTGATCAGTCTCTTGCCCTTGCATGTCTTTGGATAGAATCTGACAATTCTTCCACTCTTTGTTCTGAAGCTGAGTATGCTACCCTATTTATATCAACTGTTTGTCACCCTATAGGTCTGACTGGATTTCAGGCACCTGCATTTCTTCCCTTCAGGAACATGTGATCATTTATATTGATCCACAGCCTTCTTAAAACAAAATGTTTTTATTTGGCAGTTGGAACAAAGCATTAGAGAAAAAAAGACAGAGTAAAGAACAGAATTATCATACATGTAGAAGAACACAATTTATTTGGAAAGAGTCAATATGGCTTTTGTAAAGGGCAATCATGCCTCACCAATCTATTAGCATTCTTTGAGGAGGTCTGCAAATATGTGGACAAGGAGGATCCAGCGGATATAGTGTACTTGGACTTTCAGAAAGCCTTCAACAAGAAATATGATCAAGGTTCCTCACCAAAGGCTCTTAAGCAAAGTAAGATATCATGAGATAAAAGGGAAGGTTCTCTCATAAATGATCTGGAAAAAAGGGGTAAGCAGTGAAGTCGAAAAAATTGTGGAAGTTACAAAATGGCTCAGTCCAAAGCAGACTGTGAAGATTTACAAAGGGACCTCACAAAACTGGGTGATTGGGCAACAAAATGGCAGATGAAATTTAATATTGATAAATGCCAAGTAATGCATATTGGAAAACATAATCCATAATACACATACAAAATGATGAAGTCTAATTTAGCTGTTACCACTCAAGAAAGAGATCTTGGAGTCATCATGGATAGTTCTCTGAAAACATCCACTCAATGTGCAGTGACAGTCAAAAACAACTAACAGAATGTTAGGAACCATTAGGAAAGAGATAGGAACTAAATTAATAAATATCACAATGCCACTATATAAATCCATGTTATGCCCACACCTTAAATACTGTGTGCAGTTCCAGGCACCCCATCTCAAAAAGGATATATTAGATTTGGAAAAGGTACAGAGAAAGGTAACAAAACTGATGAGGGGTATGGAACAGCTTCCATACGAGGAGAGATTAAAAAGATTGGGACTGTTCAGTGTGGAAAAGAGATGACAAGGGGGGGGTGCAGTGAGGAGGCGTGGCCTCGCTCAGAGATTGACAGGGAGGGACTACAACATGCCCCTAGTGTGCGGAACCAGGAAAGCCATACCTGCCCCACTGGAAGCTGAGGGACGGGACAGTAAGTGGAAGTACAAAAGGCGGGCCCTGCAGCTCAGTTGGGCTGGAACTGCCAAGGGAGACAGGTGCATCCTGCCTGATGCTAGAACCTGCAGAGGAACCCTGCTGTGGTGAGGACTGGCCAGATCTCCCTGGGCTGCTGGCTGACAGAGATGCTGAGAAGCTGCTGGGGCTGCTGCCAGAGGACTGGCCAGAACTCCCCAAGGACATAGAGGTGTCACCTGGGGTTCTTCCAACCCAAAGTTCTTGGTAACTTTTACTCTGTGCAAGGTGGTGTCAGGAAATAAATCAGGGGAGACACAGCTGTCCGACTGATAGATGGCTGGCACAAACAGAACAACACAAGAGTGCTTTCACTTAAAGCTAAATTTTACTTAGTCTCAAGCACTTATACACACGTCCGCAACAGGTTAGTAAAACACCCTTAACCCTTGATAATTACCAAAGCTGAGTGTGGCTCTCGAGTAGCACAGCGGCAGACACTGCCGGTGGGGAACACAAGATGCATCCAGAGGGAGAGTCCAGGCCTGAAGAGTTCCCACCACCTCAAACTTTTTCCCCTTATTTATACATTAGTAACAGAATGACATGACCCTTAAAGCAAACTTGTTAAGTAAGCAGTTTCAATGGTCAAGCGAGAGGTCCCTTCTGATTATCGATTAACCAGGTGTGGGGTTTTCCAGAGTTTGCAGCCTTGAGGCCCCAGTAGACATTCCTGGGGCACATCCTGCTCTTCTAAAATGTATGTATCAGCAACTTCAACACAATTCTTATCAGGATGGATGCGGGGTCAAGCTGCCCTTTTTGTGGCACCCAACCCCCCCCCCTCCACTCCTGCCTTGGTTAAACTGAGGCTGCTGAATGGCCAATTTACAGCCTGCTGACTTGGCTGCTTTTAACAATAAGCCATAATGGTTTTAGGCACTTTACTGGTTCGCCAAAGTCTCCCAGTACTGAGGGACCTCACGTTACAGAGGTACCAAACTGTGGGGATGGAGGAAGTAGCTCAGGGGAACTAGATGACTGTCTGGTTGAGTGTTGGCTTGATCCTAGGTTAGCATGTTGTGGTCGGATCCCTGCTGACCCAGTGGCAGATCACTCTACCACTGTTAGGGCCCTGGGCTGGGATGTGGTGGAGTCAGGTGGGCCTGCATCCTCCTACCCCCTGCCACTCCACACATGGGGTGGCAGCCTCCCCACCTTAGACCCGGAGGCTTGTGTTGGTTTGTTTTCTGCTGAGCTAGGATGCTAACCCGCCTGTGTTGGCCCACCCCTGCCAGAGCCCCTGAATGCTTTGGTGCCCTACCCTGCTTGGGGCCTAGGCTCTGTGACTGCTTAACTGATCTGCCCTGACTGCAGACCAAAGCTGTCTAACTATTTGCTGCCTGCCCTGATCGAGGGCCAAGGATTCATAGACTGCCTTACGGCTCTGCCTGGCTGGAGGGCCTGAATACTAGTAGCAGCTAATTCCCACTTTTGAGATCACCTTTACAGGTGTGTAACAATGAGGAGGTGTGGCCTCTGTCAGAGACTGACAGGGAGAGATGGCCGTGTAGCCCTAAAGGGGGATATGATTCAGGTCTATAAAATTATGCATGGTGTGGAGAAAGTGAATAAGGAAGTGTTGTTTGCCTTTTTTATAACACAAGAACCAGGAGTCTCTGAATGAAATTAATAAGCAGCAAGTTAAAAGCAAACAAAAGGAAGTACTTCTTCACACAACACACAGTGAACCTGTGGAACTCATTGCCAGGGGATGTTGTGAAGGACAAAAGTATAACTGGGTTAAAAAAATAATTAGATAATTTCATGGAGGATAGTTCCATCAATGACTATTAGCCAAGATGATCATGGATGCAACCCCATGATTTGGATGTCCCTAAGCCTCTGACTGCCAGGTGTTGGGACTGGATGACAGGGGAGGGGTCACTTAATAATTGTCCAGTTCTGTTCATTCCCTCTGAAGCATCTGGCATTGGCCATTGTCAGAAGAGAGCATATTTGTCTGGATGGACCACTGTTCTGACCCGGTATGGCCATTCTTATGTTATGAGAGAGAGGATTTTAAAACAGCCAACATGCATATTTAGGGCTAGTCTACACTGGCAATGCTAAAGTGCTGCCGCGACAGTGCTTTAACATGCCTTGCATGGTCGCAGCATAGCGCTGGGAAAAAAACACCTCAACGACAGGCGTAGCTCCCAGCACTGGGGCATTGTTTACACGGGCGCTTTACAGCACTGCAACTTGCTGAGCTCAGGGGGGTGTTTTTTCACACCCCGAGCGAGAAAGTTGCAGCGTTGTTAATTGCCATGTGTAGACAAGCCTTTAGTGTAATCAAAACTTATGATTCACCCTGTCAAGGTTCCTCCCCCACTCTGAACTCTAGGGTACAGATGTGGGGACCTGCATGAAAAACCTCCTAAGCTTATCTTTACCAGCTTAGGTCAAAACTTCCCCAAGGTACAAAATATTCCACCCGTTGTCCTTGGACTGGCCACTACCACTACCAAACTAATACTGGTTACTGGGGAAGAGCTGTTTGGACGCGTCTTTTCCCCCAAAATACTTCCCAAAACCATGCACCCCACTTCCTGGACAAGGTTTGGTAAAAAGCCTCACCAATTTGCCTAGGTGACTGCAGACCCAGACCCTTGGATCTTAAGAACAATGAACAATCCTCCCAACACTTGCACCCCCCCTTTCCTGGGAAATGTTGGATAAAAAGCCTCACCAATTTGCATAGGTGACCACAGACCCAAACCCTTGGATCTGAGAACAATGAAAAAGCATTCAGTTTCTTACAAGAAGACTTTTAATAAAAAAATAGAAGTAAATAGAAATAAAGAAATCCCCCCTGTAAAATCAGGATGGTAGATATCTTACAGGGTAATTAGATTCAAAAACATAGAGAACCCCTCTAGGCAAAACCTTAAGTTACAAAAAAGATACACAGACAGAAATAGTTATTCTATTCAGCACAATTCTTTTCTCAGCCATTTAAAGAAATCATAATCTAACACATACCTAGCTAGATTACTTACTAAAAGTTCTAAGACTCCATTCCTGGTCTATCCCCGGCCAAGACCCAGCATACAGACAGACACACAGACCCTTTGTTTCTCTCCCTCCTCCCAGCTTTTGAAAGTATCTTGTCTCCTCATTGGTCATTTTGGTTAGGTGCCAGCGAGGTTACCTTTAGCTTCTTAACCCTTTACAGGTGAGAGGAGCTTTCCCCTGGCCAGGAGGGATTTCAAAGGGGTTTACCCTTCCCTTTATATTTATGACACACCCCAAGCTAAGTTGAATGGGCTTCCCTCTTCAAGAACTGGCCCAGCTTACATTCTCTTCCTAGACAGCCTACATCCTCCTGGGTGACTTTCAATCTGCTTCTTGGTCTGATCCACCCTGTACAAACTGGTTTCAGTGCCCCCGTGACAGCAGGCTAGAATTATTAAGGCTACTTGCTGTAACATTGTCTGTTAATGACGCTTGTATGTAAGGTATTAGATAGCTGTTAGAAAGGGTGTCCTCTCTTTTTCTCTGGGTGACTGTGGGTGTTGTAACTTTTTGATACCAGAAGTCCAGCACATAAATCACATTTCTGGGTACAGATCAAAATATGCAATGAATACAGATATTTATGGTCTGTTTGTCACATCCATGCTAATGAAATGCAGATTACATTATGTAGCATTTCCTTTCCATTTATAATCATGCTCCTGAACAGGAGTAAATAACTCCTCTGGCTACAGTTAGATGACACAGGTCTCTCTGCGGGCACACTTTCCCATATAAGCCTTCCAATGAACCTCAAGTCCGCTTTAAATCACTCTTTGCTATTGTATTACTGGCCATTTTTCTGAACAGCTACTGCCACATGTGGTAAAATGTGCCAAATTGTACAGGTCTGGGAGTGGGGGTGAGGTGTTAGGGAAAGGTAGGGTGACTAGATAGCAAATGTGAAAAATCAGTGGGTGGAGGGTAATAGGCGCCTATATAAGAAAAAGTCCTGATTATCAGGACTGTCCCTATAAAATCGGGATATCTGGTCACCCTAGGGAAAGCAGAGTCTGAGTACTATGTAGTTTTAATATTTAATCTTTTAATTCAAACTATTTTTAACTTTAGTAATTTTTGTCTCTAGTTAATTGACTGTTTTATTTCTTTTACATATATTTAGTCTGTTTTCCTGTAGTTCCCTTGGCTGCTGTGTGTACTGTCAAATGGTAGTCAAATCAGCACCAAAAAAGAGAGGATCTTGTTGCATTAATCCTCATCCAAACTTGGCTAGCTACTTGAGGAAGGCAATATTGCTATGAAATTCAGCTTTACTTGTCTGATCCTGTGTATTAAATATATGGACACCAAAGGAGAATATTTACGTGGTTGTGCATATACACCCTTCCAGAGAAGATGAATAGATGATAGAAAGATTTCATTGGCATGAGGTTGGACTGGCTGGATTATTCACAGTTTTCAGTTATGCTCATGTCATCCCCAATTAATTTTTATTAAAACTTTTACATCACACCATGCCCTCATGTATTGTATGTATGTGCTCAGTTAGTCTTCCTGAGTTGTGGGACTAAAGACCTTAAACTGGTGAATGGTCCAAGATTGAATATTGCCTGTTTTAAGCCTCAGACCAATGCAATTTCTGGGGGGGAATTCCACAAGAATGAAATGTTGTCTCCTGCATGTTGATTTTGTTTGTAGAGGTTTGGAGTGTTAGAAATAGTCCCAGAGCACACAGATTAGTGGACAGTGCATCAGGTAAGAAAATCAAAGGCATGTTATATTTTAAATGCAATTTATAAATTGTCACATCTGACTATTGCCACCCTGTAACATGTGATACACATAAGCCTTCAAAAGTAACCTTAATTCAGTTACACGTTCATCTTGACATTTAGAATTTGATGAGCATACAACTTAATTCAAAAGATTTTTTCAGGCATTAAGTACTATACATGGAAAGCATAAATATGAAAATGGATGAAATATTCTTTGTGTCCTTGGCTGATAAATTTCTTTCACAAAGGTGTGTTATTCAAGCTTCTTAAGAAAATACTCCACACATTTAAAACTTATTTCAAGATTGAATTCCATATTCTATGCATAAATTCAATATTCCCCAGACAAAGACTGTTATAGCATGCAAACATACTCTCAACACTTGTGTAGATGTAATATGATTCAAAGCAAGTGTCATGAGGCACTTGGATTCTTTGGTGGTCATGAGCTCAAAAGAAATGCCTATAAGTAAATTAATTTCTATTTTATCAGCTTCATGTTATACTAGGTTTAAAAAAAAGTGTGGTGTGTTGAAAGCTGTATTAAAATTACAGCTAGCACTTTACACTATAAGAGTTTCCTGATCCTGCTTGCTGGCAAGAGGGCTTTGAGGTAAGCCATGTGCTTTGAGTCCTCTGTGGAAAGTCTACAGAAGAGCCAGTCTGGAGTAAAGTGAATGGACTTATGCCTCCCTGCTATTTCTATCTCCCTCTGTTTGGTTGTTGTGTGTTAGCTTTCTGGATTCTAAGGAATAAAGTAGTGTTATGTTGCAACCTTCCAAGAAGATAATTTGTTTTGTTTCTAAAGCTCTGTGGATTTGCCATGAACGTAACTAAGAGGAACTAGTGTACTCTAATTCCAAAGGGCAGCTGGAGAAAGCCTAAATTGGTGTAGTGTACAATGAGACTGAGTTGCAATACAATCTGCTGAGAAAGCTGTGAGATTATTCATGGGGAAATTGCAAAAACTTATTGAACAGCAGTGGCAAAAACTAGTGAAGTATAGATTGATATTTCTGAAGTTAGTGTTCATTGCAGAATACATTCAGACCTGATGTATGCAGGTGCAACTCCACTGACTTTAATACAGCTGCACTCACTTATAACATGTGTGAATACTCTCCTGTTTTAGCTCACCTGACTGTGTTTAAAAATTGAAGGTCTGTTCTCTCTATTTTTGTGGTCAGACTGATAGAGAAACTTAAACTACATCCAGTTGCTTAATTTACCTTGTGACGTTTCACATTGCTACAGCCAAGACTCAAAATGGGACCCCTCCATAGTAGAGCTATGCAAAAAATGTTGGTAGCAATATTTACTTAGTTTCAGGTTTTCATACAATCCCTGCATTGGGCTATATTTAGTGAAAAGCTTTCAAACCTGGGCTGATCCATGTCTGAGGTGGTGATCATGTGAAACTCACTGGTTTTGACCCCAGAAACAGGAAACTTGGAGGATTTTACTTAGTTTCACTTATGGTTTTGGGTTCAAAGCTGAACCTTGCTGTGAAATTCAAAGTATACAGTCCTATAGTATGTGAAGCACAGTGTTCTCTAGTTCAGCTGGGATTTGCAAAAGCACCTGCAGGAGTTAGGTCCTAAATCCCATTGAATTCAATGGGAGCTGTGCATTTTACTTCCTTAGGACCCTATGAAAATCACAGTCTATATCCACTTGTTTACCTAGGCAGAGTGGCTTAAGTACAGTGGAAGCCTTCACTCTGAATTTCTTTCCTTTTGCCAGTTAACTAACATAGGCAATTGGTTTCCCTGCTATATTTCTGTTGTACTCCCTAGTACCTTCATTATGGTCAATGTTGCTTTTGAAATGAAAGGTGACCAAACCTTGGTGCACCCTAAGGGGCTTTGGTATGTCTTCAAAATGTTGCATTGTGGGGTTTTTTGACATGATACATTATGGCATAAGGACATTATTATGCAGAATTGTGGCATGATGTACTTGTAATAATCCCCAAAGCCACTATAATATATTTGGCAGTCCATAGCATTATGAAGATTCTGTTAAACAAATAACATCAAGTCATGCACTTCAATTTGGGAATCATTTTTGGTAGTACTTGTCACACTTATACAACCTATGATGTAGTCTGCCAATCACACGGAACATATAGGGCAATGCATATTATATACCCAATTAGAAGACTAGTTTCAATGGGTCAAATAATGGAGTAAGATATTCCTCATTGTAAGGAGATGGGGGGAAGTATCTGGCTCTCAACTTAAATATTGTATGAGAAACGATGATAAATATTAGTGGGCAGATACTGCCAGCCTTACTCACATGGAGTAGTTTGAATAGTTCCAGTGAAATCAATGGCAGAATCTGGCCCTAAGTCAGAGGAAGGGGAAGAAGAGGGATACAGTAATAAGATCATAAGTTGCATTGGTTAATAATGCAGGTATCTTGAAAGTTTCTGTTGTTCGCAGGCTTCAAGGAAGAAGTGTTTTTAAGGAAGATTTGAAAGAGGAGACAGTGTAAACTTGACAAAACAGATTAAGAAGGACCTTTTAGGTGTAGGAAGCTGCATGGAAAAATGACAGGTTTCAGAGTAACAGCCATGTTAGTCTGTATTTGCAAAAAGAAAAGGAGTACTTGTGGCACCTTAGAGACTAACCAATTTATTTGAGCATAAGCTTTCGTGAGCTACAGCTCGCTTCATCTGATGCTATTGTGGAAAGTGTAGAAGATCTTTTATACACACAAAGCATGAAAAAATACCTCCCCTCACCCCACTCTCCTGCTGGTAATAGCTGTGATATTACAACAAAACTTTTTATTACAACTTTTTGTTGTAATATCGCAGCTATTACCAGCAGGAGAGTGGGGTGGGGTGTTAGAGAGCTTATTCCTTCACTCTCCCACTTCCCTGGTCCTTCTCGCATGAACAGAGAGCAACAATACCCGAAGTCCGAAGGTGCAAACAATTCAATGTTTATTGGGGTGAACTTCCAGCAAGCTTAAATACAAGTTCCTTTTTCCTTATTTTCGAATCCCAACTTATTTCCTGTTTGCCCCTAATTTATATAGTAATATTCTTAGGTATACCTTAACCAATCATTCTACTGAAATTTAACTAACCAATCCTAACATATTGTAACATGATTAGCTAACCAATTATATCCCACCACAATAATTAGATTACACCCAGCAAAATTAATTATACAGCAGACAGGAACAATCACAGAACCAGACAGAGATTATACAGACAAACAATAGCAAAGTGGGAACTATAATGACAAGACAATACAGAAGTGAGGATTTCACATCCCAGCTATTGATAAGTGAGTTCTTGCCAGACAGGATGCTATCAAACTAAGTTTCCTTTTACATTTTCTCGGCACTTCCCTTTCTCTGGAGGTGATAGGAATACAATCCTGTCCTGATAGTGCCTGACAGCCCAATAGCACCTTATTTCAATGTGACTAGTTTGGAATGTGAGGAGGTGACTGTTCGCTTCCCAACTTATGGCTGCCTCTGCTGCTTAGCCAAAGGCCTGAGCCTAAGAACAGGGCCTCAGACTGTCACAGTAAGAGAAGGCCCTTACACCAGCAGACAGTGATTTTGATTCTTTCCTTTATACCTCTAACTAGCCAAGTGATAAGAATACACCTAAATTCTTAAAGTACAGGCCTTTACAGACAGGCCTGAATATCTATATCCTAACATGGGGGGAGGTATTTTTTCATGCTTTGTGTGTATAAAAGATCTTCTACACTTTTCACAGTATGCATCCGATGAAGCGAGCTGTAGCTCACGAAAGCTTATGCTCAAATAAATTGGTTAGTCTCTAAGGTGCCACAAGTACTCCTTTTCTTTTTGCATGGAAAAAGGCATAGAAACTAGAATGGGGAAGAGAGAATTGCTCTGGGTGTTGCTGGATGCACGAAACCCAAAGGACTGGATTCTGCCACTCTTATTCTCATTGAGTGCCTCATATCACACATAGCCCAGTCAAAATCAATGGAACTTCTTGCAAAATAAGGCTGTTAGAATCAGGCCCCATCTATGTGGAGTATGTGGTTTGCTTTCTCATTGCTAGTTTTTTTCTGGCATGTATAAGTTTATGAAAAAAATACCCATAGTTAATATTGAAGAAAATACATTAGTGTGTAATCTATTGAAGACATCAGATACAGTATAGATATCCTTTAATGGAGCCAATCCTGAAGTAGAGAGGTGCTACATAACATGAGCAGTACTGAGAGCTTAGTTTGTAAATCGTGTAGTGCAGGGCACATCTTATATTTTTGTACTGCACCATGCACATTTATAGCCCTGCACAAATCCTGCACATGGCTGTGTATGCTGCTTGGATTTATTTCATATTTATATTTGTTGCTGTTTTCAAGAGACAGAATGCCTCAAGTGGGGCAGCTCTGCTCCATCGCTTACTATGGGCGGTGACTAAATGCTTCAGTCTAGTCCATAATTAATTATACTGCTGTTGTGATAGAAGGCTAAAAGGCTTGATAGGTTTGTGCTAAAAGACTATGGCTTGATCCTTCCATCAGTTTGCAACTATAACAGCATCTTTCTGACTTCAGTGGTACCTCCGTGCATAGCATGGTGTCAGGAGTGTGTGTTTAGCTAGCACAACTTACTGGGCCTTGCTCTTACAAACAAACTAGCCAGGTTTGAAGGAATTTCTATGTAATTTTAGTGAAGCACATTTCTCTGATTAACAGGAGACTTTCAGGTGAGAGAACCCCAATCCAGAGGTTAATTTATATTTCAAATAAAAATGTCTGACTTGATTGATCATTTTATAGGTTATAAACATATATGCTGTCTTCATTATGAACAAATAATCTAGACCAGGTCTCAGATAAAAAGAAGCTGGCTCATGCAGCATCACTTTGAAATCTATTTGGCTGGGAATGTACATTGTCAATGTTTTCCAGGATGTGTAAAATCATAAACCTAATTCATTCAGGTGTTCCTGTAGAAGTGATAAGTCACTGTTAACACCTTGTATAAAGGCATAAATTGCCCAAGGTAACACTGCAGCCCTCCTAAATTCTGTTCACAAACTGAAACTACCATTTAAAAAGATTTCAGTTCACCTGCTTCCTTACAAAAATTAGCTTAAAAATCAACCCACAATGTATAGATCAATTGCTCAGGAGGTTGGCATCTGTATCTGGTAGATCTATAAATGTGCTGCCTTGATAAAAGCTAGTTAAGCATTAGGTAGATTAGTACTCCAAGTGAATTGGTTTAGCAGAGCCATTTAACAATTGCTCAAAAGGATGAATAAAAGCAGACTAGTGTCTCACGACTAGTTCACTCTATAATCTTCAAAGCCAACAACATCACTTGTTAAAGGCTCTCACAATGTGCTTAAAGTTGATATACGCATCTAAGCAGTGTCTGTTAAGAATCTGGAGTACTGAGTTTCAAAGGCATAGCTTTTGTGCACTGATATTAAAATCATGATTCTTACAGAAAGATATCGACTTGGCCTAAATATCTCTTCTACTTTCTAGTCAAGTTCTTAGTAGCCAGCCAATGGGCTTCATCTCATTCAAGTTTTACACTGCAGTAATTCCACTAATTCTCACAAATTGGAGATCATAATGGGGACCATGATCTGCAGTGTGGTACTTTTTTAATATTCATGACAAAAGAAAGTCAGGGTGGTAATTTATCTGAGTGAATTATTACTTTATGGTAAACAAACCTGCTGAAATGACTCAGATTCTGAAACCGCATTTCTGGGGGAAAGAGGTCCTATCATTTTAAAAGCAGAAGTCCATAATATGTGTTTAAAAAATCACCAATTCATTTTCACTGTTGGAATATTAATATATACACATGAATTTGCCTTTTTTGCTTCAGAAGCACAGAGGAAAACTCTTAGAAAATTAACCTGAATTAGTTCATAGTATCTATGTGTATTTAGAGCATATTAGTTTAATCTATAAACAAATGGTATGTTGAGGCTTGTACCCCTGGCAGAGTAGAGTGATAACAGATTAGGGCCTTGATTGCAAGGACAAGAAAGGAGCTTGGACTTGAAGTGGAATCTATTGGAAGGATTCAAAGAGAGGGACTGATAAGGGTTGGAACCCCAAGCAAGGAGCATGATCAGTGGTCTACACAGCAGCTGATAGTGTGCTTCCTAGCACAGGTAGTCAAATGTGCTACTTCTGCTCAAGCCAGTATGCTAAAAATAGCAGTATGGTCACAGCAACAGGATGGTGGCTCAGGCTACATACCCACGCGACCCCCTGGGTACATACTTGGGTGGCTAGACTGAGGCAGAGCCACACTGCTCTTTTTAGTTGATAGCTCGAGTGGAGCTAGTGCCTGTGTGTCTACCCACGTTCCCAGCTGCTGTGTAGACATAACCTTTGCAGCAGACATGCCAAACCGCAGAAAAAAACACAGAAATTGGGCTTGTTTTTGGCGTAATTGGCTTGTGAGTTGCTTGTTGGTTAGTTTTTGGCTTGTAGCTTGTTGCTTGTTGTGTCTTGTTTTTTTTTATCGCTCCCGGCAAGCAGGGACAAGGGGGAGGCAAGCAGGGGAAAGGGGGTGAAAGTCAGGCGTGCACAGTGGGCCCACCACAGTCCCAGACTGAATGTCCCAGGAGATCTAGTTACATAGAGTGTTGGAGTTCTTAGGGGTTGGCTTGTTTTGGCCTTGTTTTGAAATGGGATTAGCTTGATTTTTGGCTTATTCTGAAAGTCGGGGTGCTTATTTACCGCGCGAAAGTTGGCAACTGTGCTTTGTAGCTGCATACTGTAGGGATGGAGGGGTGTGTGTGGTGGTGGTGGTGTGGGGGGAGGGGGGCATGATGCAGGTATCAAGGTGGCCAGACAGGAGGTATTAACAATAATCAAGATAAGAGATAAAGGCTTGGACAGAAATGTTAGCAGTCAGGATAGGGAGAAAATGTTGACCCTCTGAGATAATATGGAGGAAGCAGCACCAAGATATGGATGTGACCTGGATGCAGGGAGTAAGGAGTAGCTGCCCTCTATCACCCAACCTAGATTATGGGCTTGAGTGACAAGAAGAATGATGAAGTGTTCGAGACAGACAGACGATTTCAGAACGAAAACAAGATGCTTGATTCTTCTTTCACTGGTGTGCCTTGGGGTAACTATGCTGAAGTTGGTGAAGTTACATGAGTGAAACTTTGATGGTGAGAGCAGAATTAGATCCAATGAGTTTTATTTTTGGCATGTTAATTTGAAGCTGATGACAAGACATCATGGAAGAGATATAAGAGACAGGCTGACCTATGAGATAGGGTATGTCAAGAGTGAAGACGTAGCTGAAGCTACTGTGGGTGGATCATGCCACCAAGACAGAAGATGTTAAGAGAGAAAAGGAAGGGGCCAAAACAGAGTCCTGTGGAACCATCATGGAAAAATGGTGAGAAGCAAAGGAACTGCTGACAAAAGATACCCTGACGGAAAGGCCAGAGAGTAGAAGGAAAACAGAAAGGACAGTGTTATGAAAGGCACTTTGGATATTGCAAGCTGGAGGGAATTATGTTTTCAGAAGTTCTCAAACTAATTTCTTCTCTGAGGAAATTCCATACTGTAAAAACTTAAATAAGTTCTAGGGTACTTGAAACTTTCCCAGAACACACAAAATAATTTTAAATGAATGACTTAATATATGTCTGGCCAAGTTCTAATTCCTAGATCTTCCCACTGATTAAAAAAGTTACACTGGGAAGCCTAAGGGAGACTTAAGTTGCTAGGCAATGGGAAATAGTCCAGTCCTCGGATACAAATGCTCAAACACCTGCTGCCCTAATGACAACCATCATGGCATCTGTGATTAGCAGAGTTAAGATATTGTCTTCCCACAATATAATCTGAAGAGGAAGTGGGGTCTTCTCTAGTGATGCTTGAGGGTTATACTAGAGTACATCTATAAACTCCTTTTGGATGGAACTAAAGATATTTTATTTCCTTTTCAGCTGTGTGAAGTGAGGATATTTCTTGGGTGCGGGAACTGAAGTTATTCTTCCCTGCTCCCTCTCCAAGGTTATCCCATCACACGACAACCTTTTAGTTTGCAGTATTTCTTATGGGATCCATTGAAGCTTCTCCACAAGCCCCATGTGTGGAGCAGTATGTGCTGCCTCACAGTTTCCTTCCTGGTTTCCTCCTGCTCTGGTGGGGCCAACACTGCACTTGGTGTGGTGTACGTCACAGCTGTGCTGGTCAGCAAGTTCGAGAGATGAAAATGGAGCCAATGTTCCCCCATCTTCTGCCCTTTCACACCCAATCACATGCTTTGGGGTGATGGAAGTACTGGCCTCATGATGACGGCTCTCCCCTTACTCTCTCTGGAATACAGATGTACTTTACACTCCTGACTTCGCTGTAAGGCATGCAGGAGAGGTCACAATCTATTTCATGTATTATACTGTATTAGGTTCCCAGAGACTTTGAGGTTAGTGATCAATATGGTTCCTTAGTAGAGATGTTTATTAGTGATATTCCCCTTGTGTTTCAACACCCCGTTTAAGTTAGTTCACAGAATACAGCACTGTGGCAGAAGTGCATATAGAGGTTGTTTGACCTCTTGGCTGGGGAAATGGGTGGAGCTTATTTTTTTTGTCTGTCAGGTATTTATTAAACATTCATGGGCAATGGTTCTGAAGCTAATCAGGCTGAACAAGCCACTAGGAAAGAATTTGTTCAGGGAGAAAAATGCTGTTACAAAAAGAATGATTTAAAAGAGAAGACTACACAACAATAAAATGAGTTGGTGTCTGCATACCGACTGGTTAATCACAAGATGCCTGGTTACATGAGGGAAAATATCTTCCCTTTATTTCTTGAACAGCCTTAACCTCCAAATGTCACCCAAAAGTAATTTGTCGAATTGTTTTGCCAGTAAATGTCATATTGATAAAACAAAAACCTAATAGATTTTGTGACTGCTCAAGCCTTATCCTCAGTAAAATATACAATCAACTTTTATGAGGCTTGTTGATAGGTTAATAGGTAGACCTTAGTCAGGAGGTCAACAGCATAAATTGAATAGCTGCTTCATGTTATGGCATATAATCCCTTAAAAGCAGGCTTTGGATATAAGGACATTGTGTGAATACAATTTTTATTTAATTTATGAAAACAAAAGGGGTCAGTGTATCACTTATATGGCTGTTGTAGTTCAATGGCTGACTCTTGGACACAAGAAGTAGCAACATCAGTACATATAAAATGTGTAAACACATGCATATTAAGTAACTGCATTTTTTACAAAAGGTAATTCAAGGCCACCTGACGAGTCCAAAGAATTTGGAACTGGGATATAGAAGTTTTCACTCTTTTGAATTGTCATCCTGGTGAGTAGTAACCACAAACCTTTGAGAGCTAATGCTCCACTTAGTGGTTGGTATATAACTGAGTTGGTGAGCTAGAAACTATGAAGTAAACAGCTGATGATTGTGCAAATATTGAAATAAATGTTTAAGTTGTGAGTGCATTTTAGCTCCCCAGAAGAGGATTCTGGTGAAATTTGGTAGTTAACAGCAGCAAACTGATAACAATATATTCAAAATACATTTCAGCAACATTAGCCTCTGTCTTTCTTTGGAAACAGCTAGTACCTTCCACTTCTTCCCTTGCACTGTCACTTCAGTAAATATGCAGTGTTCTTGAAGCCATTTTAGTCCCTGGATGTTAGAGAGACAAGGTGGGTAAGGTAATATCTTTTATTGTAACAACTTCTGTTGGTAAGAGAGACAAGCTTCAGATTTTCCACAAGTGGGTGATGTTATTTCAGAAAGCAATAAAACAGACAATACTCCAGGAGCATGTCATATCATATGTGTGGTATGCTGGTGAAAGAACTGGCCCTCTGGTGAGTTTTGGTTCAGAGTTCAGTTCTTGGGTTGCTCTGAGATTTGGCTATTTATTGCTGCGTTTCTTACCATCACCACTGTTATGCATAATTATAGCAATAGTGTATGTAGTGACCTGCATGGAACCTGGAAGGAGGAACATAGGTTGCAGGAAGGAAGAGTTTGGAGGAGACAACAGGAAGCCAGCCTGTGTGTCCCTGGCTGGAATCTAAACTGTAGTTGCAGCACATCTGTAAATAGTTCTGTTAATAAAAAGCCAGCTTAGTTTTACAGCCTTCCTCTCATGTTCTTAATCAGCATGTGGTACGGGAAAGTCAGACTCTAAATTTGATCAATAAATTGCAGCTATTTTATATTTATGTTGTAAATCATTAATCTGTAACAATTTTCAAACTAGTGAAATGTAGGGTGAAATTTCTTCACCCATATGAAACCATACTATAATATTTCTTTATGCAAATGAAATACATAGAGGTTTGAGGAACACAATCCATACTCAGATACCCCAACCAGTTGCAGCATTTCACCACTGGCTCTGCTGGGACCACTGGATCTGCATAGTTGCACTGAAATCATTGGGAGCTTTGTCAAAGTAAGAACTAACAGAATCAGGCCCTTCATGGATAAATGGTTTTCTTTTTAATTTTATTTTTTATGAGAGAGAAATATTTGCCAACTAATTCAAGCATCAATCATAAATAATTCTGTAATTAACTATATATAAAATATATATGTTACATTACCAAATACATCAAAGCTAGAGAGAGAAAATGCAAACAGCACAGATGAAGAACTGAAGCAGAGGAGATACTGGAAATGGTAGTGATGAACAAACACTTTCAGTACCAAATCCTGGAATTTTATTACTCATTTTTGTACACAAATCAATGGTAGTTTGATTGACTAAAGTTGAGTAAAAATAAGTAAGAATTTGTGTGATTAACTTCAATGGCTCTTATAGGGGGTCAGTGAGGTCAGCAGCACCTCTCAAGATTCAGGGCCTACAGTAGATTGTCAGCCCTCATTTGAGCTCAGAATATAGTCATTATTAGCGATTTATGACAGGTATCTGATACTGTCAGGGGCACAACATATACTGTTTGAACTATTATTCACTGTAGAGATCCAGACAGGGCTTCTTTATTTGTCCATATACATTCAACTTACTGGGTCTAGAAAAGAGAGGTTTTCCTATTTAACTCTGGCCAGTAGCAAGTTAATCCCCTGAGGCATGTTAGAAATCTTATTAGTATTCAATTGTATTAATATTAGCTTCCTGGCTGCCAAATGAGTTCTAATGATAAGCTACTTTTTGATAGCCTGAAGCATCTAATTAATCTGCTCCCTAAACCAATCAGAGAACAGCTAGTCAATATGCTACAGTGATACACTGACATTCTATTGCACCACCCTCTATCAGATAAAATTAATTATAGCAGTGTCAATCATTTAATACAATATAAATAGTCATTGTAATGAAACAGTATCACAGGATCAGTGTTTCAGCTTCACATCAACATTTTTTTTTCATAGATACTAAGGTCAGAAGGGACTATTATGATCCTCTAGTCTGACCCCCTGCACAACGCAGGCCACAGAATCTCACCCACCCACTCCTGCGAAAAACCTCTCACCTATTTTTGACAGATGCCTTTCCATTTGTTGAGCAGTAGGAGACCCTTATGCCAGGGAAGTGTTCACTTACACTGATGTCACGGCTTAGGATACATCATTTCTAGATATTTCCAATACACAGATATTAATCCATTTTTAAAGGACAGAGGAAAAAGAGATCTGAAAGATTTAGTAAGCAACCTGTCATAAATATAAAGGGAAGGGTAAACCCCTTTAAAATCCCTCCTGGCCAGAGGAAAAATCCTCTCACTTGTAAAGGGTTAAGAAGCTAAAGGTAACCTTGCTGGCACCTGACCAAAATGACCAATGAGGAGACAAGACACTTTCAAAAGCTGGGAGGAGGGAAAAAAATAAAGGGTCTGGGTCTGTCTGTATGCTGCTTTTGCCGGGGACAGAACAGGAATGGAGTCTTAGAACTTTTAGTAAGTAATCTAGCTAGGTATGTGTTAGATTATGATTTCTTTAAATGGCTGAGAAAAGAACTGTGCTGAATAGAATGACTATTCCTGTCTGTGTGTCTTTTTTGTAACTTAAGGTTTTGCCTAGAGGGATTCTCTATGTTTTGAATCTAATTCCCCTGTAAGGTATCTACCATCCTTATTTTACAGAGGTGATTCCTTTACTTCTATTAAAAGTCTTCTTGTAAGAAACTGAATGCTTTTTCATTGTTCTAAGATCCAAGGGTTTGGGTCTGTGGTCACCTATGCAAATTGGTGAGGATTTTTACCAAACCTTCCCCAGGAAGTGGGGTGCAAGGGTTGGGAGGATTTTTGGGGGGAAGGGCGTGTCCAAACTATGTTTCCCAGTAAACCCAGTTAAAGTTTGGTGGTGGCAGTGGAAATTCCAAGGGCAAAGGGTAAAATTAATTTGTACCTTGGGGAAGTTTTAACCTAAGCTGGTAACAGTAAGCTTAGGAGGTTTTCATGCAGGTCCACACATCTGTACCCTAGAGTTCAGAGTGGGGAAGGAACCTTGACACAACCCATGAGAGTATGGCAGCTATTGCTTGTAATATACTTTTGAATATACTATGGGATGACAGCAATGCAATTAAGTTAAAACTACTCCTTTTAATTTACTGTCATGACAATGGAAGCCTGATCTAACTATGAGAGAGAGAGAGAGAGAGAGTATAACAGGTTTTAGACCAATAGAATAAGCAATTGTTAACCTGGAGCTTACTTACAAAAGAGCCTGTTATGCTTCAGCTACAGTTATATCAAGAAAAAATACTGAGCATGTTTGTTTCAGGAACGGGGCTCTGACATGTTCTGAGACTATTTCAAGGTGACTCTCTCTCTCTTTCTGCTTTCTTTCTAAAATACATGTTGTTCAGCCACAAGTTGCTTGATGCAGGAGTTGCTTGGTGAAATTCTCTGACTTGTGTTATGCAGGTCAGACTAGATAGTAGTCCCTTTTTGGCCTTTAAATCTATGAACCTATGTAAAACTGTTTTTAACTCAAACATTACTGGTAAATTCTAGAAAGGCTCTCATTACATCCTGGGTTGTTTTCCATTGACAGAGAAGAATAAAACCCAAAACAATTCAGAAGGGGGGATTTCTATTTGTTTTGCTTTGTTTTCTGTGTCTGTCCTCTGTTTTTCTTTATTTTCCATTTCAAGATACAGGTCTAATGGGTGTCAGTCATCCATCTATCATTAAACCATAAAAAGAGAACCTATATTTCCCCCATGTCTTCCCCTCTATTCACTTTTTAATATCTGTTTGTTTGGAGATATTGACTCAACTGAGGTAACAGCTTTGTGACTTTATTACACTGATAAAGATGACATTATTTTGATTGCAACCCACTTGAAATTTCCATCATGTAAAAAAGAGTTAAAAGAAACTGGTTTAATAACTTTTAACTTTTGCTGCATGTTGGTGTTAATAAACAGGAGGTTTACTTCATGTAGATGATTATTGAGTTAAATCATAGACCATGAAAAGGTACACTGAATTTAGCACTTGTGGAATTCATTTAAACATCTTTGTAATCCATATTACCATGAAACTACACTTATATATGAATACCTTATTTCTTCTGAGTCTTCCTTCTTTAACATCTTCTCTCTTATCCCTGTCTTTACTCTAAAGCTCACAGAGGGGGAAAAAAGCTTCTAACAATTATTTAAAGCCAGGAGATTTCAGTTTTCAGCATGACTCTAATTATAGTTTCATTCAGATTTATATACATTTGAGTTCCTATCCAGACACTGTAGATGTTCCAAACATATCTTTAAAATACAGAACTAAAATGTAGCCATACAAATCAATATAACCTGCTACAAGCAAGCCAGGCAACTCAAAGCTCAAATCCTCCTCCTCCTTTAACAATTCTTCCCCTCTTCCAGTTTTCACATGCTTTGGAGAAAAATATACTTTGTCCTGATGGTCATTGGATTCAGGCTATTTCAGACCCACGGGGGATGAATTCTGAAGCTGTTCGGCCCTCACAGAGAGCCTCATTCTATCAACACCTTCTCATGCTTCAACTTAAGCTCTTCTGCTGATCTAAATTGCGATGTTTATGGCACAGGGAGAGAGGAAGTCTCTTGGTTAGATAGGTCCTAAGTTATTTAGAGTTTTATAGGACAAAGCCAACATCTTAAGCATCACCTGCAAACATACATAAAGGAAGCTTAAATCTTGGAGCACAGGATGAATGTGCTGATGGTAAGATACTGTACTTGCCAAGCAGGTGGCTATATTCTGTGCCAGCTTCAGTCTCTGGATCGTTTTAAAATGTACTGTATGAAGGAGCCTTTCATTATGGTTCCCAGGGATTTCACCGCTCCTTGTAAGGAAGTGCAGGTTATTGTGATATGTGCTGTTCAGTGCTGGAGCTTTTCTTCATTCAAAGATGAACTTCAGTGCAATAGTATTCTAATCATTACCTCTAATGGAAAAGTAAGGTGCCTTAAATTGAATTTAAAAAAGAATAATTAATGCTTAGAAAATAGGAATCTGTTATTTTGACAATCTGATCATGAGGAGTAGGACTTGGGAAATACAGATTCCAATTGAATGCACAACAGACTTTCAAAGCTGCTATAGGGTATGTTGCTTTAAGTTTTTAACCAATTCAGGGTTAACATAACTAATAATCTTTAAGAACAGCCATACGAGGTCAGGCCATCTAACCCAGTATCCTGTCTTCCGACAGTGGTCAATGCCCGGTACCCCAATATTGAAAATGTTAACAGCATCTCTGAAATCTGAAAACAATTTACTCAGCCTTCCATCAACTTTTTATTTGTATTTATTTGTATTTAGCCATAATTTTTCCCATTGAAATAATTAAATAACATTCACCAGAATATATTTCTTTTGTCTGTTAACAAAGAGAATCAGTGTTCTCTTTTCACTGGGGTAGCCTTTCCGTTACCATTTCAGACTGCAGTAGCCATAGGTTACTGTCCGTTGGTTAGTTTTCATACTAGAATAAGAAAAGCAACCAGTGTTGCAATATTAATATTCCTATTCTTTATAGAATTGACCATAGGAATAAACAGATCACAACGGGAATAGTGTTTTACAGTAATGTCCAACACACATCTGTAAATCTTTAAAGGAAAGACTATGTACAAGTAGCCAGTTTGCTTTTTTGGCATTGAAGGGACAGCTATTGCCAGTAGACATTTGTAATGGAGTAGTAAGATGTATATACCCCATTCAACTTATTCACTAGTGTACTGTCCAATCTTTTCTTTTGAAGGCAGTACATTTCTTAATGATCCTTTTACAATTCTTTTGAGCTGTCCAGTCCCCCTCTATTTTGATATTCAGTAAAATTTGAACTGTGAACCATTGAACCAATGATGAAATAAATTTCTCATTCTCTACATATAGATTACATAAAATCTGCAGTTATATCAGTCGGACTGGTCAAAAAACATATCAACAGAACAATAAGCAGTTGGAAAATGCAGTTTTGTTGAAATAAAAATGTTTTGCAGGAACATGTCAATTTCAATGAAATTTTTGATAGTATCAAAATGAGAAATATTTACTTTTTCCTATGAAAACTTGTTTTTATTTTGTCATTCTGATTGTTTTATTTGTATTAAATATATTCTATACAATATTTTTACATAGTCACAATGAAACTTTACCTTACTGTGACAGGATTCACTCACTGCTAGTGGCAACTCCTCCTGGCCATCTTGGGGATAAGCTCTGGTCAGGCGTAGCAGCCTCCTCTGGTGGTGTCTCCCATCATCTTGCCCTGCAGACCCCTCTTGCTCTAGGAACCATAGCCTCCTCTTTGTGACTCAGCCCTCCGGCCAGGTCACTCCATGGTTCCCCCTTCCAGGGAGCATGGGGGCTGAGGGACATGTAACAAAGTCTTTCCAGAACAAATCAGGACTCCACTGACCTCTGCCTGGTTGGTGCCACATCCCCAGGGGCTGGTAGGGGAATCCAGGTCCACATTCTACTCCAGGTTCCAGTCAGGGGCCCTCCAGTCAGCAGCCACGCCCTGCACTTTCCTCCCTTGCTGCTTTCTCCCTGAGCCTTTCCTACCTGCCTGGCTTCCTCTCTCTCTGAGTTTGCCTGCCTTCTAATTCCCTCCTCTCAGGGAGTAATCATGGACTACCTCTAAAGTCCTGAGCACATCTCCCTCCTCTCAGGGAGTGACTGCAGCCTACTTCCCTGCAGCCCACTTCTGCTCTCAACTCCAAGGCTTTATACAGGCCCTTCCTGTTCCTGCTCCACTGAGCCTCATTTAATTAACACCCTGGTCCCTGGCTCTTCCTCCAGTGCAGCCTAGGCAGTTAATTGATCTACCTGGCCACCATAACCCTTTCCAGGGCTTGTGTGGGGTAGATACCCCATCACACTTACTGAAACTAAATATATTGACATTATCAAAACAAAATATTCAACATTGTCAAAACAGAATATTGTGATGGTTCCAAATTGACTTTTTTGGGGGGAATTTTTCATTCCATGGGAAATTTCAAATTTTCTACTTTTTGTTCCGACCTAGAATGAGAACCAATTTTGAAATGTCACAGCTCCTATGGAATAACCATTATATTCTCCAGCCAGCTCTAGTATGCAGTGCTGTTAAACTGGATGTTTTTCAAAAAGATCTGCTCTAGGAATTAATTTGGGGAAGTCATATATATATAAGTCACATATAAATATGTATTGTACAAATCCAGCCCACGCTCCTAGTAGATAAAAAATGTTGATTAAAAGTGTAACTACTATACACATTTGTAAAGTAATTACTTTCCATGATAAGAGAGGTAATTTGTCCAGAGAAAGGTTGCAGAAATTGCCCTAGCAATCAACAAATCTCAAGAACAAGAAAATAGCTGTATTTTGTAATTATACTAATTTTAGTTCAATAATTTGACTTAAAAACTAATCAATTCTGTGTTGTTGCAAAAATCCATGAATAAAAGACATTTACTAGCATTTGATATAAAAATATAGGTTTAAGAATAATAATTCATGAAAGGAGAACATCTTGACTGTTATATCACATAAAATAATAAAAAAATGCAATGCAGTTGTGATTGATTTACTGCTGAATGACTACTATCTGCTCTCAAAGGATCTCTCAAAATTGGATGACTGGGCAACAAAATGGCAGATGAAATTCAATGTTTATAAATGCAAAGTAATGCACATTGGAAAACATAATCCCAACTATACATATAAAATAATGGGGTCTAAATTAGTTGTTACCACTCAAGAAAGATCTTGGAGTCATTCACAGAATCATAGACTATTAGGGTTGGAAGAGACTTTAGGATTGTGGATAGTTTGTGGATTGTGGATAGTTCTCTGAAAACATCCACTCCATGTGCAGCAGCAGTCAAAAAAGCGAACAGAATGTTCGGAATCGTTAAGAAATGGATAGATAATAAGACAGAAGATATCATATTGCCACTATATAAATCCATGGTATGCCCACATTTTGAATACTGTGAGCAGATGTGGTCACCCCATCTCAAAAAAGATATATTGGAATTGGAAAAGGTTCAGAAAAGGGCAACAAAAATGATAAGGGGGATGGAATGGCTTCCATATGAGGAGAGACTAATAGGACTGGGACTTTTCAGCTTGGAAAAGAGACAGCTAAGGGGGGGGGGATATGATTGAGGTCAGTAAAATCATGACTGGTATGGAGAAAGTAAATAAAGTGTTATTTACTCCTTCTCATAACACAAGAATTAGGGGTCACCAAATGAAATGAATAGGCAGCAGGTTTAAAACAAACAAAATGAAGTATTTCTTCACACAATGCACAGTCAACCTGTGGAACTCGTTGCCAGAGGATGTTGTGAAGGCCAAGACTATAACAGGGTTCAACTAGATAAATTCAAGTAGGATAGTTCCATCAATGGCTATTAGCCAGAATGGGCAGGGATGGTGTCCCCAGCTTCTGTTTGCCAGAAGCTAGGAATGAGTGAAAGGGAATGGATCACTTGATGATTACCTGTTCTGTTCATTCCCTCTGGGGAACCTGGCAACCATGGTTGGAAGACAGGATACTGGGCTAGATGGACCTTTGGTCTGACCCAGTATGGCCATTATTGCGTTCTTATGTTCTTTCTGCTTGCACTTTCATAACACAAATGCAATTTCTAAATAGTTTTGTAGAAAAAGTGGCAATGAAATATATATTGTGAATTATTGACATGAATACTTTTTATGAAACACTCCATAGGAGTCTTACAGTGTTTACCATAGAGAACCTTGCCCAAAGGAGACCAGTGGTTTGGCTACAATAACTGCACCAAACGGTTATTAAAGATATTGTGTAAGTTAATCTTTCTCCATTGTCTGGAAGGAGACCAGCAGAGATGCCTGCTCTACTGAACATTGGTTATAGCTGAACCTGTCTGAAGAGTTTCTTTATGTTGCAAAATGGCTGAACAGAAGGAGGGTTAAATTCTCTCTCCCACCTGAACGAGCCCATGCTGAGTTAAGAGAATAATGACAACTGCATGAATTTGGGGATAGGAGTTTCCCAGGTGAGACTAAAAGGGTCACACAGGAACAGATAGATGCTGAGAGCAGGAAAGAAGACAAGGGTCACAGAAGAATCTTCATACTGGCTACAGGAGTGGACAGAATGGTGTCTTAAAGTAGCTGGGGTTACTGACAGTTACTGATTGCACATTGATACTAACTTAGTGAGCTGGGGGTAATAGGGTTCTCATCTCAGAATCAGGCTCCATTGAATTAAAACTGGCAATAACAAGTTCAATATCTTGTAGGGAACCTTGGGGTGTATGGCAAAGACAATCACACGGAGTACAAAGCAAAGGCTTAGCTATGTTTAGTAAAACAAGTAATAAAGACAAGAAAACTCCAAACCATGTAAGCAAATAGTAGTAATCCAGTATTAGGGATATCTTTGTCATTCCCTGCCTATCCTCATATACTTATATATGCACAGCCTTTCCGGGGACCTGGTGGTGAGAGACAAAGGACCAGCCCTGTCCCTGACATGAGTTCAATGATCTAAGTTTCCCAATGCCCAGAGGTTAGTGGTAGATAACGATGAAGAGCTGAAGGGTCAATGATGGAAAGTTCGCCACCCCACTACATGGTGGCTTGGCCTATTATAGGGCCTGGACAGTATCATGAATATTCAGTCTGATGCCCAGCCTTCCATGTCCAAATCTAATTTCCTCACCCTCATAGCATTGGGATGCACTTATACTATAGGTGAACATATTAATACCAGTTAGCTCATTATCATATACCCCGCCATTGCTCAAACAAGTTTGTGGTTAGATTTCCGACAACGATTCTATCCTAAAATATCCAAACCCTGTATCGGTATCGGTTGACTGTTATTGTTATGTACCAACTCTCCTCTTGAGTAAGCTATTCCCAATTCCCCAAAATCTAGGGCAACTGAATGGGCCATTTTATGTAAGCTAAGGGTGATAGGCCTGCTCTACTTATGCTAACTTGCTTAAGAGAATGTCTTACAGGACAAAGAAAAGGAGTACTTGTGGCACCTTAGAGACTAACCAATTTATTTGAGCATAAGCTTTCGTGAGCTACAGCTCACTTCATCGGATGCATAAAGTGGAAAATACAGTGAGGAGATTTATATACACACATACAGGGTCGGGGTGGGGTGGGGTGGAGGAATGAACAAGGGGAAATAGTTTTACTTTGTATAATGACTCAACCACTCCCAGTCTCTATTCAAGCCTAAGTTAATTGTATCCAATTTGCAAATTAATTCCAATTCAGCAGTCTCTCGTTGGAGTCTGTTTTTGAAGTTTTTTTGTTGAAGAATAGTCACTTTTAGGTCAGAAATCGAGTGACCAGAGAGATTGAAGTGTTCTCCGACTGGTTTATAAATGTTATAATTCTTGACATCTGATTTGTGTCCATTTACGTAGAGACTGTCCAGTTTGACCAATGTACATGGCAGAGGGGCATTGCTGGCACATGATGGCATATATCACATTGGTAGATGTGCAGATGAATGAGCCCCTGATGGTATGGCTGATGTGATTAGGCCCTATGATGGTGTCCCCTGAATAGATATGTGGGCACAGTAGGCAATGGGCTTTGTTGCAAGGATAAGTTCCTGGGTTAGTGGTTCTGTTGTATGGTGTGTGGTTGCTGGTGAGTATTTGCTTCAGGTTGGGGGGCTGTCTGTAAGCAAGGACTGGCCTGTCTCCCAAGATCTGCGAGAGTGATGGGTCGTCCTGCAGGATAGGTTGTAGATCCTTGATAATGCGTTGGAGAGGTTTTAGTTGGGGGCTGAAGGTGACGGCTAGTAGTGTTCTGTTGTTTTCTTTGTTGGGCCTGTCCTGTAGTAGGTGACTTCTGGGTACTCTTCTGGCTCTGTCAATCTGTTGACAGTAGCAGTCAATCTGGCTGCTACTCTGAAATTTACAGGACAGAAGCCCGTAGGTTCCTTGTGTTACTGCTAAGTAACACAAAAAGCTAAGTTAGCTCTATGGGCTACATAGTGGAATTTGCTGTGTGCAGTTTTGCTACTATTTGCCAATTCTGGTCAAGATACACAAGACATAAGTATATTTTGTGAATTGTATCAATCGTTTTAAAAAAGGGAGGAAAAAACTCAATGTCACAAATTTCTCTTTCAGTAGAAAATTGACCTGCTGCACAGCCCCATAATCTGATGCAATTCTACAAAGGCACAACTATAGTAGTATTAACATATCTCTAATAATTAGGGCCCAACCAAATTCATGGTCCATTTTGGTCAATTTCACAGTCGTAGGATTTTAAAAATCGTAAATTTCATGATTTTAGCTATTTAAATCTGAATTGTAATTGTAGGGGTCCTGACCCAAAAAGGAGGTGTGTGTGTGGGGGGTCAAAGGTTATTGGGGTGGAGGGTTGCGGTACTGCTACCCTTACCTTACTTCTGCGCTGCTGCTGCTGGCGGCAGTGATGCGGGGCAGCTGAAGAGCGGTGGCTGCTGGCCGGGAGCCCAGCTCTGAAGGGAGTACCACCATCAGCAGCAGCGCAGAAGTAAGGAGGGCCTGGTATGGTATTGCCACCCTTACTTCTGTGCTGCTGCTGGCAGGGCGTTGCCTTCAGAGCTGGGCACCTGTCCAACAGCCGCTCCTCTCCAGCCACCCCGCCCCCCGAAGGCAGCACAGAAGTAAGGGTGGCAATACTGTGACCCCCCTAAAATAACCTTAACCCCCCCCCAAGTCCCTTTGTGTCAGGACCTCCAATTTTAGAAACGCTGGTCTCCCCCATGAAATCTGTATAATATAGGGTAAAAAGCACACAAGACCAAATTTCACTGGAGGAGACCAGATTTCACGGTCCATGACGAGTTTTTCATGGCCGTGAATTTGGTAGGGCCCTACTAATAATTGGTCAGTGTTATTGTCTATTCACCATTTCTGATTTTATATTTCTATGTAACGTGGTATTGCTAAGGACTGGTTGCTTGGTTTAGCTCGCAAAGAACAGCGTTTGGCATCGTTTGCAGAAAGTAAGGTCATTCAGCTACGTTTTGCAGGTTTTCTATTGTGCAATAGAGGTCTGGAGAGAGAGTGGTTTCTGCGTATTCCAATATTTAGGAGTCTAAGATACTGTATTTGCTGTAAAAATATTTCTCTCATCTCAACTTTTGTATAGTCACTTCACTGAGAGCCCAAATGAAAAGCACAACATTAATATTAAACAGTAATATTGTTTTTCAAAGATCTGACGTTAAAAAAAAAAATTGTAGCTCAAAAAAGGTAGTCTGAATCCTGATGAAAAATCCTTCCTACAAAATGACCTTTGAATAATCTACCAGTCTACAATTGATCTCTTCTGTTGACAAGGCCTCAAGGGCTTTCCTTGATAGGAATCCACTTCAAAGCAAGCGGTTTGAGTTGCAAACAAAGAGAGCTTACGCTCTTTTAGCTTACTGTGCAAGCGAGTTTTAAATTGCTCTGCTCTGTATTGAACTTTTACTAAATTTCTGCTCTAGTTACTTCAAGCACAGCAGTCATCCCCTCATAGTTCTGAAAAACACTCACCAATGTAGTGTATCAAATACATTGCAGGCAGTTATTGCAGAACAGTGATTAATTAGGCACCCTGCCAATCAAATAGGTGTAAATATTGCATCAAATGGTAATATAAATTAGCCAAGATAAACAGTCTAAAAATTCACTTTCATTTGAAAAAAGATGGCTAATAAGACATGAATCTTGCCTGGTAATTGAGTAGATTCCTTTCATTAATTGTTTGTAACCTGTTACCATCATATTTTCCACTTAAAAAGATGTTTTAAAAGAGAACGATAATATAATATAAATGTAAGGAGCCTTACAAAACACAGAAGGAGTTCAAACAGGAGCTATTCCCATATCAGTAGTATAAATCTCCCTGAAACATAGTATTTCAGATCTCTTGAATTATGGACATATTCTGCTCTCATTGAAAACAATGAAAATCTCTAGACTGTGACTGGTAATTTCCAAATGTTAGTTATTTCTGGAGCATTGTGATTTGGGAAGGTGAGTTTCATTCTTAATATTTTTCTTTAGCTATATGTTTCAGAGTTGTGCTTAACAGTACAGTCCCAAATGCTCTCTTTCTAGCAATCTCCAAGGTTCTCACAGCAATACTTTGGACGGGGACAAAGGGGAGGGGACAAAGGGAAAATAAATCGTATAAACCTAAGGGTTCAAAAAATTGTTCCAAGAAGTGATTAGAGGGAATTTGAGGCTGTCTCTACAATAATATTTAAAGGCTTCCTATTAGGCATATCAGAAGAAGCCAGAATTGAATCTTTTGAAGTAAACCTTAGACCTGTGAGCAATCAACTTCTTGTGAGAGCATCTGTGGGAATTATGATGTGTGTATGAATGATATTTCTATCAATACAGTAAACCACCTTGGTACCAAGCACTGGAAGACAAAATCTCTCAGGAGGTTTTAAAAATTATTTCAAAGCTTTAAATTTAAGAAACAGAAACAAATACTAGGTTTGTTTTGTTTAAATGAATCTAACAAGTAAATTGCTTTCATACTGCATTGCTTTATCCCTACTAACATTTTAAAGCTCTTCACAGTTGAAGCTTATCAGATGGTTGTTATGCAAGATTAAATTAGTGAATGTAGTCCTGTAAATATCTTTTCATTTCATTATCATCACAATCTCCATTAATCTACATGGGTTATGAATGCTTGATTGAAAGCCTTCTGATTTGCAGGGAATCTTAACAAATGCACTGCATTGTAAGAAAGTCCAAAAAGTTCTCTAGAAATTCACCATTGAGCCCCTTAAACTTAATGGGTAGTCTCCCCTCAACTGAACCAATTATACTTATAAAGAAATATTGGACCCTGCTTAAAGCACTTCAACACAGCTGAGATCCTCTTTCTCCAAAAGTATCATTAAATTGTTTCTCTTTGAGCTACTCAGCAAGCCTTTGAGTGTGAAGATGAAGCTCAGTTAACACTGTATGCTTTTCTCCCTACAATTTAGAGTGCCTTAACCTCAGGCTCTTCCAATTTTAAGAGTTATGTAAATATATTAGTGTTGGTGGGTGGCTTTACACCTGTCTTATTTTACTAAAGTCTACTTTAATTTATTTATTTTGTGGTTACCAACCAAGTTCTGCTTTCAGCTTCACAAGTGTAAGTTCAGAGCAGCTCCATTGAATTCAAGAGTTACTCCAGATTTATACTGGTTTAACTGAGAGAAGCATCTGATCAGAAAAAAAAATGAATCAAAAGTTAAATTAGAATAAATATCTTTTCTTCTTGCTTCTCAAGACACTAGAAAATAGTTTGTTTAAAAACCATACAATTTTTCCAATGGAAAACATGTTTTCCAATAATTGACATCTGTTTTGAATGATTATTTTGCTATTTATTTTATGGCAGCTGATTTAATTAAATGACCTGTGAAGATTGATATCTGTTTTATGTTTGTTTACTTAAATCTTATACTGATAAAAATAATTAAGATCCTAATTCAGGAAACTATCCGTGTTCAGCAAAGCCATTAAGCAGGTGCTTAATTTTAAGCTAGTGGTAAGTCACATTGACTTTACTTTAAACTCCAATTTAAGGACTATGCTAAACAGGGATGGATATAATCATGTGCCAGCCCAGACTGTGGAATGAACTCTCACAGGAACAAACTTACTTAAATTTACAATCTCCTGTGCCTAGTGACACATGAGACAACCCATTTTTCCCCACTGCTGTCTATCTACAGCAAGATGTTTTATGCCATCATAAGTTGTCTTCATGATGGCAGCATCCTTTTCGAACATGCTGTGATAGTCATTCTTTGTCCTCCGGGCCTTCTCTTCCCTCCAGTTGGAATCCAATCTAAGTAGTAGCTTGTGCTTCTGCCACAGCATAGCCTGACGACATGGCCAAACCACCATAACTGCTTCTGTCTAATTATTGAATCCGCAGTCTACTGACCCATGCGGCACAACACACCCACATTGGTTATACAGTCTCGCCAATGAATTCCCAAGATTCTTCTTAAACAATGCTGGTGGAATGCATTCAGCTTCCTGTTGTGTATTTCCATAATGGGTTACATTGGAAGGACAATAATGTCGTACACTATCATTTTGGTAAAAAGAAAAGGAGTACTTGTGGCACCTTAGAGACTAACCAATTTATTTGAGCATAAGCTTTTGTGAGCTACAGCTCACTTCATCGGATGCATACTGTGGAAACTGCAGAAGACATTATATACACAAAAAGAAATGGAGTACTTGTGGCACCTTAGAGACTAACCAATTTATTTGAGCATGAGCTTTCGTGAGCTATAGCTCACTTATAGCTCACGAAAGCTCATGCTCAAATAAATTGGTTAGTCTCTAAGGTGCCACAAGTACTCCATTTCTTTTTGCGAATACAGACTAACACGGCTGTTACTCTGAAACCTGTCATTATATACACAGAGACCATGAAACAATACCTCCTCCCACCCCACTCTCCTGCTGGTAATAGCTTATCTAAAGTGATCACTCTCCTTACAATAAGAAAAGGAGTACTTGTGGCACCTTAGAAACTAACCAATTTATTTGAGCATAAGCTTTCGTGAAAGCTTATGCTCAAATAAATTGGTTAGTCTCTAAGGTGCCACAAGTACTCCTTTTCTTTTTGTGAATACAGACTAACACGGCTGTTACTCTGAAACCTCTCCTTACAATGTGTATGATAATCAAGGTGGGCCATTTCCAGCACAAATCCAGGTTTTCTCACCCCCCCCCTTCCAAAAACCACACACACAAACTCACTCTCCTGCTGGTAATAGCCCATCCAAAGTGACCACTCTCCCTACAATGTGCATGATAATCAAGGTGGGCCATTTCCAGCACAAATCCAGGTTTTCTCACCCCCCCACACACAAACTCACTCTCCTGCTGGCAATAGAGTGAGTTTGTGTGTGTATGGGGGTGGGGGGGGGCGAGAAAACCTGGATTTGTGCTGGAAATGGCCCACCTTGATTATCATGCACATTGTAGGGAGAGTGGTCACTTTGGATGGACTATTACCAGCAGGAGAGTGAGTTTGTGTGTGCGGGGGCGGAGGGTGAGAAAACCTGGATTTGTGCTGGAAATGGCCCAACTTGATTATCATACACATTGTAAGGAGAGTGATCACTTTAGATAAGCTATTACCAGCAGGAGAGTGGGGTGGGAGGAGGTATTGTTTCATGGTCTCTGTGTATATAATGTCTTCTGCAGTTTCCACAGTATGCATCCGATGAAGTGAGCTGTAGCTCACGAAAGCTCATGCTCAAATAAATTGGTTAGTCTCTAAGGTGCCACAAGTACTCCTTTTCTTTTTGCGTATACAGACTAACACGGCTGTTACTCTGAAACCTGTCATTTTGGTGTGTAGCTGTATTTTCTTACTCTTCCAGATGTTTGACAAATGGGAGACCGATCCACTGGCTCTACCAATTCTTGCTTCATTTCTTTAGTGAGCTGGCCATTAGCAAAAATTGTACTTCCAAGATGGATAAAGTCATCACCTCTTGCATACTCTTCTCCGTCAATCACGCATCAGCCAGTGTTGAGAGCTTTCTCTCCTGTCTCCATGGTCTTGGTCTTCTGCATACTGATCTGAAGTCCCTCTTTAGCAGCTTCTGCTTTATACAAATAAATAGTATTTTCATTACATCCAAATTGGTATCAAATATGACCATATGATCTGCAAAGTCTAAATCTCACAGATTATCTCTTATCTAAGCAGTATCACTGTCCTTAGCAGCAACCATCATTGTTCTCATCACATTACAGTGCAGAAGAGAAGTGGGAATATTACACAATGCTGCCTTACACCAGTAATCATCTTATCCTATTCCGTGTCTGCAATCTGTCCTGACACTGCATGTCTGCTCTCTCTCCTGACACTGCATGCAGACTCATCACTGAAAGCTTTTATCAAATTAACACAAATGTCCATAAATGTCTCAGGATCTTCCAGAGGGTTTTTCTGTGGACCCTATTAAATGCTTTCATAAAATCAAGGACATTAAAAACCACCTTCTGCTGGTATTCTAAGCCTTTGCCAAAAAGTCTTCTCAAGGTGGAAATCTGTTCTGAATATGATCAATCAGATCAAAATCCAACCTGTTCCACCCTGAGTACTTTATCAACAGCAGTTTTCATTCCCATTCAAAATGATAATGAAAACCCCTTTTTTAAGTACAGATAGGAGTGTCAACCCTCTCCAGCTATCACAAATAAGTTGCTCTCTGTTTTTAGGGTTTTACAGATGACACCTCTTCTACAATCTTTAGGACAGGTCTCCTTTCCCCAAACCATTCTCTCCAACTTGCACATTTATTTACAGTGTTGTCGTAGCCATGTTGGTCTCAGGATGTTAGAAAGACAAGGTGGGTGAGGTAATATTTGCACATGTAATTCACCATCACTTCTTTTTCAGCTTTTAACACTTCAGCATCTGTCTGATCATAGCCTGGTGCTTTTCAGCTCTTCAGTTGGTTGTGGCCTCAGTTACTTTCTCAAAAGTGATTACTTCTGGTGATATTGGTAAGTCTGCTATTTCTTTACATCTCTCAGTGTGTTAGCGGTTCTAGCTGATGGAGCATAACCTGGGAATGTTCCATCCAATGGGCTCTCTGTCCTTTCTCTGTGGTTAACATTGTACCATCCTGAACCTTCCCAATACCACAGTGATGTGAAGAAAGCTGTTTAGAATCTCATAGAATATCAGGGTTGGAAAGGACCTCAGGAGGTCATCTAATCCAACCCCCTGCTCAAAGCAGGACCAATCCCCAACTCCTGTTCACCTTCTCAGGTTCTTTTGCTTTATTTTCCATCCATTCTTTCTTAGCTCTTTTGTCTGATCTTTTAACTTCCTCATCTTTGTCTGCATCTACTTGTAGTAGAATAGGTCTTTTGCTCCAGTCTCATTCTTGTTGGATTTCCTGTGATTCTTTTCTCTTTTCAACAAGCCTCTGTATTTGGTTGGAGCCATTTTTCTTTCTTAGATCATCTCACCCCCACTGTAGTCCTACCTACATCCACACTTGTTTCTTTGAACAACTGCCATTGTTCTTTTATGTCCTCCATCAGTGTCTTTAACTTTTCAGATCTATTGGTAAGCTGCAGCTTGAAATTAGCCCTCTGTGCTAGATCTACTAACTATCTAACGTCATACATTTCCTCTACTTTGTGTAGTATTACCTGCTGTAGTTTTTTTTAATCCCAATAACTACACGGTGGTCACTTCCAACACCATCACTTGTGTACATCCAGGCATCAAACAATGATCTTCTGCAGTGCCTACTAATGACAATATGTTTTTGAGTGAAGCCATCATCTGATCATTATGTCATTTAATTTCTTTCTTCGTGTGGAAGTTGTGTACACCCAATGTAAAGATTGCTCAGGTTGCACAGTTCAACAAAACATTCCTTGTTGTCAGTCTGTCCTAGGATGTCATGTCTGTCCATAATGTGTTCATCCAGTGTTTATCATCACCAACCTGTGCATTTAGATCTCCCATGAGGATAACAATGTTATATTTATTGAACTAAGGACCATCAGAAATGTCACCACTTTCTGTTCTAAGTGCAAGGCATATTTTTCTGACCTTGCCTTCTCTAACAAAAATATATAGCAATGTCTGTGTCTGTCTGCAAATTCCAAAACAAAAACTACACTGCATGAACTTCTCCCCCTCCAAAGAGGTTTGAGAGGCCAACCACGAGACAGATGTTAATCACATTGCTTAGATGATCATAATGGTCCCTTCTGTCCTTAAAGTCTCTGAGTCTTAAAGTCTATGAGTCTATAATGCATGAGTAAAAGTTCTCAGGTACTACAGCGGTAAGTGTGATATAATAACATATATAGAAGAGAATAAAATAGAAAGTGGCCATATACCTAGTCTGTGTAATCATGTGCTGCTACCACTGTTACCCTTGTCCTTCCTTTCCCCATCTCATTTTTTAATAAATCTACTTGTTGCATTTTGTCTCTGATTAGACTGAAGCTCTTCAGGACAGGAACTATACCTTTGTGTGTGTTTGTACGGTATCTAGTACAATGGGGCCCTGACTGGGAGCCACTGTAACATCAATAATAAAATCATATTCGTTTCATTGCCAGAGAACTGAATTAAATATTCCATTTTGGTAGTTATCCTGAACGGTTAATAATAGTTGTTATCAGTTACATACTGCATAATTTAATCATTTGTTTATCAAGTATTTCTGAAGTTAAATATGGAAAATATATAAAGTAAATACTATTCTAAATGCACTAGAACTGGCTTGGATCTGCTGGATTTTTTTTTTTTTAAGGTGAAGCGTGTGCTTTGGGCCAGACTTGCAAAAGAGCTCAGTTCTGAAGAATTCCCATTTAAGCACCTTAATAACTAACCAGATTTTCAGAAGTCCTCACTGAAAGCAGTGGGAGGCGCCGAGCACTTTGGAAGATCTAGCTACTTCATTCAGGGGCAAAAAGTGGGAGACGAGATCTCTTAAAACTCTGCCCCATGTTTCCATGGAGGCAGTGCCATGGGACAAAGCAGGGCTCTTCAGATACAAAGGACACAGAAAGCTGTGCTGCAGCCTATTCCCTGACTGTATAGTGGCATTATGCCAGAGCCACTGTGTTTAGGGCACTTGGCACCTATAGAGTTGGAGGACAGGGTCCAGATTTCTGACTTGCAAGCCTTACACTTCCTCCTTTAATCAAAAATGTTCCAGATCATTTGCTGCTGCTAAGCTTGCTAAGCTTTAAAAGTTGCTGCACAGTCAGCCTTGGCTTGCCTGGGGGAAAAATACTGTTGCTTGCCTTTCTGGAAAAGTCTCAAAGGTCAGATCTGGTCTCTCCATGCCTCAGTCACTGCACACCTCCGATCAAAGCACTAACAGGCAACATAGCCAAAGTGAGGTTGAGCTGGTCAGTGCTGCTTTTTATCTCCGTGCCACGCAGTTCTCCCAAAACACAACTTGAATGTCTAGCATTAGCTAGGCCCTTTCCCTTCCCCTCTGCCTGACAGCTCAGTTCTGTTGCTCAGCTCAGCCATTTCTCCCCATTGCCTGATTCCATTACCCTTCAGCTGTTCTGGCTCCCCTTCTCTCTGACAGCTCAGTGTTGTAGTAGGCCAATCCCAGTCTCTCCTGTTGCCCTTGTCTGCTGTTCAGAAAAAGCTGATGCTTATTTTTCCAGGTTCTGTTTGCTCTGGATTTCTGGGCGATAGGATTTTTTCCAGCCTGAAACAGCATCATAGCTGTCTATTTACTCATTACTGGGCACCTGAAATTGTATTGATCTTTCGGATCAGAGTCTGCACTAGTTTATCTGGGTTTGGACATAAGGATTTTCTGGAACTTGCAGAGGGGATGTCTAAATTTTGCAATGGATTTTATCCTTTGTCTAATTTATACAAACCTATTGTAATCACGTTCTCACAGAAAGGATTTCATTTCAAAAGCAAACTAAAAAATGCACCAACCAATATTTTGAACTAAAGCTTTTTATTGAGCAGTGAAGATATTGTGAACACCAGTGGTATTCCTCCTCAGATCCAAAATGCTACTTAGAAATAATTCTATACTTCTGTTTTGCTATTAGGCCAAATATTATAGCAAAAGAAGAATTAAGTGAACACAAAAGGTTGAAAAATAAAGCAAACTTACCTGTGTGTCAGAATATTAAATACATTTCTTCCTCAACAAATGGCCTTTTGAGCTATATATAGCTGGCTTTTTATTTTATTGGATTAATTATTTATTTACTGAGGTTCCTAACTCCCTCCATTGCCTCACTCCCTTGGGGTCCTGCTGGCTTTCCTATTTCCTATGCTGCTTCTGTCCCTTGGAAGTAACACTCTGTCAAGTTCTCTATTCCCTCTATTCTCACTTTCTGGACAAAGCATCCCAGGATCTCCTGTAGTGAGTTGATTTGAAGATCCAAGAAAAGGCTCCAGAGTGGGCCTTTATTAATTACTCAAGAATCATATTTTTTTAACAGAAAAACCATTAAATTAGCTATTTCATGTTAATTCCAAGTTCAGGCTAGTATCTTTCAGGAAAGGGGTAAGTCTAAGAGGCACCTCTGAGTAAACACTTTAGGTCATTAGATTTCAGATATCATTGTTGCTGTACACAGCCCAGATGAAATAGCCTTTATGTTTCCAATGGCAGTAAAACAAAATTTCATCCCACAAAGAACAATATGCACGTAATTGGATCTACAGATGTGTGAACCGTTTGGAAACATAACTTGGACTGGTTAGAGCTAAGTGTTTGAGACTTTACTGAACTGGCTTGGAACCATATCAGAGGTTTGCAGCACTTAGTTTTTGTTTCTCCCTTCCACCTTCACCTCCTTGTCGTATGCTGTCAATTTAGTTAATTGAACAGTGCCAGATCAACTCTCTGTGTCAGTACAAGCTTCCCCATATTGCTCTTCAACAGGTCTCAGTCTTATTTTGGAGGGATCCTCACAAAAGGTGAGAGAGTAGTTTAAGTTCCATGCACTTTTAGTCTCTGTTTTATATTGAGAACACCAACAATGGTCCTAATAGGGTGTAAACTTGTCTGAGATACCAACTGATTTTGCATAGGCCACTGAATGGCCATCTGATGATGATGACTTAATGGCCATTATTGACTTAGGACAGATTTGAATTTGGGTCCCAGAAGTGAGTCTCAGTGTTTCTTCTTCAGTCCCCTGAGATCCATGCCCACTACCCTTGTATTCTAATAGCAAATATTATCCCTAGCCCTGTGTTTATGAATTCATCAGTCTGGTCCCATCCTGTCCTCACAGCATTGATGTCAATTCTTTATTTCCTCTTACGTTTCTCTGCAACTAGGTTAGTCTTTTGTCTACCTTTAAATTGAACTCCTCCAAAGACTTTTTTATGGTGCACTCTTTTAGAGCTGATACTGCATCTTAAAAGAGTGTAAGGGATTTGATATCAGCTCTGTAGGTTGGGGAAAGGCTAGGCTGGTAATGATGATAGATATTTCACATGGCATCTAGAAAAATCAAAGAGAAAACAAACAGAAGCTGTGTGCACACCCCAAAAGTAACAGTAAGCACTGGTGTGCAGGGAGTTTTTTAAATGGGAGGTCGCTTGTCCCTTATGTAAACACAAGAACCACAGTCCAGATCTCTATTATAGGATAGAAGGCAGGTTCCAGTAGATGGAGGAAAAGGAGAAATAAGGTTCTATCCCTGATTTAGAGCCCAAGCTTCTACCAAAGTGGAATCTCTATTTTATATTTGGTATGGATGACACGGGTGCCTTGGAAAGAACCCTTGAAAATTCAGGGTGATGAATGATATTTGAAAATGAGGGGAGAAAACGAAACAGAATATCCATATTTCCATTAGTTTCAGACTGCATCTGGTGTGCTTTTCAGTCTATATAAAGCACCTTGTCTTAAGTATTACACTTGTTATATTTTTTTGTGTTCATAATGGACTTTGAAAGTATCCATTGAGAGCTTTAACACATTTTTAGACACCTGCCATGAGCATCTGTCAGGGAACAAAATCTGTCACATTGCTTTCCTTTAATGGAAATTAAACAAATATAAGCAATGAAAAGGAGTTTGTCACCAAATTACCTAACGTTTCTGATGGCATTACCTGTCAACAGGTGGGCTCACTTACTTTTCCTGGGAAACAGAAAAATCTTTATTTATATGAGCAACGAGGACCTTGCCTTGGAAGATCTCCCTGTGGGAGGTGAGGAACACCAAAGAAGGGAAGTGCTGACTGGGTAACTTGTCAGCTCTTCTTGGGGGTTTGTAGAAACCCCTCCACTGGAGAGTCTTATGACTTTGGGGCTTGGAGTGCTAGCTGAAGGAGCTATTGTTCACAGAATTTTACTCTGCTTGTGTAGTAGATATCCAAGTGGCTGTCCATGCCCAAGTTAATGCTGTTCCCAACCTCCCCGTCTAGAGGTGCACAAACACACACCCCAGAGTCATCTGCTCCATGTCTAGGACACGCCTCTGACAGAAATGATCTGTTTCTGCAACCTTTGAGATCTCCTTTGGCTTGTCTGCAGACCATAGGATTTGATCCTGCATCAGATAGAATAAATTTTATGTCTGCTTTGGGAAGTTATGTAAATTATTTGGGGTACAGAGCCACTAGCCAGTTTGTTCAGTATATATATGAGAAAATGTTCTCTGGAAATTGGGCAGGTCATGGCTGATATTGGGACTATGAGTTAGGTAGAGTATAGAGTGATGTATCTAGCCCAGAATGCTGCTGTAGATGAGGCAGCCTTGTGTAGATCATATAAAATGTTGTGGGGTTTGGCCAAAACTTTTAGGCAACAAAGGTCGTTCACCAGCTTCTGTTAATGTGTTGACAGATTATTAATAGTTTGCTGTTTACAGACAAGTATGAAGGGCTTTCATATAAGACCTTGATTATAAACTAGAGAATTATTTCTTCAAAATTACAAAAATATCTTAGAGGGTCTTAGAGAATCAGGAACCCATTGTGCCTGGCACTGCACATACACATACTAAGAGATAGTCCTTGCCTCAAAGAGCTTACAGTCAAAATAAACTGGGAGAGAGGAGGTAAAGATGCAGTTCCTATAAAGAATGAGGGAGTGAGTCTGTGCTGTACCTCTAAAACTCAGCACAGACTCACAGCCCAGAAGGACAGAAGGCTATGGTGACTTTAAACCACCTTTGTAGTCTCCAAATTCTGGGCTGCTTCTAAGGCTGCAGTGGCCCCCTTATAATTTAGGGAGCCTCAGGAGACTAACTATTGGCAGCCTCCCCAGTCTGTCCTATAAATGGCAAAGCTGCCCAAAATCTCCACAGTACTATGTACTGTAGCCCTGCCCCTGAAATGCACATCTTGCCCCTACCCATGTCATCAGCATGTCCCCTACACTGGATCTTGAGGAGAGTTTGGGGGTTGGGGGGTCCACAGAGGACATCCAGTGCCTATTCTCAGTTCCTTCACTGCGGGGCTTCTCCCTCAGCCAGAAGCAGGACTTTTAAAGCCCTGTCATGCTGCTCTGGCCCCTTACCTTGAATAAAATGGTATTATAAATTAGCCAAGATAAACAATCTAAAAAATTACCCTGAATAAAGGGGCCAGAGCAGGACTGAGAATTTCACCCTTTTTGCCTCTTGTCTTAGATTGTAAACTCTTTAGGAGAGTGTCTGTCTCCTGATCTGTGTCTGTTCTATGCCAATTACAATGGAACCATTCCTGATTGGGATCTGGGTACTACTGTAATATAAATAAGTGTTTTACCATATGCGCTCTGAGTTCTTATTCCAACAACTGGCAATTTTTCTGCAGTGATACTATCTCAGAAGCATAAAATTACAGGGGTCAGAGATGGAAAATGCATATTAGATCATCCAGTCCACCTCCACATGAGTGCAAGATCGTTCCCTGTGTTAAATTGCCTAGTACTGTGTCCAGTCCCAAACAATTGAGCTTTCACCATTTTCCCAGGCAGACTAACCTACAGACAAATGAATGTAAATGTTGATTATTTTACTTTTGTTTTTTTATCTAGAATTGATCCCTAATTTTTCCGGTAGATGTTGGCTGATAGTACATTGTCTTGGATTCCTGTATCAAGTTTAACTATGACAAAGCTTTTATTCCCCCCCAGTACTGACATGGGGCACTGGTCCAAAAGATGTCTCATCTACTGCTGTCCTTGCGTCATCAATTTAGATTTGTGTGAGTGCATGTACATTATTTGCTTTGATGATTTTTGCAGATTGCCTCTCTGTATTGCAGTTTCTGCAGATTTTGCTATATGTACGACACTTATTTCTGGGATCCTGAATGCCACAATTCCCACAGCCCTCCTCTGCCTTAGTTCACTGCTCACTGGTTCTGGTAATTTTTTGTCAAACACTCTTACTAAGGGCTTCTTTCCTTTCCTTTTTCGTAATGACAACCATACCATCTGCCTCTTCATTTTCTTCATGGTTTTTATTTGTGATTTAGTAACTTCTGCAGAGGTGCTGATATTTTCTGCTTTAGTTAATGTTAAAACTGCTTCAAACAGGAATTATTAATACCACAACCAACCAGGTCCTTTATCAGAGGATTTTTTAGTTCTCCAAATTCACAAATTGTACTTTCGTTTTAGTAGATTTGTGCTACTTATTAAACCTTTGGCCATCAAAAGGCACCAGCATCTTTCCTATGCATGGTCTCCAGCATGAACCCATGACCTTCCTCTTTTTGCTACCACTCCCCAATAGGTCTTCTGCCTTTATTTCCATCACAGGATAACGGCTTCAGAAGGTTTTCTATTAAACCATGGATCATCTGTTCTACTCAAATCATACCCACTCTCTGGGCCTTCACAGGGCAGAATGCATTCTGTGGCACTCTGGCAGGGGAAATACTCATGGATGCCATATTTGAATGTAACAGACAGCTTAGTAAATAACAGAGAATACCAGATCTGCTAGATCAATTCATGGCACCATCTTAATTATTCATGATATGGAGGTGATGTGGAGAGGAAAGGAAGAGGAGGAGGGTGAGGTAGATGTTGGTAGGTCAGAGCACAGAGGATGAGGAATAAGGAAATGGAGCTATGTTGGATAGAGAGAGGAAGACTGGGATGGAAGGAAAATATTATACAAGGACCTGGGTATATTGAAAGAGGAAAGGAAGAGGATTGTGGTCAGGGTAAAGGGGGCAGCAGGTCCCCCTTGAATGAAAGATCAAATTGATGGGCCCAATCATTTATCCAATAGCTCAGCAACAGATAAGGACAGGGAGGTTTCATTATAGATGCTTAAATGACCAAGGCTCACATGCAGTCAGTTGATGCAAGACTGTTGATCCTCTTCTAGACAAGGTTGTAACCATGTGCTATTAACTGTTTAAATGATAAAATAAAGATCTGGGAAAATCAAGCCTGGATAAGAATTGCACGAAACCGTTATCTGTGATCCATTCCTACAGAAGTCACCAGGGAAGGTTTATGCTGTATAAATTACACTGAAGTTTGGAAATGAGTAATACAAGAAACAAAGGGTTTAAATGGCAGTAGCATAAGAAGAAAAATAAATGTTAGGTGAAACTAACTGGGGGGAAATATCAAGGACCGTAGACAAAAGACTGCACAGCAAATGCAATCATGAGTTTCTGACTTACAATAATATAAAGCCAGGACCTTTTGAAGCTATGATTGATATAGAGAAGATAAATGGCTTGTCTATGTGGATTAGATAGGAGTTATCCAATATCATGAACTCAAATATCTGCAAGCAAAATCACCATGACCATCTTTTGTAATGTTGAGAACGTTATCTTGATTGAATTAGTCACCTATAACTTCTATTACAAAGGACTAGCATGATGGGTGACCTTCTGCATGAACTGGAATAAACTATTGAAGAGGAGGTCTGAGATAAATTTTAAAGTGCTGTATTGCCTCTGCATAATCACACTCAAATCTATGGAGCCAATATCATTTACAGAGGCACCTCTTAGGTTACCTTAAACATGACCTTCTTTGACAGTTTTCCCATACTGGCCAATCTGACCTTCCTTAAGGATTTCCTTTTTTCTTTTTCTTTTTTTTTAAAAATAACTGAACTGCAGCAAAAGCAACAGAAAACTTGTTCTCTGTTGAAAACTGTTGGATGTATGAAGCTATAGTAGGAGATAGCTCCTGGGTACTATGGTGTTTCTGAATGTGAATGTTCTAGGTGCTGTCATACCCACAAAGGAGCCGTTTTGACTCGGGGTTTTAGTTCATGTATTTCAGGCATTTTAAAAGTTTTCCTGTGATGCCGGCAAACCAGGTGCCAGTTCATGCCAAGGCCCCCATGTCTCAACTGAACACTGACAAATACATAGCTGGAACTAGTCTGGCTCACCTGTTAGTATTCTTAAGATAGGTACTAGCGTTATAAAAACGTGCTTAGTGTTTAGACTTTATTGAATGGTTGTAAATTGCTGGGGGCGTTTAGTAGATTCTCAGGTACTAAACAACTATTATTTTTAACTTCATAGAATTATGCGTTACTAACATGAAATACAACTTTTAGTGCACCTTTTGACTCTTTCTCGTAGCAGAAATTGTTATCAAATGAAATGTCTGTGTTTTGAAAATGGCCTAGAATCCCATAATAAAAACTTTCAGATCAACTTTCTAAACTAAAGCATTGTTCCTTTTTTGGAGGCTGCCAAAGCAATTCTTTGACTTTTGAACAATGATTTCTTCTTTGCTTAAAAAGACAGCATTATTAAATTACCTTCAGTAATTGAAAAGAAAGAGTACATGAGTTGCAGGAAGTCCTGGGAAAAGTAAAATCATATGAACTCAAATAAACTTATCTTATAAATACCATGTGTGGGCTCTTTTGACAATAGCTTTTGTTGGGTTAGCATGAATAGCAGCTTGTCATTCTGTCTAGTGTGCAAAAATCTATCATTTGATAAATTGAAGAACACTGCTTTTTTCTTGTCTGTTTTTTAAATATTATTGCTTGCATGCTACATTTATTACCAATTAAATGATTAGCTTTATTATTCCAAGTAATTAACACTAATATAGGTATTTACATAGCAGAGGGAGTACCATAGAATGTTAATTAAATGAAAGTGGCTATTACAATCACAGACTGTTAATTAAATGAAAGTAGCTATTACAGTCATAAAATGGACCTCAACATGGAGAACTATTGATCATTATCCTCTTTTTAACAGCCCTTAACATAACCTTATCAGGTCCCTTCTCAGTTGTCTTTTCTCAACACTAAACATGCCCAGTTTATTCACCTTTCCTCATAAGTCACTTTTTCTAAGCCCTGGTCTACACTAGGAGTTGAGGTCGAATTTAGCAGCATTAAATAGATTTAACCCTGCACCCATCCACACGATGAAGCCCTTTTTTTTTTTTGACTTAAAGGGCTCTTAAAATCGATTTCTTTACTCCACCCCGACAAGGGGATTAGCACTGAAATCGGCCTTGCCAGGTTGAATTTGGGGTAGTGTGGGGACGCAATTCGATGGTATTGGGCTCTGGGAGCTATCCCAGAGTGCTCCATTGTGACCGCTTTGGACAGCACTCTCAACTCAGATGCACTGGCCAGGCAAACAGGAAAAGGCCCGCGAACTTTTGAATCTCATTTCCTGTTTGGCCAGCATGGCAAGCTGCAGGTGAGTGCAGAGCTCATCAGCAGAGGTGACCATGATGGAGTCCCAGAATTGCAAAAGAGCTCCAGCATGGGCCAAACGGGAGGTACAGGATCTGATCGCTGTATGGGGAGAGGAATCTGTGCTATCAGAACTGTGTTCCAGTTTTCAAAATGCCAAAACATTTGTCAAAATCTCCCAGGGCAGGACAGAGGCCATAACAGGGACCCGAAGCAGTGCTGTGTGAAACCTAAGGAGCTGAGGCAAGCTTACCAGAAAACCAGAGAGGCAAACAGCCACTCCGGGTCAGAGCCCCAAACATACTGCTTCTATGATGCCATTTTAGGGGGTTCAGCCACCACTACCCCAACCGTGTGCTTTGACTCCATCAATGGAGAGGGAGGCAACACAGAAGCAGGTTTTGGGGATGAGGAAGATGATGATGATGATGAGGTTGTAGATAGCTCACAGCAAGCAAGTTGAGAAACCAGTTTTCCCGACAGCCAGGAACTGTTTCTCATCCTGGACCTGGAGCCAGTACCCCCTGAACCCACCCAAGGCTGCCTCCTGGACCCTCCAGGTGGAGGAGGGACCTCTGGTGAGTGTACCTTTTAAAATAGTATACATGGTTTCAAAACAAGCATGTTTAATGATTAATTTGCCCTGGCATTCGCAGCCAGTACAGCTACTGGAAAAGTCTTTTAACGTGTCTGGGGATGGAGCAGAAATCCTCCAGGGACATCTCCATAAAGCTTTCCTGGATGTACTCCCAAAGCCTTTGCAAAAGGTTTCTGGAGAGGGCAGCCTTATTCCGTCCACCATGGTAGGACACTTTACCACTCCAGGCCAGTAGCATGTACTCGGGAATCATTGTAGAGCAAAGCATTGCAGTGTATGTTTGCTGGCGTTCAAACAAGATCCGTTCTTTATCTCTCTGTGTTATCCTTAGGAGAGTGATATCATTCATGGTCACCTGGTTGAAATAGGGTGCTTTTTTTTAGGGGACATTCAGAGGTGCCCCCGTTCCTGCTGGGCTGTTTGCCCGTAGCTGAACAGAAATGTTCCCCGCTGTTAGCCACGGGGAGGGGGGAGGAGGAAGGGGTTAGCCACATGGTGGGGGGAGGCAAAATGTGCCCTTGTAACGAAAGCACATGTGCTATGTATGTAATGTTAACAGCAAGGTTTACCCTGAAAGAGTGTACCCGTTGTTCTATAAAGTGTGTCTTTTTAAATACTACCATCCCGTTTTTTTCTCCACCAGCTGCATGTGTTTCAAGGATCACAGGATCTTCTCATTCCCAGAGGCTAACAAAGATTAGAAGGCGAAAAAAACGCACTCGCATGAAATGTTTTCTGAGCTCATGCTGTCCTTCCACACTGACAAAGCACAGACGAATGCGTGGAGACAGACAATGTCAGTGTGCAGGAAAACACAAAATGACCGGGAGGAGAGGTGGCCGGCTGAGGAGAGTAAGTGACGGGCTGAAGAGAAGGCTGAAGCTGAAAGGTGGCGGCAGCATGATGAGAGGAGGCAGGATTCAATGCTGAGGCTGCTGGAGGATCAAACTAATATGCTCCAGCGTATGGTTGAGCTGCAGGAAAGGCAGCTGGAGCACAGACCGCCGCTACAGCCCCTGTGTAACCAACCGCCCTCCTCCCCAAGTTCCATAGCCTCCTCATCCAGATGCCCAAGAACGCGGTGGGGGCACCTCCGGCCACCTAGCCACTCCACCCCAGAGGATTGCCCAAGCAACAGAAGGCTGGCATTCAATAAGTTTTAAAGTGCTTTGTGGCCTTGTCCTTCCCTCCTCCACCACCCCTCCCGGGCTACCTTGGCAGTTATCCCCCTATTTGTGTAATGAATTAATAAAGAATGCATGAATGTGGAGCAACAATGACTTTATTGTCTCTGGAAGCAGTGATCGAAGGGAGGAGGGGAGGGTGGTTAGCTTACAGGGAAGGAGAGTGAACCAAGGGGCAGGGGGGTTCATCAAGGAGAAACAAACAGAACTGTCACATCGTAGCCTGGCCAGTCATGAAACTGGTTTTCAAAGCTTCTCTGATGCGCACCACGCCCTCCTGTGCTCTTCTAACCACCCTGGTGTCTGGCTGCGCGTAACTAGTGGCCAGGCGATTTGCCTCAACCTCCCACCCCGCCATAAATGTCTCCCCCTTACTCCCATAGATATTGTGGAGCACACAGCAAGCAGTAATAACAATGGGAATATTGGTTTTGCTGAGGTCTAACCGAGTCAGTAAACTGCACCAGAGCGCTTTTAAACCTCCAAATGCACATTTTACCACCATTCTGCACTTGCTCAGCCTGTAGTTGAACAGCTCCTGACTACTGTCTAGGCTGCCTGTGTATGGCTTCATGAGCCATGGCATTAAGGGGTAGGCTGGGTCCCCAAGGGATAACTATAGGCATTTCAACATCACCAACAGTTATTTTCTGGTCTGGGAAGTAAGTCCCTTCCTGCAGCTTTTGAAATAGACCAGAGTTCCTGAAGATACGAGCATCATGTACCTTTCCCGGCCATCCCACGTTGATGTTGGTGAAACGTCCCTTGTGAACCACCAGTACTTGTAGCACCATTGAAAAGTACCCCTTGCGGTTTATGTACTGGGCGGCTTGGTGCTCCGGTGCCAAGATAGGGATATGGGTTCCGTCTATGGCCCCACCACAGTTAAGGAATCCCATTGCAGCAAAGCCAGCCACTATGACCTGCACATTTCCCAGGGTCACTATCCTTGATATCAGCAGATCTTTGATTGTGTCACAGCAGCCCCCACAGTAGATTTGCCCACTCCAAATTGATTCCCGACTGACCAGTAGCTGTCTGGCGTTGCAAGCTTCCTCAGGGCTATTGCCACTCTCTTCTCAACTCTGAGGGCTTCTCTCATCTTGGTATTCTGGCGCTTCAGGGCAGGGGAAAGCAAGTCACAAAATTCCATGAAAGTGCTCTTACACATGTGTCAAGGTTCCTCCCCCACTCTGAACTCTAGGGTACAGATGTGGGGACCTGCATGAAAAACCTCCTAAGCTTATCTTTACCAGCTTAGGTCAAAACTTCCCCAAGGTACAAAATATTCCACCCGTTGTCCTTGGACTGGCCGCTACCACCACCAAACTAATACTGGTTACTGGGGAAGAGCTGTTTGGACACGTCCTTCCCCCCAAAATACTTCCCAAAACCATGCACCCCACTTCCTGGACAAGGTTTGGTAAAAAGTCTCACCAATTTGCCTAGGTGACTACAGACCCAGACCCTTGGATCTTAAGAACAATGAACAATCCTCCCAACACTTGCACCCCCCCTTTCCTGGGAAATGTTGGATAAAAAGCCTCACCAATTTGCATAGGTGACCACAGACCCAAACCCTTGGATCTGAGAACAATGAAAAAGCATTCAGTTTCTTACCAGAAGACTTTTAATAAAAATAGAAGTAAATAGAAATAAAGAAATCCCCCCTGTAAAATCAGGATGGTAGATATCTTACAGGGTAATTAGATTCAAAAACATAGAGAACCCCTCTAGGCAAAACCTTAAGTTACAAAAAAGATACACAGACAGAAATAGTTATTCTATTCAGCACAATTCTTTTCTCAGCCATTTAAAGAAATCATAATCTAACACATACCTAGCTAGATTACTTACTAAAAGTTCTAAGACTCCATTCCTGGTCTATCCCTGACAAAGACAGACTATAGACAGACACACAGACCCTTTGTTTCTCTCCCTCCTCCCAGCTTTTGAAAGTATCTTGTCTCCTCATTGGTCATTTTGGTCAGGTGCCAGCGAGGTTACCTTTAGCTTCTTAACCCTTTACAGGTGAGAGGAGCTTTCCCCTGGCCAGGAGGGATTTCAAAGGGGTTTACCCTTCCCTTTATATTTATGACAGCATGCAAAAGTTTCGCAGCCACTGGGAATTGTCCCAGACCTGCAATGCTATGTTGTCCCACCAGTCTGTGCTTGTTTCCTGGGCCCAGAATTGGCGTTCCATGGCATGAACCTGCCCCATTAGCACCATGATGCCCACATTGCCAGGGTCCGTGCTTTGAGAGAAGTCTGTGTCCCTGTCCTCATCACTCTCGTCACCGCGCTGACGTCGCCTCTTCGGCCGGTATCGCTTTGGCAGGCTCTTGTGCTGCATATACTGCTGGATAATGTGCGTGGTGTTTAATGTGCTCCTAATTGCCAAAGTGATCTGAGCGGGCTCCATGCTTGCTGTGGTATGGTGTCTGCATGGAAAAAAGGCGCGGAACAATTGTCTGCTGTTGCTCTGATGGAGGGAGTGGCGACTGACGACATGGCTTACAGGGTTGGCTTACAGGGAATTTAAAATCAACAAAGGGGGTGGCTTTACATCAAGGAGAAACAAAAACAACTGTCACACAGAATGGCCCCCTCAAGGATTGAACTCAAAACCCTAGGTTTAGCCAGCCAATGCTCAACCCACTGAGCTATCCCTCCCTCTGCTAGTCCAGGTAGGACTGAATCTCCATTAAACTTTTCCAGGTGCCCCGACAGACCCTCACCAAAATGATTGTCGGCCATTGATTTCATGGAGGGAGGGGGAGCAAATGAATACAAAACAAATCTGGTCTATTTCTTGTTTTGATCCACTCCATCTATCTTTTACATCTTTGGCTGGCAGCAGACGGTGCAATAGGACTGCTAGCCATCCTCATCTCCTGGTTGCTCGGCAGAAGATGGTGCAATACGACTGTCAGCAGGACTAAAGAGAATGACCTGGTCGAGTCACTCCTATTTTAGTCCCTGAGCCCATGTCTGCCCAGGCGTTCCTGACCGACCTTACCAAGGCGGCCAAGAGCACCTCGAACATGATGATGATGGTTAGCAGGCCTATTGCACTGTCTTCTTCCACAAGGCAATGAGCTGCTGGTGCGTAGCAATGCAGTACCACATCTACCAGCACCCAGGAGACATACGGTGACAATGAGCTGAGCGGGCTCCATGCTTGCCAGGGTATGGCGTCTGCACAGGTAACTCAGGAAAAAAAGGCGCGAAAGGATTGACTGCCGTTGCTTTCACGGAGGGCCTGATGACATGTACCCAGAACCACTTGCGACAAAATTTTTGCCCCATTAGGCATTGGGACCTCAACCCAGAATTCCAATGGGCAGCGGAGACTGCAGGAACTGTGGGATAGCTACCCACAGTGCAATGCTCCGGAAGTCGACGCTAGCAGGCCGCGTGCCAAAAGTTGCGAATCCCTGTTCCAGGGATTTGTTCAGTTTAGTTTTAGAGCCTACAGGTGGGATTTTCAAAAGCATTCTCCATTGGCCTAACTCTGCTCCCATTGAAGTCAATGAGAGCAGCATTACGTCAAAACTGAGTGCTTGTGAAAATCCCATCATTTTTTGTCAGAAGTCCAGCCTCCCTTTCCCAGGCAATTTTGAGCACACAAAAATGCCAGTTCGTTATTTTTGGTTCCCTCAAGACTTGCACCTGTAGTTACATATACAACTGTCAGTGCTCAGAGGGGTAACTAATAGCTGTTTCGCAGACACAGTTTGTATAGGTATCTTTCCAAATTATAGTAGTCTCCTTGACTCTCTACTGCCTTTATGGTTAAGGAATAAAAACACCTGAATTTTAAGCATATATAAACTGTGTATGCAAACAGGAAAGCCAGTCATCAACCTGACTGAAGCTTTCTTCATACGCATTTGCTGCATCTAAGGGCTTGTCTATCTGGTATTAACATAAAAATAGGTGTCTTGGTTTGGATAAAATAAAATCCAGCCAAAAACTTGAACAAAACTTTTTGGTTCTCTCTATTTTTTTTAAAATTATTTTTTAAAAGGAATCTGCATGCATTTCCTAGTTTCAGCCATGGACCCAAGTTGCAAAATATATTAGAATAAAAAACAAAACTTTGCCCTCCATAACATTTTTCCGGTTAAGAGACCCAAACCACTTTATAAGCATTCATTAAAATGTCCATTTTCCCTGTGAGGTAGGGAACTCATTTCACAGATGGAGAACTGCTCTAGAGAGACCAAGGCCCCAGTCCTGCAAAGACCGACGTCAGGTTTAGAACCAAGATTGCCTGACTAGCCAGCCACCTGATACATGGAGGAACAAATAAAATAGGAGAGAGGCTATTGTGATATTTCAAACCTGAATCAAATGAGGAAATATTAGAAGTCTCATCAGCATTTCTCCTTAGGCTTCCAGCCTAATTTTGAAGCCAAGGAGGTTTAGATTAAATAAATAAACCCCAGACACAAACAAAACCACCACAAACAAAAACAACCCCTTCCTCCCCCTCACAAAACAAACATGGAGTGAATTAAGTGACTGAACTTCACAAGCTGAGTTTTACTTGGCCCTAAGTCACTGAATTTTCTCTTGAATTTGCCTGTTTGTGGCTGATAACTATTACAGAAAGCAGCTTCTCTTGCTAACTGCAAATTGGGTTCCGGATTTTAAATCAATGTATTTTCCCTGGTTCTCTGACAATCTGGGCGTATAGCATTCAATAATGAAGGACTGGAAGAAATCCATTTGAGCTCATTTAAGTCAATAAATGTAGCTTATTAGAGAAATCATTTATTGTACTATTTCAAACATTTTAAGGCTTGTAATGATTAGTTCTACTACAGCTTTATCTTGCATCAGCAGATATTGTTTTTATGTGTCCATGTTAAGAAATGGGAACAAAAAGTACTTCCTCTGAGCATCTTTACCTAGCACTGCACTCATAAAAGCTCACTGTAATCCTTTCTTGAAGGATTTTTTCAGATGACACACAGTTAGTACATTTAATTGTAGAAAGCAAAAAATTTGAACAAATAGCCAATTATGTTTTAAAATATCTGCGATTATCCAGTCTGCCAACCAAATTTGTAAAAGCCACCCTGATGTTTTGCACCCACAAATTGTTGGTGCAAATAGCTGAAAGGTGCAGTTAATGTAATTTGAGGATTAAGTAGCTGGTTGCATCTACAAAGACGTATATTAGGTATCCTGGTGACATTATTTGTCCTTTTATTATTTTCACTTACAATTTTTCAGGCATAAAAGGGGTGGCCAGTTTGAGACAGATATCCAGTTCAGGCCATGATGGGTATGTCTACACCATACTTTGGAGCCCACATGAGTGAGCCTCCCAGCGTGAGTCACAAAGAAAATACAACTTTTGCTGAGTATAAATGTTTATTTTTCTCACCAAAAAGATGAATACAGTCATACAAAAGATATTCAGGGATCACAGCTTTTCAGATTCATGCTAACAGTTTTTTTAAAATTAAACATATTAAAATTAAGCAGATTAGAGCTGCTTGAAAATTGGGCTATTTTTCACAATTTTTGTGGGTGAAAAAATTGTCCATTTTTTCATTAAAAAATTCCAAATTAAAAAAATTCCCAGTGAGCTTTATTATGGAACCTTCTACTGGCTGTAAGCGTGGGCCACTGCAGAGAACTCTCCTGTTCCTCAGCATGGCTGAGCACTACAGGCCTATGAGCAGCGCCTCGCTGATTGGGAGGCCTGGCCGTCACAGTGAATCCAGAGACCATTATTCAGAGATGTCAATGCCAGACACCAAAGAACCCATGAGGGAGACGCAGTGGATACAGATATCTTCTCTGTCGTGCCATCGATACTAAGCTACTCCTCTGGCCCTACTGCTAGTCTTGCTATTAAGAGCTCTTCCTTCCCTCTTCACGTTACAGTCCATAGGAATGCAGTAGACTCCCATACAGAAAATTATATATAATTTAAGGAAGCTAGAGTCATGGGTAGTGAGACTGAAGACAGGGGCTTTGTGATTGCTGAGGATATTACTATTATCGTGTGCAAGCGATAAGCCAGCCTGTTTCATGTTAGGATCCCACAGTGTAAACGAACCATTATTGATCCTTGCAATGCAACTTGCCCACTAAGATTACAATGGAAATAAAATACAAATATGCAAATCCCAGCGTTAACACAGCAAAACTACAGTATATGCAAAAAGCTTGCTGTATATCAGCCTCATTATAGCTAGAACATAGCAGAGGAGACAGCACTGTCTTCATGACAAACAAGGGAGAAGGACTGGCGCCCTGTAGAGATAGCACCTTATATACAGCAGCACTAGGCAGGCTCAGGGAAGCAGAGGGAAAGCTCCAGCCTGATACTTCCTAGGCTGAGGCCCCTGAAAGAAAGGGCCGAGAAGGTGCAAGGGCTAAAGGGGAAGTGGCCCAGGTAACGCGAGCAGCAGAGGGGAGAGGAGGGCAGGACATGGCTGCCGCCAGACGGTCCCTGGGCTGGGACCCAGAGTAGTGGGCGGGCCTGGGTCTCCCCCCCTTACACTGTACCTGGCCATGGAGGAGTGTGGCCCAGTACAGACTGTGGCTTGCCCTGAGGCAAGGGGCTAGACATTGGGGCTGCAGTTGGCTATGAGGGCTGGTGCAGACTGAGGACTGCAGATACCCCCGAAGGAGAGAGAACCGAGTGGGGCACAGCTGGAGGGCTGCGTCCAGAAGAAGACGCTGCAAGCCAGGGAGCAATGCAGGTCCCAGACAGCACAGCAGAGCGGGCAATGGGCGGGACATCACCCACAGAGGGTGCTCCATGGCTAGGACAGAGCTAATTCCCAGAGCAACAAGCAGGAGGCGCCGCAGTGGTGAGTCGGCAACCCATTACATGAAGCTGTTCCCATTTCACAGAATTTGATTGGGGTGGGGGCAGACATTTCAAAAACTCTTCCTAATTTTTTATAGATATTTATGTTAAAAATAGAAATTTTTGTTTCCTAAAAACCAAATTTGTGGTAAGTGAAACATTTTGATAAAAATGTCAATTAAAACATGGAAAAATAATTTTTTTGGAAAAGTTGACAGTTTTTTGTGAATTTTTTCATTTAAAAAAAAGACCATTTTTTTCAACAATAAAAATTATGTTAAAAAATTCAACTAGCTCTAATTGCAGCCCTAGTAGTTGTAAATTTGATGTCTAGAATCCCTCTCTTTATCTGAGCTATGTGAACTTCTCACCACCCCCTCACAGGTCATGCGGCACTCTGCCCAAAGATAATCCTTCCAAGCCTATATGTCGTCTTCTTGAGGAAGAACTTTTGGCCTATTAATTTTCTGTGGTGAAAGGTCTGCTCTTCCCACTACTGTCTTTTGAAGTGAAGAAACAAAGTTACTGTTCTTCTAATACCCTAGAAAGGCCTTTGTAGGGAAGGAGATGATAATGACCGGGAGCCCTGGTCATGTGTAGGGCCAGAGAGCTGTACAGTGTCTAGCCCAAGTGCCATTATTTTTCCAATCGGCTCAAAGAGATCACATAGATTGAAGCTTTTCCTCCTGAGGAAATAAATCAAAATAGCTTCTGACAGCCCCCTACATACATGATCTAGGCTCAGCCAGGTCAGGATTAAGAATCAAGACTACGTGATTAGGTAATCAATTACAACCAACTCAGCTGAAAATTGGGCTGAATTAATATGTCAAATTTTCAGTCACCATAAGATTAAAAAAAGCTGAACTTTTAGATTTGGGGGGTGGGGGGTAAAATTCCCTTCCTTTTTTCATTTATTTGAAAACATTCTGAATTAAACAATCTCTCATTTTGTGTATTTCACCCAACAATCAATGAATGACAAGCAATGAAAGAAAATTTGTGAGAGAATTGGAATTCAATTGGCAACTTTCATCAGTTTTTGCAATGGATGTTTGTTGGCTCTCAGTATTTCTCAGTGCTTGCCCATGTGCTCAAAATACCCTGCTTTCTTTCAATAAAGTATAATGCAGATGAAAACCACCTTTCTCTTATATCTAAGGCAGATATTTTTAAAGACATCTAAAGGGTGCTTAGTCATGGGTGTTCAAATCAGAGATTTGCAGATTTTTAAGGCCATATCACCTAGATTGCATAACATAGGCAGACTGCATAACACAGGCCAAATAACTTTACCCCCAGTAATTCCTGCATCACGTCCACACTCGCTGTTTGAGTTATAGCATATCTTTTAGAAATCATCCAGTCTTGACTTAAAGACTTCAAGTGATGGAGAATGCGTCACCTCCCTAGGTAAGTTGTTCCAATGGTTAATTACTCTTGCTGTTAAAAATTTGAGCTTTATTTCAGCCATTCTGCAAGGCCTCTTTGTATATTATTAATCATCAGAAGGTACCAAATCCTTGGTACCAAATTATTTTAGATGCCTTAGAAAATTCTAGTCTACAGAAGACATGAAAAATGCTGAGGCAGGATGACTGCATTTGCCTTGTGAAATATGAGCCTTGATCTTTTCTGTGCTGTCGTCCAAAGTATTTTCTGCCCTGGAATTAGATAGAAAAAAAAGCATCAACAGCACTATACAATTTTCCTGTTACTTTAAAATGTTTTTGTTTGTAGTATTCTAGGAGCAAACTCTATAACCACATTGAGATCATCCTTCACTTCTCTTAACACGCTTAGTTCCTCAGTTTTTTGCACAGTGGAGCTGCTGCTGTGATCCACTTCCTGAATAAAAAAGAACTGTGCTCTTCAAGGTGTGAAGTGTTGAACATTGAAGCTTCACACCAGCTGTTTCAGCTGCTAACCACAGGCTCTGAAGGGATACACAGTATCTTTTCTTACCATGGCGGTGGTCTTTAAGGTACTATATTGATGTAGTGATGGTTTTATTGCAGGGCAAACCTAAATCCCTCTTTACAATAGTAATATGGTAATTTACATTTTTTTAAAATAGAAATATCTCGACCATATTCAAAACATGTTCAAGAAAAGAAACATTAAGCGCTTTAAGCTTTTTTCTCATGCTTTCCTCCTAAAACGGTATTATTGATTACAAAGGCTGAATGTACTGAAAGTACTGTCATACTTAAGCCACAGCTGGGCTTATATTATTAACATTCATAGATTCAGAATCCTTGCACTTTGCTTTGATATTCCCCAGCATGCCTCATTCTTCTGTCAGACAACAGGTATTTTATAAGCAGCCAAGTCATCTAAAACTATAGACGGACCCCAAAAAAACTGAATAAAAACAACTCCAAATTTTGGATGTGCACATTTAAAACCCAAATTTTGCAAATGGTTCCTATCTTCATAATAGTATATACCAAAATCCCAGTTAGAAACATCACATCTGTTTAAAAACCTAGATTCAAAATGTGTAGCTTACATCATTTCTGTTTTAAAATACACAAATAAAAGTGCTGATCTTCTTTATGTCAAGATTTTAAACTCAGTGCTAAAATTATGGATAACTGCTTCATTACAGTTACAGAGGGAGAGGAATTATTTAAACTCAGTACCAATGTGGACACAAGAACAAATGGATATAAACTGGCCACTAGGAAATTTAGATTAGAAATTAGACGAAGGTTTCTAACCATCAGAGGAGTGAAGTTTTGGAATAGCCTTCCGAGGGAAGTAGTGGGGGCAAAAGATCTATCTTGCTTTAAGATTAAACTCGATAAGTTTATGGAGGAGATGGTATGATGGGATAACATGGTTTTGGTAATTAAATATTCATGGTAAATAGGCCCAATGGCCTGTGATGGGTTTTAGATGGGGTAAGATCCAAGTTACCTGGGAAAGAATTTTCTGTAGTATCTGGCTGATGAATCTTGCCCATATGCTCAGGGTTTAGCTGATCGCCATATTTGGGGTCGGGAAGGAATTTTCCTCCAGGGCAGATTGGAAGAGGCCCTGGAGGTTTTTCGCCTTCCTCTGTAGCATGGGGCACGGGTCACTTGCTGGAGGATTCTCTGCTCCTTGAGGTCTTTAAACTACAATTTGAGGACTTCAATAGCACAGATATAGGTGTGAGGTTTTTTTTGTAGGAGTGGTGGGTGAAATTCTGTGGCCTGCGTTGTGCAGGAGGTCAGACTAGATGATCATAATGGTCCCTTCTGACCTAAATATCTATGAATCTATGAATCTATTACCTCTACATTTAAGATAAGTTTGAAAGCTCTGAGTGGAAACAGACACTGAACTTTCCATCAGGAGCTTCAGATTAATAATGTACAAAGGGGGCCTTGAAGAATACAAGTAGCAATTGAATGCCTGGGAAAGCAGGGACTTTCAAAGGTTAAAAAAATGGTTACAGCCCTGATTCTGCATCATCGACATCAGTGGGAATTACTGTTGGCCTCAATGGGGCAGGTTCAAACCCACTTTGAAGGGCCTGTGTCATTGGCTTTTTTCATCTGAGCGACAATACATCTTGTATTTGGAAGCTGAGGAATTTAATAACCGTGAATTAAAGAAAGCACCGGCGTGGGTTTATAAGTAAGAAAACAGCCAATGTAACATGCACTTTCAAATTAACATATCCTGCTGCTGCAGAGCAGTGTTTAGTCTGACTCAGTATTGGAGCAAAATTCCTTACTTATAGGAGGAAGGAGACTAGCCTCACTGGGGAGTTGTGGTCTAGTAAGTCCTCAGGATATGATCATGTGAAAAAAGGCTTGTTAATGAGCCACATGCAGTTGCCAAGTTTCAGCCTTAATATTACTGCTTTTAAAAGTCCTGTAGTTTGTACCTTTCAGCTTTGTGGTGTAGTGTGTAAACAGGAATCCAGTACCCAAAACATCTCTCCCTGGTAAAATGGGTCTTTTTGTGACCTTAAGGTCCTCCAAGCTGATTGCTGTTGGAACATTACTCCCCCTGGGACTTCAGAGACCTTCTAAGATCACTTCCTTTGTCATTTACTGAATATTTGGTCTGAGATTTTCAAAACTGGGTGCCAATAGTTAGGCTCCTAAATCCAATTTAAACACATAAATAAGTGGCCTTACAGTCAAAAGTGCTGAGTGCCTATTTTGTCTAAACATAAATATTAAAGCCTAACTTTCAGCACATATTTTTGAAAATCTTTGGTGCACACTTTAAAACAGCCTTGGCTGTCTTTTTAAATTAATTATAGACCTGATTATGCCACCTTTACACACATTGAGCAGTTTCTGGGTCTGCAGATAGTCTCACTGACTCCTGTGAGACCGGACTACTCACAGAGTAAAGGACTGCTCAGTATGAGAAAGGGTGGCAGAATAATAATAAGCCCTTCATAGCTATCTGCCCTGTCTAGGATTATATTTATATTTTCAGAATACATAGTTTACATACATGGTTGCTTGTTTTTCTTTTTCTAGACATAATAAAGGCATAGCTAAATAGCATATTGTGGAAGATTATTGTAGGAAGATTTCTATTTATTTTTAGTAGTGTGTATAGTGATTTAATGCATCTCACACAGAAATGCCTTAGGAAAGTAATTGGGGAATCTCTAAAATTGCCTCTTCATAGGATACACTTATACTCTTTTTCCAGGTCATTAGGCTTTGCCAGACGCATATAAGAAAACAGGGCACTGTTACTTCATCTCTAAGTGAAATGTTTTTATCTTTTAAAACCATTTTTCTCTCCTCTTCATTTTCAGTATTTACTGCATCACTAAGTCCACCAATTCAGTTGTCCTGGTTATTATTTTCTCATTCTTCTACTTCTACATAAATCCATTCTGGGGTTTCAGACAAAGACAGACTGCCACAAGACAAACTCTCAAAACTGGAATATGGCTAGAGGCAGTTCATCTACATTTTTCTGATACTATAAATCCCTATTTAGATCAAATGAAGAAAGGTCGGCAGAGCTGCTAATGAAGTCTGCCTCATTGCAGTCACTAGTCATTGAGGACACAGCTAGAACAGCTATCTGTCTTCTGCATAACTTACTTCAGCAAGTTGGCTGGCAGCTAATATTTTCAATGATAAAGAAGGTGGAAAGGAAAATTTTTTTCACTAGGCATGTGTCTTTCTTGTTAAATTAATCTTTTCAGTTTCATGTTTCATTTGTCTTTACTTACTCATTATTTTTTATTTTTCTATCATGCACCTTGTTTTGTATCTTTCACCTCAAAGTAGCTGTATTTGTTGAATGGTCCTGACACATGAATAAGTAATTGCTTTCAATAGTAATCATCTATCAAAACTGAAACACGTCATGTATGACTGAGAGCTAGTCACTCTAGCAATGTGTCTTCAGAAGTGACAAGTATTACAGTTAACATGTTCCTAATGGATTGACTATATTTGGCATACTCCTAAAAATACTTGCTTTTATTTAAGCATTGTGCATTATTTATGCAGAAAAAAAAGCATGGAGTGAACTTTTCTAGAGTAAATTGTTCTTTGTGCTATATTAACCCATTTTTTTCCCATCCTACAAATGGATGAATCTCACACTTAGAAGTCATGAAACTCCTAAGGGGAGAAAGGGTAGCTGGGTGATAGTTTTCTCTGAAGCATAAACTTTACTGTATTATTTTATTCTGCCTTATTGGGCACATTTGAAGGTAGCCAAAATCTTCTCTGCATGACTGTATGTATGCACCTTACGTCCTTGTTGTGAAAAATAAATTCAAACTAAATTAATTCTTCCCAGGCAGAAGAGCTGCCAGCTGAGCATAAATGGAGATGTTTCTTTGGATCATGTAGAAAAGCATCTCTCAACCTGCATGATGCTGATGAGACAAGGACCAGAATTTCAAAGGTATTTTTAGATGTTGAAAGATGCAGATGGACACCTTGTGGGAATTTAAACAACCTCTAAGTAGGTTAGGAACCTAACTCACATTAAGAAAAGGAGGACTTGTGGCACCTTAGAGACTAACAAATTTATTTGAGCATATGCTTTCAAGAGCTACAGCATTTAGATTAATTTAATCTCAATCAGGTTGTGTTAAATTTTGCACACATAAAATCTTTGGGTACACTAGAATCCATGGGTTGCACATATCTCTAGTAATTTGAGACCTGGTTCAATGATCATTGAAGTCAATAGGAACTCTTTCTTGAGTCTGCCACCCTTACCTACATTGGGTAGTATGTTCCTCCATGAGCAGCCACAGAGAGACAGTTTAGTTGTTCTGAATGCGGATGAAACGATATCTGCAGAATTATTTTCAGGTAGATTGTGTATGAAAACCTGCCTCAACTTCTAGTGTGATTAACTAGTTGAGGGACGATACAGGAAGCATTTTATTTTTTACAGAGGTGTACAGTGGGGGACTTCTACCCAGCCCATGTCTAATGCAAGTTAAGTTTCCCATTTGACCCACGGTCCATGAACTCTGCTCCCATGCAAGTCAATGAAAGCTGTGCATATGGATTTGGGGTTCCTTAATATGAAATCCAGGGAAAGAGCGCTCGCAGAGAACAATGGCTGTCAAATATGCCACAGAACTTTTTTTTTTTAATAAGAAAAATATGTTTGCAGTGTCCAGTACTTTCGCTGGCATTTCCTGAAATGAAATATGGGATGAAAATAGTTGGTTTTAGAAAAGCAGGTCACTTGTTTTGTGATATAGTCTTTTGTCTACTGGCATCTGATCTGTCTTCAGAAAACAGATTTCACCAGCACTATCAGTGAAAAAGCTCCAGTCTGTCAGTCTCCAGCCAATCCATATGCACAGTCCTGTCTTTTTACATTTCGTTAATGGCCGAGACTACAGTGTAGTCATATATTTAAACATCAGGGAAGGAACTGCAACTTTTAAAAATGTTCCTTCCATTGTCAATTATAGTTTATAACATATGCTAAGTGCACTAGAAAGGATAATGTAACTACAGTGCACAACTTGAATAGCTAAAGGAGCATAAAATAATTCAAAAATCCTTTTTGCAGATTCTATTCTATTCATTTTTCAATTTTGCAGTATTAAAATATTAATGTAAACATTTCTATATGATAATTTGTGAATTATCTTTAAAAATGGATTTTATAGTCCAAAATGTGTTTTTAATTACCATGTGTTTCTTTTAAAATGCTTAAATAGCCCTGGTAGGATTTTATTTAAGGTTTTAAAGATACATCTGGATCTCTAAACTGTCCTCTATTATAGAAGGACTGAATTACTGAAGAGTAACCTCACACAGAGAATATCATTAGCAAGTATTTGCAACAGAGATACAGAGATACCAATTACTGAATTTTGCAATGAAGCCAACAATGACAATGATCCAAATATGAAGTTAGAGCTCCAGCTCTGATCACTAACGCTACACACTTTCATCAATGAGACAATAGACTCTTCTGTTTTTAGGACTTGTAGTGGTAGATGTTGAACATTTAAATGAGAAGCCTGCTCCTGCTCCCTTGGAATGAAATGGAAATGGGATTGGGCACCCAATCACTTCATGTAAAAAGTGCTTTGAAGCCTTCCCACCCACTTTCCTGCCATTAGCTCTCAATCCTTTGAAGAATTAACTAACCTGAGAAGAATGTGTCTGATCTGGCTTCTGCCTACTAGAGCATGGCACTTACTGGTAAAAGAGGGTGGAGGACAGGAACATAATAATGGCCATACAGTGACACACCAAAGGTCCATCTAGCCCAGTATCCTGTCTTCCCACAGTGGCCAATGCCAGGTGCCCCAGAGGGAATGAACAGAACAGGTAATTATCAAGTGATCTATCTCCTGTCGCTCATTCCCAGCTTCTGGCAAACAGAGGCTAGGGACACCATTCCTGCCCATCCTGGCTAATAGCCATTGATGGACCTATCCTCCATGAACTTATCTAGTTCTTTGTTGAACCCTACAATTACAAAGAAAGGAGAAATCATAATGATTCCCCTCTTGTGGTCAATATAGGTCAGGTTTAGTAGGAGAGAAGATAAAGTACTCTTATTAACAGCCGAAAAGTTCAGCCATTCCTATTCCTCAGGCTTCTAAAAGTAGCTAGTTCACACTAGGTATCAGTGGATGAAATCCTGGCTTCAAAGAAGTCAATGGGAATTTTGCCAACATTTCAATGGGACCAAGATTTCATTCCTATGTCCCTGTAGTGCCCATCACCATAGTATGTGAGCATTGAACAGATTTGTAGATCTGCATGATAATGCATATGGACTTAGAAGAGGCTTCTGCTTTTTGCCCTTCATAGGTTTTGGAAGTCTGTTGTTAGTGTGCTTATTCCTTCATCCACTTACTTCCCTGGTCCTTCTCGCATGAACAGAAAGCAACAATACCCGAAGTCCAAAGATGCAAACAATTTGATGTTTATTGGTAGATGTTGAACATTTAAATGAGAAGCCTGCTCCTGCTCCCTTGGAATGAAATGGAAATGGGATTGGGCACCCAATCACTTCATGTAAAAAGTGCTTTGAAGCCTTCCCACCCACTTTCCTGCCATTAGCTCTCAATCCTTTGAAGAATTAACTAACCTGATGTTTATTGGGGTGAACTTCCAGCAAGCATGATTCCAGTTTCCTTTCTTAGTGTCCCCCTTCCCAGCTCTGACACCACAGAGGCTTACCTGTGTCCCTGTTCCCATTTCCCCTTTAGCTAAACATGATTTCAATTTCCCCACCCCCAACCCCTGTTCCCATTTCCCACCCACTTCCTGATTGACTGCGGACTATATAGTAAAACTTGAGTTCTGCTTAGCTGTACCTTAACCAACCATTTTCCTGAAATTTAACTAACCAATCCTAACATATTGTAACATGATTATGTAACCAATTATATCCCACCACCTTAATTAGTTTACACCCAGCAAAATTAATTATACAGCAGACAGGAACAATCACAGAACCAGACAGAGATTATACAGACAAACAATAGCAAAGTGGGAACTATAATGACAAAACAATACAGAAGTGAGGATTTCACATCCCAGCTATTGATAAGTGAGTTCTTGCCAGACAGGATACTATCAAACTATCAAACTGTTGTATCTGATGAAGTGAGCTGTAGCTCACGAAAGCTCATGCTCAAATAAATTGGTTAGTCTCTAAGGTGCCACAAGTACTCCTTTTCTTTTTGCGAATACAGACTAACACGGCTGTTACTCTGAAACCTATCAAACTAAGTTTCCTTTTACATCTTCTAGGCACTTCCCTTTCTCTGGAGGTGATAGGCATTATCAGGACAGGACTGTATTCCTAACATCCCAATAGCACCTTATTTCATTGTGACTAGTTTGGAATGTGAGGATGTGACCGGTCGCTTCCCAGCTTATGGCTGCCTCTGTTGCTTAGCCAAAGGCCTTAGCCTAAGAACAGGACTGCAGACTGTCACAGTAAGAGAAGGCTCTTACACCTGCAGACAGTGATTTTGATTGTTTCTTTTATACCTCTATAACTAGCCAAGTGATAAGAATACACCTAAATTCTTAGAGTATAGGCCTTTACAGACAGGCCTGACTATCTATATCGTAACATCTGTCACATTCTGGGGTGCAATCCAGACCAGGGACACAACCTGCCCTGTAGCCCTGAGTGCCTCAAAATGCTCTGCTTCTGTGATTCTCTTGTCTGGACGCTTCCAGCCAGCAGACAAGCATGCAATATCCTGAGTCTGTGTGCTATGCAGCCCTGGTTCAGCACTCTGACCCCAGCAGTCTGCCTATAACACAACAGTCGCACGGCAGTCTCTATCACTGTTACTTTATGCAGGGATGACCCCAATGCACACCCAGTTCTGAATTTTCCCCAAACCACGTGCTGTGCAAAATCCAACCATCTCCTGGACCATTCAGAGGGGTATTAAGATTGTTTTGTTTCTGTAAGATACAAATCCAGCAGCTGGCCACATTAATTGGAGTTAACATTCACTTTAAATCAAACACAGCACTCCGTTGGTTTAGGTTAAAAGTAAAATAAGTGTATGACAAAAGGAGGTCAGATTTGAAGTGAGTTCAAATATAAAGGATAGCGTTAGAAATGGTTACAAGCAAAAAAAAAAAGTGAAAAACATTTACTAGAAGCTAAGATTTAACAAAACAAGCCACAACCTTTGTTCAAGGTAGTTTGCTTACCAATCTACCCTCCAGGAAGATAGTTGGCCATCCTTCTCATCAGGATCTCTCACAAAGTCCAAAATGCATGGTTCCTTGTCTTCTAAGGTAAAAGATAAGTTGGGGTTTTCTGCCCCTCTTCATAATCCAGTAAATCTTTGAAATGGATTCTTCTGAAGGTTACCCCCAAAGTAAATTCATTCAAGCTGTGAGGAAGGCAACATGGAGTCTCCTGGTGAGGGAAGTTTCAGGCTGGTTTCTCCCCGCACTGGTGCTTGCTAAAATGCAAATTGAACTGCAATCTCCTCCCTCTGCTGTGATGCTCCTGTTTACCTCCCTGTAATTGCATTCCCATTGTCTCTTAAAGTACTTTGGAAATACCTTCCAGGGGGCAGAACCACATCATGCCTGTCAGACATACTTTGATAACATAATTTCCCATGTGATTGTAATTTTGAATTTGTCCTCTATACATACACCACACAATAATATTAAAGATCAGTATGTTATTAGCGTTCCATGAATATCTGACATGTCATATCTTCCTCTCTTTAATGTTGGTGGCCAAAACCACTGTGGTGTGTGTAACTAATATGACTCACATTTAAAGCACTGTTCCTCTCCCTATTTCCCAGGAAACCACTTTTCAACACATTTTCTTTATCTATTTTTTCTTAATATTTTCTTTGAAATGGCATCAAAGTGAAATTTAATCAAATGGACTAGATGGAGTGAGGCAATATTGAACGGTGACCGAGTTCTACTCTATGTATTTTCTTAAATGAGAAACATTTAACATGAAAAATACTAAAAGTACTGTAGGACCAGTGTACCATTTCCTCATGGAAAACCTCATAAAGAACTCCTTTAAATTGAAAATTGAATAAGTTTTCTATTCTTGTGTGCCACCATATGGGCTTTCTGAATGGGAAAGTTCTCTTAATGAAGCCATTTGCTTGATGGCCATCTGTCTGCATATATGACAGTTCATAAACAGCACAACTTTTTTGCAACAGGGATTTAATTTTCATATTTACTCTTGTTAATAGTTAAGAAGTGGATCCAGATAAGGTCCCTGGTTCAGGAACACTTTGAAAACTTTCTTTAAAAAATGTGGATGCATTACCAGTGGAGCAAAACAAATGCTGGGCTTTTTGATAACGGGAATATATTAAAATGACATTTGAATAGTGATATAATAAAATGAAAACTTCTATTTATATTAAATCAAGCAGTAGCACAGGTTTAGCTTGACTTAATGCATGCAGTGAAATCAGTGGTTTAGTGATTTATCTATATACTCCTAAACTATAGTTATAGCTATAAGAGTATCTCCCTTTGGGTCTCAGGTAAAATGTCATTTTAGGTACAGGAAAACAAAGGGAAATATGCAGCCTTTGAGACATGCATGAAGCTTCTCTTGGCACCAACTAGTGTTATGCATGCAAAAAAAGGGCTATATATGTTTCAGAATGAGATCATTTACTTTGACTGGAATATCGGTCTTGCTCTCTAAAGACCAGTTTCTGATACTCTCACTCACTGAGTAATTCCTGTCGGTAAACTAAGGTGTTATTTCGTGTAAGTAGGGCCGGTAGAATTTGGTCTTTTTTTCCAAACCTGGAACACTTATAGTAGATTCCTACATACAAGTGAGGTTTTCATGGTCCTGAGCACCTGCAGCTTCCACTAAGTTCAGTAAGATGTATGGGTAACTAAATAGGAAGTTAGGAGCCTCACATTAGATAGGCCATGTTTAAAAACTTGGCCATGAAATATATTCTGAAGTGGTTTGTTTTAAAGTTCTTAACTCCTGTAAGAAACTGAGGTTTTTCCTCACATGTAAGTTACTAGCTTTTTTGTTTAGTATAAACAAAAAGAAAAATAGCTGCTTGTATTTCCAGACATTCAATTATGCTCTGTCAACTTGGATTCTCAATAAAAAATTCTTTTTGATGGCTTTGTAGATAAGACCCATGTGCTTTAACTCAAGAAACTGAATAATCAATTGTTTCAATGGGCCTGCTGCTCATTTGTCTTTTCCAGGGAAAAAGTGATTAGACTTATTTTTCACTCAGAGAGAACAAAATGGATTTTACTGTATGGAACTGTGTAGGCGGTTGACTTTCCTTTGTAGAAAGATCTTTGACAAGATAGTAGGAAGAAGAAAAGTGTGATTTAATTTTTCTTTTAATAAAAATGTCAAGTTTGGCCATCTTATCAATGCTTTGTATGGGTTGAGGCTAAATTGCCCAACATAAGGTGACTGTTTTCATGCCCTTTTAATTTGTGGTTCTGATCAACACTGGGGAAAGGGCATTTTTTAATGTCACTTCTAGAAGTATTGACTCCAAATAAACTCCCACAAGGGATGTCATAGCATCAACCAAACAATTTTTCAACAGTGCTGTGATAATCTTCCTTTGTGGTAATAGTTCTAGGAAGAATGTAGTTCAGGGTGGTGGAAACATTGCTCTAAACGTAGCGTCATTGATTAAAATTTCTGCCCTACTCTCTAACCCCATTGCTCGAGCATATCTGGAATTACCCAGTCTAGTTTGCTCAGGTGTGAAATGCTGACATTTCAGTGAATCCCGGCTGTTGTGACAATGGGGCTGAGATGACGCAGTTACGTAAAAGTGAATTTAGTTTAGTTGTCACCGTTCACAGTTTGGGCAGACAACCCAGGGCATAAAGCTTACAAGAAACATGAGCTAAAACCCAAGAAGTTTGCAAAATAACCATCAGGCTACAGACAAGAGTCTGGAGAGCTCTTGGCAGGCTTCTCTCTCTCATTCCCAACTCAGGCAGCTCGGAGAGTGGTCCTAGGAAGACCTCTCTATGCCAGAGTGGAAAGGCACCTTAAAGGCACAGTGGTTATACCAGCACACTGAGATTGCATAGACTATCCCTTAGAAATACAGTCGCTAAGCAGTAATCTAAAAACCCTTGCTAAAATGCTTCAGTCATTATGATGATTCAGAATACGCTTTCTTAATTAATTAATTAATAATTAAGAGTAATATTTTGGGCATTCATTAAACAGAGGTCTTTCTTGAACCACTGTATTCCTGAATACTACAATTTACAGATGTAGTTTTCATGACAAAGGAGAAGACAAGTAAAACATAATTCCTAGCACTAACATGCCCCAAAATTGGACATGATATATTTAGCAATCACCATGTGTTTCTGGAGGTTTTTTGTTTTTGTTTACCTGATACATATGGCTTTTCACAAGTTCTGTCTTTGATAAGCCAAGAGGGACATGCTGGGGGTGGGGGAGAAGAGGAGGGAGAGAACATCTTGACACTACCAAGTTAACAAGGGGGCGAGGGGAATTATTTTCACATTTAAACTTAAAAGTCACACTTTTGATTGATTTTTTTGCAACTACTACTGTCTTGTTATCCAAGATTATTATCAATGAAAGAAAGAAGAAAAAATATTTTTCTCCACGTTCCCCAGTTTGTTTACTTTCCACATTTGATTACATTTGATTTTTCATGAAAATGATCCTAATGCAGAGGAGCTAGCCCAAGGCCTACAAACCACTTAGGCAGACCAGTAATAACTACCTTTAAAATGTCTGCTGATGGCATGAATGTATGTTGTTATTTAGGCATGTTTCAGATCAGATTGTATATAAATGCTACACTATTCCATAGAAATAATCTTAAACCGGGAGGTGTGGCAAAGTCATTTTCTACTGCTGGAAGGTCCCTTAGATAACCTTCCTCCAGTGAAATACTACTTGCTTAAATTTAGCTTTAACTAGTGCTGGGGCTGGGCAGCTGAGAATCTGAGAGCTATCACCAACTTCCTGTCAGCTCATCCCTACATTTAAATTTAATTTGTGGGCATTTTTTTCTTGAGAGTTTCCCTAGAAGATTCAAATTCCATTCAGACTTACTTTCCTGTTTGTATCCTTCCTGCTTGGCACAAACAACTAAATGCTTTCTCTCGGGGCGAGTGAGAAGAAGCCAGGGTTGTGATTACTTAAATAGTGGGTGTGCAAACAAAAATGCTAGTCTTTAACTTAGTTTATTTTTATATCTCTTGCAAATGTCATATTTGGAACAGATACCCACAGAAACCACATACAGAGTTCATGATCTTGAACCATAATTCTCTTTTACTGTAAATGGCTTCATGTGCTTACACTGAGAGGAGCTGAAACTGAATGAATCCCAAACAGGTCTCTATTCATTTTTCTGAATAATAGCCTCTGTTCTACAGGTCTAAAAGTAATAAATGACAAAACTATGCAGAATGTGTGAAGGTCATCCAAGTTGGGATGGCCAGAACCAAGCTGTTTGTCCTACCTGTCGGCTATTTGGGAGGAGGGAGAGATGAACCCGGAGAGAAGCAACCAAGTGGGGTACTTTGTAGCCCTGCAAGCGAACCACAGAGTTCGCTGATGAGTCTTAAAAGATGAGCCTGCTGCTGGGGATGAGCTGAGGAGAGGCAAGGATATTGGGTTCAATGCTCTCACAGCCCATACTCCTCACATAAGGGTTTGGAGCCCATATGATGTAACAGCAGCTAGAGAACGGTGGTGTTGCACTTCCACAATTGCCGGTGAATTCCCAGCACAAAGCTCAGTATTTCATGCTTCTGCCTGGTGGGTTCTGGGTATTGAGTGTGATGGGTTCCCCCAGGGTGCCACCTGGAACTGGGGTACCACTGAGTCCACAGACCCACCAGCCTGGGCTCCCTTTACACTGTATTGCTGTGACAGGCGTTCAAGCCCCTGCCAGCACTCATACCGGTAGGGACACACCCAGCTGCAGCTACATACAGATGCTGATATCAGCTCTGCATGGAAAGGCTTCAGCTAAGGGACACAATCTAAGCTTAATATACTAAAGAGATTGGCTATGAGCAATGTTCTGTCTAATTTTTTACATCCAAGTGCAGAATGAATTTTGTTATGTGCACCAATATGGAGGGGGGGAGGGAAAGCTCAGTGGTTTGAGCATTGGCCTGCTAAACCCAGGGTTGTGAGTTCCATCCTTGAGGGGGCCATTTAGGGATCTGGGGCAAAAGCTAGGCAAAAATTGGGGATTGGTCCTGCTTTGAGCAGAGGGACTAGATGACCTCCTGAGGTCCTTTCCAACCCTGATATTCTATGATTCTAAGGGGTTCAGAGTGCGAGAGGGGCTCAAGGCTGGGGCACAGGGTTCGGTGCAGGGGGGGTGAGGGCTCCAGCTAGGGGCGAAGGCTCTGGGGTGGGGTCAGGGAAGAGGGGATTGGGGTGTGTGAGGAGGCATAGGGCTGGGGAAGAGGGTTGGGGTATGGGGAGGGTGCGGGCTCTGGAGTGGGGCCAGGGATGAGGGGTTTTGGAGTGCAGGCTGCCCTGGGGCTGCGGTGTGGAGAGAGTAATCCACCCAGCCCTCTCTCACCACAGCAGCTTGGGGTTGGGGGAGAGGCGCCTCTCCCTGGCTGCGGCAGCTCCAGCGGGGCTGGGCTGGGCTGGGCCGAGGGAGGGGCTCCTCTCCCCGGCAGCTGCAGTGGACCTACGCCGGAGGAGGGGATCCTCTCCCCCAGCTGTGGCAAGTCTGGGGCAGATCCGCTCTAGGGCTGGCGGGGCGGGGCGCCTTTCCCCGCGGTGGCAGGTCCACGCTGGGGGAGAGGTATTTTTCCCTGCCGCAGCCCGGAGCCCCTGCGCAGGGCTTAATAGGCATCTGCGCAGCTTAGAGGGAACTTAGAATATGAGTAGCGAATTCTCACCCTGAATGATGATTTGAGCCGGCTGTAGGCTCTTAAGGGGCAAGCTGCACTTGATTGCAGCTTAAAACCGCAGGTATTCCTTTCACAGGCTAGAAATCCCTTTTGCCTGGGTCCAGCACTTCCTGCCATTCAGTCCTTGTTCCTCGGGTGTTTCCAAGAGTCTCCTTTGGGCTGGGAGTCAGTGAAGAATTCCGATGATATCACTCCTCTGTCTTAAATAGCTTTTGCGTATGGTGAGAACCCTTTGTCTCCAAGCTTGGTTCCTACGTTTTTCAGTAGAAAACTATTGGTATTCCAAGATGGACCAGGTGATCTGGTCACATGACCCCACAGTGTCATAGCAGCCATGAGTCAGAGGCTGTTTGTAGCATCCTCAGGAAGGCTTCCCGGTGGGAGATTAGCTTCTTCTAAGATATATTGTTCTCCCGAATGACAGTCTTTTGCCTAGGTTTCAGAGTGGTAGCCATGCTCGTGTGTATCAGCAAAAACAACGAGGAGTCCTTGTGGCACCTTAGAGACTAACAAATTTATTTGGGCACAAGCTTTCGTGGGCTAAAACCCAATTCATCAGATGCATGGAGTGAAAAATACAGTAAGCAGTATATATATCACACCACATGAAAAGATGGGAGTTGCTTTACCAAGTGGGGGGTCAGTGCTAATGAGGCCAATTCAATTAAAGTGGAAGTGGCCTATTCTCAACAGCTGACAATAAGGGGTGAATATCAAGAGAGGGAAAATTACTTTTGTAGTGCTAACGAGGCTGTTCCCCAGGTGTAAACACATTTGTAATAGATTCATAGACAATATTCATAACTTCAGATACCAAAATGATACATGCATACAAGTAGGATAATCATATTCAGTAAATCATAACCTTTTCAATGATATCTCACATGCCTGATCTTGCACAAAATACATCGTAATTATGCCATACTCATATCATAATAATATTACTATGAAGAAAATGGGACATAGTGTCACAGTGAGTTCTACCTCATATGAACCTCTTCTCAGCAGAATAAAGTAAGAAGAAATCTGTAAGAAGAATTGTGTGGCCTACAGTGGTGTCTTGGTGAATGTGTAGCATAAGTTAGGGCTGAACTGTTTTTATAACTGATAACTTAAGTATTTGATGTGTTCTCCATTTGTGGATCCTCATTTGGGATCATTGGAATGATCTGCAACAATCTTCTCACAAACTACTTGGAATGATTATCTGTGTCTGCAACTTTGTGATGCAAAGACATAGGATGATTGAGCTCCTTTTTAGGAATAAAGTCAGGATCTCCTACTGATCTACCAGAAATCTGCTCTCCAAGACTCAGTGACTGACTGTAGTACTGATATCAGTACTGCATTACTCCTTCTGTCTACAATGCTCATTTCATGCGAAATGGAAGGAACCACAACTGTGAGCTCTATGCTACTAAACCTGAGAGTCAGCTTTTTTGGAATTAATATATTAAAGGGTGTAGAAGATCACAGCCTTACTTCACATTGGAGAATAGCGATTCAGACATGAGTATGCTATTACCTTATGAGGTCTGAACAAAATCACAGATAAAAATATAAACTAAATGAATAAATCAAACAGAGAACAAATCATGTTTCAGGAACTTAAAAACTCCTTTGATCTGAGTCATGTACTGTTGGACCTATTTTCTACACAGTTTAGGACAGGGCCTCTTATTTCACAGAATTCCATCCCTTCCTCTCCCCAGCCCCTCCATTGTGTAATCTTGCTTTCTACTGTTCCAGTGCTGAAGTCTCACGACAGCTGAAACCAATACTTCAATATGGGTGTGCCTAATTAGTTTGAAAAACCAATACTTCAATATGGGTGTGCCTAATTAGTTTGTAAAACATCTCAGAGAGTGGATCGATTGAGTAATTAATAACTTACTAGCTTCAGGCAACATACTTTGTCCCCAGTAACCCAACCAAATGGGTGAGGGCCGTCACGAAGTTTGAAAAATATGTCTAGACTAGTCACTTTAATAGCAGGTTCATCAATAAAAGAATAACCTCGTACATTTTAGTTATACATGGCAAAGGAATTTGTGCTCTTTTCATTTACTCCCTTCTCCTTGTCTGAGGCTTGTTGCTATCAGTCAGGCTTTGCTGTCGCTAGCAAGGAGCCTGATGATGCCTTTGTTTTGTTTGGAGAGTATATTAGAGACAGATGATGAAAAATACCACAACATTTCCTGAACTGAAGAAGTGGATGAACATCATGTTGGTGCTTCCCCATGGAAATGCTGATATTTAGAGAGCTTTCCGTGTAATAAATGTAGGAAAGAAGAAAATCCCTTAGTAAGACACCAAAATGCTTAAAACTGAAAAATAAACAACTGTGGCTGGTCACATGGGGGATGGGGTTTGTTACCCACGAGCAAGAGTTACTGAGTCAGGGCAAAAAACAGAGAGAGCATGAAAAGACTGAGATCTTTCTGTGCATCTCAGAGGAAGCCAGAGGACAGCCCTTCTGTGAACCTGGGTGGCTGAAGTAGCTACTAGTTTGTGGAAGATATTGCCCACTTAACGTTAATGTACAGCTTACTCCTTGCCATTGGCATGGTTCACAATTGCATGTATAGTTGCCTTTGAGAAGTCAACATTAACTCATAGTCACCACACACTGGTAACTGAAATACTGCTATTGTATGAATGTAGATGGACCGAGAGTGTTAACATAACCCAGTCACTGTCCATTATTAAACAGTATTTAACAAGATCTGGGGTTAGGTATACCTCAGTCTGCTTAGTACCATGACAAACAGATAATTAAAAATCTCTTTAACCTTGTATTAAATATAAAGGAAAAGAAGGAAAAACAGTTAAAGCATTTGAAATATAAAGTATTTATTAAGGTTTGAATTTTAATGTCCCCTTTTCCTTTCCCTTTAGTTGGAGAAATTTTCTGGGAGGTTTTAACAGTCTTTTGGAGGATGTTAAACATGCTAATAACTCCTTTGGGGGGAAAAGAGAAGAAGTTAGTGGAGATGGGCTGGAGCTGTTGTTATTAAAATCCAATCCCATTTTCTAGACAACCAAACAAGACACACACACACACAGAAGGGGATAGAAAAGAACAGCAAAGATAGAAAATTCAGCTTTTGTCTCTGGTGTTGACTCTCATTTGCAACCACAGGCCCAGTACATGGTCTTCTCTGCCACCCAGAGACTTGGCAAACTTGTGTCAGCATCAGACTGTTCAGGGCATTGCTTTCAGTTGCGCTCTCTGATCACAGGCTTACAGCAGTGTTGCAAAGTATACAGTCTTGGCCATCTAAGGGTGAAAGAGAGAGATAAAAAGGAAATAAGGTAGGAAAGGAAAAGGACATTTTGGGGGAGGGGAGGAAGGCAAACAAAGTATCACTTTCCAGGTGGTGTTTGGGAGTAGCAGCCATGATGGTGAAGCTCACTCCAATAGCCAATTTTTCTCCCCAAGTCTCTTTCTTTAAGGAACCCAAAAAGGCGTGATGGGTGGAATAGCCCATCCTCTCATTATTTTGTCCACCAATTGGGCCTAGATTTCCCACACCAAATTTGGTTTACTGATCTCTGGTTCCACCCTTCTTTACCAAGAATGAGCTTAACCCAGTCCTTGAGTTATATCAGCAGGCCTTTTTGTTCAATATCTGTCTTCCTTTCATAACTTTTCCCATCACCATTTGTTACTGTAGGTGGTTGTGACCTTTTATAAACTTCCCCTCACTTTTTACAGTTGAGCTCACAATTAGGGAAAATGTGTAAGCCCAATTATCACAACACCACAGTCTTTCCTTGTTGATAGACAAATTAACTAGTTTTTCTCAGATAGTACCGTGTGGTATTTTTGAGTCAAACTTGACTTCTAATGTTGAGTTGTATTTGCCCATTTATATGTGATTCATCCCATCTTGTGTCTTATCTCTTACCATCTGTGCAATGGATTTAGTCCTGATTTACACATTTTTATTTTTTTCCTGCCCATCTGGCTGCAGAGTCTTTTGTGCTACTATTTCATTTTGCTTCATATTACGTTGTTTGTTTTGCTTTGGTTATTTTGCTTACATTATTAGAATATGAGATTAGGTCATAAGGATAATACATCAACTTTAAATATATATCTTTAAATAAATATAAATATATATACATATATATATATATATATATATATATATATCTTTAAATATAAATATATTAAGACACTCTCCCTTTCTCTGTTTACTACCTTTATTTTTTTCTTAATATCATTAGAAAAACATGCATTATTTTAAAAAGCCAAAAGAAAGAGAGTGCTCATTGGCTCTTGTCCAATGCCAAAGACTTGCTGCTGATATAAAAGTATCCTGACTGCTGGGGAAGAATAATGCTGTGAGGGCATTGTGTGTATTGCTATAAGACTCTGAACTGTTCTGCTAAAGCTATTGCTATCCAACTGGGATCTGGCATGCCAGCTAGTAAAACTTCATCCTGTTAGTGTTCTTCCTAATTATTTCTTCTGACAGGAATGTGCCTCCCAATCAGATATGCTTTAACACAGATTGGACCTGATGCTGATCACACAAGGTACATCAATGTAACTTCACTGACTTCAGATAATGTGATTTTAGAAATTCCTAAACCTGGTCATATTTGTTTTAACAAAGATAATTCCAATAGCACCACTGGTATGAGGACAGATCCCTGAGATTTAGGATGGTGATGGTGATATTTGGGAAATTAATATAATCTCTTGAAGCTTTTAAACATTATTGTCACCATATGGATGTTTGATACTGGGGCTGGATGTAGCTCATTCTGTAGTAACCAACAATTTCTAATGGTCACCAAAAGTCAAAGATTCTTGGAAGTCCCATACTTGGTGATCTAATCCATAGAGAGGCTTCTAAAAAGTTATAATGTAAATATATAGCAAATAGAGGACAATAGAACAGCAGGTTCTCAGTCTATGAATCATGGTTTGGTTTAAAATCTTCACTGCTTGCCTTAGGAATAATATATAATTAAGTTCTCAGTGTGGAAACTGCAGAAAATGTCTCTGAAAATCCAGATGGTTGACTGGAAAAGAAAGTTTTACAGGACATACTTGAAAATGGCTGCTCAGCCCAACCCACAAGACTATCAAGTGTACCTTCAAAGAGAGCTCCAACCAACCAAATAACACAGGTGGTCTTTGTCAGGCATCTTATGTTAAGAAGAGTAGAAAGAACATTCTATCAGGCAGAGAAATGGATTGTGTGCTGCCTTCCTGGAACCATGACACAAAATGTGACTTCAAGACTTGGATAGGCTTCTGAAGTGAGTGGTCCAGGCTTTCTGGTGATGGTGCACATTGGCACTAATAATGCTGCTTTATGTTATATCTCATAGTTTATAGATGGAATAATAGAATCGTAGGACTAGAAAGGACCTCAAGAGGTCATCTAGTCCAGTCCCCTGCATTCATGGCAGGAAATGATTATTTAATAGAACTCAGAAGGGTACTGAAGGAGAGGAAGTCTTCTCTGAGATTCTTCCTGTCCTATGAGTGAAATAAGACAGAAGATTCTGAAAGTGAACCACTGGCTAGGTAAGTGGTGTAAGGTAGAGGGGTTTGGTTTGTAAACACTCACCCACCTTCAGTGTGGAGAGAGGATACATAGGGGCAACAAAAGGGCAGGATGAAAATGGGGGACAGATAAGCACATTCATTTAGCACAAAACCAAGTTGTCAAGAACAAAATTAAACAAAACACAAAGAGAAATGAAGAGAAAAAAATCTTTAATTATTTATACAATAATGTTAGGAGTCTGTGTAATAAACAAGAGGAATTGTTCATTTATGAGTATAAATTAGACAATTTACTGACACCTGCTGGGAAGATTAAAATCACTGATGATAACCTATTTAGGAAGGATTAAGTGGGTAAAATGCGAGGGAGAGTGGTGCTTATGGATCAGTGTTGTGGCAGAAAAAGCATAAGATGAGGTACTAGCTGGTGTCTGCAAAAGATTACCAAATTACATCAGAGAACAGGATGACTGACTCCTTAAGCCCCTATTTACAATGTGCAGGAAAAAAATTGGGTTACCCTGGGGGATTTCTGAGTGACACATGCTGGAGGGCTTATGCTGCCAATACTGAAATATCTTCGGGATTTAAAAAAAAATTATACATTACACTTTCCTAACTCAAAAAGTGTTGCATTCATCACAGGGGGAATTCAATATATGATCTGATCTTGACAGATAACGAGGACTTGATTAGAGAAGTAAAAGTTAGTGGTCGCTTAGGTGCAAGTGATCATGACTTGATTACATTTTTTATATGAAGATAAAGACCCAACCAGTAAAATATATACTTGGTGCTTTCAAGAGCCAATTTCACAAAGCTGAAAACAATTGTGAGTTAAATCAGCTGGAAGAAAGAATTTAAACAGAAAAATGTTAATGATAATTGGAAGCTATTTAAGAACATTTAAGCCACAATCTCACAATTGTAAAATAAGGCTATACTAGATAAAAAAAAAATAAAGCCTGATTGAGAGGGGTAGAAAAAGCAGCAATTAAAAATACAAATAACAAACGGGGGAAAGGTGAAATTCTTAGCAAGTTCTTCTGTCTTGTTTTTTGTTTTATCTCCTTTTTCTGAAGCATCAGGGATGGCCACAGCTGAAATGGAATATTGAATGAAGTGGGCCAGGACCCTGACTTGGCATAAAGCATTCTTTCTCTCAGGTGCTTGGCTGACTGGTTTTGCTCACATGTTCAGTGTCTAATTGATTTCCATATGTGGAGTCAGGAATGAATCTTCCCCCAGATTAGATTGGCAGTGATTCTGGCAGTGATTTTGGGGTGATTTTTTTTGCCTTCCTCTGCAGGGTGTGAGTGTGGGTCACTTATAAGGATTATCTGGATGTATCTTACTTAATCAATTCCCTGCCATTGCAGGGGCCTCAGGCACTGGTACACTTTGTCCCCTCCCAGTCTCTGCCTGTGGCACATAATTGTCTAGTCTCTGGGGTTATAATACTTGGGTCCAATTTCTGTTGTTGGATTTAGTATGCAATTGCTGGGTGGTGTTGGTGGCCTGTGATATACAGGAGGTCAGACTAGATGAGCCAGTGGTTCTTTCTAACCTTCAAGTTTATAGCTCTAAATGAGCAGCAAAAGAATGTAGAAACTTTATAAGGGAAACAAAAAAAGAGGAGAGATGTATGGGCATCCTAGTTGTAGGACAAGAAGAAGAATTTAAGTATATCAGTAACAAAAGAAACTCTAATAATGGCATTTAGTCCATTACTTCATGAAAATGGTAGAATTGCCAATGATATCGCAGAAAAATACAGAAGTGTTCAATAAATACTTCTGTTCTTTATTTGGGAAAAAGCTGGATAATGTATACATATCATATGATGATGATGATGATGGTGAAATACTTCCCATTGCAACAGTAACCAAAGAAGTTGTTAAATATCTGTAAATCAACAGGTCCAGATAACTTGTATTCAAGCATTCTAAAATAGCTGGCTGAGTAGTTCTCTAGACCATTAATGTTGATTTGATGTATAATAAGTCTTGGAACATTGGGGAAGATCCGGAGTACTGGACTAAAGTTAATATTGTAATGATAAATGGGATGGCCTAGTATTAAAGGTCTGTCGGCTGATACGGATAGATGATTTTTGGTTATATGAAAGTTCTGAAAAAAATGGGAAAAAAATAGATTTGACCGGAATCAAAACTAATTTTTTTTTTGGAATTTTCAGTGAAGTGAAAAAGTCAACAAACGTAATTTTGGGTCAAATGAAATGTTTTATTTGATCTGAAATGAAACGTTTAGTTTCCAGGCATCTTTAACCTTATCTATATAAAAAAGCAAACAAAATGAGTAGTATAAGGGCCCTACCGTCAATCAAACCCTAACCCTGCCCCCTTGACCCCTTAATCCTGCCCCTTAACCCCTTAAACCCTGCCCACCTGTCACTGGAAGTCCCGTCCCGTGGGGTATTACTTCCAGGGTCTAGGTGACCACATGACTAGAAGCATATGTCATGTGACCCCCCTCTAAGAACACCTCCCACTGCCCTCTACCTATCAGGATGGGTTTCATCCCATTAGGACCGCCCCGAGAGGAGATTTGACCAATCAGGGTGAGTTCTGGGGCAGGGTGACCTGTCCGGAAGTGGGTCGTGTGACCCCTCTAAGAAATCCTGCCACTGCTCTCTACCAATCAGGAGAGGTTTAAGCCACTTGGGACCACCCCCGAGAGGAGATTTGACCAATTGGGGGAAATTCTGGGGCGGGGTGACATGACTGGAAGGAAGGCGTGTCATGTGATCCCTCTAACAATTCCTTCCACTGCCCTCTACCAAGCAGGATGGGTTTCAGCCACTGGAGACCATGAGGAGATTTGACCAAAATAGGGCAGGTTCTGAGACATGGCTCCCCCCATAGAACTCCTCCCAAAGCCCTGTGCCAATCAGAGTGCAGCACCATCAATCCATAAGTCCCCACGCTGGGCAGAAGAGGCCATCTCTTACCAAGAACGCATGTTTTAGATACCGTGGAAACATGGATTCCCTCACCACCCCTGTGAGAACTTCAGACTTTGTTTTATCCCCAAGGATCTTCGACCATCCATGGAGAAAGTGCTACATCAGTGACAGTTCTGAGGAGGAGGAGGGAGTGGCCGAGGGGAGCCCTTTGGCCCAGTCGTTGATGGATATGCCGGAACCCGAACCTGAAACCCAACTGCTAGTGAGACACCCCGATGAGCATGGTGGCCTCTTGTCGTCCACCACCCTGGAGGAGGAAGGCGATCATGGCTTGGGGGACTCCCCGGCGGATAAGGTGAACGGAAAAGACGTCGCTCAGGTTAATGAATGATTAAGAAGTGACGGTCGAGGATGTGGGCGTAATGGGGTTAGGTTCCGGGGGTTGTGTAAATCTAAAAACAAGCAGTGGGAACTTAGACTTGTTTCTTCTCTGAAAATCTCTCAACAGTTCAACGATGCCTTTCTAGAGGACCTGGAGGCCCTGGACAGCATTGCATCAAGCAGCGAAGATGAACCGGGCCTGCCTTGTTTTTGCTCAATGCTGCTACAAATTATTGAAGAGGACTCCGAGGATGACGGCTATGAGGAGTTCAGGAGGAGGCTTGGCATGGAACTCACGGAGCCAGTGCCACGTCGTGAATGTAAAAAAGTCATGCGGACTATTGTACGTGTTGCTGTTTATGCTGTACTTAATCACTGGCTTAGGGAAAAGCTTTTTGAAGATTGTGAGGGTTGTATCATAGATGCGCCAGCCCAACGGCACCATGACTGTGTGACTTGGACTTCAATGGATATAAACTGCAAGCTCTGGGGTCTGTGTGCTGACCTGTGTTTGGAAAGCTTATTAAACACTGTTATTGCCATAGGTTATGCTATGCAATGTCTGTGCCTAACCCAAGAACATTTAGCGCAAGGGGTGACCTTGATAAATGCTGTGCAATTCAGTGGAGACCCTGACCGTGTTTTAAACAAAATGATCAAACTGGAAGATGCCTGCTTACAGCGTTATATTGACCATCTGGTCCGCACAAAAATTTACCGAACCCTCTTAAGAAAAAGACTATTTGTAAGAAATCTAAAAGGATTAAGTTAGAGAATGGTGAGGGGACAAACATGCGATACAAAACTTGGTAGCTGTAAATTTAAAAAAATATCTATTGAAAAGGGCTTTGTGACTATCTGTATTTCTGTTAGAAGGTCTCTGGCCCTTAAGTGAGCTTAAGTTTTTAATTAATTTAATTAAAAGTTTTTTTAATGGAGCATCTTGGTTTGTTTTCAAGGAGCTGTATGTCTCTTAAATAAAAAAAATTGTTTGTGAAGAACCTAGCTCTTGTGTCTTTGTGTAAAAGAGACTCATTTACAGCAAAAAGTTGAAATGTATGTTGTGGGAGGGGAAAAAAATCCTAAAAATGTGTTTACAATAAAACAAACGGGTGGCTCAGACATGTGTTTGAGTACAACCTGTTAAACTGAATGGTTTTAACCACACCTCACTGAATAGTCAGGGGTAACTGTGATTACCCTTGTTGCCATAGGGTTCAGTTTGGTGGGGTTGCACCCATAATAAGGGAGGTGGGTGGGTGAGGATGGTAAGTTCTGATTAATATGAAATGAAATAAAACCTCAGGAATTCACAGATGCTATTGGACAGTTTAAATATAATCCCTGGAGTTGGTAGAACGCTATTGGACAGTTCAAATGACCCGGGAGATGGCAGAACTTTATTGGACAGTTTAAATATAACCCCTGGAGTTGGCAGAACTCTATTGGACAGTTTAAATATGACCCAGGAGTTGGTTGAATGCTATGGGTCACTCTTTCTACCAACTCAAAGCCATTAAAAGTTTAAAATAATATATTTACAAAAAAAAATTAATAAACAAGGGTCTAACCCAAAACTGAAATGTTTCAAGGGTTCACAAACCTTCACCATACTTTAGAACAAGTGCTTGCGCTAAAGACAACCAAACATTTAAAAGCTATGGGTGCTTATTTCAAACCCCCCACCCCAAACTTTAAGCATGAAAGAAACATGTTTAAAAAACAACCCCCAAGACGTTCATTGATATTTGCAAAGGGCCCCCCACTTGGAAATGGATGCAGTTACATTAAGGATTGGTGATTTACTGTAAGAAGACCCTACAGAAAAATGTATTTTAACTAAAAGAAAAAAAAAATGTAGCCAAAAGCAGCCCTGTTGTGCATACAGCTTAATTTCCCCCCCCCACCCCAGATCACAAAAGGGAATGTTAGGGAGGGGTGCCTCAAGTCCTTAAGAATCTATTATTTTCAGAGTTGTAGCAATCAAATCAACCTGCTAGCTACTATTTTGAAGTCTGTTTGAGACAAAGGGTTAGGATGGTATAAAACCTCAGGTATTTTGGAAACTGTGTTTTTCAGCAGAAACTCTCTTGAATGGCTGCTGGACTGGAAGAGGAGGTAAGCACCCTGTTTTTTAACTCTGAAAATATATATTATATAATACCACTCTTTAGCCATGCTGTCTTAGTAAATAATGGGGCCAATCTTTATTGCAGTGTGATCTCTTTAACATGGAACCAGTAACTTTAAGCTGCATTTCACCACCAGGCCAAGGTAAAAAAACATTTTTAACTGTAGTTGTGCTTAATACTGTTTAAAAAAGGAAAAAAAAAAAAAAAAAAAACAACTTCAGGTATTACGTAGGTTGTATAGGGATTTGGGGGTAATACTAACTAACATTTTTGCTTGTTCTTTAACCCAAAGGCCCAAACACACATGGTGGGAAACAGAACAAGCATATGCCTGCAACACTTTATCCTGTAGTAGAAGGTAACTTTCTGCAATTGGCTTTTAAATGTATGTGGGTTTTTAAAAAGTATTTGGTTGCAAACTGTGTTTTAAACTGTTGTGCTGTGTGTCTGAGTTTGTGTAAAACATAGGGGTAGGTTTTTAAAAAAGTATTTGGTTGCAAACTTGGTTTGGTGTGTTTATAAAGCTGCTGGGTTTTTGTGTGTGAGAGAGAGGGGTCTGTGCAAGACATAGGTGTGGGTTTTTTAAAAGTACTTGGTTGCAAACTGTTGGTTTGTTTCAAACTAACAAGGGTTTTTTACTATGCATAATGTGATCTGTTTTTAAAATGGGTTGTTTATAGGGGTTTGGTGCATTTGGGGATAATACTAACTAACATTTTGGCTTGTTTTTTAACCCAAAGGCCCCGAACACACACATGGGCGAACAGAACCATGTGCCTTTTAAATGCCTTTGGGTTTACTGAAAAGTATTTTGTTGAAAACTGTGTTTTAAACTGCTGGTGTGTGTGAGAGAGAGTTTGTGTAAAACATAGGTTTTTTGTTTGTTTGTTTGTTTTTTAAAAGTATATGACTGCAAACTGATAGTAATGGTGTGTTTCAGACTAACAGGGTTTTTACTGTGCAAAATGTGTTTTTTAAACTGGATTTTAAAAGTTAATTGGTTTTTATTCTGCAAAATGAGATGTATTTTAAAGTGGTAGAAATAAACTCAAAGCCTGTGTTTGTTGTACAGCCTGAAATGGATTATTTTGTTTTAAAGCTATGACTTTTTAAATAGAAAAACATCCTAATAAATACTTTATTTTTAAGTTTACTAGATAGTTTCATGTGTTTTATAATAATAATGTTGTCTGCTTCACAGTACGGTCAAAACATGAGAGATCCTTAGACCAGAGGGTAAACAAGTTTAAAAGTAAAAGGAAAGACAACTGAAAAGAAAAATTCCCCAGTATCAGTGAATGACGGATGGATGAAGCCCGGTAAATATATTTTGCTTATTGGTTTGTATTTTAAGTAAATACATAGGTGTGGGTGAGAAAGGTTGGAAAAGGTAAGTTTTTTGTAATATGTTTTTCCCCTGCCCCAATCAGGAATGTGCAGCCCTTCTGACAATGCTGCAGTGGAAGCTACAGGGACATCTCCACCAGAACCACCAAAGAACCAGGAATCTGCTTTGAGACCTTTAACAACACAAAACAGCACAAGAGTGCAGATGAAGCATCAGGGCAGTCCAAACCTCATATACGTCAAACCCAAGGACAAAACAAAAAACTCTGGTAAAAAACAGCCATGCAAACGCAACTCCAGTTCCTCAGCGGCCACTGCCACACCAAGCCCTGAGAAAACTGTGAGCAAAAACGCCCACATTCACAAACCCAGAGCACGCACGCACGCTAGGGGTTCTGAACGTGAACAAAAACGCCCACATTCACAAACCCGGAGCACGCACTCTAGGGGTTGTGAATAAAAAAACAAGGACTGACAAACCATTCTCCCAACACCATAAGCTAGTCACAGCCCCCACCATATTCTAGTAATTGGAAAAAGTTTGATGCTTCATTCAGAAAACTGATGGACGCTGTATCCTCAGGGGGCCTAAAAGAAAGTGGGGCTGGAAACCATATCAAAAATGCAAAAGCTTTGGCGGGTGACTTTTTGAAAAATACTTCAATTTTTCCAAAGGGTGGCTTTGAGCAGGTGTGAGTAGTCTTGGAAAGGGGCCTGGGTAAAAGGGGCACCCTCAAGGGTACACATCAGCTCAGGTGTAAACAAAAGGGGGGACAGTGCTTGCCTGATAAACAGATGGCTGCCAAAAAGTTCCAGGCCAGGGTTGCTGTAAAAATTTTAAAAAGGGCTTAAGAGGTAATAAGGGGAAACCCTTAGTAGCCCCCCTACTGGAGGCTCTCAAACTGGCTTGTCTGAAAATGGGGAGGTGAAATCCGACTCTGGTTTAGAAAATTCCCCAGAGGACTCTCTAGACAGGTCCCTGTCTGCTCCCAATGACCCTCACGGAGGCGTCTTGGAGTCTGACTCTCAAATAGCCTCTGATGTAGAAGATGCCGCTGATGGTTCCTTAGAGGAACCCCCAAGTAACCCTGAAAATGCAGAAGTGTATATGGAGAGAGTGAGAAGTTGGCAACATGAATTACCTAGATTTGGAGGGTCGGTATATTGTGAGGAATTTCGTTTTGTCAATCTTGAGCGAATAAATTCAGCTCAACAAGTTGTTGAAGCCATACACAGAGGGATACAGTTAGTTCTTGATGACATTAATGGTAGGGTAGGCCATGATGATTATGTTCAGTTACGTTTAGAGAGCTGTAATTTAACTAACCCTTGGTTTTTGGTCAGAAGAACTAGGGATGAGCTGTCTGCTGAGGATTTTTTACACCAGACCTCAAAGCTGCTACAGAGCAATAGAAAGTTGCATGTCAATGGGACATTGGGCCTTGTTGTGCCAGTTGTAAAAAACAGGGGAGGGGGCACTCGTACAGTTTTAAATTCTATCCTCAGTAGTCAAATTATTCATAAAAAGAGACAATGTTTAGTAGACTTGACTTACACCGGTACGAATCTGTGTTTTGCGGGTGGGCTCTTGGCCGTCATGTAAACCTACGGACGCGGAATTGTTAGCGGAGGCGAGAAAGTTGCATGAGAAACTTGGGTGGTCAGATCAAAAAAAGGTTATGCTCAGTGGCATAGCAAAGTTTGAACAACATTTAGGAGTCAACATACAGGTGGTGCTGTATGCGGTGAAAGGCGGCTGTGGCTTTTTTAAAATGGGGGGCCCAGTGTACCCTAAGACTTATTTTATCCTGTTGCACAATGAGCATTACTATGGGGTTCTGGATGTGAAAAAGTTGTTCGGAGCAAAAATTTGTAAATTTTTCCACACGGTGTACAGTCATGACCACTCTTGTAGGTATCGTTGCCGCCTCTGCTTGAGCATAACATGCTCAGACAGCATGGGCGTGCAACTGAGATGTCCTAGCAGTAGACTGTATTGTCTGTCCAAAGAGTGTTTAGACAGACATATTGACTGTGCATCAAAAAACCAAGTTGAATGTCTGTCTAAAACGTTCTGTGATAAGTATCAGTCTTACGTGGACAAGTGGCACAGGTGTAAAGGGAGGGTGGTGTAAGCAGTGTCAGGGTTTGATCGTTGGAGATGTAGACAGTCATTTCTGTTCTACGGACAGCCTTAGAAAGCCCAAATCCTCAGAAAAGTGTATATATATATATATTTTGTTATGATTTTGAATGCACTCAGGAGACTGGGTTGCACACTCCCAATTACATTTTTGGTATGTCCCTAAAGCCAGAAAAATCCTGGGAATTTAAGGGTGATGAGTGTCTTTCTATGTTTAAGACCTTTATTGGCAAAGAGTTCCAGGACTACATGTTCCTAGCTCACAATTCCAAAGGTTATGATGTGTACTTCATCGTTAGACAGTTACTGAAGGAAAAGATGTGCATATAACTGATCACTCAGGGTAGTAAATTAATGTGTGTGGAAGTTAAGGCCCTGGGCATTCATTTTATAGATTCTTTAAACTTCTTGCCCATGAAGCTTAGCAAGTTCCCACAGGCGATGGGGTTTGAAGGATGCAAAGGATATTTTCCACATTTTCTTAACACTTTTTAGAGAATCAAAATTACGTGGGGCCTATGCCTGGTGTGGAGCACTATTGTGTAGAAAGCATGATGCCCAGGGAAAAAGCAGAGTTTCTCGACTGGTATCGGGACCACAGCTCTGAGACATTTGACTTGCGGAAAGATCTCACGTATTACTGTCGGAAGGATGTCAAAATTTTGAGGCAGGCTTGTATCCTATACAGAAAAGAGATTATGAAAATGATGGAGAAGGGTGATATAGTAGAGAGAGAACCTGGTAAATTCACCGAGATAAAACTGTGTATAGATCCATTCCGGTACATAACGCTGGCATCTGTCTGCTTAGCTGTGTACAGGTACGCGGTGGCTAAACTCTATGAAATATAGCATTTTAATGAAAAGTCTGATGAACTCTTTTCAGAGTACATAAAATTACACCTCCGCCAGAAACAAGAGGCTTCAAGGTATCCCAGCTGGTGCACAGGCGAATAAAAACAAAATAAGTATGTTAACGATTTCTACCAGAAAGAAGGCGTGCTTTTACGCCAACACAAGATCAGGTCGAACCCCGCTAAACGCCAAATCGCTAAACTGCTTTTAAATTCTCTGTGGGGTAAATTCGGCCAAAGAACAAACCTACCCAACACCAGCATTGTGAGAGACCCTGATGAACTCTTTCAGTACCTGTTTCCCCCCAATTTTGAGGTTTCATCCTGTGAGTTTATTGACAATGAAACCGCATGTGTGTCTTGGAAGCACGCAAAAGACCGGTACTCTGTCTGTGGCAATACCAGCATCTTCATAGCCTGTTTCACCACCCTTATGCCCATTTAGAACAATACAACCTCCCAGACAGGTTGCAAGAGCGTTGCCTGTACCACGACACTGACTTGGTGATATTTGTGAAAAGGGAGGGTGACTGGAATCCCCCTCTGGGGGATTATTTAGGGGACCTCACGAGCGAGATCCCGCCAGATCAACACATCACTGAGTTTGTGTCGGCAGGCCCGAAAACATGGGTATAAACTGTCGGGAGGAAAGGCCTGTATGAAAGTCAAATGTATTACCCTGAACGTAGCCAACTGTGAAAAGATCAACTTTGACAGTTTGAAAGATCTAGCCCTGGACTATTGCATGGGACTGTGAAAAAACACCTCAAAAAAGATAGAGGTGCAGCAGCCCTCTATTGTAAGGAAAAAAAATCAGTGGCAAATAGAGACAAACACCCTTAAGAAAACACAGAAAGTCATTTACAACAAGAGGGTCCTAGGAGAAGGGTTTAAAACCCTGCCCTACGGCTTTTAAAAATGGATACGAGGTGGAAACATCACTTTTCTGCAATTCTTGCAGGGGCCTAGCAACTGCAGGGAAAGTTACTTTATAAAAAAATGTGTTGGATAATGCCAAACACTGTCTGTTCTGCCTGAGAATATTGTGTGGTGTTACAGTTGTTGGCAACCTGTGTATAAAGAACTGCTCTGTAAATATCCCTTTATCAGTTTTGTGGAGGAGCTGTCTGATGCTTTTGATGATGACCGTTTGTTTCCTACCCATAAAGTAAATATGATTATCCTAGACGATCTGATGAACTCCGCTTGTGAAAGTGATGAAATCGAGAAAGCCTTTACCAAGTACGTGCATCACAGAAACCTAAGCATTATGTATATAGTTCAAAACGTATTTTGTTAGGGGAGAAAAGAGTCACATGATTAACCTAAACACAAAGTACATGGTTCTGTTCAAAAACCCCAGGGATAAATTACAAATTGCTAAACTCGCTCGGCAAATGTACCCCAGCAAAGCTCAATTATTTCTAGAAGCTTTTGAGGATGCTACCAGAAGACCTTATGGCCACCTGGTGGTGGATTTAAATGCTTCCACACCAGAAGCTTGTAGACTAAGAACTGGTCTTTCTTTTCCCTGCAGACTGGCTGGCGGTTTATACTTTGAAAAGAACAACAGCCGGGTATAAAAAAAGATGAATTATGGGCAGGCCCCTTTTTAACAGCCGGGGTTGCTGACCAAAAACATGTGTAGCTGCGTGAAGAGAAACATGGTCCTTTTAAAATTACTTAGCAAATCGTCCCCGCAGCAAAGGAGGGCTATACTCTGCTCAGCCTCTGACGATCTAGTAGCGGCCATCTCGGAAATAGTGCTCAATACCTTAAAGGGAAACGTACCTTTGACACAAAATCAAGTGCGTGTGCTGAAAAAGAGACACACGCTTATAAAACCCTTGTGTAATAAAAGAAAGAAGCGTCTGGGGGGGTTTGTTGGATCCCTGTTAAGTTTTGCTATCCCTCTGATAATGGGGCTTTTGACTAATCAATAATGGAGTATGCAGAAAAAAATGTACCTGGTGCCCAGCTGCCAATTGGAGCGATTAAGGGCTCCCCCGGATGCTGAAATGAAGTCTGTTCGTCAAAGAACTGAGTTAGCCGAATCGAAAAGGCTAAACTTTATAGCGCCGTGCTTCAAAGGTACCTAAAGTATGTGAAGCAGAGCGATGTGGATAAAGGGAAAATAAGTCTGTTTCCACCGGAACAGGAACAGAGTGTGACTGCCAAACCCTCAGAAACACCAAAGACCTCAGACTCTGTTGCTCAGGAGGTGCTGGATAACGTGAATAAATGTTATAAGAAAAATGCATTAGTATTGCTAAATAAGCTGGGCCAGGATAAAAATATCTCTTCATGGAATGACAAAGGGGCTCTTGTGTACAAAGTCTCTGTGGTTAATGGATCTAACATAACTTAGTCAAGGCCATCACCGAGATGTGCTCTGTTCCTAGCAGACATGTACCTAAAGGATGGGATGTGTTTATGAATGCCATGGCGGAACTGAACTTACCATCTTCCATCATGGGTAACGCGGCCAACAGAGATGTTTTGGAATGCCTAAAGGCCTCGACTGCCGACACCAGAGTGGATCGAGAAACCGTGACCCCTTTTTTTTGTGGTCTAAAAAACGAAAATTGGCTAAAAGAGCTGAATGGCTCAGTGTTTAATGTCTTTCACATTCTAAAATTTTTAAAACTGGTAATGTTTTGCTTTAAATAACACATTTCTATATTTTTTTTCTGAATTGGTCATTGTTTAAAAAAAACAAAAACCCACCAAACATCAGTTGTCTTTAAACCCCTCACCTGGAGTGCTTTATTAGGTAACATGGCTATGAAAATCATTGCAAGATACACATGTCTGGGCTTGATGAAACATGTTTTGAGCAAGGCTAGGCATGCCCAAGAGTTTAAATTTATTTTTTACAAAATTCATCACCATCTGCTCGTTTTGCATTAAGTCATTAGAATACAATTTTAAAATCCAGTCAAAAGACAAACCCTTGCTACGAAGATGTAAGAAAAACACTCCAGTGATAGCCGCAGGCGATGGAGCGGGGGTTTTGTAATTGTCTATTGTGAAACACAATATCTGTGGCATTTTTGTTTAAAAATTTCATAATGCTTTTAGGAAACAACACTGTTTGGGGGGTGCCTGTATGAGTCAAAAAACTCTCCACGGTTACGCTCCGCCAGATACAAGGTGAGCCAGTGTTCACCCTGTTGGTTATGTGGATGCATGTTGACCACCGAATCTAGGGGTCTCTGAGACAGCTTGCCGCCAGGGAGCCAATCGCAAGGGAACACATCCAAGAAATTCTTTTTCGTGTAAGGGTCTGTTGATAAGACACGTGAGAGCTGCACAGTGTCCATGTTCATATGTAGTCAAACAGAACATTTCTACTCTGATTTATCTCTATGACGTTGTCAAAAACCCCATACATGATCATATTGACGGTGACCGTTAAAGCCTTCCCAAAGCTATTTCTGCTCGAGGTTCCTGGTTTTAATCAGGGAATAGTGATCAATGCACTCCTGGTCCGGAGCCAGGTCAAAGGCAAACAAGGAGTAACTGTGCAAACTCCTCATGGTCGATTAACAGAGAACGATCTTTCATGTGTTTACCAGCTGTCTATACTAGATTCATGTATTTTCTCACACAACGCCCTGCCTCGAAGTCTGGTTGCAGAGGCTTAGTTGGTGTCTGTTCACCATCCACATACAAGACCACAAAATGAATATCGCAATGTTTAAAATGAAAGGGATTTTTAGCGTAACTTCTGCTAAAGGCATCATTATCCACAAACCCTAGGACAAGCATTTTGGGTAACTGTCCCCAAAACAAGTTCTCCTGGTTACTGACCCTGCAGGGATGCTAAACACTTTCATTCCCACACGGCCCACGGGGTATTTAGCATTAGTGGTAAGCAGGGCCTCTGTGTGCCCCAGACGAATGCTCGGGGCCATCCGCACTTTCTTCACAAAAAGGGACGCTGATATAATGCGCAGTTTAAAGCCTTCGGCTGCACAGCCCAGTAAACAGAAGGCTTCTTTACTGCGTGTCAGTTTAATTCTCACATCCAGTCTGTTCAACAAAAGTTTTTCTTGAAAAAACAGGTCACTGTGTAGATGACCCAGCAGATCTACCATCCTGCTCTGGGCCATCAGGTTTGCACACCTCACAAACCCTAGATTCCCGCTATCCAACTCCATTTCTTCGTGTTGTCCAGCAGTGTCTTTGTAAAACAGGCCATTGGAAAATTGCGTGGTGAGGGTGTCGTCGCTGTAATTGAGCACCGATTCTATAAAGGCCCTGAAAGGGTAACAGTTGTTGCTTTGGCTTACAAGGTGGTCTTCCAGTGTGACATCCAGCTGACTGAAAATAGAGGCCACAGGGTAATTCACCAGACCCACCTTGGTGTCCGCAGTGAGTTTAGTTCCATCTCCTTTTACAATCTTGCAACACAGGTACAGCAGCGTGTTGTTTAAATCCATATAATCTCTGCCATTCCCTGCTATAAAAAAGTCAATGGGGGCAGACTCCATAACGGCTGACAGAGGTGGCACCTCGATGTAGATGCTTTTCTCAATGCTGGTCTACGTAGGGGCTATTTGAAACAAGTCTAGTTCGGATTTGGTGCACTCTTCAGACCCCCAGTGAACAAAAGCCATGTTGATTAAAATATATCTCTTTTACCAGGTGGAGAGCATCTCCTCTTTTGCCCAGGCTTCCTCTTGGACTTTCGCTTATGGCCAGCCCTGCGCATTAAAGCCCTTCTTTTAAAGGGCTTCGGGGGACCTGTGCGTCACGGATATGACGCATTTCTCTTTCTTTTCCTCCTTTTAATGTACATCAACCCCGATCCTTCCTGTGAAGCTGTTTTCCCCACCTTCTCCAGAACAGCGCGGGAGACATGGGGTTTAATAATCTCTAGCCCCCTCCTCAAAAAGCGGTATGGCTTTTCGAAAGAGGCTACGGAATATTCCACCCATGCCAGCCCCATACATCATGAGGGCCTCATGATATCCAGGAAGGGCATATCCCGACTGAGCTTTGTAATAGTTCCTGTAGATGGTTCTTGAAGTACTTGCATGAGAGGAAAGTGATCAGGAACAGCCAGCATGGATTCACCAAGGGAAGGTCATGCCTGACTAATCTAATCGCCTTTTATCATGAGATTACTGGTTCTGTGGATGAAGGGAAAGCAGTGGATGTATTGTTTCTTGACTTTAGCAAAGCTTTTGACACGGTCTCCCACAGTATTCTTGTCAGCAAGTTAAGGAAGTATGGGCTGGATGAATGCACTATAGGGTGGGTAGAAAGCTGGCTAGATTGTCGGGCTCAACGGGTAGTGATCAATGGCTCCATGTCTAGTTGGCAGCCGGTGTCAAGTGGAGTGCCCCAGGGGTCGGTCCTGGGGCCGGTTTTGTTCAATATCTTCATAAATGATCTGGAGGATGGTGTGGATTGCACTCTCAGCAAATTTGTGGACGATACTAAACTGGGAGGAGTGGTAGATACGCTGGAGGGGAGGGATAGGATACAGAAGGACCTAGACAAATTGGAGGATTGGGCCAAAAGAAATCTGATGAGGTTCAATAAGGATAAGTGCAGGGTCCTGCACTTAGGACGGAAGAATCCAATGCACCGCTACAGACTAGGGACCGAATGGCTAGGCAGCAGTTCTGCGGAAAAGGACCTAGGGGTGACAGTGGACGAGAAGCTGGATATGAGTCAGCAGTGTGCCCTTGTTGCCAAGAAGGCCAATGGCATTTTGGGATGTATACGTAGGGGCATAGCGAGCAGATCGAGGGACGTGATCGTCCCCCTCTATTCGACATTGGTGAGGCCTCATCTGGAGTACTGTGTCCAGTTTTGGGCCCCACACTACAAGAAGGATGTGGATAAATTGGAGAGAGTCCAGCGAAGGGCAACAAAAATGATTAGGGGTCTAGAACACATGACTTATGAGGAGAGGCTGAGGGAGCTGGGATTGTTTAGCCTGCAGAAGAGAAGAATGAGGGGGGATTTGATAGCTGCTTTCAACTACCTGAAAGGGGGTTCCAAAGAGGATGGCTCTAGACTGTTCTCAATGGTAGCAGATGACAGAACGAGGAGTAATGGCCTCAAGTTGCAGTGGGGGAGGTTTAGATTGGATATTAGGAAAAACTTTTTCACTAAGAGGGTGGTGAAACACTGGAATGCGTTGCCTAGGGAGGTGGTGGAATCTCCTTCCTTGGAAGTTTTTAAGGTCAGGCTTGACAAAGCCCTGGCTGGGATGATTTAACTGGGAATTGGTCCTGCTTCGAGCAGGGGGTTGGACTAGATGACCTTCAGGGGTCCCTTCCAACCCTGATATTCTATGATTCTATGATTCTATGATTCTATGGTGGGGTCGCCATAATTTTTTAGGATCGCCATAATAGTGTTTTGCTTTTAGAAACCTCGCTGTCTCCGGGACGCAGGTGCAGCTTGATGATTACCTTGCCAAAGCGAAATAAGACACGTCTGTTCTGATCTGTCTTTATTTCAATGGTGATGGTGTCGATGTGGTGTTTACTGACAGGGACGTAATGAGGTTTATGGTAGGTGATGGTGACAAACTCGTTCCTTCCTCGGGCGGGGACACAGCGTAACAGGGGAACAGAAAAGTCCCCCACAAACTGGTGTTCTATGATATCCGTGTTCAGATACAAGAAACTGAAACCCCCTGTGGTGTCTGCCGAGAAGGGGAATTTTTGGACGCTGCACTTGGGGCCCAAACCCAGAATGTTAGCTAGCTCCCCTCTGGTAGAAAACATATAAGTAAACTCAGTGGATTTAAATCTCACTTTCCTACTCACAGGGTCGTAGTTCATGACCACCTCAGGCGGTCTGGGATGATAGCCACGGTATTGTTCATATGATCCAGTAATTTGGGTATGGACAAGTAATAACCTCGTCGTAGGATGAAACTCCACGCCATATCTCCAAAGGTGATTTCAAAAGAGGTGTCTTCGTTGATAGTGTTCCAGCTGTGCGGGTATTGTATTTCCACTAACCGCACCTCCGAGGCACCCGGGAGAGCCAAGGGCTTAATTAGCCATATTGTATAGTTCGAGCTGGTGTTTTGGGGAAAAAACTGCAGAGCTGGCATTGCTGGGCAAAGTAATGTAAAACCGCTGTCGCTCATATTTCTCGCTCTCTTTGCAGGAGGCATATCTTTTTTTGTTTGTTTTTTGTTTTGTTTGTGTCTAAATGTCACAGAGTTGAGAAGCAGCCACCCCAACTACTTCACCAGTAGTTGTTTTTTTTTTCTCCCTTTTCCTTTCTCCTCTAGAACTTTTTCAATCCTGTAAATCCTGTCTCATTTGGGGTTTACTTTTTGTAATTCTTCAGGGTAAAAAGATCCAGTAACTGTCTCACCCTTGTAATCTTTTAATCGGTATACAGGTCTTTGCCCCCTGGTTAAGGCTTCATCCACTATGAATATCTCATCGGTAAACATCTGTTCATACCCTTTTTCAAAAGCTCCTTTGGTTTTAGATAGTCTCACGTAGTCGTCTTTTCTGAAAGGGGCAACAACCAGTTTTATTTTAAAACCATCTCCATAAACTGTTTTCCATACCTTCAGAGAATTTGAAGAGTTAACATCAGCGGGTCTGGTACGTATAGTTCTGTGAAAGCTCTGGTTGTAACTCTTTATAAAGTCAGGTAACACGTCAGTGTAGCGAAAGGTGTTATGGACTGTAAAATATCTCCACATCCTAGTTTTTAAAGTTCTGTTAAATCGCTCCATAGCCCCTGCTTTGACTTCATTATTAGTAACAAAATGGTGAATGCCATGCCGCTTTAACAATCTACTTAAGGGTTTGTTTAAAAATTCCTTCCCCCGATGGGTTTGTAAGTTTTGAGGCTTTAAAGGCCTTGGATACCTCACCACTTGTCTTGTCTCTTAGGCCTAAGGCCCAGGAATATTTGGATAGAATGTCTATCACTGTTAAGATGTACTTAAAATTGCTGTTGTGTTTGGCGAACTGGTGCATATCCATCAAATCTGCCTGCCATTGCGCATCCCCATCTGAAACAATGATCTTGTTTCTTTTAAAATGTATTCAAGTTGGTTTGTGTAAAGTGTAAGCATCCTGGTCTGAAAGCCAAGCTGTTACCTGTCTTCTGTTTAAAGTTTTGCTATGCTTTTTGGCTATTTGAAAAAGAGTGTTCACCCCGCCAAAGCTCCCAACTTCCCCGGGGGTGTAGTATATTTTCTTTAACAGAGCCGTCTGTGGAGAAATGAGTGTTACTAGTACCGTCTTTTACTAACACGAGTATGGCGGGGGACACATTCATATTTAACACATTTAAATAAGTTTTATTAAATTCCTGGTTTAACACAACCTTTTACAGCTGCCTGTAAAAATGGACGCCATGACCCCTAACATGAGGGAGTCTGAGCTGGTTCATTCTTCCATTTTGTCCTTTTCTGGATTTTCCTCTTGAGCTGTGTCTCAGACATGAGCAAAAACAGCTGATGCATGATATATTTACTCCCACAGGGCTACCGCTGTGTACGTTCTCAAAGGCCTCTAGAAAGGCATCTTCAAGCTGTTGAGAGATTTTCAGAAAAGAAACAGTGTAAGCACCCCACTGTTTGTTTATTGATTTACACCAATCCCCGGTTGGTTCCTAACCCCATTACACCCCCATCCCCAACCGTCTCTTCTTAATTATTTATTTACCTGAGCGATGTCTTTTCTGTTCACCTTGTCCACCAGTAACTCCCCCAAGCCATGATCGCCTTTCACCTCTAGGGGGTGGACAATGAGAGGCCATCACGCTCATTGGGATGTCTCACGAGGGATTGGGTTACGGGGTCAGGCTCCGACATATCCATCAATGGTTGAGTCAAAGGGTCCTCCTCGAAACTGTCACTCATGTAGCACTTTC